>NC_086444.1:498741346-499388429 GCF_028390025.1 Pseudophryne corroboree | reverse complement strand
GCTAAAAATAAGAATAGGCGAGCACCTACGTAATATAAGGAAAGGATTGACCACTCATGCACTTTCTGAGCACTTTCGGGTTCAACACAATAGCTGTACATCGGGTATTAAGTGTTTCTATGGGCTAAGACATATTAAAGGATCATGGAGAAGGAAAGATCTAGACAAACAATTAGCAATAGCGGAAATGAAAGCCATATATGAGTTGGGTACCCTTAAACCAGATGGCTTGAACGCAGATTTTGAAAAAGGTTACTTGCACCCTGAAAAAGACCCTAGCTAAGGGTAGAAACGCGTCGGTGGACACCTGACACTTTCAGCTTATCCGAAAACGGTGACGATTACCTGGACAGCTGCTTGCCTGTGGGGACTATCCCGGGAATCTTTTTCCCACGGACTCTCATGCTGATATTGAACTGTTTGCAGTTCCAACACCTCCGGTAATTGTTCTCCTGATTGGATATCTGACCAATTGCCCATTGTTAAAGGGGCTACTGTACTAATCCTTTTAGAATTGTCATTTTTAACCTATCATGTCATTTATGTATTAAACTGTATTACACTATATGAACCTTTTTCATTTTGCATATCTGGTTCAACTACTTCGTAATGAGGAAGTAATTGTTGGAGTTCAGCAAAGAACAGAATATCAGAGAGCGCTAGTTAAGTAATTCCTCTATTTTTATTGATATTTATACACTCGGGTGAAGGGTGAAGGAAACCTTCTAAAGAGGTAATACTGACAAGCAGCTCTTTAGTGCGCACGGAACTCATCACTATCTCTGCATTGGTGATGTTCCCTGTATTGTATGGAAGTCACTGATGTTCTCTGGTTTATATACAGTCAGTGTGATGTTCTTTGTATTGTAGTGCAGTCACTGATGTTCCATGTATTGTATGGAAGTCACTGATGTTCTCTGGTTTATATACAGTCAGTGTGATGTTCTTTGTATTGTAGTGCAGTCACTGATGTTCCCTGTATTGTATGGAAGTCACTGATGTTCTCTGGTTTATATACAGTCAGTGTGATGTTCTTTGTATTGTATTGTAGTGCAGTCACTGATGTTCCCTGTATTGTATGGAAGTCACTGATGTTCTCTGGTTTATATACAGTCAGTGTGATGTTCTTTGTATTGTAGTGCAGTCACTGATGTTCCCTGTATTGTATGGAAGTCACTGATGTTCTCTGGTTTATATACAGTCAGTGTGATGTTCTTTGTATTGTAGTGCAGTCACTGATGTTCCCTGTATTGTATGGAAGTCACTGATGTTCTCTGGTTTATATACAGTCAGTGTGATGTTCTTTGTATTGTAGTGCAGTCACTGATGTTCCCTGTATTGTATGGAAGTCACTGATGTTCTCTGGTTTATATAGTAATCACTGCATACAGTCAAACCCCTTTCACATCGCAAAAAAGCCCCGGTATCGACCCGGCATAATAAGAAGTTTTATTCCCGGGTTAAATACCAGGTCAGTGGCAGTGTAAACGGGTTATCGGGTCGATGCGACCCGGGACCCATTTACTACACAGGGAGAGGTGGCGCGGAGATGAGCTCATCTCCCAGCACCACCTCCACCCCTGCCCCCACTGCGGGCTCCGCCCACTGCTGCTATGGCAACCAGCCCAGCATATTGCCGGGTCAAGAAGCCAGCACTGAGGCTCCAATGCCGGATCCCACCCGGAAAGGACCCGTTTCCAATTCCCGGGTGGGATCCGGCATTGGAGATGTGAAAGAGGTATCAGTGTGATGTTCTTTACATTATAGTGCAGTAACTGATGTTCCCTGTATTGTATGGAAGTCACTGATGTTCTCTGGTTTATAATCACTGATGTTCTCTGCATACAGTCATTGTGATGTTCTCTGCATTATATTGCAGCCGCTGATGTTCTCTGCATTATATGGAAGCCACTGCATACTTGCCAGTTTTAAGATCTCCTCATCTGCGCACGTGGAGGGGGGGGGGGGGTGTTCTGAGTACCTAGAAACACCCCCTGGATGCCGATGCATCAGCTCTGCTGGACAATTTTTAGTTTTTAAATGGAGGCGCTCAGGCAGGCTGTATCTGACGTGACTGCGGCAGCTGCCTCCGAGTCCTCACACACTGACATGGAGAGGAGGCTGGCCGCATGTACAGGGAGCTGCAGCAGCAGCACGCAGCTCCTCCTCCTACCATCCCAATCAGTTCTTCTTAAATTCCTGCTGTGAAACGGAGCCAGGTGAGACACAGTGAAGGGAAGATGGGTTGAGCCAGCGAGTGTGTCCGGCAATCCCAGTTACCCTGGAGCTCAGTGCTTGTCACATCTGTTAGGTAGGCAGGGGGCTGCAGAGCGGTAGTTTATAATAAATCCGGAGGAGGCACATATTTTGCCGATTACTGCGGCAGTTATTTGTTTGAGTAGCTTGTGGATGGGTGCAGGATGTTAAGGGTGGGTGGGGAGAGCTTTGCTGTCATTGTGGTGTTTTGTGTGTGTCTGCTATATGTGTGTGTATGTGTTATGTGTTTGTAAACTGTATGTATGTATATATATATATATATATATATATATATATATATATATATATATATTAAACATACACCATGCTAAGGATCTGGCACTCTAGCAATCCTCAAGGGGACAAATCCTGCTTCGGTGCCTTCCCTACGAGGACGACACCCCTGATAGACAACAAGTAATGGAGGGCGGCACTTGATGACTTGTTTAATGGTGAAAATCTGTTTACAGTGCAAAAAACAAATCTTAAATATCTTACCTTCTAGTCCCCTGCAACTGTCTTCACGTGTACGCAGTCCAACCATTTCCAGTTGACCAGCCCAGCAATGCAACCGGAAGTGGTCAGGCTGGAACCGAGGACAGCGTACATGTGGAGAAAGCTGCAGGGTGTCAAGAAGGTAAGATATTTTTAAGGTTTGTTTTCTGCACTGTACACTGAAGAAGGGGAGCACATATCCCAAATCATTGATATATTAAACCAAAGCTTTTTCACCATCAAACAAGTCTCATATATAATGTAAGGTCTCACAAGCAGGGCCCTCTCCCCTCATGTGCGTATCCCTCTATTTTTTGCTCCATACTCCCTTTATCAGCACTTAACCCTCCGTTTCTGCCACCTTAAGTGTCCCCTGATGCAACAATGTTTATATTCCCTGTACTTGTTCTATCTTTGTCTTGTCCTGTAAGTCACTGCTGTCTTGCCCATTTGCTTACATATATTGGGGGTAATTCCAAGTTGATCGCAGCAGGATTTTTGATAGCAACTGGGCAAAACCATGTGCACTGCATGGGAGGTAGATATAACATGTGCAGAGAGAGTTAGATTTGGGTGTGGTGTGTTCAATCTGCAATCTAATTTGCAGTGTAAAAATAAAGCAGCCAGTATTTACTCTGCACAGAAATAAAATAACACACCCAAATCTAACTCTTTCTGCACATGTTATATCTGCCTCCCCTGCAGTGCACATGGTTTTGCCCAGTTGCTATCAAAAATCCTGCTGCGATCAACTTGGAATTACCCCCATTGTTAGGCGCTGCAGAACCTTTGTATGTTTATCCTGATGGTGGGGCACGGCTTGACATTGGAAGTATATATAGTGATGTGCACCGGAAATATTTTGGGTTTTGTGTTTTGGTTTTGGATTCGGTTCCGCGGCCGTGTTTTGGATTCGGACGCGTTTTGGCAAAACCTCCCTGAAATTTTTTTGTCGGATTCGGGTGTGTTTTGGATTCGGGTGTTTTTTTTACAAAAAACCCTCAAAAACAGCTTAAATCATAGAATTTGGGGGTCATTTTGATCCCATAGTATTATTAACCTCAATAACCATAATTTCCACTCATTTTCAGTCTATTCTGAACACCTCACACCTCACAATATTATTTTTAGTCCTAAAATTTGCACCGAGGTCGCTGGATGGCTAAGCTAAGCGACACAAGTGGCCGACACAAACACCTGGCCCTTCTAGGAGTGGCACTGCAGTGTCAGACAGGATGGCACTTCAAAAAATATTCCCCAAACAGCACATGATGCAAAGAAAAAAAGAGGTGCACCAAGGTCGCTGGATGGCTAAGCTAAGCGACACAAGTGGCCGACACAAACACCTGGCCCATCTAGGAGTGGCACTGCAGTGTCAGGCAGGATGGCACTTCAAAAAAATAGTCCCCAAACAGCACATGATGCAAAGAAAAAAAGAGGCGCACCAAGGTCGCTGTGTGACTAAGCTAAGCGACACAAGTGGCCGACACAAACACCTGGCCCATCTAGGAGTGGCACTGCAGTGTCAGGCAGGATGGCACTTCAAAAAAATTGTCCCCAAACAGCACATGATGCAAAGAAAAAAAGAGGCGCACCAAGGTCGCTGTGTGACTAAGCTAAGCGACACAAGTGGCCGACACAACCACCTGGCCCATCTAGGAGTGGCACTGCAGTGTCAGACAGGATGGCACTTCAAAAAAATTGTCCCCACACAGCACATGATGCAAAGAAAAAAAGAGGCGCACCAAGGTCGCTGTGTGACTAAGCTAAGCGACACAAGTGGCCGGCACAAACACCAGGCCCATCTAGGAGTGGCACTGCAGTGTCAGGCAGGATGGCACTTCAAAAAAATTGTCCCCAAACAGCACATGATGCAAAGAAAAAAAGAGGCGCACCAAGGTCGCTGGATGACTAAGCTAAGCGACACAAGTGGCCGACACAACACCTGGCCCATCTAGGAGTGGCACTGCAGTGTCAGGCAGGATGGCACTTCAAAAAAATTGTCCCCAAACAGCACATGATGCAAAGAAAAAAAGAGGCGCACCAAGGTCGCTGTGTGACTAAGCTAAGCGACACAAGTGGCCGACACAAACACCTGGCCCATCTAGGAGTGGCACTGCAGTTTTCTAGCGAGAGGATGAGTGCTTCCATCCTCATGTGAATCTGAACCACTAGCCATGAACATAGGCCAGGGCCTCAGCCGCTCCTTGCCACTCCGTGTCGTAAATGGCATATTGGCAAGTTTACGCTTCTCATGAGACGCTTTCAATTTTGATTTTTGGGTCATTTTACTGAACTTTTGTTTTTTGGATTTTACATGCTCTCTACTATGACATTGGGCATCGGCCTTGGCAGACGACGTTGATGGCATTTCATCGTCTCGGCCATGACTAGTGGCAGCAGCTTCAGCACGAGGTGGAAGTGGATCTTGATCTTTCCCTATTTTAACCTCCACATTTTTGTCCTCCATTTTTTAATGTGTGGAATTATATGCCAGTATCAATAGCAATGGCCTACTACTATATATACTGTGCACAACTGAAATGCACCACAGGTATGGATGGATAGTATACTTGACGACACAGAGGTATGAAGAGGAATTGTTCTGAAAAGGACACCTTTCAACTGAGGGCTCAGCAGTTGGGTAACAGACTCAGGTCCCGTGGTTATAGTAGGAGATCAACTAAACAAGCTTATCAGGAAACTAAAACATACACCAGGGATCAGCTACTTATACCCAAGATTAGAAAGAAGGAAGAGGAGAAAGTCAGATTCTTTGGCACATTCTGCCAGGAGTGGCAGGATGTCCGGGGGATTTTACAGAAGCGTTATGAAATTCTCCGCACTGACCCGGATTTGGAAACAATCCTGGGGGAGGACATCACGGTTAATTGGAGAAGATCCAAAAACCTTAGGGACATGTTAGTCCAAAGCCATCTGGAAACCGTTAAAAGACCATTGTACAATAAGAAAGGATCCAGTAAATGCGGCTCATGTAAAGCCTGCTCTACTATGGTTAATACAACGGAATATACTGATAAATTTAATAGGGTCTGGCCAATTGAAGAATACATCAATTGTGTAACCTCTGCGGTGATCTACAATCTAAGATGCCCATGCAACAAGAATTATATAGGGAAAACCAAAAGACCTCTGAAAAAAAGACTACTTGAACATCTGGGAAGCATAAGAAATGCGAAAATGGACAAAGAATTGATGAAGACATTCTCACCAGTGGCCCGACATTTCTTAAGATACCATCAAGGCATCTCTAGAGGCCTGACAGCTTTCGGCATGAAGAGAATCACCTTGAATATTAGAGGAGGAGACATAGATCGGGAGCTCCTCAAACAGGAAACTAGGTTGATTTTCCTAATGGACACCCTGACACCAAAGGAACTAAATGAAGAGAACAGTTATACATCTTTCCTATGATTCAGGGATTGTTTAGTAGCTTATATGTTACCAATATACACTTGAGATGATTCTAACTATATGTACTCAGATCTGAGGAGCTATATATTATTGGAAATGGACCTGAATGCATGTCTGTAATCTGTATTCAGGGTATGTTTCTCCTATTTTGTATATAATTGATATATGCCAATTAAACATAATTGGAGGGATTCCATATATTATAAAAATAGACCAATAGCATTTGTAATCTATTTCATTCATCATTCATCATTTTTTGCTTCTCACACCACTTCTGTATTTTGTATTTTTCACTATTTTTATGTTTTATTCCACTTGTGACCATATACACGATTTTTGATCGATGAGATTGTTACATACGATTATATTTTTCACTATTATTCTTATTACAAGGGAATTAATCTCTCCAGAGATATGAGAGATTATTCTTGTACACCACTCACATTCTTCAGGATTCACTAGTTGCCCCTCATTAGGGAGCATTCATCTCACACTCCTATTTCACTTTATGAATCACATATTTATTTATGAATTTGGCCTTATTATATCTGGGAAATACGAGACCAAATATCCTGATGGGAAGAAATAAATCATATGAAGACATATATGGTTATTCGTGGATATGAAGATATACATGGTTATTTTTAGAGATTTAGATGATTTAATGATCACTTTTTGTCTATCACTTTACACTTGCACTTTTTTTGTTTTGGATACTCATTTTCTTAATCTCCCCCAGACTTAGGATATTATTCCCTATGTAGTTACATAACCATAAAAATAATTACATAATTATTGCAATCACAATTCAGTCCATGGATCTAGAATTTAGATCCATGGATATGGAAGGTTACCTTCTGATTTTACTGATGTCATTAGGGAATTATTATTTATTTATTTATTAGGGAATGATTATTTATTCACAAACAGGAATATCCGCTGAATATCCTTGGCACATTTATATCTTCACATCTAATAATTAATTTAAATATATACATATATCTACTTGATGAGATTGCCCTTGAACAGACCGTGACCTAATCATGGTATTTCCAATAATTCGGTGTATTATTGGTTACATCATAAAAACATAGATAATAGTCTGAATTCTGATTTGAGAAATGTCTGGTCATTGGTCCATCAATAAATTTGGTGTATACATGTTTTATTAACATGAGACCTAATATCTATAAGAAAAATATCCAATTACCGATTCATCAATTAACTTTGTCCACAATATGAGATCAAAAATAAATATCATGTGTCTGATGAGATCTATAGTGCCCAATAGCTATATGAGTCTGAATACATGTCAGTACTGAGACGGAGGCTTTGTAGTATAGATAGACATTCGAGTAGTCTAGTCTGAATAGGCATTCGAGTAGTCCAGTCTGAATGAAGTCTATCTAAATTGAGATCGATCGAGCCCATCTGAGATGACGGCATAGGGAAACTCAGTGAAGACTAATCATGTGATTAGTACGTCATCGGGTGAGGTGACAAAATGCTATAGGATACTCAATTTGGAAAAAGCAAACCCTATTGGCGGACTGCGGCAAGCGCCGGTATTTAAGGGTGAACCAGGAAACAATCTGGTTCTGCCTCTGATGAAGCGAACAGCGAAGCGTGCGTCAGGCTAGCTGTGCACGTTACGTAGTCACCGGAATATGCCTAATTAGATAGAATCAGAAGGCTATCATAGTCGAAAGTGTTATAATCCCTGCTAGTTGCTGGAAACATAGGAGGGAAGCAGCATTACCAGTTGTTCATGAAATAATTTACTGTGCATGTGAAAGTTCTGAGAGTGGTGAACTATATCTAACAGTGTTCACAAGGCTATATAGCAAAGCCTTAATGTGTATAGTACCTGATAATTTAATATATATATGTGTGTGTCTAGACTAGGAGTTATCTAGCTGAGCGCCTTAACCCCTGCAAACCGTGGGGACTATAGGAATGAAGCAGCAAAATGAGATGCTGATTAACCATCTCACTGCGCAAAAAACGTACTGGGTCTATGAAAACTGTATCAAACTAGTGTCCATAAGGCTGCATAATAAAGCCTAAAAAAACGTGTATTATTGGACACTTAATAGGTGTATGAGCCTGCATTAGTGAATTGTATCCAATAGTGTCTATAAGGCTGTATAATAAAGCCTAAACACACATACTATTAGACACGTAGTATTTGTATGAGTCTATATCAGAAATCATTAAACAACACTGAATGTGTGAAATCTTTCTGAGCAATAAGGAACCACAGACTGTCCAATATCCTTAGGTCCCAGGTGTAATTGTCACTATACACATACCCCAATGGCTCAGCAAAGTGTTGAAATGAATAATGCATGAACTTTTCAACTCACACCCAGATAAGAACGGGGTGAGCCTTAATTATCTCTGTCAATAATACAGAGGAATAAATAATCTGCATGATCTCATATGGATCATTAAACATATATTGGTATATAGGAACTCTGAGTGTAAGCATTGTGATATGTAGTAAATCATTGACATACCATACTATATTCCCTGACAAGGGATTACTGATTACTCCATTGCCAGCAATCACTTTAGCTTTAAATGAGCCTAAATGACGCTACACTGAAATTGGGATAATGGTGTTTATAATTTGTGGCAATTCAAAGGCTTGATATTGTCAGAGCCTAGTCTCTAAACTAACAACAGCCGTTTCTCTCTAAGGGGGAGATGTACTAAGCCTGAAAAGTGATAAATATCACTGTGATAAAGCACCAGCCAATCGGCTCCTAACTGCCATGTCACAGGCTGTGTTTGAAAAATGACAGTTAGGAGCCGATTGGCTGGTGCTTTATCACAGTGATATTTATCACTTTTCAAGCTTAGTACATCTGGCCCTCAGTCAGAGTTTTTCAACCAGTGTGCCGTGGCACACTAGTGTGCCGCAACCAGTTGCAAGGTGTGCCGCGGAGCCAGAGCAGCTTCCTGCACCTTCAGAGTGAACTGTTGGCCCGGGCTCTTCTTAGAGGATCAGTCGTGCTCTGGCCGCCATGTCTCACCACCCAGCCAGCCCACCCACTTGCATACCCATCTTCCAGTTCCCGCGTGCATACACAGCTTTCCTTGCCCACCCACCTGCATACACATCTTCCAGTTCCCGCGTGCATACACAGCTTTCCTTGCCCACCCACATCCACACCTGCCCGACCGCCCGCTGCTCAGTATTCGCAGCACTCCACTATGAACCACTCCCGCCACTGAGGGACAGGAAGGAGGACAGCTGACCGTTAGGGGCTAATATTTGTTATTTTATTTCTCCTGTGGGGAACAATAAGATTTCAATAGGATTTATGTGGGGAGAATAAGGATTTATGGATTTATGGGGGGAACAATGTGAATAATTCATGTGGGGAGCAATAGGATTCATGTGGTGAGCAATGTGATTGTGTAGGCCAATGTATGTGTGGAATTTTTTTTTTACTGTAAGGGCCAATGTGTGTTTTTTGTTTTTTTTTTCTCTGGGGAACTGATGATGTGCCTTGGGAATTTTCAAATATTGTTCGATGTGCCGTGAGTTAAAAAAGGTTGAAAATCACTGCTCTAAGTGGATACTTTTGTATCCCTTTGCCCTCATGTTTCTATTGCAGTGGATACAATACGGCTTATGAAACCTAGGAAGACACACAGGTGCTATTGAGATCTCATGATAGAGTCTGTACATTCACTCTGAGAAATAGTGAAAATACAACACACATTTTTGTTTGATCACTTTATTTTGAATCATTTCAACAGCACACATAATAAGTTATTACAGTTATATCATTATCATACATAATGACATCTGGTAAACCCTGCCTGAATGATTGTATTTCTTAAATCCTGGGAGGGATTGGAAACATTTTGGAAATTTACTCTAGGATTCCCTTCAGTAGTATAAACGTAAACTACAGATATACAGGAATTATATATTCCTAATACACTTCTGACTATAAATTGATCAATTTTGATAATAAGATATGAGTCAATCCGGTGACATCTCTATTTTTTAATCACGATTTTCTTTCTATTTACACTATTCTACTTTTTTCTTAATATTCGCTGGTTTTACTATATATCATAATAAAAGTTACATTTTAATATAAAATTGTGCACCACTATAGGGCATTTCGAACCCTTTCTCCTTCCTTCAGGTACAGCAGTGGCCTACTGTACCGTACTGCTATATATTATATACTGGTGGTCAGCAAACTGTGCAAAACTGAAATGCACCACAGGTATGGATGGATAGTATACTTGACGACACAGAGGTAGGTACAGCAGTGGCCTACTGTACCGTAATGCTATATATTATATACTGGTGGTCAGCAAACTGTGCAAAGATTAAATGCACCACAGGTATGGATGGATCAGGGCCGAAACTAGGATTTTTGTCACCCGGGGCAAGGTAGTCATTTGACACCCCCCCCCCCCCCCCCGCAAAAAAAAAAAAAATAATATTTTACAATAAATAAATAAAAATAATAAAATAAAAAAAAATAAATAAAAAATAAATGAATAAAAATATTATATATATATATATATATATATATATATCTCTTTCAGAACTTTTTTACCTGAAAAACTGCCTTTTCTAACATAAATTTCATATCCAGGAAAAAGTGTCCCCATTTTACACAGTACGACAGGCAAGTGTCCCCATTTCCCATTTTACACATTGCGGCAGACAGGTGTCCCCATTTTACACATTGCGGCAGGCACAGGTCCCCATTTTACACAGTACGCTGGCAAGTGTCCCCATTTTACACATAGCGGCAGGCACAGGTCCCCATTTTACACAGTACGCTGGCAAGTGTCCCCATTTTACACATTGCGGCAGGCACAGGTCCCCATTTTACACAGTACGCTGGCAAGTGTCCCCATTTTACACATTGCGGCAGGCACAGGTCCCCATTTTACACAGTACGCTGGCAAGTGTCCCCATTTTACACATTGCGGCAGGCACAGGTCCCCATTTTACACATTGCGGCAGGCACAGGTCCCCATTTTACACAGTACGCTGGCAAGTGTCCCCATTTTACACATTGCGGCAGGCACAGGTCCCCATTTTACACAGTACGCTGGCAAGTGTCCCCATTTTACACATAGCGGCAGGCACAGGTCCCCATTTTACACAGTACGCTGGCAAGTGTCCCCATTTTACACATTGCGGCAGGCACAGGTCCCCATTTTACACATTGCGGCAGGCACAGGTCCCCATTTTACACAGTACGCTGGCAAGTGTCCCCATTTTACACATTGCGGCAGGCACAGGTCCCCATTTTACACAGTACGCTGGCAAGTGTCCCCATTTTACACATTGCGGCAGGCACAGGTCCCCATTTTACACATTGCGGCAGGCACAGGTCCCCATTTTACACAGTACGCTGGCAAGTGTCCCCATTTTACACATTGCGGCAGGCACAGGTCCCCATTTTACACAGTACGCTGGCAAGTGTCCCCATTTTACACATAGCGGCAGGCACAGGTCCCCATTTTACACAGTACGCTGGCAAGTGTCCCCATTTTACACATTGCGGCAGGCACAGGTCCCCATTTTACACATTGCGGCAGGCACAGGTCCCCATTTTACACAGTACGCTGGCAAGTGTCCCCATTTTACACATAGCGGCAGGCACAGGTCCCCATTTTACACAGTACGCTGGCAAGTGTCCCCATTTTACACATTGCGGCAGGCACAGGTCCCCATTTTACACAGTACGCTGGCAAGTGTCCCCATTTTACACATAGCGGCAGGCACAGGTCCCCATTTTACACAGTACGCTGGCAAGTGTCCCCATTTTACACATTGCGGCAGGCACAGGTCCCCATTTTACACATTGCGGCAGGCACAGGTCCCCATTTTACACAGTACGCTGGCAAGTGTCCCCATTTTACACATAGCGGCAGGCACAGGTCCCCATTTTACACATAGCGGCAGGCACAGGTCCCCATTTTACACATAGCGGCAGGCACAGGTCCCCATTTTACACATTGCGGCAGGTGGTGGAGGGAGAGAGAAAGAGAGGAAGGGAGAGGGGCTGACTTACATTTGAAGCGGTTCTCGCCGCTCTTCAGCCGCCTCTCCCTCCTCGTCTGCGCGGCTCCGGGCTCCCCCTTCTCCCTCCTCCGGCGGGGTTTCGTGGAATGACGCGTTTGCGCCGTGACGTCACGACGCAATCGCGTCATTCCGCGAAACCCCGCCCCCCGAGCTGGGCACTCGGGAGAAGGGGGTTTAAAAGTAAGTGCCGCGGCGGGTGTTAGGGGGTCTCGGCGCCCCCTCCAATCTGGCGCCCAGGTCGCCTGCCCCCCTAGCCCCCCCCTAGTTTCGGCCCTGGGATGGATAGTATACTTGACGACACAGAGGTAGGTACAGCAGTGGCCTACTGTACCGTACTGCTATATATTATATACTGGTGGTCAGCAATCTGTGCAAAACTGAAATGCACCACAGGTATGGATGGATAGTATACTTGACGACACAGAGGTAGGTACAGCAGTGGCCTACTGTACCGTAATGCTATATATTATATACTGGTGGTCAGCAAACTGTGCAAAACTGAAATGCACCACAGGTATGGATGGATAGTATACTTGACGACACAAAGGTAGGTACAGCAGTGGCCTACTGTACCGTAATGCTATATATTATATACTGGGGGTCAGCAAACTGTGCAAAACTGAAATGCACCACAGGTATGGATGGATAGTATACTTGACGACACAGAGGTAGGTACAGCAGTGGCCTTCTGTACCGTACTCCTATATATTATATACTGGTGGTCAGCAAAATTATGCACTGTACTCCTACTATATAGTGTCTACAATGCAGCACAGATATGGAGGGTTTTTCAGGCAGACAACGTATACTGGTGGTCACTGGTCAGCAAAACTCTGCATTGTACTCCTCCTATATAATATTATACTGGTGGTCCCCAGTCCCCACAATAAAGCAGCACACTGAGCACAGATATGGAGTGTTTTTCAGGCAGACAACGTATACTGGTGGTCACTGTCAGTAAAACTCTGCACTGTACTCCTGCTATATAATACAGCTGCTCCCCAGTCCCCACAATTAAGCAGTGTGAGCACAGATATATGCAGCACACTGAGCACAGATAAGGAGCGTTTTTTTTCAAAAGAGAACGGATAAAACTGGTGGTAACTGGTCAGCAAAACTCTGCACTGTACTCCTCCTATATTATACAGCTGCTCCCCAGTCCCCACAATTAAGCAATAAAGCACAATCAAGTTCAACAATAAACGGAGAGGACGCCAGCCACGTCCTCTCCCTAACATTTCCAATGCACGAGTGAAAATGGCGGCGACACGCGGCTGCTTATATAGAATCCGAATCTCGCGAGAATCCGACAGCGGGATGATGACGTTCAGGCGCGCTCGGGTTAACCGAGCCATACGGGAGAATCCGAGTATGCCTCGAACCCGTGTAAAAAGGGTGAAGTTCGGGGGGGGGTTCGGCTTCCGAGAAACCGAACCCGCTCATCACTAATATATATATATATATAGTTACACACACACACATATGGAAACCCGCCCATGAAAATCCTGCGTTTGCCACCGCTCCTCTCTGGGAGAAGCGCAGAGTGGAGATGCAGCATGGTCAGTTGAGGAGGCAGGGCAGAGTTTTTAAACAGTGGAGCCTGCATGCTCCATTTAACAGTGAAGACACCACAGAACCCCAGTATAAATGCAGCAGAGAACATGCAGCAGGCACTTGCTGTACACATTAATGTAATGGATTTTGCCCTCACCCTACAAACATTTCAGTCATCGTTTGTCCTGGAAATTGTTGGTGGCAGTTTAATATATTGTTTGTAATGTGCGCTGGTGTATCAGAAACATGATTTAGGGAATTATTTTACAGTGTTGACACATTATAGTAGAAAGCACATATAGCCCTATAGAATACATTTATATAGCAGCAATTTTCAGCAGAGACAAAAAAGAGAAATCAGATTAAAAATGGGGCAAATGGATTAAGCGCAACAGAATATGTTACGCCATATAAGAAACTTAATAAATAAATAAATTACAACTCCTTGCCTGCACATACTGTAAAAATAGACTCATTGTCATGCTAACAAGAAAATGACCAGCTGCCCAGCTTGCCATGCGGTTGGCCATAAATCATAATAGCTATCTATCGATCTTTCTATCTATCTATCTATCTATCTATCTATCTATCTATCTATCTATCTATCTATCTATCGCTAACATTATTTTCATATGATATTTAGGCTAAACCTTACATTGTGAGATGTCATATCAGCAGATACAGTTGATAATTGACAGTTTTCTACACAGAGTTGATCTTTATACCAGAGCTGAGTGACATCACGAAGGCTGTTTATGATGTGAGCAAGTCACATGATCAGCAGTATACTGAAGTAAAAAATTACATCCTGTATGAATTTTACCATTGCTACTGTATGTTACCTATTTATAACCTATCAAGCTAGGGCCATATTAAAAATAAGGGCAATGGGACTGCAGCTACCAGCCTGCACATAAAAATTGTCCCATCGTCATGATGGTATGATGATAACCGAAGGCCCATAAATCATAATATTAAACATATTTTCTATTTTCCTGACAAAATTATGCAATTTTTCTGCTTTTACATATTTAGGGAGACATTGGGGATGATAGTGTAGTGAATGTACAAGCACACATGGCTCTGACAATGGGAGTCATTCCAACCTGATCGCTCGCTGCAGTTTCTTGCAGCGCAGCGATCGGGTCGGAACTAAGCATGCGCTGGCGCCGCAGTGCGCTGGCGCATGCCAGCCGTCGTTGCCTATAGATCGCCTCTGAGACAGAGGCGGATGCTGGGCAGGAGGGGGCTGATGTCACACGCAGCCGCTGCGGGCTGGGGAGCGATGAGTAGCTCCCGGCCAGCACGCTAAAGCTGCGCTGGTCGGGGGCTACTCTTGAAGTGCAAAGGAATCGCCGCTGTGCGATGCCTTTGGACTTCTGCGGGGGGGGGGGCAGCACTGACATGCAGGGCGGACTAGCCCAGTGCTGGGTGTCCCCCCGCATGTCAGTGTGAATGATCGTGGCTGTGCTAAATTTAGCACAGCTACGATCAACTCGGAATGACCCCCATTGTCCACACAGCACTGGTCACAGTGTACCTTACATTGTGAGATGTCATATCAGCAGATACAGTTGATAACTGACAGTTCTCTACTCAGAGTTGACCTTTCTACCAAAACTAAGTGACATCACAAAGGCTGTTCATGATGTGGCCAAGTCACATGATCGGCAGTATATTAAGCAGTAAGGTGAAAAATATCCTGTATACCTTTTACCACAGTTATGTATCTATTTATAATCTATCTATCCAGGGCCAGATTAAAAATATCGTGGGTGGAACTACAGCTTCAGGCCTGCACATAAAAATAGTCCCATCATCATGATGGCAAGATGAGGACCAGCTTACTACTTGATCTGACATAAATTTGTTTTGCTATTATCCTGACAAAATGATGCAATTTTCTAGTTCTATATATTTAGGAAGACACTGGGGCTGGTAGTGTATGTGGTGTATGTGCCCTCATGGGTCTGGCTAATCCCAATCAGCAATGATCATAGCTCCTTTGCTTCTCAGTATAGGCTCTTGATCATTTTCAGTATTGAAAAAGGTTTTGTTTTTTTAAACTAATTACAAAAAGAAAAAGCAATGTAGTCAAAAAGCAGAATAAGAGGTTATTTTGCTGCAAAAATACAACATGATACTTATCAATACAACAATGATGTGAAGGTGCAATACTGAACATCATGTACATGAAACGTATTTCGGTCAATGCCCGTTTCAGTGCCCTTGATAAAGGTAGATGACCTACACAGAAACTACCATATATATGGATACATATACTGTCAATTATATATCACACAAAAGTAAACCTTTATCCTGCGCTAAAATAAAAAATTGTCCTTGTTTATGCTACTTTAGGCCTCTGTCAGTTTGGACCTACACTAAATCCCATATACAAACAAACACGAAGAGGGCACTTATGGTGTAATAACTTCAATAAACCATTAATGATGTTCATTAAGCATTATGCGTCCATTTTTCAAACTTTTATTTTTTTCTTGTCTATCTTTTCCACCGTAGGCGTCGTCGGCGTCGTCTTTTTACAGCTTTAATCCTTCTTGCAAAATGTCTTCTTGTGAGTTTAGCGGGACTCTTGTTAGATGCAAATTGAGATTTTTATATTCAAATAAATTGTAATAATCTTTATATGTGGGGAAATGATAGTTATATACCCAAACCAATGGAAGTTGAAAAACTAGTAAAGAATTTTCTTTGGTTAGAAGTGACCTCTGTGTCTTGCAGATACTGCACAACTATTCAAGTTTGAAAGTCAGGAAAGAACATTTCTGCTTTATATAAATCTGGGAAGATATTGACCTAAGAAAATGACTCTCACTCTGTAGCTCGTCTAGAGTAATTTCCGATTATTCAGTTGAGAGCTGTTTCTAGGGTGTTGAGTGACATAGTCAGTGTCACAGTTATTGCTGCATTTAATATTAGTATAATCCCTGTAAATTTATCATATTTTACATAAAGGAAAGTGAGATGCCAGTGAAGAGTATTGTTATATGCATTGTTTTAAATTGTTAATAACCAATAAATAGCTGTTTACAAGTTTTTTAGGATACGATTTATCACCATTCCCATCTGACAATGTGGATGGGATTTGATAAAATCGACCCAGTCTGCACTGCGATAATTGATAATATTGCACGGATGTATCAATTATCGCATGCAGGGACAGAGCTTGCGATACCTCTATGCAGCATTATTAGGGTGTTTTTTGCAACAAAAAAAAATTAGATACAATATTTTGGAGAAAATAATCATTTTAATTAAATGAGCTCATGTAACATAGCTGTTTCCATCTTGTCACCTATTCTCTTGTTTGTATATGTCTAATGCTTTAATTTTGTTTCATGTTAAAAGCATATAGATATCTATATTAGAAGTGTGCAGCAGACCATTTTTGCTGGATTTGGATTTTGCTGTGTTTCGTTGTCTGTCTTTGGATTTGGATTTGCCAAACCGCCATGACTGGCTTGTATTTGGATTTTTTTTCAAAAATTGACCACTTTTTTGTTCCTAGACTATTAGTAACCTCAATAACATTAATTTCCAGTCATTTCCAGACAGTTCTGGCCACCTCACAGCTCACAATATTGTTTTCACCATTATTGGCCAAAGGCTGCAGTGAGCTGGCTGGTTACTAAGCGACAGAGTAGTGGCACTAACACACACAGCAATTTATAGAACATTTATGAAACTTTGTCACACAGCAGTGGCAGAAATGAAAGGTGGTATAAGATGGAATTGACCTTGGGCCCTCTCACCCACCCTTAAGTTGGATATTAAAAAGGACATGCACACTTTAACAAACCAATCACTTCAGCGACAGAGACTAACACATTTGTGGCTGAAGTGCTTGGTTTGTTTTGGTCTCCAAATTGCCTTTTTTTTAGTACTTGAAGGGTCTCGCTGATATGCCTATTTGTACGGTGCCATGAAAATAATCCTCCACCATTCTTTGGATAGTGACCATATCAGATGGAGTGACGGTAGAAGTGTCACTAATGTTGCCAATTCTTTTAAACCCAACCAGATGTCAAAATGTTGGGTTGACTTATCTGTATCACCACTGGGACTTATGTGAAAGCTGAGTTATTTCTGGCTGCTTTTGAAGAAACTGAATGAGGAGACGTCGTAATGCCATGTGTCACTTGAGCTGCCAACTTGCTCACCAGAAGCTCTGTACATCTCTTAATATCTGGATCAGTTGGAAAGAAAGACACAGTGTGCGACTTAAACCTAGGATTAAGCATGGTTGCTAAAATAAGATTTTACTCACCGGTAAATCTATTTCTCGTAGTCCGTAGTGGATGCTGGGACTCCGTAAGGACCATGGGGATTAGCGGCTCCGCAGGAGACTGGGCACAACTAAAGAAAGCTTTAGGACTACCTGGTGTGCACTGGCCCCTCCCACTAAGACCCTCCTCCAGACCTCAGTTAGGATACTGTGCCCGGAAGAGCTGACACAATAAGGAAGGATTTTGAATCCCGGGTAAGACTCATACCAGCCACACCAATAACACCGTATAACTCGTGATACTATACCCAGTTAACAGTATGAAATATAACTGAGCCTCTCAACAGATGGCTCAACAATAACCCTTTAGTTAGGCAATAACTATAAACAAGTATTGCAGACAATCCGCACTTGGGATGGGTGCCCAGCATCCACTACGGACTACGAGAAATAGATTTACCGGTGAGTAAAATCTTATTTTCTCTGACGTCCTAAGTGGATGCTGGGACTCCGTAAGGACCATGGGGATTATACCAAAGCTCCCAAACGGGCGGGAGAGTGCGGATGACTCTGCAGCACCGAATGAGCAAACTCTAGGTCCTCCTCAGCCAGGGTATCAAACTTGTAGACTCTTACAAAAATGTTTTAACCCGACCAAGTATCAGCTCGCCAAAGTTGTAAAGCCGAGACCCCTCGGGCAGCCGCCCAAGAAGAGCCCACTTTTCTCGTGGAATGGGCTTTTACAGAATTAGGGTGCGGCAGTCCAGCCGCAGAATGTGCAAGTTGAATCGTGCTACAGATCCAGCGAGCAATCGTCTGCTTAGAAGCAGGAGCACCTAGCTTGTTGGGTGCATACAGGAGAAATAGCGAGTCAGTTTTCCTGACTCCAGCTGTCCTGGAAACATATACTTTTCAGGGCCCTGACTACATCCAGTAACTTGGAATCCTCCAAGTCCCAAGTAGCCGCAGGCACCACAATAGGTTGGTTCACATTAAAAAATGATACCACCTTAGGAAGGAATTGGGAACGAGTCCTCAATTCCGCCTTATCCATATAAAATACAGATAAGGGCTTTTGTATGACAAAGCCACCAATTCTGATACACGCCTGGCCGACGCCAAGGCCCACAGAATGACCACTTTCCACGTGAGGTATTATAGCTCCACGGATTTAAGTGGCTCAACCCAATGCGACTTCAGGAAATCCAACACCACGTTGAGATCCCACGGTGCCACTGGAGGCACAAACGGGGGCTGACTATGCAGCACTCCCTTAACAAAAGTCTGAACTTCAGGCAGTGAAGCCAGTTCAATTTTGGAAGAAAATCGATAGAGCCGAAATCTGGACTTTAATGGAACCCAATTTTAGGCCCATAGTCACCTCTGACTGTAGGAAGTGCAGAAATCGACCTAGCTGAAATTTCTCCTTTGGGGCCTTCCTGGCCTCACAGTACGCAACATATTTCCGCCATATGCGGTGATAATGGTTTGCGTTCACTTCTTTCCTAGCTTCAAATAGCGTAGGGATAACTTCCTCCGGAATTCCCTTTTCCTTCAGGATCTGGCGTTCAACCGCCATGCCGTCAACGCAGCCGCGGTACGTCTTGGAACAGACAGGCCCCCTGCTGCAGCAGGTCCTGTCTGAGCGGCAGATTCCATGGGTCCTCTGAGATCATTTCTTGGAGTTCTGGTTACCAAGCTCTTCTTGGCCAACCCGGAACAATGAGTATAGTTCTTACTCCTCTCCTTCTTATTATTCTCATTACCCTGGGTAAGAGAGGCAGAGAAGGGAACACATACACCGACTGGTACACCCACGGTGTTACCAGAGCGTCCACAGCTATCGCCTGAGGGTCCTTGACCTGGCGCAATATCTTTGTAACTTTTAGTTGAGGCGGGACGCCATCATGTCCACCTGTGGCCTTTCCCAACGGTGTACAATCATTTGGAAGACTTCTGGATGAAGTCCCCACTCTCCCGGGTGGAGGTTTCTTAGTTGTCCACTCCGGGAATGAACACTGCTGACAGTGCTAACACATGATTTTCCGCCCATCGGAGAATCCTTGTGGCTTCTGCCATCGCCATCCTGCTTCTTGTGCCACCCTGTCGGTTTACATGAGCGACCGCCGTGATGTTGTCTGACTGGATCAGCACTGGCCGGTGTTGAAGCAGGGGTCTAGCCTGACTTAGGGCATTGTAAATGGCCCTCAGTTCCAGAATATTTATGTGTAGGGAAGTCTCCTGACTTTTCCATAGCCTTGGAAGTTCCTTCCCTGTGTGACTGCTCCCCAGCCTCGAAGGCTGGCATCCGTGGTCACCAGGACCCAGTCCTGTATGCCGAATCTGCGGCCCCCTAGAAGATGAGCACTCTGCAGCCACCACAACAGCGACACCCTGACCCTTGGAGACAGGGTTATCCGCCGATGCATCTGAAGATGCGACCCGGACCACTTGTCCAACAGATCCCACTGGAAAATCCTTGCATGGGACCTGGCGAATGGAATTTCTTCGTAAGAAGCTACCATCTTTCACAGGGCTCGCGTGCATTGATGCACCGACACCTGTATACGTATTAGGAGGTCTCTGTCTAGAGACAACAACTCCTTGGACTTCTCCTCCGGGAGAAACCCTTTTTATCCTGTTCTGTGTCCAGAACCATACCCAGGAACAGTAGACGCGTCGTAGGAACCAGCTGCGACTTTGGAATATTCAGAATCCAGCCGTGCTGTTGTAGCACTTCCCGAGATAGTGCTACTCCGACGAACAACTGCTCCCTGGACCTCGCCTTTATAAGGAGATCGTCCAAGTACGGGATAATTATTTCGGCCATTACCTTGGTAAATACCTCGGTGGCGGGGACAGACCAACGGCAACGTCTGGAATTGGTAATGACAATCCTGTACCACAATATTGAGGTACTCCTGGTGAAGAGGGTAAATAGGGACATGCAGGTAATCATCCTTGATGTCCAGTGATACCATGAAATTCTCCAGGCTTGCAATAATCGCCCTGAGCGATTACATTTTGAACTTGAACCTTCGTATATAAGTGTTCAAGGCTTTCAATTTTAGAATGGGTCTCACCGAACCGTCTGGTTCGGTGAGATACAAAAATACACTGTGTGCAGTCTCTGCGCAGCCCTGGACTTTCACCTACAGTGCGATGAGAACAGCTGATCGGGGCTGGAGCTGACGTCAGACACCCTCCCTGAAAACACTTTGGCACTTCTGCATTTTTCCGGACACTCCCAGTAAACAGTCAGTTACCACCCACAAACGGCCTCTTCCTGTCAATCACCTTGCGAAAACACCCGTGCAAATGGAATTTTCGCACCATCTTGTTGCTGACCGGCGATGCCCATTGTTGTAGTCTGAAGCACATGTGCATTGCGGTGCATACGCATGCGCAGTTATGACCTGATCGCCTGCTGTGTGAAAACGCACAGCAGCGATCAGGTGTGAACCACCCCCTCAGATGGGCAATGCACAGAGAAGGACACAAGCTTGGCTGGAGCAATGGGCAAAGAATATTTTGGTTTCAGCAGATTCATTTGGTGTGCACTGAACTGGAAAGCATAAATCTAAGGAGATTGGAAGGGCAGATGTGGTCTTTACATGAAAGGAAAAATTGATTCTTTGTAAATTTTAGGCCAGATTTTCATGTGAAAAAGAATTCTATTTTAGCACAAGAAAATAATGTTATTTTATCATATTTTTTTCTTTTAACATTTATCACATACCTCAAAGTACCAAGGAAAGATATCTTTCATTCAAGATCTTAATGCCCACTTGTGGCACTTATGGAGTCCCACTTGACAAATTTAGTAGAGGATGTATCTGTAAGTGGTGGAGAATGTTTAGAGGGCACAAAGATCTTCTATATAGGCACTTGCTGTTTAAATAAAAAAAAAGGCACAGATTTATAAAACTTAAAAAATCTGGTTTTGGTGACTGTGCTGTGAGTTGCCACTAAGTGCTCTCAACCCAGCTATCAACTCTCTAAAAGCCATCCTGTGGCCTTGTCACCACACCTCTTGACTGCCCCAAATGTCTACACTTCTCTGTCCATGCATCGAGAAATTCCTGGTGCCACGCATGCCAGGGAAGCATGCTGATTCCAATATGGAGGTCGTGGCTGACTCTCCGACATCTACCGTAGATGCAGTCTCTCTCAAACTACTTCTCTCCTCTACCCCATCTCTGGTAGTACAAGAGCCTGTGAGTACCCCTATTTCATATGGTAAAAGCCATTACCGAAACCATGAGACCAGTATTACGGGAGCAGGAACATACAGTACATTTGCCCAGGATATTAAGCAAGTAAAGAATCAAGTGCAGCAGTAACACATCGACTCTCTGATGCTGAACATAAAATTAGGGAGACTTTCAAGATATTTCTGCCTAACAGTCGGACTCTTCTGATTTTAGTAAAATATGCAACCAAATTTGGAACAAGCTAGACGACCTGGAAAATAGTCCAAGCATAACAATCTCCCGAGCCTCCGGAATTTCTTAAAGGGCTGGCATTATGTTAATTTAGCCATTCTACTTTATCAGAATTACTGTGGATCAGTGACTTTGTGATGGCAATGAAGTACCTCCAGCTACCCATCACACTCCACATAGACTTAGATGTCATCCGTGCCACTCTAAAGTTACAAGACACCTACAAAAACTTTGACGTAAAGAAGAATGTCAGTGGCGTAAGTCTCATACTTCAAGTGACTTCTTCTCATATAATACCATTTACCACTCTTATCGTAATGCTCTGGACACTGCCAAACAAACATATTTCCAATATCTCATCTCTGTTCAAGCCTATAACCCCAAGCAGCTTTTTAATACATTTAAATAACTTCTTATCCCTCTTTTACCAATCCCACCAGCTTCTATCCGTGCACAAGATCTCGCTTCCTGTTTCAAGGATAAGATTGATAAGATCCAAATGAAATGTTATGCTCTTCCACAGCCAGTGACCTGCTCAATTCCCTTCCTGAACCCTCTTGCACCTTCTCCTCATTTGATCCCACAAATGAAGATGAAGTATCTACACTCTTCTCATCTGCCTACTCTACTTACTCTCCTCTTGATCCTATACCTTCACACATATGTAAAACTCCATCTCCTGGACTCATCCCAACCTTCACTAAAATCAGTAATCTCTATCTACTGGTATCTTTCCTTCACTGTTCAAGCATGCAGTGATTACTCCCATTCTGAAAAAAAAAAAAAATTTTTTACCCTAACTCTTTCTATAACTACTATCCCATCTTTCCTCTCCCATGCCCCTCCAAGCTACTTGAGAGACTTGCCTACACTTGCCTCACACACGTTATTAAATCACACAACTTATTGTACCCACTTCAGTCAGGCTTCCGTTCTCAACAATCCACAGAGACAGCACTGACTAGGTAGTAAATGATTTGATCACTGCTAAATCTAAAGGCCATTACTCACTACTTATTCTCCTTGATCTCTATGTTGCTTTTGACACTGTTGACCGCCCTCTTATCATACAAACATTACAAATCCTACATCTCTAAATAGCAACCCTTTCTGGGTTCTCATCCTACCTATCTAATTGCTCTTTCAGTGTTCATTATTGTGAATCCATCTCCTCTTTGCTACCTCTATCAGTTGGAGAACTGCAAGGCTCAGTTTTAGGTCCTCTGCTTTTCTCAATCTATAACTGATTTAATGAGCAATTCACAGTTTCACTGTATCGGCCATGTATTACTTACACGTGCATGGTTTCATCTTTGAGACAAGCATATGGTACTGGTAGGATCCACCATGCAGCTCTCGGATGATACTCAGATCTACCTATCCTCCCCAGATGTGTCCCCAACTGTATTGGTCTGTGTCACTGAATGTCCTTCTGCCATTTTTTCATCTTGGATGTCATCTCGACACCTCAAGCTTAACATTTCTAAAACAGAATTAATTGTATTTCCAACGGCCAATAATAGTTACCAACCTGATATCTCTATACTGTAGATAACTCAACAATCAACCCTATCACACAAGCTCGCTGCCTAGGTATCATTCTTGACTCTGAACTGTCCTTTATTCCCCACATTCAATCTGTCTCAAAATCATGTTACACACATCTAAGAAACATATCCAAAATACAACCATATCTTATATAAGACACTGCAAAAACTCTAATCCAGGGGTGGGCAACAAGCGGCCCTCCAGCTGTTGAAGAACTACACATCCCAGTATGCCCTGCCATAGTTTTACTATTTGGCCATGGTAAAAAAAACTTGCATGGCATGCTGGGATGTGTAGTTCTACAACAGCTGGAGGGCTGCTTGTTGCCCACCCTTGCATCCATGCTCTCATTATCTTCCTCACTGATAAGCAGTGATTAGACTCTTTGGAGCTTGCTCTGTGTAAGGGCTTGTATTGTTTAAGTGCTGCTTGGATTTGTAAGTGTGAGTTGTAAACAGCAAAAAGGTGAGTTAGAATACAGAAAAAGGTGAGTTTTATAATACACAATCCGAAACACACATTTGCAGTACCATTAAACTTCTGGTGAGGCTGCAAGGGGCTGACCTTGTGAGTGAGTGAGAGGGTCTCTTACTTGGAGTAGCAGAGGGGCTGTGATTGTGCGTGTGTGAGGGGCATTTTTTTTTTTAGCAGGAGCTGGAAGCCGAGTGAAAAGGAGGTGCAGTGAGCTGGAACAACTGCAACTGCTAAGTGGAGTATAGGTGCCGCAGGAGAGAGTACTACGGCTGCATAAAAGTGAAGGACCAAGAACCGCACAAAGATAGATAAGTATAAGCCAGCTTAATTATTGTATAAGTGAGATTGCTTGTCTTCTACATTTTATTTTTGCTGCTTTTTCTTTGAGAGTAACAGGGAGTTAGACCTTACAAACAATATGGGAGGGGCTGTGATTGGGGACCTCACTCAGTGCATGTCGTGCAAGATGTATGCACACCTGGAGCTACCGGCCCAGTGTGATTACATCTGCACGAGGTGTGTGCGAACGGTTGCCCTGGAAGCCCAGGTAACTGATCTAGAGCAAACCGTTACGCGACTGAGGGAGATTCACAATCTCGAGCGTAGTTTAGACAGAACGGTGGAGGAGTTGCGGGAGGGGTCACTGGTAGAAGAGGATGATGATCAGGTAGCCAGTTTGGTCACAGTTAGAAGGAAGAAAAAGAGGGGGAGGCTCGACATCTCCGAACTATCAATCCCGAACAAATTTGCCCGATTGGACGAGGAATCGGAGGATGATAGTGAAGAAATGACGGTGCCGGAGGAGACTGCTCCCTCTAGCATCCAGAGGAGCAGTCCCTCTGGCGCGGTTGGGATAAAAGATAGTGAGGTACCTAGTCAGATGGTGGTGGTAGGGGATTCTATCATCAGGAAGGCAGATAGGGCAATCTGCTACCGGGACCGTGATCGCCGTACAGTCTGTTGTCTCCCGGGTGCTCGGGTACGGCACATCGCGGACCGGGTAGATAGATTGTTGGGAGGGGCTGGGAAAGACCCGGCGGTCTGGGTGCACGTTGGCACCAATTACAAAGTTAGCGGAAGGTGGGATGTCCTTAAGAAAGACTATAGGGACTTAGGAAAGAAACTGAAGGCAAGGACATCTAAGGTAATATTCTCGGAATTATTACCCGTGCCACGCGCTAGTCCAGGGAGGCAGAGGGAGATTAGGGAGGTAAATGTGTGGCTTAGGGATTGGTGCAGGAAAGAGGGGTTTGTGTTCCTGGAACACTGGGCGGACTTCTCAGTCAGGCGCCATCTCTTTTGTCGTGACGGATTGCACCTGACTGAGGAGGGGGCAGCGGTGCTGGGGGGAAGGATGGTTAGAAGGTTGGAGGAGATTTTAAACTAGGAGCCTGGGGGGAGGGTTTAGCTAGAAACTACGGGTCATGCAGTGAGAATAATGGGGATGGCGGTAGTAAACGAAATGGGGGAGAAGTTGGGGGGAGGGTAAGACAGGCAGTAAGATTACTAACATGGGTACTAAAAGAGATTTTACCAAAGCACTAACCAATGACGATTACAGGTCATCATTACTACATAAGGTGAAAGATGTCCCTAACGCAAGGGAAAATACTTATCTTAGTTGTATGTATGTAAACGCCAGAAGCATTACTGGTAAAAAGGGTGAACTAGAAATACTTGCAGCAAGCAAACAGTATGATATTATAGGCATTACTGAAACTTGGTGGGATGAATCTCATGATTGGACAGTCAATCTAGAGGGCTATACACTGTTTAGGAGAGACAGACTAAATAAAAAGGGTGGAGGGGTGTGTCTTTACGTAAAGCCGTTTTTAAAACCTGATATACGGGAAGATATTCAGGAGGGGACTGTAGACACTGTCGAGACATTATGGGTAGAAATTGCATGCGGGGAAAAAGGAATAAAAAAGTTAGTATTAGGTGTATGCTATAGGCCGCCTGCTATCAACGCATCTGATGAGGAATTGTTCCTTAAGCAAATTGAAAGAGCAGCAGGAGTAGGAGACATAGTAGTGATGGGAGATTTTAACTATCCAGAGATAAGCTGGAAAAACGATTCATGTGATACTGCTAGGGGCAATATGTTTTTAAACACACTTAATGATAACTACTTAGTCCAACTAATTGAGTAACCAACTAGGTACAATGCAATCTTAGACCTGGTATTAACAAACAATGGGGATTTGGTATCAGGTATTATAGTAGGGGAACCCATAGGAAACAGCGACCACAATATGGTCACATTCAATATCAGTTTCCATAAACAGCCCTATACTGGCTCAACTAGGACTCAACTTTAGCAAAGCAAATTTTGATAAGATGAGGGTATTTTTCAGGGATATTGAATGGGAAAGTTTGTTTTTAGGAAAAAATACTACGGAGAAATGGGAGGTACTAAAATTCCTGCTAGCTAAAAATACACTCAAATTTATTCCTATGAGCAGCAAAAAAAGGAATAAAAATCATAAACCGATGTGGCTTAACAAAAAGATTAAGGAACTTATGGGCAAGAAAAGGCGAGCATTTAAAAAATACAAATCTGACGGGGAAGCAGAGTCATTTCAGCACTATAAGGAATGTAAAAAAATTTGCAAAAAGGAAATAAGAGCGGCTAAAGTAGATACTGAAAAACTAGTAGCAAAGGAAAGCAAAGCGAATCCCAAAAAATTCTTTAAATACATTAATAGCAAGAGATTAAAGAAGGAGAGTATAGGCCCTTTAAAAGACAAGTTGGGAGTCTAAAGCCCAGTACCCACGGGCCGATGCAGGAGAGATGTGTGCTGAGCGAACCGCTCAGCACACATCTCTCCTGCCGCTCAGCACAGCGCGATCTGTGCTGAGCGTGCAAGGGGAGACGGGGGGCCGCTCACTTCACCCAGCAGGTGAAGTGAGCGACCCGCTAGATTGGCCTGCATGCAGGCCAATCTAGCAGCAGCGATAGCGATGTGCGGGGCCGCGCATCGCTATCGCTGAGGGGGATACACACGGAGCGATTATGCCGATATTCTAAGCAATCTAGTCAGATTGCTTAGAATATCGCTCCGTGAGTACCCCCCTTTAAGCAAAATGATAATGACATAGCGGACACACTAAATGAGTTTTTTTCAACAGTATTCACTAGAGAGGACCCAATTCAGGGACTGACACACAATCTCAATAATGAGAATATCCCACTGATAGGTACTTATTTAAGCGAGGAAGTAGTCTGTGACTGATTAAAACATTTAAAGATATATAAATCACCAGGGCCCGATGGTATTCACTAGTGATGTGCACAGGACATTTTTCGGGTTTTGTGTTTTGGTTTTGGATTCGGACGCGTTTTGGCAAAACCTCCCTGAAAATTTTTTGTCGGATACGGGTGTGTTTTGGATTTGGGTGTTTTTTTTCAAAAAACCCTAAAAAACAGCTTAAATCATAGAATTTGGGGTCATTTTGATCCCATAGTATTATTAACCTCAATAACCATAATTTCCATTCATTTCCAGTCTATTCTGAACACCTCACACCTCACAATATTATTTTTAGTCCTAAAATTTGCACCGAGGTCGCTGGATGGCTAAGCTAAGTGACACAAGTGGCCGACACAAACACCTGGCCCATCTAGGAGTGGCACTGCAGTGTCAGGCAGGATGGCACTTCAAAAAAATAGTCCCCAAACAGCACATGATGCAAAGAAAAAAAGAGGCGCACCAAGGTCGCTGTGTGACTAAGCTAAGCAACACAAGTGGCCGACACAAACACCTGGCCCATCTAGGAGTGGCACTGCAGTGTCAGTCAGGATGGCACTTCAAAAAAATTGTCCCCAAACAGCACATGATGCAAAGAAAAAAAGAGAGGCGCACCAAGGTCGCTGTGTGACTAAGGTAAGCAACACAAGTGGCCGACACAAACACCTGGCCCATCTAGGAGTGGCACTGCAGTGTCAGACAGGATGGCACTTCAAAAAAATTGTCCCCAAACAGCACATGATGCAAAGAAAAAAAGAGGCGCACCAAAGGTATAGAATGTAGATGGATAGTATACTTAATAACGACACAGAGGTAGGTACAGCAGTGGCCTTCCGTACCGTACTGCTATATATAGTATACTGGTGGTCACTGTGTCAGCAAACTGCAAAACTAAAATGCACCACAGGTATAGAATGTAGATGGATAGTATACTTAATGACGACACAGAGGTAGGTACAGCAGTGGCCTTCCGTACCGTACTGCTATATATAGTATACTGGTGGTCACTGTGTCAGCAAACTGCAAATCTAAAATGCACCACAGGTATAGAATGTAGATGGATAGTATACTTAATGACGACACAGAGGTAGGTACAGCAGTGGCCTTCCGTACCGTACTGCTATATATAGTATACTGGTGGTCACTGTGTCAGCAAACTGCAAAACTAAAATGCACCACAGGTATAGAATGTAGATGGATAGTATACTTAATGACGACACAGAGGTAGGTACAGCAGTGGCCTTCTGTACTGTACTGCTATATATAGTATACTGGTGGTCACTGTGTCAGCAAACTGCAAAACTAAAATGCACCACAGGTATAGAATGTAGATGGATAGTATACTTAATGACGACACAGAGGTAGGTACAGCAGTGGCCTTCCGTACCGTACTGCTATATATAGTATACTGGTGGTCACTGTGTCAGCAAACTGCAAAACTAAAATGCACCACAGGTATAGAATGTAGATGGATAGTATACTTAATGACGACACAGAGGTAGGTACAGCAGTGGCCTTCCGTACCGTACTGCTATATATAGTATACTGGTGGTCACTGTGTCAGCAAACTGCAAAACTAAAATGCACCACAGGTATAGAATGTAGATGGATAGTATACTTAATGACGACACAGAGGTAGGTACAGCAGTGGCCTTCCGTACCGTACTGCTATATATAGTATACTGGTGGTCACTGTGTCAGCAAACTGCACAACTGAAATGCACCACAGGTATGGAATCTAGATGGATAGTATACTTAATGACGACACAGAGGTAGGTACAGCAGTGGCCTACTGTACCGTACTGCTATATATAGTATACTGGTGGTCACTGTGTCAGCAAACTGCAAATCTAAAATGCACCACAGGTATAGAATGTAGATGGATAGTATACTTAATGACGACACAGAGGTAGGTACAGCAGTGGCCTTCCGTACCGTACTGCTATATATAGTATACTGGTGGTCACTGTGTCAGCAAACTGCAAAACTAAAATGCACCACAGGTATAGAATCTAGATGGATAGTATACTTAATGATGACACAGAGGTAGGTACAGCAGTGGCCTACTGTACCGTAATGCTATATATTATATGCTGGTGGTCACTGGTCAGCAAAACTCTGCACTGTACTCCTCCTATATAATATTATACTGGTGGTCCCCAGTCCCCACAATAAAGCAGCACACTGAGCACAGATATGGAGTGTTTTTCAGGCAGACAACGTATACTGGTGGTCACTGTCAGCAAAACTCTGCACTGTACTCCTGCTATATAATACAGCTGCTCCCCAGTCCCCACAATTAAGTAGTGTGAGCACAGATATATGCAGCTCACTGAGCACAGATATGGAGCATTTTTTTCAGGCAGAGAACGGATAACTGGTGGTCACTGATCAGCAAAACTCTGCACTGTACTCCTCCTATATTATACAGCTGCTCCCCAGCCCTCCCCACAATTAAGCAATAATGCACAATCAAGTTCAACAATAACGAAGAGGACGCCAGCCACGTCCTCTCCCTAACATTTCAATGCACGAGTGAAAATGGCGGCGACGCGCGGCTGCTTATATAGAATCCGAATCTCGCGAGAATCCGACAGCGGGATGATGACGTTCGGGCGCACTCGGGTTAACCGAGCCATACGGGAGAATCCGAGTATGGCTCGGACCCGTGTAAAAAGGGTGAAGTTCGGGGGGGTTCGGTTCCCGAGAAACCGAACCCGCTCATCACTAGTATTCACCCAAGGGTTCTAATGGAGCTTCACTCTGAACTGGCAAAACCGCTATCTTTGATCTTTAAGGATTCAGTTATATCAGGTATGGTTCCCAAAGACTGGTGTATAGCGGAAGTAGTGCCTATATTCAAAAAGGGAAATAAAGCTGAACCAGGTAATTCTAGACCAGTTAGTCTTACATCTATAGGGGGGAAAGTATTGGAAGGTATTCTAAGAGATAGTATTCAGAAGTTCCTTGAAGTCAATAAGGTCATTAAAAGGAATCAACATGGGTTTATGAAGGACAGATCCTGTCAAACCAACTTACTTGGATTTTATGAAACAGTAAGCGCAAAATTAGATCAGGGTAAAGACGTGGATGTAATCTTTTTAGACTTTGCCAAAGCGTTCGATACTGTACCACACATGAGACTTATCTACAAGCTACAAGAATCAGGGCTAGGAAGCACAATATGCACTTGGGTCAAAAACTGGTTAGATAATAGGGAGCAGCGCGTTGTGGTTAATGGATCTTTTTCAACTTGGACTGAAGTGCTAAGTGGTGTGATGCAAGGCTCAGTATTAGGACCGCTATTGTTCAATATTTTCATTAACAACCTAACAGAAGGTCTAGAGAGCATGGTGTACATTTTTGCAGATGTTACCAAATTGTGTAAGGCTATAAATACAGAGGAGGATACCGAGTCTCTTCAGAACGACTTAGTTAAATTAGAAGCATGGGCAGCCAAATGGAGAATGCGCTTCAACACAGACAAGTGTAAGGTAATGCACTGTGGTAACAAGAACAAAAATTACACCTACCTACTAAATGGGGTAAAATTAGGGGATTCTGTACTGGAAAAGGACTTAGGTGTCCTCATAGATAGCAAACTAAGCAGTAGTACCCAAAGTAGGACTGCAGCAAAGAAGGCTAATAAGATATCAGCATGCATAAAACGGGGTATTGATGCTAGGGACGAGAGTAATATACTACCGTTATATAAATCACTAGTGAGGCCACACCTTGAATACTGTGTGCAATTCTGGGCACCGTACTACAAAAAGGATATCCTGGAGCTAGAAAAGGTTCAGAGGAGGGCGACCAAACTAATTAAGGGCATGGAGACAATGGAATACAAGGAAAGGCTTGAAAGACTAGGCATGTTTACATTGGAAAAGCGGAGACTAAGAGGGGATATGATCAACATCTACAAATATATAAGGGGGCAATACACAGAGCTTGCTCGGGACCTGTTTTTGGTTAGATCAACACAGAGGACTCGTGGACACTCGCTCAGGTTAGAGGAGAGGAGATTCCGCACAATATGGCGTAAAGGCTTTTTCACGGTAAGGACAATACGTGTTTGGAATTCCCTGCCTGAGGGAGTTGTAATGGCGGAATCTGTCAACACCTTTAAGAATGGGTTAGATAAATTCCTAATGGATAAGGATATCCAGGGGTATGGTGCATAGTCATGCATTATAGTTACTATAAATAGGGATAAAATGCAACGGCTGACAGCAGCATCAGTCAGAAATTTTAGTCAAATCATCATGCATAGGACACCACAAATAGGTTGAACTCGATGGACAATTGTCTTTTTTCAACCTCAGATACTATGTTACTATGTTACTTGTGGCCGGAGAGACCCCCAGCCCATGTGGACAATGGCGGCGCGGCACTGAAGGGGTTAACCCTCAGTGACCGGCGCCATATTCAAGGACAATGGGCGCTTGGCACCACTTTTAAACTGTGCACTGGTGCTAAGCGCCATCTTTAAATATAGTGTGGGTGCTAGGCACCGGGTATTTAAAAATATATTTATTACTGTGTTTTCACCAATGTTATATTTAATGCAATAGGCACAGTTGTAGGATTGCACATTTACATTGCATGCAAATGCCAGCACTTAGAAGGAATGTGTAAGCTGTGTTGGTTTTAAAATGCATTTACGTTTGTGGACAAATGGCCTTGGAAGCTTCTCACCTAGGAATTGAGATGCTGATGACCCTGGCACCTGGAAAGGGGTGTATAGACAAGCCATTTCTTTGAGATTGAGATGTGTCTCTGTGTAACTTTATAGACACATGCAGGTGAAAGGATTTGTTTGCTGTCTTCTCTGAATATTGTGTGAACTGGGTTTGCATGGAGATGTTAGAGAAGACAGGAACATGTTAATCAGATTGTGTTTTACAAATGCAAACTAGTGGGTTTCATTCAACAACAGTTTGATGTAAGATTTCTTAGGCTGCATTATGTGTGATGCAGATTATGTTTAATTTACAGTATAAGAACGTTGTCTATGTGTGAGAGGGTGAATGCAATTGAAATGCAAGTTACATTTACATTTGTGAAAGAGACAGGAACATGATAATCAGATTGTGTTTGGGAAAGCACACTGATTTGGTTATATATGAAGAGGAGCAGGAATGTGCTTTATCTAATTCTTAACTTTTGAAATGTAACTTGTATTTATTTATATTTTCTGCGATAACCTGATTGGTTGGAGAAGACAGGGAGGGCTTACCCCCCTGTGGTACTGTGTGTAGAACTGAGATAAAAAGAGGATCCCTGTGAGCCTCCAAGTATTGTATTTGTACCATCTTTATTCTGCTGGAACATCTTGCTGTATGCTGTTGCCCCTAGCAATAGGAAAGAGTTCTCTTTAGAACTATTGCAAATAAATACCATTTGCCTCAAGAAGACCGCGTCATCTTGTGACCTACAGGGTTATGCCAAACATAGCCCCGTCCTCCGGCTGTCCAGGGAAGCACCTAACGTCTCCAAGTTCCGCCTTCCACCAGCTACCGGCAGAGGCCTAGCAAGTGGCTAGTGGGGATTCGTCAACACCACACAGGTGTGGTAAGGCAGTGCGTCGGCACATACAGAGCAGAACCGTGGTTCCAAACGCCACGGCAGGTTAGGAGTTTGGTGGTGGCAGTATAAACCCGCCCACAATGCAGTGGGTGGAGTCAGTAACAGGCGGTTACTGACGGTAAGCGGGAATCCCCTATGTGGTCAGGCCTCGTGTGACCTAACCCTCCATTCTGTGCACAGGAGACGGGACGCGAAAGCGGCGAGTGCTTTCGTACGGGACCGTCCTGTCACATTACTATATTATTGCATTAATAGATGATACCCACGCTTTTAAATGTATAAGCAGCTCCGATAAATTAAAAGCAATAATTAAATATTAAAGGAAGCACTAAATGGAAATAAAAGCGCTAATACCTGTGAAGTAAAAAAAGGGGTTAATAAAACAATGTTTGACAGCCCTTTTAGGTGCAGGTGTTTGAGTCCATAAATGCTCCGTCTCTGTTAAGGGTTCCGTGTGTTGCCGGCGGTCAGGACCGTATATAGGTGGTGTGTAGAGGTTAGGATCCTATCTATCTGTCCCTACCTGTAACCCAGGTGATGGGATTCTGCGCATGAGGATGCAGCTTTAGGTGTTCTTACCACCGGCATCCCTGTACCATCCTATATAAAACATATGCTACTATGAGTAAAATAATAATACATTTTTGTAAAAAGCAGCTTGTTCCTCATTTCTCACAGAATTGACAGTGTGCAGACCCTATATATGCTGTACCCTGGCTGATCTCTGTGTCAGCTTGACAGTTCAGCCCCACATACACAAGTTAATATCTCATGGTGCTTAGGTAAGCACTGGCTGGTTTTTGGTATATTGCCAAACTTGCAGAAGCAGGTACCTTGCGGTGGGTGGATTGGTTTGTGGGGTCCGTGTGTGTTTGAACCCTGCTACAGATTGAGCCACGATCATCTTGGCTTCTCTGCTGCACCTAGGCACACCATGGTTTATTAGCATAAGCCTTTAATCTATTGTTCTCAGCTGCAATACAATACAGAAAGAACAATACAGCAGGGTATTAAGTCATTACTGCAGGGGATTAAGTCCGATTGCCCTGGCTCAGTTAATCCTATTAAAGGCCAAAATAAAGATGGCTCCATTTCTATGTTTCCGATGGCGCCTGCTTGATTCGGGAACAGCATGCTTCACTATACGTTCCCCACTAGTGGTCGGGGAGGGTTGCTTGCTATCGTCGGTAGAGGCGGCAGCAGTTCTGTTTAGCGGGTGGGAGGGGGTGGTTTATCTTCCGAGCTGCAGCCTCCACTCTCCAGTGGGGGGGGGGGGGGGGATTATGGCCAATGGAAGAGGCAGCCCTTGCTCCATCCTTTCCTCAATTTTTGCACTGGGGATGTCATGAGATCAGACGTCAGATCCCAGCCAGAAGCAGCAGTGTGTCAGCGGAGGAGGTCAGAGAGGGGATGGAAGGAAACGGAAGCCCCTGGATCGCCTCCTTCCTCTTTAGTCCTGTTCTGCAGCTGGCTGCATACTCAGAGTACTGTAATGAGTCAGTTTGACTCATTATTAGTACTGCTCCTACTACTGCTGTGGGCCCCTTTGTTGCTTTGGGCCCAGTGCATTGTACTACTTGCACCTGCAGTAGTTCCGCTGTTGCATGGCGGTATCCAACCGCAGCGCTCCCAGTGTCGGCGTGAGCAGTAGCAGAGGTGTTAGTATACATTTGCATCAGCGGTATTTCACCTGGCTGCCCGCTGCTCCTCTGCCCCAGTGTTGGTGCCTCTCTCATGTTTGGGGGGGAGTGAGCTGCCCCCTTAACCCCCCAATCCGATACCCCTGCATACAAGGCTACTAACCAAACTGCACAACATACATCTCTTCGCTCATCTCAAAATATCTCCCTATCCAACCTCTCCGCTCTGCACAAGATCTACGTCTCTCATCCACATGCATTACTCCCTCTCAAAATTACAGGACTTTTTCCGTGCTGCACCTACTCTGCGGAATGGCCTCCCACGCACAATAAGACTCACATTTTGTCTACAAACCTTCAAGCGTTCCCTGAAAACTCAACTGTTCAGACAAACTTAGCAAATTCCGAACTTACCCACATAACCTTAAATGCCTCCTTAACTAGTTACATCCTCTAATTACAGTCTACACATAACCTCACATATTTTGTCTTTCTTCATTTTCGCATCCTCCTGTTCCTCGGCCAACATTGCTGGGTGACCATATTATACATCCCAATAAGAACCTTTGCAATCTGGCCAGCTCATTATACAATAGGTAGCAACTATCCTTGTGTATTAATGCCAATTTCCCTATATATTGTAAGCTTCCTACCTCTATGTCTGTCTGTTCATATCCAGTTTTGTTCTATTACTGTTGTTCCAATTGTAAAGTGCAATGGAATATGCTGTGCTATATAAGAAACTGTTTAAAACAGTCATTCCAAGTTGATTGCTCACTAGCAACTTTTTGCAGCGCTGCAGTCAGGTTAAAACTCGACAAAACTGCGCATGCATATGCACCACAATGCGCAGGTGCATCGTACAGGTGCAAAGAGGATCGGTGCTGGGCGATGGATTTAACGAAGAATCCATTCGCACCGTCGATCGCAAGGCGATTGACAGAAAGAGGGTGTTTATGGGTGTCAACTGACTGTTTTCTGGGAGTGTTTGGGAATACGCAGGCGTGTCCAAGCGTTTGCAGGGCAGGTGTCTGACGTCAATTCCGGGACCAAAAAGACTGGAGTGATCGCAGCGGATGAGTAAGTCCAGAGCAACTCAGAAACTGCACAAACTGTTTTTGTACCACTCAGCTGCAAAGGCGTTTGCACACTTGCAAAGTGAAAATACACTTCCCCAATGGCAGCGACTAACTGATCGCAGCGCTGCAAAAAGTTGCTAGCGAGCGATCAACTCAGAATGACCCCCTAAGTGTGTTGGTCCTGTTACGAGTAGCGCAGATTTGCACAGCACTCAGAAATATGAATGAGTGTCAGAAAAAGGTGGTTAGAAAAATAAGTGAAGGTACTGTAGCAATTACAAAGTCATTGCTGCTGCCTGCTGTGTGTTTATAATCACATAGAACAACAGGTGAGCAATCTTCTTTTTGATATTCCCTTTAAAAAGATGGTAGTCGGTAATCCCCTATGCTAATGTGTCTCCTGCTATGCAATAACAGACTAGAGGATTAATGAGCAAGAGTGTATAAATGTGTGGGTATCCCAGAAGCAGAAGCTGCCTGTGTTGTACTAAATGTGTAGTTCATACTGTAGCTCTAGTGGATGGGTCAGTCCCGTGCACTGGAAAGACCCCTGTGTTTGCCAAGACGTGCACAATTTCGCTGGAAGTGGCTCTCTCAATTGCACCTCTACTATTTGATTGTTATACTCACCATTTGGCTTCATATTCTGGTTATGTACAAATATCCTATATGCATACTATAATTTATCAGATTACCAGTTTTTAGGTTGCCCTCTTTTTCCCCCTTTTCTTTGGTTTTACAGAATCAAGTTTTTAAGACCTCCACAACATAGTCTTATCAGATTATATCACTATAAAAGTCACAGAGATTTTAACACAGAGGGTCAAATCATTTTTCATTCCAATGACATTATCAGTTTTGCAAATCTGGGAACAAATAGACTGTCTATTTTCCAGTTTAATTAAGGGAGCTTGTACTCCCACTCTCATTAAACACCTTCGGTAAACCTGACTGATCATTTACGACTAATGGTATGCAGATCTAAAACTTTCTATGAAACCTTGTATTTGCAGAAGCCCACTGGTTGATTTAATAAATTCCCTTTTTGGAATGGGTTTCCTATCCTTCATTTATCTGCCTCATCTGCTGACACCCTGCTGTTCCCCCTAACTGTCCAGGAATTTTGGAAGTCCATTAGATATTTGAAATCCTTCAAACCAGGTAAGACACCTGGCCCAGGTGGTCTAATCAATGATTAATATAAGTTTTTGTAAGCTAGGGTCTCTGATACTCTTTCCAATGTATTCAATTATTCATATTATCCAGAATAAATTGTTATTAAAACTTTACCAAAGGTGGGTAGAGACAGTAAAATGGCCTGGTATTACAAACTCTTGACGGAGATCCTGACTGAGTGATCGAAACTAGTGTTACCAAACTGGATTTATCTGGGGTCATCATTCTATTGTGGACATTAGAAGAGTCTACTCAGCGATTTAGTGGTTTCGATCTTCAGGGGATCAAGGTTCAAGTACATTTGATATGGTCTCCTGAGTTCATCTTTTTAAAACACTTACTTGATTGGGTGTTCCACAAAATTTCACAACTGTACTTCAAACTTTGCATTCTAACCCTAACTCTCAAGTTTCTTGCAAAGTTGCAATGTATCCCTCCTTTCTGTTTGCCATACAAAGAGGAACCAGACAGGGCTGCACACTGTTATTTGAAACTGCGTAGGGGCCGCTGGCAATACATTTACATTGATCTCCTATATTCTGGAGGCTTTGAATGGGTTGGCTTTATTTTGAAATTGCACCTTTTGGTGATGATATACTATTATTTCTTTTTGATTCAGCCTGCTCAGTCTTGGTATTTCTGCACATTATAGATTAGTTTAGTTATTTTGGGGGGCTACCTTTTTAATATAGATAAATCAGAGATGCCACCTACCTCAGATCCTATACACTTCTAAACCTGGGTACACATTATACAATATATCAGACAATGTTGCGATCTGCAACGGATCGCAACAACCATCGTATAGTGTGTACCCTCAAATCCACTCAATTCATGGTTTGATGAACAGTGTGGTTACATTGTCCCATTGGATGCTGAACGTCCACAGCCGGTGTTGTTACATGCATCATGTAACAATGCATAGCGCCATTGTACGGCAGATCTTGCAGTGTGAACAGTGGTGCGATATATCATTATATCGAGTTGCTGGGTTGCACCGTCGTCAGATGTGTACCCAGCTCTGCAGTCAACACCCTCACTCTCCTCATTCTGAATAAAGTACTTGGGGATTTATGTCCTCTAAAGTGACAGATCTTTATTTGAATAATGTTATATCGCTCCTTACCATGATCACTCAATTGCTTAATACTTGAAAATCCCTTCCTTTGCATATAGATGGTACTTATTGCAGAGACTGCAGGATTCTAACTGACAGCATACTTATACTTTGTTGTATTTTTTATAGTAATGAGTTCTTTTACTCCTAACCTAGAAGGACAAGGCTTAATGTAATCCATTTCTACTGATTTGTTGTTCCATTCTGTGCAAATTTACACAATGGGGGTCATTCCGAGTTGTTCGCTCGCAAGCTGCTTTTAGCAGCTTTGCACACGCTAAGCCGCCACCTACTGGGAGTGAATCCTAGCTTAGCAAAATTGCGAACGAAAGATTCGCAATATTGCGAAAAGACATCTCTGTGCAGTTTCTGAGTAGCTCGAAACTTACTCTGCCAGTGCGATCAGTTCAGTGCTTGTCGTTCCTGGTTTGACGTCACAAACACACCCAGCGTTCGGCCAGACACTCCTCCGTTTCTCCAGCCACTCCCGCGTTTTTCCCAGAAACGGTAGCGTTTTTTCATACACACCCATAAAACGGCCAGTTTCCGCCCAGAAACACCCACTTCCTGTCAATCACATTACGATCACCAGAACGAAGAAAAAACCTCGTAATGCCGTGAGTAAAATTCCTAACTGCATAGCAAATTTACTTGGCGCAGTCGCACTGCGGACTTTGCGCATGCGCATTAGCGACTAAACGCTCCGTTGCGGAAAAAAAATAACGAGCGAACAACTCGGAATGACGCCCAATGTTTCTTCTTGTTTTCTGGTATTGGCAGATCTCCATAATATGGATATCTATTACTCCCCCCTCATTCCTCCCCACTTACCCTTATGTGTTTTCCTCTGCCTTTTGTCTTTGTATTCTTATACTGTATCTGTCATGTTGTTGATTTGCTTATGTAGACTTACTGTATATATATATATATATATATATTTATATATATATATGGGTTCACTACGATATGCCGGCGGTCGGGCTCCCGGCGACCAGCATACCGGCGCCGGGAGCCCGACCGCTGGCTTACCGACAGTGTAGCGAGCGCAAATGAGCCCCTTGCGGGCTCGCTGCACTCGCCACGCTACGGGCATGGTGGCGCCCTGCGCGTGCCACACTATTTTATTCTCCCTCCAGGGGGGTCGTGGACCCCCACGAGGGAGAATAAGTGTCGGTATGCCGGCTGTCGGGATCCCGGCGCCGGTATACTGTGCGCCGGGATCCCGTCAGTCGGCATACAGAAGACCACCCATATATATATATATATATATATATATTAGTGATGTGCACCGGAAATTTTTCGGGTTTTGTGTTTTGGTTTTGGATTCGGTTCCGAGGCCGTGTTTTGGATTCGGACGCGGTTTGGCAAAACCTCCCTGAAAATTTTTTGTCGGATTCGGGTGTGTTTTGGATTCGGGTGTTTTTTTACAAAAAACCCTCAAAAACAGCTTAAATCATAGAATTTGGGGGGTCATTTTGATCCCATAGTATTATTAACCTCAATAACCATAGTTTCCACTCATTTTCAGTCTATTCTGAACTAGTGATGAGCGGGTTCGGTTTCTCGGAAACCGAACCCCCTCGAACTTCACCCTTTTTACACGGGTCCGAGCGGATGGCTCGGTTAACCCGAGCGCGCCCGAACGTCACTCATCATCCAGCTGTCGGATTCTCGCGAGATTCGGATTCTATATAAGCAGCCGCGCGTCGCCGCCATTTTCACTCGTGCATTGGAAATGTTAGGGAGAGGACGTGGCTGGCGTCCTCTCCGTTTATGTTGATGAATTGCAAATATTTTGTGCTTGCTTATTACTTAATTGTGGGGACTGGGGAGCAGCTGTATATAGGAGGAGTACAGTGCAGAGTTTTGCTGACAGTGACCACCAGTAATACGTTGTCTGCCTGAAAAACACTCCATATCTGTGCTCAGTGTGCTGCATATATCTGTGCTCACACTGCTTAATTGTGGGGACTGGAGAGCAGCTTTATTATATAGCAGGAGTACAGTGCAGAGTTTTGCTGACAGTGACCACCAGTATACGTTGTCTGCCTGAAAAACACTCCATATCTGTGCTCAGTGTGCTGCTTTATTGTGGGGACTGGGGACCACCAGTATAATATTATATAGGAGGAGTACAGTGCAGAGTTTTGCTGACCAGTGACCACCAGTATATAATATATAGCATTACGGTACAGTAGGCCACTGCTGTACCTACCTCTGTGTCGTCATTAAGTGTACTATCCATCTACATTCTATACCTGTGGTGCATTTCAGTTGTGCAGTTTGCTGACACAGTGACCACCAGTATATATAGCAGTACGGTACGGAAGGCCACTGCTGTACCTACCTCTGTGTCGTCATTAAGTATACTATCCATCTACATTCTATACCTGTGGTGCATTTTAGTTTTGCAGTTTGCTGACAGAGTGACCATCAGTATACTATATATAGCAGTACGGTACGGAAGGCCACTGCTGTACCTACCTCTGTGTCGTCATTAAGTATACTATCCATCTACATTCTATACCTGTGGTGCATTTTAGTTTTGCAGTTTGCTGACACAGTGACCACCAGTATACTATATATAGCAGTACGGTACGGAAGGCCACTGCTATACCTACCTCTGTGTTGTCATTAAGTATACTATCCATCTACATTCTATACCTGTGGTGCATTTTAGTTTTGCAGTTTGCTGACACAGTGACCACCAGTATACTATATATAGCAGTACGGTACGGAAGGCCACTGCTGTACCTACCTGTGTGTCGTCATTAAGTATACTATCCATCTACATTCTATACCTGTGGTGAATTTTAGTTTTGCAGTTTGCTGACACAGTGACCACCAGTAAACTATATATAGCAGTACGGTACGGAAGGCCACTGCTGTACCTATTTCTGTGTCGTCATTAAGTATACTATCCATCTACATTCTATACCTGTGGTGCATTTTAGTTTTGCAGTTTGCTGACACAGTGACCACCAGTATACTATATATAGCAGTACGGTACGGAAGGCCACTGCTGTACCTACCTCTGTGTCGTCATTAAGTGTACTATCCATCTACATTCTATACCTGTGGTGCATTTTAGTTTTGCAGTTTGCTGTCACAGTGACCACCAGTATACTATATATAGCAGTACGGTACGGAAGGCCACTGCTGTACCTACCTCTGTGTCGTCATTAAGTATACTATCCATCTACATTCTATACCTGTGGTGCATTTTAGTTTTGCAGTTTGCTGACAGAGTGACCACCAGTAAACTATATATAGCAGTACGGTACGGAAGGCCACTGCTGTACCTATCTCTGTGTCGTCATTAAGTATACTATCCATCTACATTCTATACCTGTGGTGCATTTTAGTTTTGCAGTTTGCTGACACAGTGACCACCAGTATACTATATATAGCAGTACGGTACGGAAGGCCACTGCTCTACCTACCTCTGTGTCGTCAAGTATACTATCCATCTAGATTCTATACCTGTGGTGCATTTTAGTTTTGCAGTTTGCTGACAGTGACCACCAGTATATATAGCAGTACGGTACGGAAGGCCACTGCTCTACCTACCTCTGTGTCGTCAAGTATACTATCCATCCATACCTGTGGTGCATTTCAGTTGTGCGCAGTATATATAGTAGTAGGCCATTGCTATTGATACTGGCATATAATTCCACACATTAAAAAATGGAGAACAAAAATGTGGAGGTTAAAATAGGGAAAGATCAAGATCCACTTCCACCTCGTGCTGAAGGTGCTGCCACTAGTCATGGCCGAGACGATTAAATGCCATCAACGTCGTCTGCCAAGGCCGATGCCCAATGTCATAGTAGAGAGCATGTAAAATCCCCCAAAAAAAGTTCAGTAAAATGACCCAAAAATCAAAATTGAAAGCATCTGATGAGAAGCGTAAACTTGCCAATATGCCATTTATGACACGGAGTGGCAAGGAACGGCTGAGGCCCTGGCCTATGTTCATGGCTAGTGGTTCAGATTCACATGAGGATGGAAGCACTCATCCTCTCGCTAGAAACATGAAAAGACTTAAGCTGGCAAAAGCACAGCAAAGAACTGTGCGTTCTTCTAAATCACAAATCCCCAAGGAGAGTCCAATTGTGTCGGTTGCGATGCCTGACCTTCCCAACACTGGACGAGAAGAGCTTGCGCCTTCCACCATTTGCACGCCCCCTGCATGTGCTGGAAGGAGCACTCGCAGTCCAGTTCCTGATAGTCAAATTGAAGATGTCACTGTTGAAGTACACCAGGATGAGGATATGGATGTTGCTGGCGCTGGGGAGGAAATTGACAAGGAGGATTCTGATGGTGAGGTGGTTTGTTTAAGTCAGGCACCCGGGGAGACAACTGTTGTCCGTGGGACGAATATGGCCATTGACATGCCTGGTCAAAATACAAAAAAAATCAGCTCTTCGGTGTGGAATTATTTCAACACATATGCGGACAACAGGTGTCAAGCCGTGTGTTGCCTTTGTCAAACTGTAATAAGTAGGGGTAAGGACGTTAACCACCTCAGAACATCCTCCCTTATACGTCACCTGCAGCGCATTCATCATAAGTCAGTGACAAGTTCAAGAACTTTGGGTGACAGCGGAAGCAGTCCACTGACCACTAAATCCCTTCCTCTTGTAATCAAGCTCCTGCAAACCACACCACCAACTCCCTCAGTGTCAATTTCCTCCTTACCCAGGAAAGCCAATAGTCCTGCAGGCCATGTCACTGGCAAGTCTGATGAGTCCTCTCCTGCCTGGGAGTCCTCCGATGCATCCTTGAGTGTAACGCCTACTGCTGCTGGTGCTGCTGTTGTAGCTGCTGGGAGTCGATCGTCATCCCAGAGGGGAAGTCGGAAGACCACTTGTACTACTTCCAGTAAGCAATTGACTGTCCAACAGTCCTTTGCGAGGAAGATGAAATATCACAGCAGTCATCCTGCTGCAAAGCAGATAACTCAGGCCTTGGCAGCCTGGGCGGTGAGAAACGTGGTTCCGGTATCCACCGTTAATTCAGAGGCAACTAGAGACTTGATTGAGGTACTGTGTCCCCAGTACCAAATACCATCTAGGTTCCATTTCTCTAGGCAGGCGATACCGAAAATGTACACAGACCTCAGAAAAAGAGTCACCAGTGTCCTAAAAAATGCAGTTGTACCCAATGTCCACTTAACCACGGACATGTGGACAAGTGGAGCAGGGCAGACTCAGGACTATATGACTGTGACAGCCCACTGGGTAGATGTATTGCCTCCCGCAGCAAGAACAGCAGCGGCGGCACCAGTAGCAGCATCTCGCAAACGCCAACTCGTTCCTAGGCAGGCTACGCTTTGTATCACCGCTTTCCAGAAGAGGCACACAGCTGACAACCTCTTACGGAAACTGAGGAACATCATCGCAGAATGGCTTACCCCAATTGGACTCTCCTGGGGATTTGTGACATCGGACAACACCAGCAATATTGTGCGTGCATTACATCTGGGCAAATTCCAGCACATCCCATGTCTTGCACATACATTGAATTTGGTGGTGCAGAATTATTTAAAAAACGACAGGGGCGTGCAAGAGATGCTGTCGGTGGCCCGAAGAATTGCGGGCCACTTTCGGCATTGAGCCACCGCGTACAGAAGACTGGAGCACCACCAAACAGTCCTGAACCTGCCCTGCCATCATCTGAAGCAAGAGGTGGTAACGAGGTGGAATTCAACCCTCTATATGCTTCAGAGGATGGAGGAGCAGCAAAAGGCCATTCAAGCCTATACATCTGCCCACGATATAGGCAAAGGAGGGGGAATGCACCTGACTCAAGCGTAGTGGAGAATGATTTCAACGTTGTGCAAGGTTCTGCAAACCTTTGAACTTGCCACACGTGAAGTCAGTTCAGACACTGCCAGCCTGAGTCAGGTCATTCCCCTCATCAGGCTTTTGCAGAAGAAGCTGGAGACATTGAAGGAGGAGCTAAAACAGAGCGATTCCGCTAGGCATGTGGGACTTGTGGATGGAGCCCTTAATTCGCTTAACCAGGATTCACGGGTGGTCAATCTGTTGAAATCAGAGCACTACATTTTGGCCACCGTGCTCGATCCTAGTTTTAAAACCTACGTTGGATCTCTCTTTCCGGCAGACACAAGTCTGCAGAGGTTCAAAGACCTGCTGGTGAGAAAATTGTCAAGTCAAGCGGAACGTGACCCGTCAACATCTCCTTCTTCACATTCTCCCGCAACTGGGGGTGCGAGGAAAAGGCTAAGAATTCCGAGCCCACCCGCTGGCGGTGATGCAGGGCAGTCTGGAGCGAGTGCTGACATCTTGTCCGGACTGAAGGACCTGCCAACGATTACTGACATGTCGTCTACTGTCACTGCATATGATTCTCTCACCATTGAAAGAATGGTGGAGGATTATATGAGTGACCGCATCCAAGTAAGCACGTCAGACAGTCCGTACGTATACTGGCAGGAAAAAGAGGCGATTTGGAGGCCCTTGCACAAACTGGCTTTATTCTACCTAAGTTGCCCTCCCTCCAGTGTGTACTCCGAAAGAGTGTTTAGTGCAGCCGCTCCCCTTGTCAGCAATCGGCGTACGAGGTTACTTCCAGAAAATGTGGAGAAGATGATGTTCATCAAAATGAATTATAATCAATTCCTCCGTGGAGACATTCACCAGCAATTGCCTCCAGAAAGTACACAGGGATCTGAGATGGTGGATTCCAGTGAGGACGAATTAGTAATCTGTGAGGAGGGGGATGTACACAGTGAAAGGGGTGAGGAATCGGAGGATGATGATGAGGAGGACATCTTGCCTCTGTAGAGCCAGTTTGTGCAAGGAAAGATTGATTGCTTCTTTTTTGGTGGGGGCCCAAACCAACCAGTCATTTCAGTCACAGTGTGGCAGACCCTGTCGCTGAAATGATGGGTTCGTTAAAGTGTGCATGTCCTGTTTATACAACATAAGGGTGGGTGGGAGGGCTCAAGGACAATTCCATCTTGCACCTCTTTTTTCTGTCATTTTTCTTTGCATCGTGTGCTGTTTGGGGACTATTTTTTTGAAGTGCCATCCTGTCTGACACTGCAGTGCCACTCCTAGATGGGCCAGGTGTTTGTGTCGGCCACTTGTGTCGCTTAGCTAAGTCACACAGCGACCTTGGTGCGCCTCTTTTTTTCTTTGCATCATGTGCTGTTTGGGGACAATTTTTTTGAAGTGCCATCCTGTCTGACACTGCAGTGTCACTCCTAGATGGGCCAGGTGTTTGTGTCGGCCACTTGTGTCGCTTAGCTTAGTCACACAGCGACCTTGGTGCGCCTCTTTTTTTCTTTGCATCATGTGCTGTTTGGGGACAATTATTTTGAAGTGCCATCCTGTCTGACACTGCAGTGCCACTCCTAGATGGGCCAGGTGTTTGTGTCGGCCACTTGTGACGCTTATCTTAGTCACACAGCAACCTTGGTGCGCCTCTTTTTTTCTTTGCATCATGTGCTGTTTGGGGACTATTTTTTTGAAGTGCCATCCTGTCTGACACTGCAGTGCCACTTCTAGATTGGATTGAGAAACAGAAAAATTGGAAACCGCACTGGTATAATTGATGTATATGTATAATGATGGTTATCTGTATAAACTGATAAATAAATTTAAGGTTCAAATCCTTACTTTAGGGAGCAGATACTTAAGGTAACACATTCCTTATTTTTATGTATCAAAAAAGCTACCCATCAGTGGTGCTCCCCCGAGTCAGTTATTCATAGTGAGAACATGAAAAAAAGAAGAAAGAAGACTCTTGTTGGGAAGCACTCAAAATGCAGATAACGTAGTACGACTAAATGTCACAAAAACTAACTAAAATGCAATATTTTATTAATTCTCTTTAAAATTAATTATTGAGGAGTTCAATGGGTGCCGATGTTTATTAAATGGTGACATTGCGAAAATATAAAAAGAAATATATAAATTGTAAGGTACAAATACCTAATTCAGGCCGAAGTGGGTATGTCTATAATGTTGTTAATAATCACACTCCAACTGTAGGACAACCTGTGATAATAAATTGCTCACTTATTGAAAATATGACCATCATTTATAAGCTGCTATGTATCCCAAAATGGGAATTTTAATCCTAGCAGATAGTTGAATCATAGGTCATAACCGAGGTGTAATACAATGCTCTGTATTGGTGACAGATGGGTGGCAAATATTTGCAGTACCAGGGTGTTCCTTGGTAGTCTCCTATCCAAGTACTTAACCCGGCCCTCCACTGCTTGGCTTCCAAGATCAGATGAGATTGGGCATCTCCAGCGGGGTATGACCGCAGACCTTATGCTCACCCTTGTCACACTGTGTCCACAAATGGGCACAGACAGGAGCCAATTTACGTTGTTATATGAGCCACAGGTATCGATACAGCTGAAAAGAAATCAAAATTTTTTATCATAAATGATAAAGTATAACAAAAGATTAAGTACCCATCTGGATTTTCACGGCTTAGTTAGTCGCAGTATCAGTAGGAATAAAACCTCTCAAATGCACAGTTTATCATATACATGAAAATAAAACATTAGATCAAAATGATGGTATTTTTAACTGTGCAGGAAAGGGAAACCTCCAAATTTGGTCTCCAGAACAGTAATGAAAGTATATTACACTTTGAATTTATCAAAGAAGCAGGGAAACACAAACAATGAAATCTTCAGCTCTCAGAAATTATTCTCAAGTAATAGAAAAATAATGAAAAAATGACACAGAGTGTTTTCTATATGATATGTGTCTTCAGGTAACTACTGAGATAATTATGGTTTTCTGCAGTGTAAAAGAGAGAGAGAGAAGGCGTTTATGTGCTAAATAAGGTCAAAAAAATGGCAGACGTATCCACATCCGCTTTTTTTATATATAAATATAGACCTCAAAAGGGTTGCATTGATTCCCTTGCTGGCAATAGCTGACTGTCAATAGTATAGTCTATGCACCATGTGGGTAGGGTATTTGTAAATACTGGTCCGTGCAATGAAAATGCACTGGTGCACAGAGACACATGTATTGAAAATGCACTGGTGCACAGAGACGCATGTATAAACCAAACCTGGTGTATGTTAGTAAAATTCTAGTCCTACTTGTATAATGGGGGAGATCCTGGTATGAGGAAGGTGCCGGCCGCGTCTGCCCGCATCCTGTCTGCTGCCGAGCTCCGGCCGCACTGTACTTCCTGTTTGGCTGGTTCCCTTGGCGACGGACTTTGCCGAGAACGGCTCGTTGCGGTCACGTGTGCGCACCACGTGACCGTGAGGATACTGTCTCCTTCCTAAAGGAGACAGTATCCTCACGGTCACGTGGTGCGCACACGTGACCGCAACGAGCCGTTCTCGGCAAAGTCCGTCGCCAAGGGAACCAGCCAAACAGGAAGTACAGTGCGGCCGGAGCTCGGCAGCAGACAGGACGCGGGCAGACGCGGCCGGCACCTTCCTCATACCAGGATCTCCCCCATTATACAAGTAGGACTAGAATTTTACTAACATACACCAGGTTTGGTTTATACATGCGTCTCTGTGCACCAGTGCATTTTCAATACATGTGTCTCTGTGCACCAGTGCATTTTCATTGCACGGACCAGTATTTACAAATACCCTACCCACATGGTGCATAGACTATACTATTGACAGTCAGCTATTGCCAGCAAGGGAATCAATGCAACCCTTTTGAGGTCTATATTTATATATAAAAAAAGCGGATGTGGATACGTCTGCCATTTTTTTGACCTTATTTAGCACATAAACGCCTTCTCTCTCTCTCTTTTACACTGCAGAAAACCATAATTATCTCAGTAGTTACCTGAAGACACATATCATATAGAAAACACTCTGTGTCATTTTTTCATTATTTTTCTATTACTTGAGAATAATTTCTGAGAGCTGAAGATTTCATTGTTTGTGTTTCCCTGCTTCTTTGATAAATTCAAAGTGTAATATACTTTCATTACTGTTCTGGAGACCAAATTTGGAGGTTTCCCTTTCCTGCACAGTTAAAAATACCATCATTTTGATCTAATGTTTTATTTTCATGTATATGATAAACTGTGCATTTGAGAGGTTTTATTCCTACTGATACTGCGACTAACTAAGCCGTGAAAATCCAGATGGGTACTTAATCTTTTGTTATACTTTATCATTTATGATAAAAAATTTTGATTTCTTTTCAGCTGTATCGATACCTGTGGCTCATATAACAACGTAAATTGGCTCCTGTCTGTGCCCATTTGTGGACACAGTGTGACAAGGGTGAGCATAAGGTCTGCGGTCATACCCCGCTGGAGATGCCCAATCTCATCTGATCTTGGAAGCCAAGCAGTGGAGGGCCGGGTTAAGTACTTGGATAGGAGACTACCAAGGAACACCCTGGTACTGCAAATATTTGCCACCCATCTGTCACCAATACAGAGCATTGTATTACACCTCGGTTATGACCTATGATTCAACTATCTGCTAGGATTAAAATTCCCATTTTGGGATACATAGCAGCTTATAAATGATGGTCATATTTTCAATAAGTGAGCAATTTATTATCACAGGTTGTCCTACAGTTGGAGTGTGATTATTAACAACATTATAGACATACCCACTTCGGCCTGAATTAGGTATTTGTACCTTACAATTTATATATTTCTTTTTATATTTTCGCAATGTCACCATTTAATAAACATCGGCACCCATTGAACTCCTCAATAATTAATTTTAAAGAGAATTAATAAAATATTCCACTTCTAGATTGGCCAGGTGTTTGTGTCGGCCACTTGTGTCGCTTATCTTAGTCACACAGCGACCTTGGTGCGCCTCTTTTTTTCTTTGCATCATGTGCTGTTTGGGGACTATTTTTTTGAAGTGCCATCCTGGCCTGACACTGCAGTGCCACTCCTAGATGGGCCAGGTGTTTGTGTTGGCCACTTGTGTCGCTTAGCTTAGCCATCCAGCGAACTCGGTGCAAATTTTAGGACTAAAAATAATATTGTGAGGTGTGAGGTGTTCAGAATAGACTGGAAATGAGTGGAAATTATGGTTATTAAGGTTAATAATACTATGGGATCAAAATGACCCCCAAATTCTATGATTTAAGCTGTTTTTTAGGGATTTTTGAAAAAAACACCCGAATCCAAAACACACCCGAATCCGACAAAAAATTTTCGGTGAGGTTTTGCCAAAACGCGTCCGAATCCAAAACACGGCCACGGAACCGAATCCAAAGCCAAAACACAAAACCCGAAAAATGTCCGGTGCACATCACTATTCTGAACACCTCACACCTCACAATATTATTTTTAGTCCTAAAATTTGCACCGAGGTCGCTGGATGACTAAGCTAAGTGACCCAAGTGGCCGACACAAACACCTGGCCCATCTAGGAGTGGCACTGCAGTGTCAGACAGGATGGCACTTCAAAAAAACAGTCCCCAAACAGCACATGATGCAAAGGAAAAAAGAGGCGCAATGAGGTAGCTGTGTGACTAAGCTAAGCGACCCAAGTGGCCGACACAAACACGTGGCCCATCTAGGAGTGGCACTGCAGTGTCACACAGGATGTCAGATTTAAAAAATAGTCCCCAAACAGCACATGATGCAAAGAAAAAAAGAAGTGCACCAAGGTCGCTGGATGGCTAAGCTAAGCGACCCAAGTGGCCGACACAAACACCTGGCCCATCTAGGAGTGGCACTGCAGTGTCAGACAGGATGGCACTTCAAAAAAATAGTCCCCAAACAGCACATGATGCAAAGGAAAAAAGAGGCGCAATGAGGTAGCTGTGTGACTAAGCTAAGCGACCCAAGTGGCCGACACAAACACCTGGCCCATCTAGGAGTGGCACTGCAGTGTCAGACAGGATGTCAGATTTAAAAAATAGTCCCTAAACAGCACATGATGCAAAGAAAAAAAGAGGTGCACCAAGGTCGCTGGATGGCTAAGCTAAGCGACACAAGTGGCCGACACAAACACCTGGCCCATCTAGGAGTGGCACTGCAGTGTCAGGCAGGATGGCACTTCAAAAAAATAACCCCCAAACAGCACATGAAGCAAAGAAAAAAAGAGGCGCAATGCGGTAGCTGCGTGACTAAGCTTAGCGACCCAAGTGGCCGACACAAACACCTGGCCCATCTAGGAGTGGCACTGCAGTGTCAGACAGGATGTCAGATTTAAAAAATAGTCCCCAAACAGCACATGATGCAAAGAAAAAAAGAGGTGCACCAAGGTCGCTGGATGGCTAAGCTAAGCGACCCTAGTGGCCGACACAAACACCTGGCCCATCTAGGAGTGGCACTGCAGTGTCAGACAGGATGGCACTTCAAAAAAACAGTCCCCAAACAGCACATGATGCAAAGGAAAAAAGAGGCGCAATGAGGTAGCTGTGTGACTAAGCTAAGCGACCCAAGTGGCCGACACAAACACCTGGCCCATCTAGGAGTGGCACTGCAGTGTCAGACAGGATGTCAGATTTAAAAAATAGTCCCCAAACAGCACATGATGCAAAGAAAAAAAGAGGTGCACCAAGGTCGCTGGATGGCTAAGCTAAGCGACACAAGTGGCCGACACAAACACCTGGCCCATCTAGGAGTGGCACTGCAGTGTCAGACAGGATGGCACTTCAAAAAAATAGTCCCCAAACAGCACATGATGCAAAGGAAAAAAGAGGCGCAATGAGGTAGCTGTGTGACTAAGCTAAGCGACCCAAGTGGCCGACACAAACACCTGGCCCATCTAGGAGTGGCACTGCAGTGTCAGACAGGATGTCAGATTTAAAAAATAGTCCCCAAACAGCACATGATGCAAAGAAAAAAAGAGGTGCACCAAGGTCGCTGGATGGCTAAGCTAAGCGACACAAGTGGCCGACACAAACACCTGGCCCATCTAGGAGTGGCACTGCAGTGTCAGGCAGGATGGCACTTCAAAAAAATAGTCCCCAAACAGCACATGAAGCAAAGAAAAAAAGAGGCGCAATGCGGTAGCTGCGTGACTAAGCTTAGCGACCCAAGTGGCCGACACAAACACCTGGCCCATCTAGGAGTGGCACTGCAGTGTCAGACAGGATGTCAGATTTAAAAAATAGTCCCCAAACAGCACATGATGCAAAGAAAAAAAGAGGTGCACCAAGGTCGCTGGATGGCTAAGCTAAGCGACCCAAGTGGCCGACACAAACACCTGGCCCATCTAGGAGTGGCACTGCAGTGTCAGACAGGATGGCACTTCAAAAAAATAGTCCCCAAACAGCACATGATGCAAAGGAAAAAAGAGGCGCAATGAGGTAGCTGTGTGACTAAGCTAAGCGACCCAAGTGGCCGACACAAACACCTGGCCCATCTAGGAGTGGCACTGCAGTGACAGACAGGATGTCAGATTTAAAAAATAGTCCCCAAACAGCACATGATGCAAAGAAAAAAAGAGGTGCACCAAGGTCGCTGGATGGCTAAGCTAAGCGACACAAGTAGCCGACACAAACACCTGGCCCATCTAGGAGTGGCACTGCAGTGTCAGGCAGGATGGCACTACAAAAAAATAGTCCCCAAACAGCACATGATGCAAAGAAAAAAAGAGGCGCAATGCGGTAGCTGTGTGACTAAGCTTAGCGACCCAAGTGGCCGACACAAACACCTGGCCCATCTAGGAGTGGCACTGCAGTGTCAGACAGGTTGTCAGATTTAAAAAATATTCCCCAAACAGCACATGGTGCAAAGAAAAAAAGAGGTGCACCAAGGTCACTGGATGGCTAAGCTAAGCGACACAAGTGGCCGACACAAACACCTGGCCCATCTAGGAGTTGCTCTGCAGTGTCAGACAGGATGGCACTTCAAAAAAATAGTCCCCAAACAGCACATGATGCAAAGATAAAAAAGGCGCAATGAGGTAGCTGTGTGACTAAGCTAAGCGACCCAAGTGGCCGACACAAACACCTGGCCCATCTAGGAGTGGCACTGCAGTGTCAGACAGGATGTCAGATTTAAAAAAATAGTCCCCAAACAGCACATGATGCAAAGAAAAAAAGAGGTGCATTAAGGACGCTGGATGGCTAAGCTAAGCAACACAAGTGGCCGACACAAACACCTGGCCCATCTAGGAGTGGCACTGCAGTGTCAAACAGGATGGCAGATTTAAAAAATAGTCCCCAAACAGCACATGATGCAAAGAAAAAAAAAGGCGCAATGAGGTAGCTGTGTGACTAAGCTAAGCGACCCAAGTGGCCGACACAAACACCTGGCCCATCTAGGAGTGGCACTGCAGTGTCAGACAGGATGTCAGATTTAAAAAATAGTCCCCAAACAGCACATGATGCAAAGAAAAAAAGAGGCGCAATGAGGTAGCTGTGTGACTAAGCTAAGCAACCCAAGTGGCCGACACAAACACCTGGCCCATCTAGGAGTGGCACTGCAGTGTCAGACAGGATGTCAGATTTAAAAAATAGTCCCCAAACAGCACATGATGCAAAGAAAAAAAGAGGTGCACCAAGGTCGCTGGATGGCTAAGCTAAGCGACACAAGTGGCCGACACAAACACCTGGCCCATCTAGGAGTGGCACTGCAGTGTCAGGCAGGATGGCACTTCAAAAAAATAGTCCCCAAACAGCACATGATGCAAAGGAAAAAAGAGGCGCAATGAGGTAGCTGTGTGACTAAGCTGAGCGACCCAAGTGGCCGACACAAACACCTTTCCCATCTAGGAGTGGCACTGCAGTGTCAGACAGGATGTCAGATTTAAAAAATAGTCCCCAAACAGCACATGATGCAAAGAAAAAAAGAGGTGCACCAAGGTCGATGGATGGCTAAGCTAAGCGACACTAGTGGCCGACACAAACACCTGGCCCATCTAGGAGTGGCACTGCAGTGTCAGACAGGATGGAACTTCAAAAAAATAGTCCCCAAACAGCACATGATGCAAAGAAAAAAAGAGGCGCAATGAGGTAGCTGTGTGACTAAGCTAAGCGACCCAAGTGGCCGACACAAACACCTGGCCCATCTAGGAGTGGCACTGCAGTGTCAGACAGGATGTCAGATTTAAAAAATAGTCCCCAAACAGCACATGATGCAAAGAAAAAAAGAGGTGCACCAAGGTCGCTGGATGGCTAAGCTAAGCGACACAAGTGGCCGACAGAAACACCTGGCCCATCTAGGAGTGGCACTGCAGTGTCAGGCAGGATGGCACTTCAAAAAAATAGTCCCCAAACAGCACATGATGCAAAGAAAAATGAAAGAAAAAAGAGGTGCAAGATGGAATTGTCCTTGGGCCCTCCCACCCACCCTTATGTTGTATAAACAGGACATGCACACTTTAACGAACCCATCATTTCAGTGACAGGGTCTGCCACACGATTGTGACTGAAATGACTGGTTGGTTTGGGCCCCCACCAAAAAAGAAGCAATCAATCTCTCCTTGCACAAACTGGCTCTACAGAGGCAAGATGTCCACCTCCTCCTCATCGTCCGATTCCTCACCCCTTTCACTGTGTACATCCCCCTCCTCACAGATTATTAATGCGTCCCCACTGGAATCCACCATCTCAGGTCCCTGTGTACTTTCTGGAGGCAATTGCTGGTGAATGTCTCCACGGAGGAATTGATTATAATTCATTTTGATGAACATCATCTTCTCCACATTTTCTGGAAGTAACCTCGTATGCCGATTGCTGACAAGGTGAGTGGCTGCACTAAACACTCTTTCGGAGTACACACTAGAGGGGGGGGCAACTTAGGTAAAATAAAGCCAGTTTGTGCAAGGGCCTCCAAATTGCCTCTTTTTCCTGCCAGTCTACGTACGGACTGTCTGACGTGCCTACTTGGATGCGGGCACTCATATAATCCTCCACCATTCTTTCAATGGTGAGAGAATCATATGCAGTGACAGTAGACGACATGTCAGTAATCGTTGGCAGGTCCTTCAGTCCGGACCAGATGTCAGCACTCGCTCCAGACTGCCCTGCATCACCGCCAGCGGGTGGGCTCGGAATTCTTAGCCTTTTCCTCGCAGCCCCAGTTGCAGGAGAATCTGAAGGAGGAGCTGTTGACGGGTCACGTTCCGCTTGACTTGACAATTTTCTCACCAGCAGGTCTTTGAACCTCTGCAGACTTGTGTCTGCCGGAAAGAGAGATACAATGTAAGCTTTAAATCTAGGATCGAGCACGGTGGCCAAAATGTAGTGCTCTGATTTCAACAGATTGACCACCTGTGAATCCTGGTTAAGCGAATTAAGGGCTCCATCCACAAGTCCCACATGCCTAGCGGAATCACTCTGTTTTAGCTCCTCCTTCAATGTCTCCAGCTTCTTCTGCAAAAGCCTGATGAGGGGAATGACCTGACTCAGGCTGGCAGTGTCTGAACTGACTTCACGTGTGGCAAGTTCAAAGGGTTGCAGAACCTTGCACAACGTTGAAATCATTCTCCACTGCGCTTGAGTCAGGTGCATTCCCCCTCCTTTGCCTATATCGTAGGCAGATGTATAGGCTTGAATGGCCTTTTGCTGCTCCTCCATCCTCTGAAGCAAATAGAGGGTTGAATTCCACCTCGTTACCACCTCTTGCTTCAGATGATGGCAGGGCAGGTTCAGGAGTGTTTGCTGGTGCTCCAGTATTCGGCACGCGGTGGCTGAATGCCGAAAGTGGCTCGCAATTCTTCGGGCCACCGACAGCGTCTCTTGCACGCCCTTGTCGTTTTTTAAATAATTCTGCACCACCAAATTCAATGTATGTGCAAAACATGGGACGTGCTGGAATTTGCCCAGATGTAATGCACGCACAATATTGCTGGCGTTGTCCGATGTCACAAATCCCCAGGAGAGTCCAATTGGGGTAAGCCATTCTGCGATGATGTTTCTCAGTTTCCGTAAGAGGTTGTCAGCTGTGTGCCTCTTCTGGAAAGCGGTGATACAAAGCGTAGCCTGCCTAGGAACGAGTTGGCGTTTGCGAGATGCTGCTACTGGTGCCGCCGCTGCTGTTCTTGCTGCGGGAGGCAATACATCTACCCAGTGGGCTGTCACAGTCATATAGTCCTGAGTCTGCCCTGCTCCACTTGTCCACATGTCCGTGGTTAAGTGGACAGTGGGTACAACTGCATTTTTTAGGACACTGGTGACTCTTTTCTGAGGTCTGTGTACATTTTCGGTATCGCCTGCCTAGAGAAATGGAACCTAGATGGTATTTGGTACCGGGGACACAGTACCTCAATCAAGTCTCTAGTTGCCTCTGAATTAACGGTGGATACCGGAACCACGTTTCTCACCGCCCAGGCTGCCAAGGCCTGAGTTATCTGCTTTGCAGCAGGATGACTGCTGTGATATTTCATCTTCCTCGCAAAGGACTGTTGGACAGTCAATTGCTTACTGGAAGTAGTACAAGTGGTCTTCCGACTTCCCCTCTGGGATGATGATCGACTCCCAGCAGCAACAACAGCAGCACCAGCAGCAGTAGGCGTTACACTCAAGGATGCATCAGAGGAATTCCAGGCAGGAGAGGACTCGTCAGACTTGACAGTGACATAGCCTGCAGGACTATTGGCTTTCCTGTCTAAGGAGGAAATTGACACTGAGGGAGTTGGTGGTGTGGTTTGCAGGAGCTTGGTTACAAGAGGAAGGGATTTAGTGGTCAGTGGACTGCTTCCGCTGTCATCCAAAGTTTTTGAACTTGTCACTGACTTCTGATGAATGCGGTCCAGGTGACGTATAAGGGAGGATGTTCCTAGGTGGTTAACGTCCTTACCCCTACTTATTACAGCTTGACAAAGGCAACACACGGCTTGACACCAGTTGTCCGCATTTCTGTTGAAATAATTCCACACCGAAGAGGTGATTTTTTTTGTATTTTTACCAGGCATGTCAATGGCCATATTCGTCCCACGGACAACAGGTGTCTTCCCGGGTGCCTGACTTAAACAAACCACCTCACCATCAGAATCCTCCTTGTCAATTTCCTCCCCAGCGCCAGCAACACCCATATCCTCATCCTGGTGTACTTCAACAGTGACATCTTCAATTTGACTATCAGGAACTGGACTGCGGGTGCTCCTTCCAGCACTTGCAGGGGGCGTGCAAATGGTGGAAGGCGCAACCTCTTCCCGTCCAGTGTTGGGAAGGTCAGGCAACGCAACCGTCACAATTGGACTCTCCTTGGGGATTTGTGATTTAGAAGAACGCACAGTTCTTTTCTGTGCTTTTGCCATCTTAACTCTTTTAAGTTTTCTAGCAGGAGGATGAGTGCTTCCATCCTCAGGTGAAGCTGAACCACTAGCCTTGAACATAGGCCAGGGCCTCAGCCGTTCCTTGCCACTCCGTGTCGTAAATGGCACATTGGCAAGTTTACGCTTCTCCTCAGACGATTTTGATTTAGATTTTTGGGTCATTTTACTGAACTTTTTATTTTACATGCTCTCTACTATGACATTGGGCATCGGCCTTGGCAGACGACGTTGATGGCATATCATCGTCTCGGCCATGACTAGTGGCAGCAGCTTCAGCACGAGGTGGAAGTGGATCTTGTTCTTTCGCTATTTTACCCTCCACATTTTTGTTCTCCATTTTTTAATGTGTGGAATTATATGCCAGTAATATATCAATAGCAATGGCCTACTACTATATATACTGCGCACAACTAAAATGCACCACAGGTATGGATGGATAGTATACTTGACGACACAGAGGTAGGTAGAGCAGTGGCCTACTGTACCGTACTGCTCTATAGTATATACTGGTGGTCAGCAAACTGTGCAAAACTGAAATGCACCACAGGTATGGATGGATAGTATACTTGACGACACAGAGGTAGGTAGAGCAGTGGCCTACTGTACCGTACTGCTATATAGTATATACTGGTGGTCAGCAAACTGTGCAAAACTGAAATGCACCACAGGTATGGATGGATAGTATACTTGACGACACAGAAGTAGGTAGAGCAGTGGCCTACTGTACCGTACTGCTATATAGTATATACTGGTGGTCAGCAAACTGTGCACAACTGAAATGCACCACAGGTATGGATGGATAGTATACTTGATGACACAGAGGTAGGTAGAGCAATGGCCTACTGTACCGTACTGCTATATATTATATACTGGTGGATAGCAAACTGTGCAAAACTGAAATGCAACACAGGTATGTATGGATAGTATACTTGACGACACAGAGGTAGGTAGAGCAGTGGCCTTCTGTACCGTACTGCTATATAGTATATACTGGTGGTCAGCAAACTGTGCAAAACTGAAATGCACCACAGGTATGGATGGATAGTATACTTGACGACACAGAGGTAGGTAGAGCAGTGGCCTACTGTACCGTACTGCTATATAGTATATACTGGTGGTCAGCAAACTGTGCAAAACTGAAATGCACCATAGGTATGGGTGGATAGTATACTTGACGACACAGAGGTAGGTAGAGCAGTGGCCTACTGTATCTTACTGCTATATAGTATATACTGGTGGTCAGCAAACTGTGCAAAACTGAAATGCACCACAGGTATTAATGGATAGTATACTTGACGACACAGAGGTAGGTAGAGCAGTGGCCTACTGTACCGTACTGCTATATAGTATATACTGGTGGTCAGCAAACTGTGCAAAACTGAAATGCACCACAGGTATGGATGGATAGTATACTTGACGACACAGAGGTAGGTAGAGCAGTGGCCTACTGTACCGTACTGCTATATAGTATATACTGGTGGTCAGCAAACTGTGCAAAACTGAAATGCACCACAGGTATGGATGGAGAGTATACTTGATGACACAGAGGTAGGTAGAGCAGTGGCCTACTGTACCGTACTGCTATATAGTATATACTGGTGGTCAGCAAACTGTGCAAAACTGAAATGCACCACAGGTATGGATGGATAGTATACTTGACGACACAGAGGTAGGTAGAGCAGTGGCCTACTGTACCGTACTGCTATATAGTATATACTGGTGGTCAGCAAACTGTGCAAAACTGAAATGCACCACAGGTATGGATGGATAGTATACTTGACGACACAGAGGTAGGTAGAGCAGTGGCCTACTGTACCATACTGCTATATAGTATAGACTGGTGGTCAGCAAACTGTGCAAAACTGAAATGCACCACAGGTATGGATGGATAGTATACTCGACGACACAGAGGTAGGTAGAGCAGTGGCCTTCTGTACCGTACTGCTATATAACATATACTGGTGGTCAGCAAACTGTGCAAAACTGAAATGCACCACAGGTATGGATGGATAGTATACTTGACGACACAGAGGTAGGTAGAGCAGTGGCCTTCTGTACCGTACTGCTATATAGTATATACTGGTGGTCAGCAAACTGTGCAAAACTGAAATGCACCACAGGTATGGATGGTTAGTATACTTGACGACACAGAGGTAGGTAGAGCAGTGGACTACTGTACCGTACTGCTATATATATAGTTATACTGGTGGTCAGAAAAATTCTGCACTGTCCTCCTACTATATACTACAATGAAGCACAGATATGGAGCGTTTTTCAGGCAGAGAACGTATAATACTGGTGGTCACTGGTCACTGGTCAGCAAAACTCTGCACTGTCCTCCTACTATATAATACTGCTGGTCCCCAGTCCCCACAATAAAGCAATTAGCACACTGAGCACAGATATTTGCATCACACTGAGCACAGTCACATATGGAGCGTTTTTCAGGCAGAGAACGTAGATATTTGCACTTGCAGCACACTGAGCACAGATATTTGCAGCACACTGAGCACAGATATTTGCAGCACAATTTGCAGCCCACTGAACATAGAAACTGAGAGAACGCCAGCCACGTCCTCTCACGATCATCTCCAATGCACGAGTGAAAAATGCCAGCGACGCGCGGCTCCTGATATAGAATACGAATCTCGCGAGAATCCGACAGCGGTATGATGACGTTCGGGCACGCTCAGGTTAACAGAGCAAGGCGGGAGGATCCGAGTTGCTCGGACCCGTGAAAAAAAAGGTGAAGTTCGGGCGGGTTCGGATCCCGAGGATCCGAACCCGCTCATCACTAATATATATATGGTATTTTGATGTTACTGAAGACCCTTTCTCAACTTACTGCACTCTGGCCCTCATTCCGAGTTGATCGCTCGCAAGGCGATTTTAGCAGAGTTACACACGCTAAGCCGCCGCCTACTGGGAGTGAATCTTGGCTTCTTAAAATTGCGAACGATGTATTCGCAATATTGCGATTAAACACCTCGTAGCAGTTTCTGAGTAGCTTCAGACTTACTCGGCATCTGCGATCAGTTCAGTGCTTGTCGTTCCTGGTTTGACGTCACAAACACACCCAGCGTTCGCCCAGACACTCCTCCGTTTCTCCGGCCACTCCTGCGTTTTTTCCGGAAACGGTAGCGTTTTGATCCACACGCCCATAAAACGCCGTGTTTCCGCCCAGTAACACCCATTTCCTGTCAATCACACTACGATCGCCGGAGCGAAGAAAAAGCCGTGAGTAAAAATACTATCTTCATTGTTAAATTACTTGGCGCAGTCGCAGTGCGAATATTGCGCATGTGTACTAAGCGGAATTTCACTGCGATGCGATGAAAATTACCGAGCGATCAACTCGGAATGAGGGCCTCTGCTTTAATAACATTGTTATTTTCTTGGCCACTTGCCTTGATAAATGTAATCTTATATATGTATATGTATACGAGACTGAAGATGCCATTTCCTTTCTTTTATTATAAGTCTTCCTTTATGGCATTCTGTCATTATCGTGTGTCTGTATATATTTTCTGTGGAAATGGAAAATCTACAATAAAGAGATGTTTAAAAAAAAAACCTCAACCAAGTTACTATTTCCCTGGGGTTTATGTTTCAGCAGGTTGCCCTAGGTGGCAGATATATAAATATTGAGATCTGGATAGTGTGGTGTAGCATGCTGAACACTTGAAAGTTCAGGCTTCTAGAGAGGTGACTTTTTATTGCAGCACAGTAAAATGACAATGAGTTTGTCTGAAACGGTTTCCCTGTGGTATTCTAAGCAGAGGACTTACAGTAAGTTTCTCACTAAAGGACAAAATGTATCAGTATTGTAAATTGAAAGATAAAGAAGATTATTATTTCTAGTTTGACATATTGAATGGTCATTGAGATAATGGTTCTGATTGTTTAGAAAGACAGTACACAGTTCTGGACTAGAAAGGTAGTTTTACAAACTTTTTATAAGTATAAAAAATCTGCAGAAACCTATAAAGATTTTAAACTTGTGAGCAGGGCCTTCCTGCCTCTATGACTGTCTGTAATTACTCAGTTTTGGTTTATAACTGTTGTTAGTAAAGTGCAACCAAATTTACTGCTAATAAATAAACAAATAAATACATTCATGAACGGGATGCGTTAGGGTTAGGACCCAGGGGCGGGAAGGGTTAGGGTTAGGCATTAGGGGGGTAACCCCCAAAATTTAGCCCTAGTCGCCACCTGGCTAGGTTTAGCCCTAGTTGCCACCCTGTGTTAGGGGCGTCACCAGGGTTGAACTAGGTGGCGTTGTTGCTCTTGCCCAGCAGTCTTTTAGCCTCCTGCAGCCAAAGACTTCGCCTATAGCAGCCTCTTTTCCCGGGAGGATTAGGTCCGCCCAGTACTCAGATGCCCCCAGGTTTTTATGATAGACAAGGCTGCCATGGGAGGCTGGGCAAGGCAAGTACAGAACTGGAGTAAGACTGGGACACAGCAGGAAGAACCAGACACACAGGACAAATGAGACACTAAAGCACAATACCATGTGCAACTAGCACAGAACCACTGCGACAGATGGTACACACTAGCGCCACAGCACTGGAGATGAAGTTACCTAGCACTGGGTACTGAACTGCAATGGCCGAGATGTCAGTGGTGCAGTCCCTGGTAGCATGTAAATACAATACAATACGGGCAGACAAGGGACAGGACTGGATTACTAGCAATGCCGATACTAACGAATGAACTACTGGACCAGACTGCGGAGCAGAACCGGCACTGGTGAGCAGAGGTACAGGCAGGTAGGGCTGGTATATGGAAGCGATCGCCAATAGCGACACATCACTGGTAATCAAGCAGGTGGACAGACAGTCTCCGGTAGCGGAGTAGCCGCTAGTAGCGACACAGACAATACATATGTAACAGTGGAATAGACGCTCCTAGTGACACAGACATACTGTGGGACCAAACTGAGAGGACACAGGTAATAACACAGGATACAAACAGAAGCTCCAGTTGAGCAAATACAGCCTGGAGTACGATAGATTGTGCACAGTATCAGGTACATAAACAGAAGCTCTTAACAGAGACAGTATAGACACCCTCAAACAGTCAGACTGCTACCTCTCCACCATGGCCAAGACCAGAGAGCTGTCTAAGGACACCAGAGACAAAATTGTAGAGCTGCACAAGGCTGGGATGATCTACTTGACAATAGGCAAGCAGCTTGGTGAGAAGAGATCAGCTGTTGGCACAATTATTAAAAAATGGAAGAAATACAAGATCACTGACAATCTCCCTCGACCTGGGACTCCATGCAAGATCTCACCTCGTGGGGTATCAATGATCTTGAGAACGGTGAGGAATCAGCCCAGACCTACATGGGGGGACCTGGTCAATGACCTCAAAAAAGCTGGGACCACAGTCACAAAGGTTACCATTAGTAACACACTACGTCATCATGGATTGAATCCTGCAGCGCCCGAAAGGTCCCCTGCTTAAGCCAGCACATGTCCAGGCCCATTTAAAGTTTGCCAGTGACCATCTGGATGATCCAGAGGAGGATTGGGAGAATGTAATGTGGTCAGATGAGAGCAAAATCTAACTGTTTGGTATAAACTCTACTCGCCTTGTTTGGAGAGAGAAGAATGATGAATGGCATCCCAAGAACACCATACCCACTGTGAAGCATGGGGGTGGAAACATCATGCTTTGGGGCTGCTTTTCTGCAAAGGGGACAGGATGACTGATCCGTATTAAGGAGAGGATGAATGGGGCCATGTATCATGAGATTTTGGGCAAAAACCTCCTTCCCTCAGTAAGAGCATTGAAGATGGAACGTGGCTGGGTCTTCCAGCATGACAATGACCCCAAACACACTGTCCGGGCAACTAAGGAGTGGCTCCGTAAGAAGCTTTTCAATATTCTGGAGTGGTCTAGCCAGTCTCCAGACCTTAACCCAATAGAAAATCTGTGGAGGGAGTTGAAAGTCCGTGTTGCCCGGCGACAGCCCCAAACATGACAGATTTAGAGAAGATCTGATTGGAAGAGTGGGCCAAAATACCTGCTACAGTGTGTGCAAACCTGGTCAAGAAATACAGAAAACGTTTGACCTCTGTAATTGCCAACCGAGGTTATATTACAAAGTATTGAGTTAAACTTTTTCATTGTCCAAATATTTATTTTCCGCAAGAACATACAAATAAATTGTCTAAAAATCATACAATGTGATTTCCTAGTTTTTTTTTCCAGATTCTGTCTCTCACAGTTGAAGTGTACCTATGATGGAAATTACAGACCTCTCTCATCTTTTTAAGTGGGTCAACTTGCACAATCAGTGGCTGTCCAAATACTTTTTTGCCCCACTCTATATTTTAATACACTTTTGACTCTCTGATTAACACTTTTGGCTCTCTAATTAAAACTTTTGGATATCTGCTTAAAGTTTGGCTACCAACTTTGAGATACAGTTTTGTTTCTTCACTCTCCCATCAGCCTCTACTGACGCTTTGTGTCACTACACAGACTAACACTATTTTTCAATCTATTAGTGGATCTCACATTGTCTATTGCAGCTACACTGCTATACACTACCTGGTCTTCCACGGATTTGGTGTAGTTATATGGATAAATATTTCACCACTATGCCAAGTGGGAAAAACCAAGCTCAGAAAGAAAAAGGCCGGCGCCGCCTAGAAGCAAAGATAGTGCAGGACGCCACATCCACATTGGTTAACGTGCTGCTGATATCTGATACGCGAAAAGACTGCTCCCCTCACCCGGAGGCAGAAGACCTTTCAGAGGATGTCTCCTCCCTGCCTTCTCCGACTGCTTCAGTTAAGATGATTCCACAGATGGATGCCCTCGTTACCTACGGAGATATGGTGAATGCCATACGACTTACTATAGGCCCGTTGCTCGAGGCCCAAACTGCGGGTATCAATAAGCAACTGTCACAAAGAGTGCTGGAGACGGAACACAGATTGTGAGGAAATTTTACCGATGTCACGGTTCTGAAGCAACAGGTAAAAGCTCAAACCAAAGAAATCCATCAACTTCACAATAAGCTGCAAGACCTGGAGAACAGATTGCGCCACAACAACTTATGCATCATCGACCTCCCTGAATCCGTAAAAGGCTAAGAATTGTTGACTTCATCTTCATTTCCCTGCCAAAAATCTTACATGTTCAAGACAGGTGTCATGATCTCGTTGATGAAACGTGCACACAGAATTGGGCCTAAGTGAACGCAAGACAACGCACAACCTAGGGCGGTAATATTCAAATCACTCAACTACCTCCACAAGGAACTTCTCTGGGTAACTTCATGGAAAATCAAAAATATTTTGTGGAATGGTCATAAGATCCTACTGTTCCAGGATTATTCGGCGGAACTGACCAAAGCCAGAAAAGATTTCGCACCTCTGTGGTCAGCCTTATTCAAGATAATCGCAAATTTGCTCTCCACTATCCGGCCAGACTCAGGCTCTATGACGGATCATCGTTTAAGGACTTCCTTACTGCAGCAGATCCTGAGGTGTATCTCCGTGAACGTGAAGGTAACTTTTCTACTACCTCTCACATGGCAGAGTGCGATTGATTACCTTATACAGTTATGTATTCAGTGATAATAGCAGTACTGACATCCTCCTGACATATATATATATATATATATATATATGTTTCATGTGTCTCTAGATGTCTTTCAACTCTGGACATGACGATGCACATATACGTGAGTAGGTGTTAATCTCCATTTACTGCTCTCCCTCTGCTTACTTTTCCACAGTTTGCAATCCGTTTATACTGTTTTCACCAATTTTATTATTGATTTGCTGAGTATTATTGCACATTTAGGGGTCTATTTACTAAGCCTTGGATGGAGATAAAGTCGCTGGAGATAAAGTACCAGCCAATCAGCTCCTAACTGCCATGTCACAGGCTGTGTTTGAAAAATGACAGTCAGGAGCTGATTGGCTGGTACTTTATCTCCAGCGACTTTATCTCCATCCAAGGCTTAGTAAATAGACCCCTTAATTACAGTTATTGCTTGTTTGGAAGGAGCGATGTTCAAATTACTATTTCTGTGCTATTTCCCAATGGTAGTACCCACTGCCACGGAAGCTTCTCTGCTGTTAGTTATGTTTTGTTCTGTTGTTTCCTGATATGTCTACCCTTAATACCCCTTTCTTTCCCTCCTGTGACTGAAGCCACCCTTTTCTGTTTCCACCCGTACTCTATAGTCACTGTGTTAACCCTCTGTTTTATGACCTTTCAGACAATGTTCTCAAATTTTCTATATTGCTTTTCTGATGGGCATAGTCTCTTCTCTAGTATTAACATCTTATGACATTAAAGATTGGTAGTTGGAATGTGGGGGGCATTAACTCCTCCCAAAAGCGAAAACGCATACTTATGTATCTGAAGAAATTAAAGGTTGATTTGATAGTCTTACAAAAGACGCACTTAACACCTTTGGAGTCTCTTAAACTTAACTTACTTCAATGGAAGTTCTTCACCTCGGCCTCTTAGACCTCAAAGGCCAGGGGAGTATCTATATTGGCACGATCGCATTTGAATTTGGAAGTGACAGATGTTGTATCAGATCCTCTCGGTAGATATGCTTCCAGTCATATTATTTTTGAAACACAAAAATATGTTTGTCTTAATATATATGCTCCTAATTTATACTCCAAGCAATTTTTTCTGAAAATAATTTTGATGCTCACCCCACTGATGCATCTCCCAATTATTCTCTGTGGAAATCTTAATTTGACCTCCTTCCTGCTTTTGGATAAACAAAAAGCACTGCCGACCAGATATAAACTTCCGCAACTAGGTATCCCTGCTCTTGCCAAACAATTACACGTATTAGATATTTGGCGAATTATTCGCCCAACTGATAAAGACTACTCTTGCCTATTAGCCTCACAAGCAACCATGTCCAGAATTGATTATATTTTGTTTTCCAGTTCTTTGTTGCCCAGCATCATCTCCTTAGGCATGGAACCTATCCATATTTCAGACCACGCAGTAGTCTGGTCAGTCTTACAAACCTCACATGAAAAAGGCCCTTCTGCAATTTACACCTCTAATAAATTAAAACAGGCGGTGAAAAAAGCGTGAATTAATTATGCAGAATTCAATTCGGAGACTGAAGATCCAGTCCTTTATTGGCAAGCCCTTAAGGCTACATTACACGGTGAAATAATATCCAGTGGCTCATAAAAAGCAAACTACTCAAGAGTTCTTACAGGCCCAAGACGAGCGTACTCTGGCTTGTCAAGCCTACAAATTTGACCCATCCCCCACTAAAAGAACCACCTACCAAGAATCTAAATCTAAATTTGAAGGTATATTTATTAAAATGGAAGCAACATACTCTTTTGCAAAGAATTTTAAACTACATAAGTATGCCAATAAATCGAGTAAATTATTGTCAAATCTACTTATAGGTCATCGCACTCCATCAACTATTCATCCATTGAAAAAGAAAGACAGTACTCTAACTACTTCTAATGAGCAGCTAGCCGTAATTTTGAAAGACTTCTATGAATCCCTATATTCATCTCCTGTTGCAGACAAGAGCAATGCCCTCAAATTCTGGTCAGATCTTCCGATACCGAAAGTGTTGAACATAGATGGTGAGTCTTTGATCGCTGACATGTCGCCTCAAGCTAGGCAAAGCCCCGGACCCGGATGGATTCATCCCTAAATTTTATGAATTAATGGCTTCGGAAATAGCTCCGATATTATTGAAAGTTTACAACGCTGTCTTAACTTTAGGTCATATGCCTATTTATTTCAATACAGGTACCTTGCGGTTCTTCCGAAACCTGTAAGGGACCTATCTGATCCTGGGTCATACCGCCCAATATCGCTTCTTAATATTGATTATAAAATTCTCACTAAGATACTGGCAGACAGACTAAAACTTATTCTACCAGACTTAATACACCGGGATCAGACAGGCTTCATATCAGGCAGGAATCCGGTAACGAATATTCGTCGAGTCCTAGCTACAATACATGACTCCCAGTGTGCTATGGCGGAAACTCCCAGAGCAATATTATCATTAGATGCTGAAAAGGCTTTTGACATGGTGCACTGGGATCATCTCTTTGATACCATGAAACGTTTTGCCATCCCAGATAAATATATTTATATACTTAAAACTGTATACAGGGACTCTGCTTCGAGAATTATATGTAATGGGTTGACGTCGGACCCCTTTTCTATACGCCGAGGGACTAAACAAGGATGCCCACTCTCCCCACTCCTATTCGCCCTAGCACACGAACCTTAGCTGTAGCCTTATGACAATCCCCCATTTATCAAGACATTTTGATAGGCAAGCAGGATCTACTGTACGTATATCTCTTTTTGCAGACGATATGCTCTTGTTACTCTCTCACCCGTCTCACGTGATCCCAATAGCATTATAGCGCAATTTAGTTCTTTCTCCGGTTACAGAATAAATACTTGTAAGTCTGAACTTTTAATGTTAAAAGGGCCCCCTCCCACTTTACCGGCGATGCACAACTTAAACTCTATAGAAACAGGGAAATCCCAGATAAATTCATATTCCAGGCACAACGGAGAATCTTTACAAGTGTAACTTCGCTCCTGCTATTACCCACTTCACTAAATCCCTGGAAGCATGGCATGATCTTCCTCTCTCTGTACTAGGTAGAGTGGAAGTAGTAGGAAAACAGTTCTCCTACCGAAACTAACATACATAATGCAGATGCTACCTTTGAAATTGTCCTCGAGCGATGTTAAACTAATTACCAAATTTATACTAAATTTATAAGGAAATCAAAAAAACCTTGTATATCCCAACAAAAACTGAAACTATCTAAACATGCGGGAGGATTAGGCTTACCAGATCTGACACACCACTCTCCTGCTATATTGTTTAGTTATGCCTTAGATTGGCTGATGGAGCATAGTACTTACTCTGATTACGGTGTGGAAAGCTCACTCCTGACCCCCTTTATCCCAGGAGCCCTGTTACATACCCCCAAATGTATGATACCTAAAAATGTACTTGATAATATACTTTTTAGAGACACATATGAGGCATGGAATTGGGTTAACCTTAGATTAGGGCGTGACCCTCTGCAATCAGACTGGATACCAATAAGAGGTAAGCCTATGTTCACTCCAGGCATGGATAGCTCAGCATTCCTCCGAATGCATCAAAAAGGTTTAAAACTCATATCTCAGGTGTTTGACCCTGGATGTACTCTCCTTTCTTTTAAAAACATACAAGAAACATATAATTTGCCTATGAGCAGCTACTTTCCCTATCTACAATTAACGCAACATCCTTACCCAAACAGACACTCTCGGATAAGCTTTTAGACCTGATTCACAATATTTTTAATAAATTGAAACAACATAAATATAAACCCAAACTTGTGTATATAAGAGGACACATTTTTCAAATACTATGGTACGACTCTACGAATTTTAAGGTCCTCAATCTTACAAGAAATCCACGTTAAATCGTTATATAGGGCTTATGTCTCCCAGAGCCAGAGAAGTCACTTTGTAGCAGATGAATCGGGGAGGTGTCCAAAGTGCGGATACTCGCCCGCAACTCTTCTCCATAACCTTTGGACCTGCCGATATATCGAAAAGTTTTGGTTTAAAATCATAAACTATATTAACAAACCCTTCTCAATACAGGTATTCTTAAGCCCTGCAGCTCTCTTGTTTGCCAATTTTGAGGTATGGAACTTTTCATTACTTCAGAAACCTTCAGTCCCCATATTAACTATTCTAGTTACGACAGCCAAGAAAGTAATACTGAACTCATGGATTAAAAAACACGCCCCAACTATAGCAGAGGTTGAATCGCTTATGGATAAATATATGTTTTTTGATAGATATAAAAATATTCCTGAGAGTCAGCGTAAAGATCGAAGTTTTTATAAAAAATGGAGATACTACAGTATATACAGACTAAGCCTATAGAACAGCAAACACATATCCGCAAAATTTTCAAAAACTACTGCTAGCAGCGATTAATATGATTGGAGCTGACCTTGAGAAAGACCCGAGGAGGGTCGTAACGCGTGGGTGCTCTTCTGACTGACCTCCTGTATGGACGCTAATGGCATAAAGAACTGATCTGGCGAGTAAAGGAGTGCTGAGACCAGGGAATCCCTATGCTGCAGCTTGGTGACTTCCTCTGACTTATTCATGCTTTTAGAACTGGTGTGAGCCAGTTCTCACTTACAGCCGGTAATCAGCCATTCTTAACATCTTTGCCTAGGAGGCCAGTTATAACAGTGAATGTCTGCACCACCATAGTGTGGCCTGTTGTGTTCTTAATTGTTTTTAAATGTCATGTTTGGTTATGTAATGTGTGTTATGTATTAAATCGCCACCTTTTTATACAGTATCACACTATGTCTGCATACCATTTCTTTTTCATGGCACAATCTCTGAAAATGTTCCTGGAAGTTTCTCCATAATAGGAGTTATACGGAGTTTGGGATATCTGTCCATGAGAAGTGAGGCGCTGGTCCAGTGGTATTTCACGTATCGTTTTATTTCTGCATTTTGTATCGGGAGGTGGGAAAAGCCTCTCTTGTGATATACCACACTACTAGCTGCCTCTGCGCACTGTCTGGGTTCTTCATACTATCTATTGCACTTATATACAGACTAAGCCTATAGAACAGCAAACACATATCCGCAACATTTTCAAAAACTACTGCTAGTAGCGATTAATATGAGATTTTTATGTAGACTTGATATCCGTTTCAAGGATAATTGTGGATGGAAGTCTGCGGCCCTTTAATTCCCTGTCTTTACTGGCACTACACAGCGATGTTTTATATATATATATATATATATATATATATACCACTCCAATAAGAACGGCACTCAGAGACTATCAGAGTATGCAAGTTGTATTTAGATCAGGTCAGATCAAACATTTTCGGGGACACAGCCCCTTCCTCAGGACCACAGACAATGATATAAAACAAGACACAAACACACACTTAAATACTGATATTGTTACTCACCTGTCCACATCCATTCATCAAGGATCATGTCCCAGCCTCATTAAGGGGAGGGAATAGACCTAAAAATCTTTTGATTAAAGAATCACAATGGATTATGAGATTGGGAACCATTTACCCCATGGGTCTTAATGAAAAAATTAATTGGAATACTTTATGACCCCATGTGGTTTATCATAGGCGTTATGCTCTAGAGGTACTAATGAGCGTGTATCAGGTGACAATTATTATTATTTATATGTATTTATGTTTTGTACTATATGCATATGTGTTTAATGTGTGTTTTGTAATTGTTTAATCCCTGTTTCATTCCACTCAGGCTCCGGGACGCCAGTCATGTGCAGGACGCATTGGACCAGGAAGCAGGGAGTCCGGTCCCGTGGAACGCACGCCAGCGGGTACCATGGACACGGTTCCTGTCTCCACGGGAAGCGCGTCATTGCAGCTAGCCGGCGCCGGGATCCTTGATTAATGGACGTGGACATGTGAGTAACAATATCAGTATTTAAGTGTGTGTTTGTGTCTTGTTTTATATCATTGTCTGTGGTCCTGAGGAAGGGGCTGTGTCCCCGAAAATGTTTGATCTGACCTGATCTAAATACAACTTGCATACTCTGACAGTCTCCGAGTGCCGCTCTTATTGGAGTGGTATGGATTCTTTTTGAAATGGACACCGGAGCATTTGACCTTTAATTTCTGAGTGCCGGCTGAGTTGGATATATATATATATATAAAAGGAAAAAGGATTCTAGTGGGAGCCAATTTGCCTTTAAGATAATTTTAAAAATTATTTATTCATGTACATACTGACATTTACAACTTAAATATCCATCAAATAAGTACAGATTACTAAAAAATTCTATATAATGGTATAACAAGTATAAAAATCTTTCAATTTAAGAGGGGATTTTACAGTCAGGTGGTCACAATCAGAATTTTGAAGGAATATATCTCCAACCAGAAGTTTGTGGTGAAGGCTTTTGTCCGAAATCACGAAATATATATATACATATTGTACTTGGGTGGCCCTTCCCATTCCCCCCCCCCCCACCTAACCTCGCCTTTTTCCCCTCCCCTTCTCTATAATTGTCCCCATCCATTGTTAGTCTCTATTTTGTTTATCTTTTTCTTATTATATCTATATTGGCATGCAGAGCCGGCCCTAGGTATAGGCAAATTAGACAAATGCCTATGAAATTTGGAATGTCTATGGGGCACAAGCAGCTTCTGCTGATTAAAATGATATGCAACATGCCTATATTCTGGGTGTGACAGTGGCTCCATTGCATACGGAATGCATTACTAATGTGCGGCATTATGTGTATAAGGTGTACTACAGTATTTTGTGGCGTAATGTATAGAAAGGGCACTACTGTGTGGTCTAATGTGAATAAAGAGCAATATGGTGTGGTGTAATGTGAATAAGAGACACTATTGCATGATATAATGTGTATAAAGTTGCAGTACTGGGTGGCATAATTTCAACTGGGGGTATTATTGTGTGGCCATGCCCCTTCCCAGCAAGAAGACGCCCCGTTTTGGGCTGTGCACTGAATGTGCACACTGTTCGTATTTAAAATATAAGGGGAAGGAGCACCAAAATGAGGACTGCTATTGGTGAGGGGTGATGGTGCTGGGAAAGGGGTACAGGGTCAGAGGTGGAGCTAGTGTCTGTGCAAGGGGGCACCAGCCAAAATCTTGCCTAGGGCATCATATTGGTTAGGGCCGGCTCTGTTGGCATGATTGAATGAGATTATTTGACGTTTCAGTGGTAATCTATAGTATTGAAGATTTGGAGTGACTTCTCATCCCACAACCTCATATGGACCATACCTGTATCTGTAGTCCACCCAAATCTCAATGCATGCTCATATTTACTGCCTAACGTATATTTGTATTTGCGATAGCCTTTTGTTGTAAATCAAATTATGTATTATTTGAAAAATCCAATAAAGTTATTTGAAGAAAAAAAAAAAAAAAGACACTATATCCAAGCCCCCTTAATGAGGAGAGTCACTGCAGGTGAGCAGCCTGACACGCAAGGCCTAGTGCTAATGGCCTAATTATGTAGCATCTGGAATGCACACAGAAGACATAGGTGGCAGGCTGCAATTACACATACCGGCCAGAGGTGGCTTGTAATACCCTGGGAGGATTAGGGTTAGGGTAGGGAGGGAGAAGGGTTTGTGTACTTACCCCCTAAAGGTGTCGGGATTTTCGGTTTTGGTAGGCCGGGGTCGGTCATGTGACTGCCGACATCCTGAATGCTGGGATTATATTATGTGCAGTTAGGGTCACAGCTACATTTTTGATGTTGTTTTGCCTCCAATACTTTAAAAAAAAAAAAAATTATATGAGTACAGTGACTAGAGTATTAACCTTCATTTACCAAAATGTATTTGTGTGTAATAAAAAAAGAAGAAGAATTGTTGTTTTTATTTAATATATGTAGAATGGGTGGACATGAGAAAAAGGTAACAATAAATGGAGTCAGCAGTAAATCTATACATGAGCATAAAATAATAGTATTCAAGCAATGAAACCATGAGGAAGGTTCAAAACAACATTCTGTACAGTATGTACTTGAGGTATGGTTAATGCCAACCTTCTCCAAATTTTGTGTTTTGGTAGATTTTCTATACTTTTAAGAAAAAGGGGGCACATTTTAACACCAATTCCAACTTTACTTAGACTATCTTCCTCCTGCCACCAGTGAACAAACCATGAAGGTTTTTGAGTCCACGACCTAATCACTACTGAGGTCTCTTTCCCCTATATGCTAGCCCTCTCCATTGTATATCCTGCATGATGATTATACCAACTTTGTGAAATCTTTCTACATCTTTACAAAAACCGAACACACCTGATCTTAAGGTATAGAAACGTTTCAGAGTCACGGGTCAGGTCTCCCCACCAAATTCACATTCCATAATGAGGCAAAACTTAATTTTTCCAGAGTCGGACTTCACTTGTTTTGTGAATGTCAGCATATAAAAGTTCCTCCCTAGTGTTCAGGTGCCATTTCTCACTGGAAAGAAGAGGGAGAGGTTGTGGGGTGGGGCTTGAGCACTGTGTAAAAAAAATGGCATTAGCACACTGTCAGGGCGCCACCAGGGTGCCATAAGAACTTAAGGTGCATACACATGGTGCGATATAACCTTGCAAATTTGACTATATAGTCAAAATTGAAGGGAAAGTTAGTGCGTATTGCGCCGTGTGTACACAGCTTGCGATACCGATGCGTGATTTCACGGGGTCGGTATCGCAAGGTTAGATAGACTGTGCAGGCAAGTCAATTTTGACTATCTAGTACTAAAGTATAGTCAAAACCGGCCATAGACAAAATCAGCCATAGACAAAATAGCAAGCACACATAGTCAATACATACCTCCCAACATGACCCTCTCCAGGAGGGACACAATGCTCTGCTCTTGGACTTTTTTCTTAATTTATGATTGCCATCACCTGTGCTGAACAGGTTAATGGATAAGAAAGGTGTTTCAGCACAGGTGCCTGCAATCATAAATTAAGAGGGAAGCCCAGGAGCAGAGCATTGTGTCCCTCCTGGAGAGGGTCATGTTGGGAGGTATGGTCAATATCGCATAGTCAAAATCGCATAGTTAAAATCTCACCATGTGTATGCACCTATAGTGTTTACAGTTGGTTTACTTATAGTAGGTAGCAGGAGAGACAGGAGTAGGTACCTGAGAAGGGTGACTTGCTGCAGGTATAATTGTCACTCAGTATATGTAAGTGTGCAGTGTCGGACTGGGGCATGTAGGGCCCACCGGGGGGGATGCAGTGGTAGGGGCTCATGTTAGGGGTGTGGCCAGTCTGCAGAGGGGGTGTGGCCTGCCACCTCATTGGTTTGACTAACCATTAGAGAGTGCAATGTCTGGGCCCCTTCATAGATATATACAGTAAATTCAACTGCTGCATGCATGATAATGTACCAGATTAATAACAGATTAATAACAGCAATGCACTGTAGAAAATACATCATAGTCCAGTATAATGTAACATATGTATGATGTATAATTCAAGTGCATAGTCTGGAACCTGATCCTTAGAGCAGGAGATGGGGCCCCAGGCAGTGGGGCCCACCGGTGGATTCCCCTGTACCCCTGTCGGCCAGTCCAAGCCTGTAAGTGTGTATGTCTGTCACACACATCCACATATTCAGCAAACAAATGCAAACTGCATGGTGCTGCAAAAACAAGTTAAAAAATAACAGCTATTGTTTGCTTGTCAAAGTGAACCTGCACTTTTCTTATTTTTTCTTAAGGACTTTTTTCTGTTGTATTGCTTGTCACCTGGGTGTGAGCCTGGGAAAAGACAGTGTTGAATTTAGACAATTTGCCCAAAAATGATCTGCTGTGTCAGAGCTGTACCCCAAGATTCCAGCTTTTGAGTGTTTTCCTGTTATAAGAAAACATAATAATTGAAAAAATATATTTTGACTGTGATTACTTGACCATATGACTATATAACTGTAACAGCCCACTGGGTGGATATATCACCTTCAGCAGCAGCAGAATCCAACACAACACCAGTTAATTCACAGTCACGCTACTTTTTGTATCACTGGCTTCACTGGCATACTGGTGCCAATTTGTTTGAAAAACTCAGGGTTGAAAATGTGTAACCCCGCTAAGACTCTAGTCAGGCTTTTGGTATTATTAATGCAAGTGACATTGGGGCCAATTCAGATCTGATCGCTGTTGTGCCAATTCACTAGGCGGCTGATTATTGGTCGATTGCTCATGTGTATGGATCATTGGGCCTAATTCAGAGTTGATGGCAGCAGCAAATTTGTTAGCAGTTGGGCAAAACCATGTGCACTGTAGGGGGACAGATATAACATGTGCAGAGAGATTTAGATTTTGCTGGGATGTGTTTAAACTGAAATCTAAATTGCAGTGTAAAAATAAAGCAGCCAGTATTTACCCTGCACAGAAACAAAATAACCCACCCAAATCTAACTATCTCTGCACATGTTATATCTGCCCCCCCCCCCCCCCCTGCAATGCACATGGTTTTGCCGCAGCTGCAGCAATCAGGTCTGAATTAGACTCTATGACCAATGAAGTAAGTTCAGACACTGCCAGCCTGAGTCAGGTGATTCCCTTATTTAAACTACTGGAAAAGCAGCTAGAGAAGCTGAAGCAAGAAATTAAACAAAGTGATACCGCTAAGTATGTTGGATTTGTAGATAATGTAATTTATTTCTTCATTAGGTCACAAAGGTTTGGAACATTTTGACATTGGATCATTACATTTTGGCAACTATGCTACATCCTAAGTTGAAGTCCTATACAACAGCCTTTTTTCCAAATGAAACAGATCTTAAGGGATGCAAAAAGCTTCTTTCAAGCAAATTGTCAGCTCAAGTGAGGCATGACACAATGGCCCTCATTCCGAGTTGATCGCTTGCTAGCTGCTTTTAGCAGCAGTGCAAACACTAAGCCGCCGCCCTCTGGGAGTGTATCTTAGCTTAGCAGAAGTGCGAACGAAACGTTAGCAGTACTGCTAGAAAAAATGTTCATGCAGTTTCTGAGTAGCTCCAAACCTACTCCTTCCTGCAGACAGTTTAGTTCCTGCTTTGACGTCACATACACGCCCTGCGTTCGGCCAGCTACTCCCCCGTTTCCCCAGACACGCCTGCGTTTTTACCTGACACACCTGCGTTTTTTAGCACACTCCCGTAAAACACTCAGTTACCTCCCAGAAACACCCACTTCCTGTCAATCACTCAACGATCAGTAGAGCGACTGAAATGCGTCGCTCGACCTTGTGTAAAACAGCATAGTTTTGTGTGAAATTACTTTGCGCTTGCGTACTGCGGCCCGTACGCATGGCAGAAATGCCGATTTTTTTAGCCTGATCGCTACGCTGCGAACAACGGCAGCTAGCGATCAACTCTGAATGACCCCCAATATCTCTTGCTTCATATTCTCCTGCAAATGCTGCTCCCAGGAAAAAAAAGTCCTTTTCCAAGAGACCCACTGGTGATGATCAACTCAGTGCACCAGAGTGACACAACATTATTAGAGATGAGCGGGTTCGGTTCCTCGGAATCCGAACCCGCCCGAACTTCAGCTTTTTTTACACGGATCTGAGCGACTCGGATCTTCCCGCCTTGCTCGGTTAACCCGAGCGCGCCCGAACGTCATCATGACGCTGTCGGATTCTCGCGAGGCTCGGATTCTATCGCGAGACTCGGATTCTATATAAGGAGCCGCGCGTCGCCGCCATTTTCACACGTGCATTGAGATTGATAGGGAGAGGACGTGGCTGGCGTCCTCTCCATTTAGATTAGAAGAAAGAGAGTGAGATTGAGACAGAGACACTTGATTTACTGGAGCTTAGGAGTACTAGAGAGTGCAGAGTTTACTAGTGACTGACCACTGACCAGTGACCACCAGTGCAGTTTTATTTAATATAATCCGTTCTCTGCCTGAAAAAAACGATACACAGTGACTCAGTCACATACCATATCTGTGTGCTCAGCCCAGTGTGCTGCATCATCTATGTATAATATCTGACTGTGCTCACACAGCTTAATTGTGGGGGAGACTGGGGAGCAGTTATAGGTTATAGCAGGAGCCAGGAGTACATATTATTAAAATTAAACAGTGCACACTTTTGCTGCAGGAGTGCCACTGCCAGTGTGACTGACCAGTGACCTGACCACACTGACCACCAGTATAGTATACTATATTGTGATTGCCTGAAAAAGTTAAACACTCGTCGTGTGACTTGTGTGGTGTTTTTTTTTTTATTCTCTAAAAAACTCATTCTGCTGACAGACAGTGTCCAGCAGGTCCGTCATTATATAATATATACCTGTCCGGCTGCAGTAGTGATGTATATATATTTTTTATATCATTATTTATCATCCAGTCGCAGCAGACACAGTACGGTAGTTCACGGCTGTAGCTACCTCTGTGTCGGCACTCGGCAGTCCATCCATAATTGTATACCACCTACCCGTGGTTTTTTTTTCTTTCTTCTTTATACATACTACATCTCATTATCATCCAGTCTATATTAGCAGCAGACACAGTACAGTACGGTAGTCCATGGCTGTAGCTACCTCTGTGTCGGCACTTGGCAGTCCGTCCATAATTGTATACCACCTACCCGTGGTTTTTTTTTCTTTCTTCTTTATACATACATACTACATCTCATTATCAACTAGTCTATATTAGCAGCAGACACAGTACAGTACGGTAGTCCACGGCTGTAGCTACCTCTGTGTCGGCACTCGGCAGTCCGTCCATAATTGTATACCACCTACCCGTGGTTTTTTCTTCTTTCTTCTTAATACATACATACTACATCTCATTATCAACCAGTCTATATTAGCAGCAGACACAGTACAGTACGGTAGTCCACGGCTGTAGCTACCTCTGTGTCGGCACTCGGCAGTCCATCCATAATTGTATACCACCTACCCGTGGTTTTTTTTTCTTTCTTCTTTATACATACTACATCTCATTATCATCCAGTCTATATTAGCAGCAGACACAGTACAGTACGGTAGTCCACGGCTGTAGCTACCTCTGTGTCGGCACTCGGCAGTCCGTCCATAATTGTATACCACCTACCCGTGGTTTTTTTTTCTTTCTTCTTTATACATACATACTACATCTCATTATCATCCAGTCTATATTAGCAGCAGACACAGTACAGTACGGTAGTCCACGGCTGTAGCTACCTCTGTGTCGGCACTCGGCAGTCCGTCCATAATTGTATACCACCTACCCGTGTTTTTTCTTTCTTCTTTATACATACATACTACATCTCATTATCAACCAGTCTATATTAGCAGCAGATACAGTACAGTACGGTAGTCCACGGCTGTAGCTACCTCTGTGTCGGCACTCGGCAGTCCATCCATAATTGTATACCACCTACCCGTGGTTTTTTTTTCTTTCTTCTTTATACATACTACATCTCATTATCATCCAGTCTATATTAGCAGCAGACACAGTACAGTACGGTAGTCCACGGCTGTAGCTACCTCTGTGTCGGCACTCGGCAGCCCATCCATAATTGTATACCACCTACCCGTGGTTTTTTTTTCTTTCTTCTTTATACATACTACATCTCATTATCATCCAGTCTATATTAGCAGCAGACACAGTACAGTACGGTAGTCCACGGCTGTAGCTACCTCTGTGTCGGCACTCGGCAGTCCATCCATAATTGTATACCACCTACCCGTGGTTTTTCTTTCTTTCTTCTTTATACATACTACATCTCATTATCAACCAGTCTATATTAGCAGCAGACACAGTACAGTACGGTAGTCCACGGCTGTAGCTACCTCTGTGTCGGCACTCGGCAGTCCGTCCATAATTGTATACCACCTACCCGTGGTTTTTTTTTCTTTCTTCTTTATACATACATACTACATCTCATTATCAACCAGTCTATATTAGCAGCAGACACAGTACAGTACGGTAGTCCACGGCTGTAGCTACCTCTGTGTCGGCACTCGGCAGTCCATCCATAATTGTATACTAGTATCCATCCATCTCCATTGTTTACCTGAGGTGCCTTTTAGTTGTGCCTATTAAAATATGGAGAACAAAAATGTTGAGGTTCCAAAATTAGGGAAAGATCAAGATCCACTTCCACCTCGTGCTGAAGCTGCTGCCACTAGTCATGGCCGAGACGATGAAATGCCAGCAACGTCGTCTGCCAAGGCCGATGCCCAATGTCATAGTACAGAGCATGTCAAATCCAAAACACCAAATATCAGTAAAAAAAGGACTCCAAAACCTAAAATAAAATTGTCGGAGGAGAAGCGTAAACTTGCCAATATGCCATTTACCACACGGAGTGGCAAGGAACGGCTGAGGCCCTGGCCTATGTTCATGGCTAGTGGTTCAGCTTCACATGAGGATGGAAGCACTCAGCCTCTCGCTAGAAAAATGAAAAGACTCAAGCTGGAAAAAGCACAGCAAAGAACTGTGCGTTCTTCGAAATCCCAAATCCACAAGGAGAGTCCAATTGTGTCGGTTGCGATGCCTGACCTTCCCAACACTGGACGTGAAGAGCATGCGCCTTCCACCATTTGCACGCCCCCTGCAAGTGCTGGAAGGAGCACCCGCAGTCCAGTTCCTGATAGTCAGATTGAAGATGTCAGTGTTGAAGTACACCAGGATGAGGAGGATATGGGTGTTGCTGGCGCTGGGGAGGAAATTGACCAGGAGGATTCTGATGGTGAGGTGGTTTGTTTAAGTCAGGCACCCGGGGAGACACCTGTTGTCCGTGGGAGGAATATGGCCGTTGACATGCCTGGTGAAAATACCAAAAAAATCAGCTCTTCGGTGTGGAAGTATTTCACCAGAAATGCGGACAACATTTGTCAAGCCGTGTGTTCCCTTTGTCAAGCTGTAATAAGTAGGGGTAAGGACGTTAACCACCTCGGAACATCCTCCCTTATACGTCACCTGCAGCGCATTCATAATAAGTCAGTGACAAGTTCAAAAACTTTGGCCGACAGCGGAAGCAGTCCAGTGACCAGTAAATCCCTTCCTCTTGTAACCAAGCTCACGCAAACCACCCCACCAACTCCCTCAGTGTCAATTTCCTCCTTCCCCAGGAATGCCAATAGTCCTGCAGGCCATGTCACTGGCAATTCTGATGATTCCTCTCCTGCCTGGGATTCCTCCGATGCATCCTTGCGTGTAACGCCTACTGCTGCTGGCGCTGCTGTTGTTGCTGCTGGGAGTCGATGGTCATCCCAGAGGGGAAGTCGTAAGCCCACTTGTACTACTTCCAGTAAGCAATTGACTGTTCAACAGTCCTTTGCGAGGAAGATGAAATATCACAGCAGTCATCCTGCTGCAAAGCGGATAACTGAGGCCTTGACAACTATGTTGGTGTTAGACGTGCGTCCGGTATCCGCCGTTAGTTCACAGGGAACTAGACAATTTATTGAGGCAGTGTGCCCCCGTTACCAAATACCATCTAGGTTCCACTTCTCTAGGCAGGCGATACCGAGAATGTACACGGACGTCAGAAAAAGACTCACCAGTGTCCTAAAAAATGCAGTTGTACCCAATGTCCACTTAACCACGGACATGTGGACAAGTAGAGCAGGGCAGGGTCAGGACTATATGACTGTGACAGTCCACTGGGTAGATGTATGGACTCCCGCCGCAAGAACAGCAGCGGCGGCACCAGTAGCAGCATCTCGCAAACGCCAACTCTTTCCTAGGCAGGCTACGCTTTGTATCACCGGTTTCCAGAATACGCACACAGCTGAAAACCTCTTACGGCAACTGAGGAAGATCATCGCGGAATGGCTTACCCCAATTGGACTCTCCTGTGGATTTGTGGCATCGGACAACGCCAGCAATATTGTGTGTGCATTAAATATGGGCAAATTCCAGCACGTCCCATGTTTTGCACATACCTTGAATTTGGTGGTGCAGAATTTTTAAAGAAACGACAGGGGCGTGCAAGAGATGCTGTCGGTGGCCAGAAGAATTGCGGGACACTTTCGGCGTACAGGCACCACGTACAGAAGAATGGAGCACCACCAAAAACTACTGAACCTGCCCTGCCATCATCTGAAGCAAGAAGTGGTAACGAGGTGGAATTCAACCCTCTATATGCTTCAGAGGTTGGAGGAGCAGCAAAAGGCCATTCAAGCCTATACAATTGAGCACGATATAGGAGGTGGAATGCACCTGTCTCAAGCGCAGTGGAGAATGATTTCAACGTTGTGCAAGGTTCTGATGCCCTTTGAACTTGCCACACGTGAAGTCAGTTCAGACACTGCCAGCCTGAGTCAGGTCATTCCCCTCATCAGGCTTTTGCAGAAGAAGCTGGAGACATTGAAGGAGGAGCTAACACGGAGCGATTCCGCTAGGCATGTGGGACTTGTGGATGGAGCCCTTAATTCGCTTAACAAGGATTCACGGGTGGTCAATCTGTTGAAATCAGAGCACTACATTTTGGCCACCATGCTCGATCCTAGATTTAAAGCCTACCTTGGATCTCTCTTTCCGGCAGACACAAGTCTGCTGGGGTTGAAAGACCTGCTGGTGAGAAAATTGTCAAGTCAAGCGGAACGCGACCTGTCAACATCTCCTCCTTCACATTCTCCCGCAACTGGGGGTGCGAGGAAAAGGCTCAGAATTCCGAGCCCACCCGCTGGCGGTGATGCAGGGCAGTCTGGAGCGACTGCTGATGCTGACATCTGGTCCGGACTGAAGGACCTGACAACGATTACGGACATGTCGTCTACTGTCACTGCATATGATTCTCTCACCATTGAAAGAATGGTGGAGGATTATATGAGTGACCGCATCCAAGTAGGCACGTCACACAGTCCGTACTTATACTGGCAGGAAAAAGAGGCAATTTGGAGGCCCTTGCACAAACTGGCTTTATTCTACCTAAGTTGCCCTCCCACAAGTGTGTACTCCGAAAGAGTGTTTAGTGCCGCCGCTCACCTTGTCAGCAATCGGCGTACGAGGTTACATCCAGAAAATGTGGAGAAGATGATGTTCATTAAAATGAATTATAATCAATTCCTCCGCGGAGACATTGACCAGCAGCAATTGCCTCCACAAAGTACACAGGGAGCTGAGATGGTGGATTCCAGTGGGGACGAATTGATAATCTGTGAGGAGGGGGATGTACACGGTGATATATCGGAGGATGATGATGAGGTGGACATCTTGCCTCTGTAGAGCCAGTTTGTGCAAGGAGAGATTAATTGCTTCTTTTTTTGGGGGGGTCCAAACCAACCCGTCATATCAGTCACAGTCGTGTGGCAGACCCTGTCACTGAAATGATGGGTTGGTTAAAGTGTGCATGTCCTGTTTTGTTTATACAACATAAGGGTGGGTGGGAGGGCCCAAGGACAATTCCATCTTGCACCTCTTTTTTCTTTTCTTTTTCTTTGCGTCATGTGCTGTTTGGGGAGGGTTTTTTGGAAGGGCCATCCTGCGTGACACTGCAGTGCCACTCCTAGATGGGCCCGGTGTTTGTGTCGGCCACTAGGGTCGCTTATCTTACTCACACAGTCAGCTACCTCATTGCGCCTCTTTTTTTCTTTGCGTCATGTGCTGTTTGGGGAGGGTTTTTTGGAAGGGCCATCCTGCGTGACACTGCAGTGCCACTCCTAGATGGGCCCGGTGTTTGTGTCGGCCACTAGGGTCGCTTATCTTACTCACACAGTCAGCTACCTCATTGCGCCTCTTTTTTTCTTTGCGTCATGTGCTGTTTGGGGAGGGTTTTTTGGAAGGGCCATCCTGCGTGACACTGCAGTGCCACTCCTAGATGGGCCCGGTGTTTGTGTCGGCCACTAGGGTCGCTTATCTTACTCACACAGTCAGCTACCTCATTGCGCCTCTTTTTTTCTTTGCGTCATGTGCTGTTTGGGGAGGGTTTTTTGGAAGGGCCATCCTGCGTGACACTGCAGTGCCACTCCTAGATGGGCCCGGTGTTTGTGTCGGCCACTAGGGTCGCTTATCTTACTCACACAGTCAGCTACCTCATTGCGCCTCTTTTTTTCTTTGCGTCATGTGCTGTTTGGGGAGGGTTTTTTGGAAGGGCCATCCTGCGTGACACTGCAGTGCCACTCCTAGATGGGCCCGGTGTTTGTGTCGGCCACTAGGGTCGCTTATCTTACTCACACAGTCAGCTACCTCATTGCGCCTCTTTTTTTCTTTGCGTCATGTGCTGTTTGGGGAGGGTTTTTTGGAAGGGACATCCTGCGTGACACTGCAGTGCCACTCCTAGATGGGCCCGGTGTTTGTGTCGGCCACTAGGGTCGCTTATCTTACTCACACAGTCAGCTACCTCATTGCGCCTCTTTTTTTCTTTGCGTCATGTGCTGTTTGGGGAGGGTTTTTTGGAAGGGACATCCTGCGTGACACTGCAGTGCCACTCCTAGATGGGCCCGGTGTTTGTGTCGGCCACTAGGGTCGCTTATCTTACTCACACAGTCAGCTACCTCATTGCGCCTCTTTTTTTCTTTGCGTCATGTGCTGTTTGGGGAGGGTTTTTTGGAAGGGCCATCCTGCGTGACACTGCAGTGCCACTCCTAGATGGGCCCGGTGTTTGTGTCGGCCACTAGGGTCGCTTATCTTACTCACACAGTCAGCTACCTCATTGCGCCTCTTTTTTTCTTTGCGTCATGTGCTGTTTGGGGAGGGTTTTTTGGAAGGGACATCCTGCGTGACACTGCAGTGCCACTCCTAGATGGGCCCGGTGTTTGTGTCGGCCACTAGGGTCGCTAATCTTACTCACACAGCTACCTCATTGCGCCTCTTTTTTTCTTTGCGTCATGTGCTGTTTGGGGAGGGTTTTTTGGAAGGGACATCCTGCGTGACACTGCAGTGCCACTCCTAGATGGGCCCGGTGTTTGTGTCGGCCACTAGGGTCGCTTATCTTACTCACACAGCGACCTCGGTGCAAATTTTAGGACTAAAAATAATATTGTGAGGTGTGAGGTATTCAGAATAGACTGAAAATGAGTGGAAATTATGGTTTTTGAGGTTAATAATACTTTGGGATCAAAATGACCCCCAAATTCTATGATTTAAGCTGTTTTTTAGGGTTTTTTGAAAAAAACACCCGAATCCAAAACACACCCGAATCCGACAAAAAAAATTCGGTGAGGTTTTGCCAAAACGCGGTCGAACCCAAAACCAAAACACAAAACCCGAAAAATTTCAGGCGCTCATCTCTAAACATTATGACATCAGGTAAGGCTTAAAAGAATTGCCAACAATTATTGACCGCTCTACAGTGGCTCAATCTGATATACTGTAATAAGCAATAGAATGGTAGAGATTTATTTTAATGACAATGGGCCTAATTCAGACCTGATCGCTAGCAGGTGATTTTTGCACTGCTGCGATCATATAGTCACCGCCTACAGGGGGAGTGTATTTTAGCTGTGTGCGAACGCATCTGTAGCAGAGCTGTACAAACTGATTTTGTGCAGTCTCTGCGCAGCCCAGGACTTACTCAGCCGCTGCGATTACTTCAGCCTGCCCGGGACTGGAATTGACGTCAGGAACCCTCCCTGCAAACGCATGGACACGCCTGTGTTTTTCCAACCCCTCCCTGAAAATAGTCAGTTGCCACCCACAAACGACTTCTTCCTGTCAATCTCCTTGCGAACACCCGTGTGAACGGATCCATCGCACAAATCCATCGCTGAGCGGCGATCCGCTTTGTACCTGTGCGATGTGCCTGTGTATTGCGGTGCATACGGATGCGCAGTTTGGACCTGATCGCAGGCTAGTGATCAGGTCTGAAATACCACCAATGTACAAATTTGCATGTCACTGCAATAAGAAAACCCTTGTGCAAACTTGGTTTTGTGTACTTAAGCTTCCCATTCTCCAGTGTGTACTTGGAAAGAGTGTTTAGCACAGCTGGGAACTTGGTGAATGATTGGCATAGGAAGCTACTTCCAAAAATTGTGGAAAAGCTGAACATAAAAATGAACTACAAATATTGGGTGTAATTCCAAGTTGATCGCAGCAGGAAATTTTTTAGCAGTTGGGCAAAACCATGTGCACTGCAGGGGGAGGGCAGATATAACATTTGCAGAAAGAGTTAGATTTGGGTGGGTTATAGTGTTTGTGTGTAGGGTAAATACTGGCTGCTTTATTTTTACACTGCAAATTAGATTGCAGATTGAACACACCCCACCCAAATCTAACTCTCTCTGCACATGTTAAATCTGCCCCACCTGCAGTGCACATGGTTTTGCCCAACTGCTAAAAAATTACCTGCTGCGATCAACTTGGAATTACCCCCATTATGAAGAAGTTAATTCAGACGTGTGAGCGCACATGTATTGAATAAATGGTTAATTAGGCTGCTGGTTTGATAAGTAAAAAATATTTTTATTAAAAAAACAGACTAAATATACATTTCATAATAAAAACCATCATAATGGAAATCGCAGAATGAGTTTATATATACACCTCTGAAGAAACCGCCACCCACAAAAGACGGAGAAACGCGTCAGGTGATCTAAACGACGTCAAGTGGAACGCAGGTGGAGCGCATCGTAAACCGGAAGCCGGAAGCTCCGCTCAACCCGGAAGCCGCGACGCGCGGCCGAGCGCTCCCTGCCACAATCCACGCTTGGAGCGTGTCACCGCATAGCCGGACACAGCCCTCGTTTTCTGTGATGATTTAGCCCAGCCGTAGACACGAAAACCGCCGCAGAGTGGAGGGTAAGCATTGCCCATAAGAGTGTCACGACGGGGGACCACTTGATCATAAAATCGATCAGCATTACATTTATAACCAGCACAAACTGGTAATATACAGCTGAGGAAAGTTGTTCCACTAAATGGACTGTGTTATTAATTAATATATATTAAAGGACAACTTTTGGTTCTTGTTTAATCAACAAAATATCAACATCATTACTAAAATTCCCCTGGAGGGATTAAACAGTCACAAACGACCAAGACTGTATTTGAGAACCATGACTTGTTTTAACTAACCAGCTAAATTTATAGGCATGCATGCTTAATACTAATTATATAAAGTCCAATTGGCTATAGCGGGTAGATATATATATATAAACTCATTCTGCGATTTCCATTATGATGGTTTTTATTATGAAATGTATATTTAGTCTGTTTTTTTAATAAAAATATTTTTTACTTATCAAACCAGCAGCCTAATTAACCATTTATTCAATACATGTGCGCTCACACGTCTGAATTAATTTGTTTAGGTACAGTGTCCCTTTATTAAGGAGGACTTCCAGATCCTCCTTGTGTGAGCTGCAACCAATTATTGCAACTAATAGTATAACAAACTTAGCGCCCATTGTATATATTTTTTTATCATTATGAAGAAGACCTTTGCGGCAAATTAGAACAACAAAGTACAGAGAATTCTGTATCTGTGGATTCCAGTGGGTATGAGCTAATATTGTGTGATAATATTAGCAGTGAAGAATGTGATGAGGATGACGCCTGCGATGTGTAACAAAACTGTTAGTTACCTTTATACTATTGGGAGCTAGGTTTGTGGGGGACAACAAACCAAGGACTCCAAGTACATTGTTGACAATCTTCTGGTGTGCAAGGCTTAGGTCTTTGGTTTGCTTTTCTTTATAGTTATAACCATTTCTCTGTTTGTAATCATATAATCTTCAATCAATCAATCAATCAATCAATCAATCAATTGCATGCTTTACCTAGCTTCCACACTACATGTTTTCCAGTCTCAAGTCTCTGATTTTCTTTTCTCTTTAGTTATAACTGCTTCTCTGTTCTTAATTGTATAATCAATGGTGATTAATCAAGCAATTAATCAAATAACTCAATCAATCAATTGCATTATTTGCTTCCACACTACATGTGTGCCAGGCCCAGGTCTCAGTATTTCTGTTCCCTATAATTATAACTGCTTCTCTTATTTACATTATCATCAATCAATCAATCAATCAATCAATCAATCAATCAAATCTTCCACACTACGTTTGCCAGGCCCAAGTCTCTGTTTATCTTTTCTTTATACTTAGAACTGCTTTTCTTTTTGTATAATTATTAATAAATCAAATCAATCAATCAATCAATCAATCAATGGCATGCTTTACCTGGCTTCCAGACTACATGTGCCAGGCCCCGGTCTCTATTTCTCTCCTTTATAGTGATAACTGCTTTTCTCTTCATATAATCAATCAATCAATCAATCAATCAATCAATCAATGCTTTACCTGCCTTCCACTACATACTCCACATCCATTTCCCTGTACTGCCCTCAGGCCACTGATCTCCAAATGTAGCCACGCTCATCGTTGCCGCGATGTGTACAGTGAAGGCGTGGCAAGTGTGTCCGCGACTATGTGTGCACACGTGTGTATGCATGCACACACATAGAAGTTTACAGAGTGAATGCCGGCTGCGACCAGTTGTAGCCAGGTGCGGTGGCATTATGCAGCGATGTGTATGCATGTGGCATGGCATAGATGAGTGTGGCTATATCTGTAGCTCTTGATAAATAAAAACATTCTTATATGGTGTTGGTTAGTTTATTAAACTGCCATACTGTCTGCTACTGCTGTATGGCAATGTTTATTAGATGTGTCCCTTTGATTTGTTGCCGTGATGCGTTCGCATCGCGCCATACAAAGCATGGCATACAAAGTGTGGAATAATGGGGCGGGTGCGTACGCCGGCTCCTGCTATGCGTACAGTGGTAGGGGAGATGGAGGTCGCGTGGAGAGCAGTCTGGGCGGCCGCAGCCAGGCAGCAGGGAAACAATGCCGCCACTGCCCGATATGGGAGAGGGAGCTGGCGGCACATGTCAGGTACGGGCAGCGGGGTGCTATGTTCCTGCTGCCCGTTGTTTTAAGTACTTTGTTCCATGACATTTGCGTATGAGGAGGCTTACAGTTGCGTTATGCCACGATGGGAATGCCTCACATCACCTCCACGCCAAATTGCGTTTTTAGCAAAGATGTGTGAGGACACATCTGTATATGTATTCTTTTAAACTGCAGTGTGTATGTGCTGCTGCTCTGTAGCTTAGTTTAGCCAGCCAGCTCGCTGCAATCTTTGGCCAATACTGGTGAGCAATATTGTAAACTGTTAGTTGGTCAAAATTGACTGGAAATTAATGTTATTGATGTTAATAATATTGTAGAAACAAAAATAAGTCCAAATTACAGTACATGATTTTAGCTGTTTTTATACATTTTTCAAGAAATCCAAAATGAAAATACGAGTGTCCACACAGAGCTCTACTTTTAATGAAGTTCTGAGATGTATAGTTTTCCCCCTTCTTTCCCCCTATTCCTCTCCTCCCTTTTCCATTTTGTTGTTTTCTTGTTCATGTCCTATTTTGTATTATTTCACAGTATTATTATCCTGTGTTCCCTCCAGGGGCACTTCAAGAGAGAAGGAGGCCAGTGTGCAGACTCCATCCGGGGCCCCTCCTCTCTAGCCAGCTGTGCTGTAGACTCTAGTCACTAGGTTCACTAGGGGACCCTAGCGTTGTCCCAGAGTCTAGTACGCATGTGCAGGTCTCCGGGAAAATGGTACAGTGGCTATTTTTCCAGTAATTTTCTTACTGCGTATGCGCAAAACACTGGGATAATGGCCGCCGCTCCATTTTCCCAGGGATTTCTGCAGCGTTGCTGCTGCCGACATAGGACTCCGGAGGGTATGTATTGAAAAAAAAAACAGGTACAGGGTGTGCGATGCATCCATTATATATATGCCAGTGGTTCCCTCAGATAGTCATACTTTGGGCACTTACAGTATGTTGCCTGAAAGCATAGGTCCCATATTTATATTACCTTACTTAATTTATATACTTCTACTATGTCTATTTGTTAAAAATGTAACATTTTTGTACATGACTGTTCCCTTTTTGGGTCCTTTGGCCCTTACTGTATGCACATTTTCTCCTGTACAAAAAAATGTTTTTCAAAGAATAAAAATATCATTACAATAATAATAGTGAGACTTAATAAGCTTGAGTTGACCTTTTTAGAGATGTGCTCTGTGCCCTGGTAGTATAAGATCAGTGTAAAAACAACTCTCAAGACATTCCAGACCCTTTTGGAGCCACAAAGACCTAGTACACATACATCTACTACTAACTCATTGTTATGTTGAGCATGCTCACAGAACATAGCAGTATAAAATCAATAGTCCTTTTACATTTGTTTTTCTTGTCATTCTGACGGAACTGCGAATGTCACATTTGAACTCACATTTTTACTTCTGCAACTTATTACCGTGCAAGAGCCATTCTGCCGCTCATCCAGCTGTATACTGTAAATCAGAGTTGGATACAGATAGAAACTGATGCAATTTAGAAGCCGGCTGGAGAACATATTTCAATAAACAGCTTCCCCAGGCAATTCTTTCTTATTTATGAAAATATTAGAATGTTAACTCTTCAAATTCAAAAGAAGAAACGGTGAATAAATGCAGTGTGCAAATCAAGGAAAAGTAATTCACCAAGTAGTCATGAAGAAGAGGACTCCTGCAATAATTTTATATTTTTAGTGATATTAGTGTTGACCGTTCTGTGATAGAGAGCTTCAGCTGTGTGAATTTCTAAAATTAAAGCCACAACGTCACTTCATAAATAATGATCTATACTTTGAATGAGTTTTTTCACTTGCAAAACAGCCTGTAATGATGACATTATTATTTATTATGTGGAGGTCATTTGCAAAGCATTAAGGGGCATATTGATCATCCTTAAAATGTCACAATTTCTACATTCCTCAGGAAATGTAGAAATTGTGACATTCATCATACTCAGAAAAAGCATTTTTTGCGGAGTTTGAGTGTGAAACTGTTCACTACCCTGAGATGGCGAACAGCATCCGAATCTCAGCACAAGCTACCGTTTACACAGCAGCTTGTGCAGAAGGGGGAGTAATTTCTGTAGCCGGGGCCGCCACTGCAGCGACTGATTAGCAGCCGGCCAGCCCCGGTAATTAGGTGGGGGGTGGTGCAGGGGGGCTGACAGCCAACCAGCCTCAGTAGTTAGTTTGCGAGGTGTGGGGGGCTGTCACTGCGCTGACTGCAAGCCAGCCCCATTAGTTAGTGTGCGGGGTGCGGGCGCTGCAGTCTCTGCCAGCTGGGCAGCCATGGTGACAATGTCCAGATTGCAAGATGGCAGGGGGTAGAGCAGGGGGCCGCGACAGCAGTGATCGCCGGACAGGTCCCGATGGCAGAGAGGGGTGAGGGGACTGCAGCTGTTGTGTGATCACAGCTCCGGTGACAGTGTCCCAGCGGCTGGGGAGAGAGGAGGTCCGTGGCTGCAGTGATCGTCGGGCAGCCCTGGCAATAATGTCCCGGCAGGGGGGTGGAGAGGGAGGCTGCGGCTGCAGAGTGATTTCAGCAGCTGGAGAGACCCAGCAATAAGGTGCCGGCAGTAGATCGAGGTGGTTGCGGCTGCAGAGCTCCATTCTGCAGCCGGCAGCCTGAGGGAGAAATTATCACTTCCCGAAAAACTGACTTCGCAAAAAGTCCAGTTTTTCGGGAGTGATGATTTTATGATGGCGGCATGATGAATCCCAAAAAAATTGTGTGAATGAGAATGAGAATTTAAAACTAAAAATTGCACAATTTTTTCATCATGAATATGCCCCTTATTATCAGTTTCCAAATACAGTGGCTTAACCAGTGATGTAGTTTGTTGAGGATAGTAGGTACAGCCATACTGACTGTGTTACACTGGTTATAGCATGAAGCAGAGCTTGTAGTGTAGCAGGTCACCAGCTGATGTCTGTACACATAATCTGTAACTGTGCAGGGTTGCTCGAACAGTGGTGAAAGCAAATAAATGTCATGGCAGGATCTTTCTGGAGCTAAGGATGGGATAAAAGTCTCCCACTATGTCACTCTACACAGTAACAAATTGGCGCAGTGCATGCACATTACTGTCTACAGGGAATGCAGTTAATTTGCCGGCTGTCGGGATCCCGGCAGTCAGAATACTGATGCCGGAATCCCGACAGCCGACAATGCTGACAGCTGGAACTCCGGAGCACAGGGGTTATTCCCACTCTTTGCACTCACCCCGCTGCCGGCAGTCTGGCGGGTGGGATGCCGCTGTCAGGATATTGACAGCCGGCATCCTGTATGCCAGGAATATGTATGTATTCCATCCGTAACAACAGAATCCTCTTTTTACTTTCACAAGTACAGTACACCTAATAAAGCATAAAGAATTTGTGGAGTGAGATTGTATTGTTTGCAAATTACGTTTTCACTCCAGACAACTCCTATTGGCCTGTACAAAGCATGCAGTAGGCACAGTACCATGGACATAATTACTTGGGTAGCATTGATAGCAGTTTCAGTGGTGCATCAGAGTCATTATGTCAAGCACCGGTGTTACAAGGATAACTGCTGGGGTTGCACAGATGATAGATGCCAGGATGATGGTTCAAAATAAAACAGTATTGAAGAAGAATTCCAGACAGGGCATACAGGGTAATTGAAGAAGCAAAAATGAAGAAACACACAAGCAGGTTACTTCACCTGGGCAAGGGTAACAGTCTCTGAAGAATGGTGTAGATGAGGTACAGGTTACTGACTAGGACTAAAGAACTGGACAAAGTAAACAGGAACTCAAAACTGCACCATAAAAACTGGCCGAGAAACTGACAAGGAACAACAGAATTAACACGAGCTAAAACAAAACTATAATTGGCCCTGACTCTCAGGGCTCAATAACATTTAACCATACCTCCCAACTTTCCCAATTTTCGAGGGACATTCCCATTTCTTTGGGACTGTCCTGCTGTCCCACCCGCGGTTCACAGTTCAGGGTGGTGGCGAGGGGCAGTTGGGAGGCTCCTGTCACTCGCTGCTCTGCTTAGAGCACAGGCACACAGCGTGTATTCATGGAGACAAGAGGGAATGGGGGCATGGCCAGCAGCTCACAGAACGCTGGCCATACCCCCATAGTGATGGGAAATGGGGGTGTGGCTCACTATTACAGTATTACTGCAAAGCCACACCTCCTTACTGAGGCCATGCCCCCCTTTTCCAGAGTCCCAATTCCTACCTCCTGAAAGTTGGGAGGTATGTTTAACATAAATAAAGGCCAATCACAATGACAGGCCCAAACAGCAATGCGCTGCAACTGGGTAAAGTAATCAGGAGAGAGCAGCATGTTCCAGCTGATTACCCCAGCTGGTACTGCTCTTCAAACAACAGCACCTCTGACAGCTCAGAGGCACTGCAGGTCAGAGACACAATAGCAGCACCCCTAGCAGCCAAGAGGTACTGCAGGCAAGAAAATAATAGCAGCACCCCTGTCCACACAGAAGTACTGCAGGCAAGGACATAGCAGCAGCATCACTGGCATCCCAGAGGTACTGCAGGCAAGAACATAATAGCAGCACCCCTGGCAGCCCAGAGGTACTGCAGGCAAGAACATAATAGCAGCACCCCTAGCAGCCCAGAGGTACTGCAGGCAAGAACATAATAGCAGCACCCCTGGCAGCCCAGAGGTACTGCAGGCAAGAATATGATAACAGCACCCCTGGGAGCCCAGAGGTACTGTAGGCCAGAACATGATATCAGCACCCCTGGCAGCCCAAAGGTACTGCAGGCCGAACATAACAGATGGCAGAGTTCGTGACTCTTGGTCTGTTCAGCTGATTCTGTCATCCAATGGCCACATAGCAAAGGGTATAAAGTACTTCCACAGACACTAGCAAATAGCCCACAGTTTTAACCTGTTCCTGCTGTTGCCAGAGACCAGTATTACCACCTGTAAAGCATTGTTTCGTGCAAACATGCAACTAACATTCACTACTGGTTTCCTGGCTCCTGCTCCTGTGTTTACTGGTTCCAGTCCAGCTAAATGTAAGATAACATACAGTCTGTGCACTTACACTCCTGCTCCTGTGTTTAGCAGTTCCAGTCCGGCCAAGTGCAACATGATACACAGTCTGTGCACTTACTCTCCTGCTACTGTGTTCACTAGTTCTTGTCCGGCCAAGTGCAAGATAATATACAGTCTGTGCTCTCGCACTCCTGCTCCTGTGTTTACCTGTACCAGTCCAGCTAAGTGCAAGATAATACAAGTCTGTGCATTTACTCTCCTGCTTCTTCATTCACTGATTTTGCTCGAGTCAATGCCAGATCTATATAGACCTCCAGTTTTCCTACTCCTATGGCTCTCAATTTCAGTTTGTTCTCCAGTGAGCATTTCAGTTCCCAAACACTGAGAATCACATTAGAATGTTCAACTACACTCAGCATCAGACTTCAGCTAGTAATCATAACCTGTTCCACTTCCAATCATGCGCAAGAACTATCTAGGCCTGCTAGCTTCCTGCATAAAGCATCAAGTACTGAGTCTACGCAAATATCCAGTTCAAGTCAATCATAATCTACAGATCTGACATATTGATCTCCAATGGGCCTTCCTCTGTTGGGTGCTGTCACTTGTGCAGCTCAGGAGCCCACCATACTTCTGCCTCACCTCACTTTAACTCCCAGAATGACATGCATGTGAACAGTTAAGTCTGGCAGTTGGGTGTGGTATAGCTCATAGACAGTTAAAAGATAGACAGTCATTAGTTAGACACTATATGGTCGACAGTCAAAAGTCAGACAGGGTCAAAAGTCATACAGGGTCAAAAGTCAGAAAGGGTCAAAAGTCAGAAAGGGGGTCAAAAGTCAGACAGGGTCATAAGTCAGACACACAAAAAAATATTTTTTCTTTGTGTTTTTAAACATTTTTAACCCAAAATTGGTGAAATTTGTCCGCTCGCCACGCTTCGGGCTCGGTGTCTCATTCCGCTCCGCTTCGCTCACCACAACTTTACTAAAAGGTAATAGTTTGTGTGACATGGATAGTAAATGAGGCAAAAGTTGTAAAAAACAGAAAAATCAAACATTTTTTTGTGTCTGACTTTTGACCCTGTCTGACTTTTGATTGTCTGACTTTTGACCCTGTCTGACTTTTGACTGTCTGACTTTTGACCCTGTCTGACTTTTGACCCTGTCCGACTTTTGACTGTCTGACTTTTGACCTTGTCTGACTTTTGACCCTGTCTGACTTTTGACTGTCGACCATATAGTGTCTAACTAATGACTGTCTATCTTTTAACTATCTGTCTATAGACAGGAACCCGTATGACTCTTTAGTCTATGCTGTTGGGTCATTGTAGTGACAATGGCTCGGGGGTCGGTGGGGGGTTCCTAGATTTAGCTATGGGGCCCACAAAGTACTAGGTACGGCCCTTCTTGCAGGTGCTGTAAGTATGTCTTGTTGATATACTTGAAAAGGGGGGGGGACCTGGACTGCACATCCTTTTGCTAAAGATATCAAGAGGTGCTATCATGCTGAGGCTTCTAATATTATGCTGGAGGAAGAGAGATGCAGATGCACACTCTTAGCACTAAGAACACTGATAGTAAAAATAATTTAAATAAACCCTCACAATTAATATAAAGTATAATTGAAGTTCTTAGCACACATTTGCGCAAATATGCGGGCCCATGTACCGCGGCCAGGTGACTTCATCACATGGGTCCCTAACATTCCTAATACTATCACATATACTTGATATACTTCCCAGATGTGTTTTTTTTTGTGCTTCCCATAGAACCAAAACTGCATCAGTAAGGATTTAAATTATTGCTGCATCAGCTAGAATTTTAGCCAACTTCTCCAATCTGGTTCCTAATTTAGGTGTCAGGAAATCTAATCAGATGGATTGAGATATAGAATGGCTATCCATCACAAAAGCAGTATCCATAGATTTCTTTATGTCCTGCGAAAAATCCCAATATATTGCTGACCACTTATGTATACCATGCCACTGGTGTAATTATAATGGGTTCAGTAGGTGGTACACATGGGCCCCTGAGTCCAGGAAGGTCCACACAGCACATCCTGCATCCATTTCATGAATACTTACCCCTCCGGAGTCCCACACCGACAGCAGCAGCGCTGCAGTAATCACCGAGAAAATGGCATGGCGGACATTTTCCCAGCATTTTGCACATGGACAGTAGAGCAATCGTCAGAAAATGCCCTCTATGCCATTTTCCTGGAGATCTTTGCATGTGTATTAGAGTCACTGTCGGCAGAGAGGAGGGAGCCCGGATGGAGGAGGCTGCACATGGGCCTCCTCTTCTCTTAAAACACCCCTGTACCATACCTTTGGCAGATCCAATCTCTTCTTTCTTCCAAAAAGGGCCGGTGTCCCTGCAAGATATTGTTAATGCATAGTCCCAAAAAATTATTTGTTATTGACACGATACATCTTCCACCAGGTGCTAACAAAGTAAAATGATGATATAAGAGTTCATGTGAAACCTCTACAGATACAGAGGTTGTTTCTGTTTACCAGATCCTTATTTTTCTGATTTAATGCAGGAACCATGGGCAACATTTCCCTTTCCCATGGCCATATTAAGTGTGGCACTGAGCAAAGGGAACATAGTTCCGGTATCCACGGCCATGTTAGCAGTGGCAAATATGAGCAACAATCGAGTGTAATACTCAGTGGCTCAATTATAAGCCACTGAGCTATATTATTTATACATTATCCAAGCTCATTATGTAGACATCATTTCGTTTATATAGTTTAACACATATTGACTTATTTATTAATATTGAATGGGGGCCATCTTGGTTGGGGCGTTTACTTGTAGTAACACCATAGGAAATAGGAAGCGGTCACGCTTTTGGTTCCTGTCATGTAACACTGATTGATTGATTGATTGATTGATTGATTGCCGATTAGATAGGGTATATAAGGGGTTCCTGGTGACATGTACAGTTATCCTGCTAATAAAGTCCACCAGATGCTATTTGGACAAAACGCGTTGAGGGTATCCCCATGGTATCTCCTGCTGTCTGGCTATATATGGGACTACCACCTTTGTTCAGATAAGCTCTACTACTGAAACTTTAATGTACGTTTTTAAGTGGGTGTAAATAAATGTTTTAAAAGGTATCACAACACATTATTCTTTATTTATTCCCCTGAAAACTCCATTGGTTATGGAAAGGTTCTGAAGGCTGCACCTGGCCTCCTAATCGCGAAAATAATTTTCAGGGCCCTGTTATAAAACAGACATTAGGCATATGGTTAGATGAAGAAGAAAAATAAATTACCCTAGGGTAATTAAAGGGCCCCATACACTACAACGATCTCATGACGGAGATGATCACAGGCGATCATCCCGGCAGCCTCCCGTGGGGCAGGATCGGCCAAGATACATCGTATGCTGCCCATTTGCATACAATATATCTTGGCGATCCCAAGCCATGCCCCCAGGTCAGTCCAGATTGAATGTGCAGCACATTCAATCTGGAGAATCCGATCTGATGCTCACGGGAACGCGCATCAGATCGGATTGGTTCGGGAACACCTCTAAAATGTCCGATTTGAGCCGATATATCGAGCCGAATGCCTGAATTGGGCTGAAATTGGGCATTATCGCTCTAGTGTATGGGGCCCTTTACTCCTGGCGCTGGATGGGGAGTTAGGGATATGGTTGCCTTCAACTTTGGTACATGTGCATTGACTGTTTGTGGTTGTATTGATACAGACAATTTTGCACTAGTAGGCGCCGGCGGCTGTGATGAGCGGTGGCTGGGCTATCAGTGGGGAGGACAGCGCAGTGCAGTGCCGCAGATCGGATTACAGATCCGAACTCCGGTGGGTGGCGGGGGCCCTTTTAGACAGGGGAGGCCTGGGGTACTTACCCCCGGAGCCCCCCCTTAATCCGGCTCTGATTTTCATCCTCATCACTGTGTACATCATCCTCACACAATATCAATTCATCCCCATTGGAATACATCATACAGAAGTCTCTGTATTTGATGCAATTGCCGGTAAAGATCTTCCTTGTGGAATTTGTAGTTCATTTTGATGAACATCATCTTCTCCACATTTTGAGGAAGTAGCCTCCTATGCCAATGACCGTGTGTGCAGCTTAAGTAATGCAAAGCCAGTCTGTACATGAGCCTCCAAAATGTTTTTTTTTTCTTTTCAGTAGTAAGAGGGACTCTCTGACATGCCTGTTTGTATACTCTCTTTAAAAAAAACCCCTCCACCATTCTTTAGATGGTGACCGTATTATCTGGAGTTACGGTAGAGGAGTCACTCATTTTAGGCAATCCTTTTAGACCTGACCAGATGTCACAATGTTATGTTGACTGCTCTGCATCACCACTGGGTCGTTTGGGAAAGCTGAGTTTTTTTCCTTGCAGCAGCAGTTGCCAGAGAAACTGAAGGAGGAGACATTGTAGTGCAATGTGTCACCTGAGCTGCCAACTTGCTCCACAGGAGCTCTTTGCATCTCTTAATACTGGGTCCATTGGAAAGAAAGACAAGATGTACGACTTAAACCTAGGATCAAGCATGGTCGCCAAAATGTAGTGATCCAATTTCAAGACATTGCCAACCCTTGGATTCTAGTGAAGCGAAAAAATGACTTGGTCTACAAGTCTGACATACTTACAAGAATTACTTCATTTCATCTCCTCTTTGAATTTTAAATCTGATTTTCCAAAAGTCTAATTAGGGGAATCACCTGATTCAAGCTAGCACTGTCTGAACTCATTTACAGGTAACTACTTCAAAGTGTTTCAGCACCCTGCACAAGAGGAAAAGTATTCTCCACAGTGCCAAAATAAGGTACATTCTCCCTCCTCTCCTGGCTTGTTGTGTAGCTGTGGATGAGTTTTTGCTGTTCCGCCATCCGCTGAAGCATGTAAAGGGTGGAAATCCATCTTTTAACCACATCTTGCTTCTGTTGGTGGCAGGGCAATTTGAACTGTTCTTGGAGCTGTTGAAATCTCCTGCATGCTGTTGCTGAATCACCTGAAGAAATGTCCTGAAAAATGTTTGGGCCACAGACAGAATCTCCTGCATACTCCTGTCATTTAAAAAAACAACAACTTCTACCACCAAGTTGATTGTGTGAGCAAAACGTGTGACGTGTTGCAATTCACCCAGCTGTAATGCTTTCACAATATTTGTGGCATTATCATAAATCACAAATTCTGAGGAGAGTTCAGGTGGGGTAAGCCAATTTGCTATGACATTCCTTAGTTTTTCTAAGAGGTTGTCAGCGGTATGTCTCTTATTGAATCCGGTGAAACACAGAGTAGCCTGCCTCTGAATTAACTGGTGTTGTTTGTTAGATGTTGCTGCTGCTGCTGAAGGCGACTCACCCACACCCACAGTCCCACACATTGGACTGTCACAGACATGTAATATTTAGTTTGCCCACTACCGCTAATGTAATCTTTAGTTTGCCCACTACCGCTTGTCCACATGTATGTGGTTAAGTGGACAGTAGATACAGGACCTCTATTAACTGTCTAAAACCCATTACATTACTGGCAGATATTGCCCACAGATCTAATACAAGCATAGCCATCATAGTGTCAATGATCTGTTGTGCGACTGCATGACATTACATAAATAACATATCCATCTCATTCTTTTGTACATCCATAGTGACAATTTCTATGTCATCAGTATACTTCTGCTGCTCATCCCCACATTTGCAAAGGGAGCAGAAATGGTGGATAGCAACTTCTCTATTAGGATATATATACACTGCTCAAAAAAATAAAAGGAACACTAAAATAACACATCCTAGATCTGAATTAATGAAATATTATTATTAAATACTTTGTTCTTTACATAGTTGAATGTGCTGACAACAAATCACACAAAAATTATCAATGGAAATCAAATTTATTAACCCATGGAGGTCTGGATTTGGAGTCGCACTCAAAATTAAAGTGGAAAAACACACTACAGGCTGATCCAACTTTGATGTAATGTCCTTAAAACAAGTAAAAATGAGGCTCAGTAGTATGTGTGGCCTCCACGTGCCTGTATGACCTCCCTACAATGCCTGGGCATGCTCCTGATGAGGTGGCGAATGGTCTCCTGAGGGATCTCCTCCCAGACCTGGACTAAAGCATCCGCCAACTCCTGGACAGTCTGTGGTGATGATGTCCCAAATGTGCTCAATTGGATTCAGGTTTGGGGAATGGGCGGGCCAGTCCATAGCATCAATGCCTTCGTCTTGCAGGAACTGCTGACACACTCCAGCCACATGAGGTCTAGCATTGTCTTGCATTAGGAGGAACCCAGGGCCAACCGCACCAGCATATGGTCTCACAAGGGGTCTGATGATCTCATCTCGGTACCTAATGGCAGTTTGGCTACCTCTGGCAAGCACATGGAGGGCTGTGCGTAGTAATGGCTTTCTTCTGGCGACTCGACCATGCAGCCCATTTTTCTTCAAATGCCTCCTTATTGTGCATCTTGAAAGAAACGCACCACTTTTTTCAGAGAGTCCTGTATTTCAGCTGAAGTTATTTGTGGATTTTTCTTTGCATCCCGAACAATTTTCCTGGCAGTTGTGGCTGAAATTTTTGTTGGTCTACCTGACCGTGATTTGGTTTCCACAGAATCCCTAATTTTCCACTTCCTAATTAGAGTTTGAACACTGCTGATTGGCATTGTCAATTGCTTGGATATCTTTTTATATCCCTTTCCTGTTTTATACAGTTCAATTACCTTTTCCTGCAGATCCTTTGACAATTCTTTTGCTTTCCCCATGACTCAGAATCCAGACACGTCAGTGCAGCACTGGATGAAAGATGCGAGGGTCTTTCAGGAGTCCATAAAACTCACTGACCTTTTATACACACACACTGATTACAAACAAACAGATCACAGATGAGGATGGTTACCTTTGCTAGCCATTCAAACCCGTTTGTGTCAACTTGTGTGCATGTTATCAGGCCAAAATCTCCAGGGTATGTCAACTTTTGATCATGGTCATTTGGGTAGTTTCTGTTGTCATTATGATTTAAAAAGAGTAAACACAGTTGTTTGACAATAAATGGCTTCACCCAACCACTAACCATGATTGAAAGAAAAGTTTGTGAGGTATCAGTCATATTCTCTGACAAATGGCCAGAAAATCACAAATTCTGCTAGGGTATGTAAACTTATGAGCACAACTGTGTATATATATATATATATATATATATATATATACATATATATATATATATATATATATATATATATATTTATGAGTCTGGACACACCAGTTTCAAGTCAAAATCTCTGCACATTTTACATCTGCACCATCTGCAGTGCAACATGGATTTATCAAAGTGGAAAATGTACTTGTTTTTTTTATTGCTTTAGTCCCAAATGAGAATCAGTCCCATAGAGGCTGTCAGTAGAACTGAAGTGCTCTGTGAGAAGTTTATATATATATATATATATATATACGTCTAAGTACTTATATAACCATAAGTGGTCTTTATGTACAGTATAAATACAAGTAACCATTACACCAAATACATTACCATAACTGATTGCAATTGGTAACAACTTGCCTGGGGATAGCCTTAATGTCCGCATAGGCCAGGCAACATATGTTAAGGGATTTATTTTAGGTATATAGGTGCAATGTGGCACCAAACTCAGCCTTTAAAATTCATAGCACACCCATGACTTGCGTATTGTGAGGGAAACATTGCACTGTAGTATGTTTGTGACCAAAATGCAGTAAAAAGGGCATCTTAGAGATGGCCATAAAATATATATATATTTAAGTGGCAACCATACAATAAATACATGGGCCATCCTAGTGACAACAGATATTACAGAGCATAAGTAACCATTATTCAATACAGAAAACATTCTAGTTATAGTGTCGAAGTAAAAAATATTACATAGAAAGAACATACAAACTCTACACACATAAGTTGCTATACTTGCAAATACGCGCAGCGGGCACAGCAATATACACATGCATTTACACGGACATGCCACAGAGATGGATTCGACACTTATTTCATACAGTACATAATTATAATAATATCAAGCACCAGACATCATGATGATTTAAAATTATATAATGAAGTAATGTCATGTATGTGTATTATTTGAACGAAGCAAGATACACCTGTCATATTTGGTATTTAAGCAACCAGATTAATGTGTAGAATAATTTGATACTTGTTATTAAATTGTAGGACATTGCAACAAATAGTTATGATTAAATGTATGAAAGCTAAAATCACTCTTATTAGTACAATGGACAGGAAACTCAGCCAGCCCTTTGGATGTCTTCAAGGCTGAACATGTTTAGCATACGTACAAACCAGTGACTCATCATGAATGAGAAAGTTCCCTCCCCCAAACTAGATAACACATTGCTGATCACACAGTTCTCAGTTGCTGTTTTGTATCAGACGATGATGGAGTTGCTGCCAGATCAGTTCCTGCATGATTTTACAGAGAGAGAGAGAGAGTGATATGGAGAGACGAATTTATATGAGAAAGATATGGTAATTGTATCCTGGCCTGTAACTGTATGTACTAACTACTTACTGTATGAGTTGTAACCATGTAACTATAGGTATACTGTACATTGTAATATATTGAATCCATATCCTTTTAATAACAAATATATACATCAATGAGCTTTGGAACTAAGATAATGTGTGGGTGTATTGTTTTCTCTTATGGGATGCAGTGTTTTGCTATGTATAGTGCACATTCATGGCACATGGTAATAAGAGGTGCAGGCGTTTACAATATATATTAGAGCGGGCATTTTAAATATTTGTTAGAAAGCAATTTGGTATTTACAGATGAGGGCTCTTACGGGATATCATGGTCTTAATGATGCACTGTACATTATAAACACGATGCTGTGGTCGATCAGCTTGTGGTGGACGCATCGTGAAGCTGAGAAAATCATATCTGTGTGTTCTGTTGTGTTATCAGTAAGCCAATGATATGAAAATTCAAGGGAAAATGCGTTTCTCATAATATTTAAGATGCTAAAATTTCTTTTTATTGTTGCAAAACAAAGTTCAAATAAGTCATATTGTGTTTGACTCAGATTGGATTGTTTATCTGTTAAGTAGATTTAAAAGTACATTTAAAAGTTGCTGCATAGCCTTGATATAGTTTTTTTTTTTAAACTCAGGCCTAAAATAACTTCTGGTGCTTGTATAATGTGTGATTTCTTTGTGACAAAGGAAGCCGCATGGTCTGTCCTCCATTTTGGACCAACCACATGGCCTGTCAACCATTTTGTGTAAACCTCATGGATGTGGAAGGGGGAGGAGCAGTGGCCATTTTAGGAAGGTCATTTTCTAAATAGCTGATTTTCAGTCTGCTCAGAACAATCAGTTTCCCTTGTTACATCAAGCACCATTTATGAGTTACCAATGCATTTATTTAACCCATGCCATAGTCAATTACAAATAGTTTCAATTGGGCCTAGTGAGAGTAAATGGTGAGATAACTTATTTTTTTTCTCTTTCCTTCTTGTCTGTGCATAATCACTTTACATCAAGTGGGGAGTTGCACACAGATAGAAAAAGGAAAGAAAGAGTTGGTTTTGTTTTTTTTCCTTCCAAGACTTGTAGAATCTGCTTACTAGGGAGGTTAGCCATTGAAATGCAAAGTAACCTGTGTAACTGCTTTTTTTTTTTAGCAGTGAAAAGCAAATAGCTTTGATATGCAAATAAGAGGTAAGGTGTCTCATAGGAGACCAGTGAATGGTACATATATATAATATTATTATAATTATGTGTATATTTATATCAGTGTATGTTCTGCAGGATAGCTATCCAATCTGAAGCATATCATTTAAATTATTGATTATTGCTAGATTCATTTAGATCTGTGTGAAACCGGATACATTTGTTGCTATATAGTTAAAACTGAAATAACAGTGTTTAAGGAAGTAAATATAAAGCACAGCATGCAAGTCTGGCCCGGTCGTTAAAGGTTTATACAGGAAAAAAACTGGGTGTTGTGTTAAGTGAGCGATTATAGTTAGCATTGCTCACATTTATAGGTTTGTTGAATTGCATACGCACATTGGTACACGTGGTACGGAACGTGAGGACAGCGTAAAAAAAACTTGCACGTGGCGCAAGGCCGCACACGTGGCATAGGGGTATGCACAGTTGCGTAATTACGCAAGCTTGCTTAGGGTTGTGTGCGCATAATAAAACCACACAATATTTGTTCAATTAAGGTGGGAGAGTAGCCATGCTACAATAGCACAAAACTACCCGGTTTCTAAAGCAGATTAGTATAAAACTTTTGTTTAAACTGTATTGCCTCTGGGGGTAAAGCTGCCAATCAGAACGAGTGAAAATGTTCTGTACAGAAAAACAAAGCATATTTGAATGAGTGAAAGCAGGAGTGAGTGGAGCTGAACCCAGGAACTAAGTGGTCTAAGTGGTCTAAGTGGTAACACTGGGTTAGTAGAGGCCCGGTGGCATAGGGTTCGCTACCTTGCGTGACTTAGTGGTCTAAGTGGTCTTAGTGATCCCATACAACTAAGTGGTCTGGAGTGGTCTAGGCTAAGTGGTCTACAGCAATCGTAGGGCATATAGATAACTATTATCTATAGGCTGTGCTATTGCATTGCATGTCCGTGTGTTCTACACAGCACAACGTGATACCATTGTGTCATATGCGCTGTGGAAAAGCATACGCAGACGTGATTGAATAGACAAAGGGGTTTTTCTTTGATAACGTCGGGAAATCTCCCTGGTGGGCTTCACTGGAAAGGGTGAAGGATAGTTATCCAATTTCTCTGTTTTTCACCCTACAAACAATTCCAGTTGAAAGATACTGAAAAGGAATTTTTTGCTGCCTCTCTCAGGAAAATATTCCAACAGAACTTCCACCGAAAGAAATTACGGTGCCGTAAGGTCTGATAGGAGCCCTAAGTTGGGTACATCGCCTTCGCTATTGACAGTGTATTGTAGTACTGGCCAACGTGGGCGAGAGTGGGTGGAAGCGCTCGGAGAACTTTCACCGCCGCCTTATATTGAGTATTTTGGTATTTGTGGGAATAGCCGAGAAGGCAAGACACACAAATTATGGGAGCCAGTTGCTCAACTAAGGGACGTATGGTAGGCAGGGTTCAGGCAGAAGAGTTGTGACCGAGAAGGTCATATTATGTGTGGAAAATATGGTTCACACGCTGAAGTTTTTTGCAATGAATGGTTACGTATGACTGACAAAGATAGGGTACCATTCCCTAGGGTGGGCAGCTTTGAACCAGAGGTATTGCAGAACTTAAGGATAAGGATATGTCTGATAAAATCCCAAAAACAAAGGGTCAGACATACAAATTGTTTAAACCTGTGGCAGCAAGAAGGGTTGGTGAGTTTTATCCTAAGGTATTGCAGGTGGTATGTCTAACCAAAGTCATATAAGACAAGAATGGAAATATAAGAACTGTTTGAACTTGTAGCAACAATAAACAAGCAGGAAGAAAAAAAGAGAATGCAAGTACACCGCCATATGTAGATGTGGAAGCAGTTACGGCCAGCATACAAACTATAGAAAATAATAAAAATATGAAAAATATGACTGTAACCTATGTATGTACTAATGAATGTTGAAGTTTTATTTAGGAGGAGAAAGTGACCTGATTGTTTTCAGCTATTTCTCATGCACCCAGAGGAGTATCCAACCGGTAAAAGAAGATCAGTAGCCTGCGGGGGAAGTGGCTGAGACCAGTGGAACAGGTAAGTATGGTATCATTCATGTACATATATAGTAAAACCCAAAAATAAAACGAAAAAAAAAATCAAGCAAATAAAGTCAGAAATGGAGAAAAACCTGTCCGCACATTAGTATTTGCCAGTAGGAAAGTGGACAGAGACAAGGTAACCCTCGGGTATTTCTTTCAGTTACCATATAAGAAGTATTCATTTCTAGTAATGCCCCTAGTCAAGATGAGCTCGGAAATGTTTGTTGGACCATGTACAGACCCTTAATACGGGATGAGTAGGATTGAATGAATACTTTGCATGACCTAGAAGCTTGTTAAACTAAACTTTTTTTTTTGTCTTTTGCAGTAATAGAAAACTCTCCATCTGGATAAGATCACTGGCAAACATTAATTTGGCAAACGGGAGGTGGCTGTATCTGTGCTAATGGACGGGCTAAATAAAGCATTGAGGGTCAAGGTGCAGACTTCTTTGCCAAATTGGAAAGGGGTCACAGTAGCTAATCTTAGAGAGTGTGATATTGAACATCACAAGAATAGTGCTAGGCGCAGAGAACAACAGGTGGAGAGGTTGAGGACAGTAAGTATACTGGCACATACAGGAAAGACCCATCAGTCCAAACCCCAGATCCCTGATGGTCAATAATATGTTACACTTGTAGGAAGGAAGGGCATTTTGTCAGAGATTGTAGGAGTAGTAGAACACATAGTCAATATAGACCCCCTAGACAGAAAACACAAGCCACATTATTAAACACATAGATGGGACCAAGGGACATATAGTAAGGAATCACGAGCCATATAGAAAACACAGATTCGGCTAATGGTAAGAACATAATAAATGCACATTACCCTTTGATAAAACTTGCTGGGGTTAAGATGCGGTCTCTAAACTTTTGCTTCTTTTTCCTAGCAGAAATGGCCAATTATTAACTTAATTTTGTTAGATATGATATACATATACTGTGCTCCCGCTCAGGAAGTACAAAGTATGTTAGACACCCCTCAAAGGCTAATGTCGCATTCTACTATTCTAGATGCATGTCCACCACAGGTAGAGGTAATTATCTCACAGATACCGGGTTCCCTATGAATTTAGGATGGACAGGACAGTGGATTGATGGCTGGGATAGTCCCAATAGCGATACGATAAACACAGAATTTTTTTAAGGGGAGTAGACCAAGTAGAGAATCACTTCCCCGTAGTGCCCAATCCAGTTGTCAAATTTTTTTATAAAATCTTCTCCACCTCTACAAACTCATCTGTCACCAACCTCTATTCTATTTCTCTAAAGTTTCCTCTTCATCTTTTGCGTTCACACAGGGTGGTACAATACATGGACCCGATTACAGTTTAAACTCCACATGCCTAGGTCCTTCGGAGTTCTGCCCAAACCAAGTATATCTCAACAGCAGGATAACACCAGTATTACTGCAGTGTGCCTTGTCATGCACAAAGGGTGGAGAATGGGAATACTGGTGAAGGGAAATTTTGTATAGACACTGATATGCCTGTTGGTGAATGGCAAACCTGACATTTTCTTTTTCATTTTCTTCTTCTTTCTCTCCTCTAGAGATGTCTTCTTTTTATTTTTTTTGAGTTATGCTCATGGTACTCTACACTGCAAACACACGATAGTAAATTAAAATGAATAATTTGTATTCCCTACAGGAAAAGGCAGTCTGGAGGACAAGGGGTATGGCCGGGAGTCCTCAGGACTGTGGACAGGTGGACACGGTAAGCCAGTAGCCCCCAGAGCTTACCTTCCAAGTCTAGCTGAGGTGGCACACGATCTGATTCATCTAGGCAAAGAGGGTATGTGCAGGCTGATGAGAGTCTACTGGTGTGCGCCAGGATTCTATTCTCATGCAGGTAAGAGAGCAATGACCTGTCTTACTTGCTTGAGGAAGAATATTGGTAAGGCAATACCAACAGAGCCATCCCATATCCCTCCTGCAGACGGATCTTTTCAGGAAATACAAATCGACTTCGTACAGTTAACACCCTTTAGGAATTATTGTTATGTATTGGTATGCACTGATGTTTTCTCAAACTGGGTAGAGGCATTTCCTGCCGCCACGGATACTGCTGTGTTTACCGCAAAGAAAAATTGCGCAGAAATTTGTGTGTACATAATTGTACCCCTAGAAGTAGGAGCAAAGCTTGAAATTGTACTATTGTGATCATAGATACTGCCACTAGTATTATGTAGCATTGGAATCACTCCCAGATCTTCACTTAACGAATCACCCTCTTCGAAATTTGTTTTTGTTTTGGTATTTGTGTCTTTTTGGGTTGTTTTTGGAAGACAACCTCATGTCATGATTGATACGCACAATGATCAGAAATACACCAATGAGGTGACAGTACAGTACTTTATCGAGATGAGCCAGCATTTGAGAACTTGACAAAAGAACTTTAAACTGTTGATTGCTGGTATGCCAAATACTAACTGTCTTGATTGTGAACCAAGAGACTGTGTGATTGTTCTTACGCTCAGGTTGCCTAATAGGTGGAAAGGACCATACCAAGTTTTGTTGACAGTACTATCCCAGTGAAAGTAGCCGAGAGAGAGACTTGGGTCCACGATTCCCATTGCAGGAAAGTCGGTAGTCCGGAAGGAACTCGTAAATGGAGTGAGATCGCAAAAGTATCACCAGAGACTCTGTTCTGTGAAGACTGAGAGGCGGCACTGTTGAACACTACCTGAGCGTACTAAAGGATTACAGAAAGACCAGTCATTGTAATTGATTTGTTATGAACAAGAATTGTTTTGTTCTATTTCTCTTTTCTCTCTTTCCCGCTGACAAACATTTTTCTACGGACAGTGATTTGGCATCCAGGAACTTAGGGAGGAGCTTTAATCTCTCTCCATTATACTTAGAAAGATTACAATGGAGAGAGATAAAAGCTCCTCCCTAAGTTCCTGGATGCCAAATCACTGTACTTAGTATCTCTGTACAGTATTTTCTACTAGTGTACTACTTAGCACGAACAGCTTGTAACGTACAGTGGCAAGTTTAATCTTTCTATGTATAATATAGAGAGATAAAAGCTCCTCCCTAAGTTCCTGGTTGCCAAATCACCGTCCTTAGTATCTCTGTATAGTATTTTCTATTAGGGTACTAATTAGCACAAACAGCTAATTAGTACCCTAATAGAACATACTGTACAGCGATACTAAGTACGGTGATTTGGCATCCAGGAACTTACTGAGGAGCTTTTATCTCTCTATTATACATAGAAAGATTAAACTTGCCGCTGTACGTTACAAGCTGTTCGTGCTAATTAGTACCCTAATAGAACATACTGTACAGAGATACTAAGTACGGTGATTTGGCATCCAGTTAAAAGCTGTTCGTGCTACTTAGTACACTAGTAGAACATACTGTACAGAGATACTAAAAACGGTGATTTGGCATCTAGGAACTTAGGGAGGAGCTTTTATCTCTCCATTATACATAGAAAGATTAAACTTGCCACTGTACGTTACAAGCTGTTCGTGCTAATTAGTACACTAGAAGAACATACTGGGGACTCGGACTCATACAGTACTTGCATTTCAAAAGCATGGTATTTTCCACCGCCTGCCGCTAGCCCATCGCCCTTCCCCCCTGGGAGCCTGCACAGGTCATGCAGTAGACAGGGAGGGAGTTATTCACATAAACCAGGGCAAAGCTGCAGGAGCGGTTGTACTGTTAAGGTTCTATGCACCATACGGTACACATACAATTCTGTAGCAGGGCAGACTCAATTGAAATGGCTACCGCCTGTGACTCCTTGCCCCATGGAGGCCCTCGGCTATGGAGCAAGTAACAGCACAGATTTTGAAGGTCACTGGGCAATACTGAAGGAGCGTCAGAATCCCCTAGCTAAAATACACTATGTCGATAGGGATAAGCGAGGTCTATGCACTTAACGATACCCCAGACCCCATCGCATCACAAAGTGACAAAATGTCCAAGGCACATGAACATCCACCTTGTGTCAGCACTCAGCTATGGAGCGAGTGACGGCATAGGTTTTGCAGGCTTCGGGGCAGTGCTGAAGGAGCGTCGGAATCCCCTAGCTAAAATACACAGGGGCGATAGGGTTAAGCGAGGTCTATGCACATAATTCTACAAAACGGGGGTTCATGTGCCTCAGACATTTTGTCACTTTGTGATGCAATGGGGTCTGGTGTATCGTTATGTGCATAGACCTCGCTTATCCCTATCGACCCTGTGTATTTTAGCTAGGGGATTCTGATGCTCCTTCAGCATTGGCCCGTTCTTTGAACACGGTATTTTCCACTGCCTAGCCCTGCCCCCATCCCACTTTCCCCTTCCCCCCTGGGAGCCTGGACAGTTCATGCAGTAGACAGGTAGGGAGTTCCGATCAGGTTACAAGACAAGATTTATGTGAAACCTGTGTGCACCCTTACATTGAATATATAACAAAGAAAAAAAATTATAATAAAGTGAATGTCACAGGAACTCGGACGCTCATACTGTACATGTATTTCAAAAGCACGGTGTTTATGCATTGTACATACTTCCTTTTACACAATTACTTGCGTCTCCATACACAATCTTGCGTCTGCATACACAAGTGTTTTAACATGTTCGTTTGTCTGTATAAACTATTTATTTATATTGAGAACTCTCACCGTCTGACCATTGGTCACCATCTGTTAACATTACAGTCGTCGCTGACCATTTGCCAGAGCTGTATATCAATCCGCCGCTATACGATCAAAAGTACTGGATTAGTGGAGCATTAGCCACCCAGTGGTGGAGATGTGTGATGCATGCTGAGTATCTAGAATCGCCTCAATGCGCCTGCCTGTGATTAAACTCAGCAAGCTAAGCTATCGCCTTAGCATGACTATACATCCGTCTAGGCGGAGAATCGGTCAAGATAAAGGTGGCTACATCTGTATGTGTGAAATGTTCATCGCAAATCAGACATTATAGGCCAAAGCACTGTCCCAGCATACTCTATAGGTTGAATGTTGTCCCACACCCAACCAGTGGTCCCGTGACCGCCGAGCGCATATAGAGTATGTCTCGTCCTCCTCCCTGTCTTTCCCAAATATAGTCAAGTGTCTGATTTGCGAAATTAATACATACTTGTGTCTAGGTCACCGATTAGTGTATGAAATATTTTTTCTTATGTTAATAATTGATGGCAGTTATTGTTTACTGCCAAAGGGTGGACTGTCGAAGTAAAAGATATTACATAGAAAGAACATACAAACTCTACACACATAAGTCGCTATACTTGCAAATACGCGCAGCGAGCACAGCAATATATGGTAACACACGCATTTACACGGACATTCCACAGAGATGGATTCGACACTTTTTTCATACAGTACATAATTATAATAATATCAAGCGCCAGACATCATGATGATTTAAAATTATATAATGAAGTAATGTCATGTATGTGTATTATTTGAACGAAGCAAGATACACCATATTTGGTATTTAAGCAACCAGATTAATGTGTAGATTAATTTGATACTTGTTATTAAGTTGTAGGACATTGCAACAAATAGTTATGATTAAATGTATGAAAGCTAAAATCACTCTTATTAGTACAATGGACAGGAAACTCAGCCAGCCCTTTGGATGTCTTCAAGGCTGAACCTGTTTGGCATACGAACAAACCAGTGACTCATCATGAATGAGAAAGTTCCCTCCCCCAAACTAGATAACACATTGCTGATCACACAGTTCTCAGTTGCTGTTTTGTATCAGACGATGATGGAGTTGCTGCCAGATCAGTTCCTGCATGATTTTACAGAGAGAGAGAGAGTGATATGGAGAGACAAATTTATATGAGAAAGATATGGTAATTGTATCGCTGGCCTGTAACTGTATGTAACTGTATGTAACTGTATGTATTAACTACTTACTGTATGAGTTGTAACCATGTAACTATAGGTATACTGTACATTGTAATATATTGAATCCATATCCTTTTAATAACAAATATATACATCAATGAGCTTTGGAACTCAGATAATGTGTGGGTGTATTGTTTTCTCTTATGGGATGCAGTGTTTTGCTATGTATAGCGCACATTCATGGCACATGGTAATAAGTGGTGCAGGTGTTTACAATATATATTAGAGCGGGCATTTTAAATATTTGTTAGAAAGCAATTTGGTATTTACAATAGCCACACAGATACTTCTGCCTTGTTTGCTATTTATCTCTGAATAAACCTTTTTTTTCCTTCTTCTCTCCTATACAGTGTATATCAGGCTCAGCCATATTCACTAAGGGTGGCGCTCAGGGGCATAGCTATATATAATGAGGCCCAATAGCAAACTTTGCACACCTCCACCAGACATACCTCCCCCCCACCCCACACACACACACCCTATCGGACTGCACCGCTCCCCCACACACCATCACTCAGTGCAGGAAAGGCACTCACCTCCTGTGCCCCATGGCTTCTCTTTTTAGGAGTACACTGCTGCTGCTGCAGGCACATCTGCTGTCAGTGTCCTGGGCCCCCAGCCATCTCTGTTCTCAATAACACTGGGAGGAGTCAAGCTAAGCAATGCCACGCCGCTGAGTCCCTGCATCAGTGAGGACAGAGAGCCGGAGATCAGCGACTGCCACGCAGTGTAATTTGGCACAGGGGAAGGGCCGGGCTCCGGAGGCTGCCTGGGTCCTTTAGCAGCCGCACCCCTTGTACTTACTATACCTGCACCTATGGTGGCGCTTCTGAAGTCCTTAAAGTAAAAGCCCCCATACATCAGCAATCAACTTGGGCAATTTGGTATTTTGTAGATGACTGTGTAAATAAACCTGCGATGTATGGAGTTTACAGATCACAGATTAAGACTAAAAATTTATTAGAATTGGTAAATCAGGCTTTTCAACATGTTTAATTTCACAAATCAATTGGGGCTTTCAGGGCCATACACACTAGACGATATTTGCAGCAGATATGAATGATAACGACAATTGTGAACGATATATCGTTCACATCTTCTAGTGTGTATGGCCCTCCAATCAACTATGCACGCACACACGCTCGTTGATTGTAAGCCGGCTGTCGGCGGTGCAGACAGCTCAATGTGAGCAATGTCACTTGTGACATCGCTCATCACGGCATGTGTGTACGGAGCTACAATGAGCGATGTCCACAATGTGACATTGCGCTCCCTCCTCGGCAGCGGCTACTCACCTCCCCGGCAGCGTCTGCAGGTCCCTCCCCGTCAGCGGCTCCCTCCCCAGCAGCTGCTCCATTCTAGCTGAGCAGCTGACGGGAGCCGTACAGCGTCTCCTTAATTTCTCCCTCCCACTGCCCCACCAATGTATTTTCTCCCACTGCCCCACCAACGTAATATAAAATAAATTATAACGGGTAATATATATTTCTCTAACATCCTAGTGGATGCTGGGGACTCCGTAAGGACCATGGGGAATAGACGGGCTCCGCAGGAGACATGGGCACTTTAAGAAAGAATTTAGATTCTGGTGTGCTCTGGCTCCTCCCTCTATGTCCCTCCTCCAGACCTCAGTTTGAATCTGTGCCTGGATGAGCTGGGTGCTGTTCAGTGAGCTCTCCTGAGCTTGCTGTAAGAAAGTATTTTGTTAGGTTTTTTATTTTCAGGGAGCTCTGCTGGCAACAGACTCCCTGCATCGTGGGACAGAGGGGAGAGAAGCAGCCCTACTCTCTGAAGATAGGTCCTGCTTCTTAGGCTACTGGACACCATTAGCTCCAGAGGGATCGTACACAGGATCTCACCCTCGTCGTCCGATCCCAGAGCCGCGCCGCCGTCCCCCTCGCAGAGCCGGAAGACAAGCCGGGTGAGCATGAGAAGCAAGAAGACTTCGAAATCGGCGGCAGAAGACTCCGGTCTTCACTGAGGTAGCGCACAGCACTGCAGCTGTGCGCCATTGCTCCCACACACACCTCACATACTCCGGTCACTGTAAGGGTGCAGGGCGCAGGGGATGGGCGCCCTGGGCAGCAATTGGGACCTCTTTGGCAAAAGTTTAGCATATATACAGTTGGGCACTGTATATATGTATGAGCCCCCGCCAAAAATTGTACATTGAGGCGGGACAGAAGCCCGCCGCTGAGGGGGCGGGGCTTCTTCCTCAGCACTCACCAACGCCATGTTTTTTCTCCACAGCACCACTGAGAGGAAGCTCCCCAGCCTCTCCCCTGCAGATACACGGCAGAAGAGGGTAAAAAGAGAGGGGGGGGGGCACATAATTAGGCGCAAAAATCAATATAAACAGCAGCTACTGGGTTAACATTAAGTTACTGTGTTATTCCTGGGTTAATAGCGCTGGGGTGTGTGCTGGCATACTCTCTCTCTCTGTCTCTCCAAAGGGCCCTGTGGGGGATATGTGTAATTAAGTGCTAAGGTGAATTTATTGCACAAAAGATTAGAGAACAGACAGGGAATCTACCCATGTCTGTCCCTATGTCGCAGAGACCTTCAGAGTCTTTCAATGCTCACTATCCAAAATAATAGACACTGATATCGACACGGAGTCTGACTCCAGTGTCGACTAAGATAATGCAAAGTTACAGCCAAAATGGCAGGAAAGTATTCAATATATGATTATTGTAATAAAAGATGATTTGCATATCACTGATGACTCATCTGTCCCTGACACAAGGGTACACATGTTTAAGGGGAAGAAAGCTGAGGTAAATTTCTCTCCTCTCATGATGAAAAAGAGCTGGAATCTCCAGACAAGAGACTGCAGTTTCCCACAAAGAATTCTCAGGGAGTATCCTTTCCCTACTAGGGCCAGGATATGATGGGAATCTTCACCTAGGGTGTCACGTTTGCCCAAAAGGTAGCCCTGACTTAACAGCTATCCTCAGGGATCCTGCAGATAGCGTGCACATTCTGGTACACTACTCAGACCGGCGATTGTGTCGGCATGGGTTTATAGCGCTGTAGCAGCGTGGACAGGTACCTTATCAGCAGAGATTGAGACCCTAGTATGTATATATGTATATGTATATATAAAGATATATATATATATTAAAGATGCTGTCTTAAGATATATATATAAAACATGCCCAAAGAGACATTAGTCTACTGGGTTCTAGAGTCAATGCTATGTCGATTTCTGCTTGACGTGTCCTGTAGAATATGCAATGGACAGGTGAGGCCGACTTAAGAGGCATATGGAAGGCTGAGGATTGTGTGGAGAAGGGATCTCGGACCTGGTCTCCACAGCTATAGCTGGTAATTCTGATCTTTTGCCTTATATTCCTGCACAGCCTAGGAAAGCACAACATTATCAAATGCAGCCTTTCGATCACAAAGAAACAAGAAAGTCCGAGGTGCGTCCTTTCTTGCCAGAGGCAGGGGCAGAGGAAAGAAGCTGCACAACACAGCAAGTTCCCAGGAACAGAAGTCCTCCCCGGCCTCTACAAAATCCACTGCATGTCGCTGGGGCTCCACAGCGGAGCTAGGCTCGGTGGGGGCACGTCTTCGGAATCTCAGCCACAAGTGGGTTCACTCCCTGTTGGATCCCTGGGCAATAGATATTGTGTCTCAGGGATACAAGCTGGACTTTGAGGAGATGCCCCCTCACCGACGGCCCTGCCGGCTTCCCCCCACAAGAGGGAAATAGTGTTAACTGCAGTTCACAAATTGTATCTTCAACAGGTGGTGGTCAAGGTTCCCCTCCTTCAACAAGGAGGGGGTCATTATTCGACCATGTTGTAGTCCCGAAACCGGACGGTTCGGTCAGACACATATTGAATTTAAAATCCCTAAACATATACCTGAAAAGGTTCAAGTTCAAGATGGAATCGCTAAGAGCGGTCATCGCAAGCCTGAAAGGGGGAGATTTTATGGTGTCTCTGGACATAAAGGATGCATACCTCCATGTCCCCGTTTATCCACCTCATCAGGCGTACCTCAGATTTGCGGTACAGGATTGTCATTACCAATTTCAGACGTTGCCGTTTGGTCTCTCCACGGCCCCGAGAATCTTCACCATGTTAATGGCGGAAATGATGGTGCTCCTGCGGAAGCAAGGTGTCACAATTATCCCGTACTTGGACGATCTCCTCATAAAAGCGAGATCAATAGAGCAGTTGCTGAACAGCGTATCACTTTCTCTGGAAGTGTAACGGCCCCACGGCTCATCTGCCTTTCCTAGGCATGATTCTAGACACAGACCAGAAAAGGGTTTATCTCCTGATAGAGAGAGCTCAGGAGCTCATGACACTGGTCAGGAACCTATTAAAACCAAAACAGGTGTCAGTGCATCACTGCACTCGAGTCCTGGGAAGGATGGTGGCATCATACGAGGCCATTCCTTTCGGCCGGTTCCATGCGAGGACCTTTCAATGGGACTTACTGGACAAGTGGTCCGGATCACATCTTCAGATGCATCGGTTAATCACCCTATACCCCAGGGCCAGGTTGTCTCTCCTGTGGTGGCTGCAGAGTGCTCACCTTCTCGAGGGCCGCAGATTCGGCATTCAGGACTGGGTCCTGGTGACCACGGATGCAAGCCTCCGAGGGTGGGGAGCAGTCACACGGGGAAGAAATTTCCAAGGTCTGTGGTCAAGTCAGGTGACTTGCCTTCACATCAACATCTCTGGAACTAAGGGCCGTATACAACGCCCTACGTGAAGCGGAGACCCTGCTTCGCGACCAACCGGTTCTGATTCAGTCAGAAGCCACCAGAATTCTTCGTAGGGCGGAGAATCATGTAAGCGCACTGTCAGCAGTGTTCATCCCAGGAGTGGACAACTGGGAAGCAGACTTCCTCAGCAGGCACGACCTCCACCCGGGAGAGTGGGGACTTCATCAAGAAGTCTTCACGCAGATTGCAAGTCGGTGGGAACTGCCACAGGTGGACATGATGGCATCCCGCCTCAACAAAAAACTACAGAGGTATTGCGCCAGGTCATGAGACCCTCAGGCGATAGCTGTGGACGCACTGGTGACACCGTGGGTGTTCCAGTCGGTCTATGTATTTTCTCCTCTTCATCTCATACCCATAAGAAAAAGAGGAGTGAGAACAATACTCATTGTTCCGGATTGGCCAAGAAGAACTTGGTATCCAGATCTGCAAGAAATGCTCACAGAGGACCCGTGGCCTCTTCCTCTAAGACAGGACTTGTTGCAACAAGGGCCCTGTCTGTTCCAAGACTTACCGCGGCTGCGTTTGACGGCATGGCGGTTGAACGCCGGATCCTAGCGGAAAAAGGCATTCCAGATGAGGTCATTCCTACGCTGATAAAGGCTAGGAAGGACGTGACAGCTCAACATTATCACCGTATATGGCGAAAATATGTTGCTTGGTGTGAGGCCAGGAATGCCCCTACGGAGGAATTCCAGCTGGGCCGTTTCCTTCACTTCCTACAGTCAGGAGTGACTTTGGGCCTAAAATTGGGTTCCATTAAGGTCCAGATTTCGGCCCTATCCATTTTCTTTCAAAAAGAGCTGGCTTCTCTACCTGAAGTTCAGACGTTTGTGAAGGGAGTGCTGCGTTCAGCCCCCTTTTGTGCCCCCGGTGGCACCTTGGGATCTTAACGTGGTGTTGAGTTTCCTGAAATCCCACTGGTTTGAACCACTCAAAACGGTGGAATTGAAATATCTCACGTGGAAGGTGGTCATGCTACTAGCATTGGCTTCGGCTAGGCGTGTGTCAGAATTAGCGGCTTTGTCACATAAAAGCCCCTATCTGGTTTTCCATGCGGATAGAGCAGAATTGCGGACCCGTCCACAATTTCTGCCAAAAGTGGTTTCATCCTTTCATATAAACCAACCTATTGTGGTGCCTGTGGATACTACTGACTTGGAGGATTCCGAGTTACTTGATGTGGTCAGGGCTTTGAAGGTTTATTGTAGCCAGAACGGCTAGGGTCAGGAAAACAGAATCTTTGTTTATCCTGTATGCTTCCAACAAGCTTGGTGCTCCTGCTTCAAAGCAAACTATTGCTCGCTGGATCTGTAATACGATTCAGCAGGCTCATTCTGTGGCTGGATTGCCGCTGCCAAAATCAGTTAAGGCCCCTTCCACTAGGAAGGTGGGCTCTTCTTGGGCGGCTGCCCGAGGGGTCTCGGCATTACAGCTGTGCCGAGCGGCTACTTGGTCAGGTTCAGACACTTTTGCAAAGTTCTACAAGTTTGATACCCTGGCTGAGGAGGACCTTGTGTTTGCTCATTCGGTGCTGCAGAGTCATCCGCACTCTCCCGCCCGTTTGGGAGCTTTGGTATAATGCCCATGGTCCTTACGGAGTCCCCAGCATCCACTAGGACGTTAGAGAAAATAAGATTTTACTTACCGGTAAATCTATTTCTCGTAGTCCGTAGTGGATGCTGGGCGCCCGTCCCAAGTGCGGACTTCTTCTGCAATACTTGTATATAGTTATTGCTGCAATAAGGGCTATGTTATTGTTGCATCAGGGTTGAACTGATGCTCTGTTGTTGTTCATACTGTTGACTGGGTAAGTTTATCACAAGTTATACGGTGTGATTGGTGTGGCTAGTATGAGTCTTGCCCTGGATTTCCAAAATCCTTTCCTTGTACTGTCAGCTCTTCCGGGCACAGTTTCTCTAACTGAGGTCTGGAGGAGGGACATAGAGGGAGGAGCCAGAGCACACCAGAATCTAAATTCTTTCTTAAAGTGCCCATGTCTCCTGCGGAGCCCGTCTGTTCCCCATGGTCCTTACGGAGTCCCCAGCATCCACTACGGACTACGAGAAATAGATTTACTGGTAAGTAAAATCTTATTTTATATATATATATATATATATATATATATATATATATATAGTTCCATATGTGTCCACCATACCCGCCGTGGTGTGCTGTTTTATTTCTGAGTGCTGCCGATCGATCGCATATTGTTGGACCTGAGCTAAGGGTATCCTACGGAGGGCACCGGGTCTGATATTTATCATTGAATGGTTGTGCTACCGCATCTGTTTATGTGTATATATATATATATATATATATATATATATATACATACCCCCATTATAATGCATTTTTTAGTAAGTTGGCGGTACAGTGGAAATTGGTGGGGTAGTGGGTGAAAAAATCTTTATTGGTTCCCCCTTCTACAGCCCTGCCCACACACCCAGAAATGCCTCCCCAATATTAAAATATGTAAAAAAAAGATGCCAATTCCAAAGATATCTTTCGTCTTTCAAATTGTTTGAAAAATTGCTTATAGGCCCTACACACTGGGCGATAATACTCAAAGATATGAACGATCTCGTTCATTAATGAACAAGATACCGATCATATCTTTGAGTATGGAGGCACCAGCGATGAGCGATGCGCAGCCCCGCGCTCGTTCATCGCTGGTGCCCCGTCGCCTGTGCATGCAGGCCAATATGAACGATCTCGTTCATATTTGCCTGCACTTCTATGGAGCCAGGTGACGGGGATAGTGAAGAAACTTCACTCCCCCCGTCACTGCCCCCCCCGCCGCTGGGTTGCCCATCGTCCGTAATCGCCGTCAGGCAGCTCGGCGGCGGATCGCTCAATGTGTAGGGCCCATTAGTGTGTACACTCAATTTTGTTTGTCAGGGCTCTGGGAAGTTCAAGGAAAATTGTTTATCTTCCACATTGTTCATCTTTCACATTAGTCATGTATTTTAGTGTGTAGGGCCCTTTAAATTGCTAGTGCAATCTCCAATCAGCAGATTTATAGATTGTTGCTAGTTACTACATTCAAGATTGGCAGATCTGCAAATCACTAAAAAATACCTGTAATGTATGGGCACAGATTGGTGTACTGTGGAATCTTTAAGTCTGGGGGGGGGGGGAGGGAATCACAGAATCTGTGAATTGCTTTTTTGTGATTTACTGATGTATGGAGGCCTTTACTCATTTCCTCCTCCTTCAGTTATTTTCCATTGTTTTCTTTTCTTCTCCTAGTCTCTTTTTCTAATTTTTCCTTTTTTTTATTCTCTTTCCTTCTCTATAATCCTTTTCCCTTCTCTATCCTCCTCCTCTTACTTCTCCATTCTTCACCCTCCTGCTCTTCTTCAGTCCCTCATCCTTCTCTATATCCCACCTCCTTTGCCTTCTTCATCTTTCTTTATCCTTCTGCTTCTTCTTCCTTCTATATCCCTGACCCCATCTTTCTAGCCCTGCGGATTGTGTCTCTTAGCCCCAGCCAGCTCCCTTTTGTCTCTATAGCCCAGTCAGCTCCCGGATGACATAACCCTGCTTCTTCTAGCCCTTCACATGCCGTGGCTCCTCTCCTCTTTCACTGGTGCAGGGTGACATCATAATGCAGCATGATGTCACGTGCGCTGTGTCACACAAAAAACAAACATTTTATTGCACGGTGGTCGGAGTCCCACCAGGCCCCTTCTTTGTCTGGGCCAGGCACACCAGTAACGGCAGTCTTCCCCTGATGGCTTTTTAACAGCAAATTATGAAAGAGGTTTCTGCACTAACGCATATGTATGTATGTACTGTATGTCTATACACTGTATCTGCAAGCATGCACAGCAGCACTAATACTATTACCTATTTTCAATTATTTTTTCCTAATTAATTTTACTAAATGATTGGATTAAACATTTTTTCTGCATTATACAGTTTAGTAGAAGGAATAGTTTGAAACAAATCCACAATGGTCCCATGTTGTAACACAGCAAAATAAGAAAAAGCCCATGGGGGTAAATACCTTTTGTAGCCATTAATAAGCTTATCAATTTTAATTCTCATTATAAATGTAAAACCTTCAGTTTCCACAAAACTACCAGTTATCAGAGAATCATTTAGGGCATGACGGATGGTGTTATGTTTAGCATTACTGCCTCACAGCACTGAGGTCATGGGTTTGATTTCCACCACCTGTGTGGAGTTTATATATTCTCCCCGTACTTGCATGGGTTTCCTTCAGGTACTCCGGTTTCCTCCCACAATTGGTAGGTTAATTGGCTCCCAACAAATATTAACCCTAGAGTGATTGTACATGTGGTAGGGAATATGGGGGACATTTACTAAGCAGTGATAAGAGCAGAGAAGTGAGCCAGTAGAGAAGTGCCCATGGCAACCAATCAGCACTGAAGTAACATTTATAATTTGAATACTATAAAATTATACAGAGCTGCTGATTGGTTGATGGAGCAACTTTTCCACTGGTTTAGTTCCCCGCTCTTATCACTACTTAGTAAATGTCCCCCATAGATTGTAATGTCCACTGGGGCAGGCCAAATAATCTCTGTAAAGCGCTGTGGAATATGTATGCGCTATATATATAAATAACTGAATAAATAAACAATGAGAGAAGTAGGTAACTAGAGAAATGCCAATGGTTGCCTTTTCCAATTATTTTACCAGGTAGGACCATGCAATTCATTTTATAGTAACAGGGCAGAACACATCGCTGACTTATTTCAGCGTCACACATAGAAATTCATGCGTTATATAGCTTTCCTTGGGTTTGAAATGTTCATATGTGTAGTCAGGGACTCAATGAAGGGGTGTTGGGGTGATTAATTAAAGATGATATTCACTAGCTCTGCATTGGCAGTGACAAAATATACTACAGTGGACTTTGGTGCATGACCTTAAGATGCAGTGATCTATTTCTGCTGTGCCTATACTATTCCTGGTGGATGTCCATTATTTGACATGTGAGATACAGTAATGCACAAAGAACAATGCATCCTTCGTAGCCTCGCATCTTTCTTATAACAAACTAATGCAAAGTGGCTGAACAGCAGAACAGAGCAATCTGCCTTTGTGCACTCTGTGCTGAAACAACAACATTTGGGAAATCCTAGAGAGACGGAGTAATACAGTTTATATGAGCTCTGCAAGGGAAATGAATACAGGGAATCTTTGCAGATGATGGTGAGTAAAACATGTCAAATATTTTACAACCTTTTTCATGCTTTATTTTCTGAATAAACTCACAGAGAGATCTCTAAAAGCCACCTGGAAGGGGAATTTATATCCAGAATGCAATCACTAGGCATATTGAAAAAATATACTGCGGTCCTTGTAAGTACACTTGAAATAAATTACAGCTGAACGCATGAACAGGTAAAGCACTGCGCCCAAATAGTAAAAATATATTTTTCCTAGGGCATAACAAATCATCATATTCTAGGAGCTTTTCTAATGTGGTGTGCTCCTCCTCAGGCAGTCTAGGGGTTTTCTTCTGCTTAGAAATGTATGGAAATCATGCACGGATTGACATGCCATTTTCCTATTCTTTAGACACATCATTTCTATAGCCCACCTGAGAGCATTAATTCTCCATTCCAAGTAATATCTTCAGATAACAAGACTGCAAATCCATCGAGTGTTTACCAAAGAAATCCTGTTGTGTTAATGTTTATCTCCTATGTGAGCAACCCTGATACAAATTTATATTATGCTACTACAGATGTGTCCTCATACATCTAGCTTCAATACGCCAGATAGCGTCAGATGCTTGACGTCCGTAATGCACCAGGTCCCGTGCAGCTCTGCTAGCGTTAGATGTCTTTTTTTGGCAAAGATGCATCTTAGTCACTACGTAATGCGTCTAGAATTCACCAGGAGACTGTGCTGATTAATTGTATATTGTGTGTGACTGAGTCTGTACATGGAAAACAATGAAACTTTTATTTGATAAAAGCTACTACATTGTAGAACTTAGTTTACAGATTCAAAGACTCAGAAGCACCCACATATGCAAGTGTATCGTGTTGTGACTAAGGGGTCTATTTACTAAGCCTTGGATGGATATAAAGTACCAGACAATCGGCTCCTGTCATTTTTCAAACACATCCTCTGACATGGCATTTAGGAGCTGATTGGCTGGTACTTTATCTCTAGCGACTTTATCTCCATCCAAGGCTTAGTAAATAGACCCCCTAAGACACATTTAGCCCCAACCTCCTCCGTGCTGTGCCCTGATTCCTGTAATTATCTCCCCATTCTGCCCCGTAGTCTATGAAGGGGAGAGGGCAGATCAAGGAATGAGCTCCAGAAAGATCTGAAAGCCTGCAATGCGAGCAGCCAAGTGAAGTCTCCATCATGCAGCACCCATGATAGGGGTAAAAGCATACTGCCTACTCTCTTGGGAGTTGCGGGAAACTCCCAATTTTTAGGTAGCCTCCATACCCCTCCTGAAAAAATAGGGCGACCTCCTGTATTTCTCCTACTTCCTAGTGAAGTGTGCGGAATGAAGAGATAATTATAAGAATCAGGGCACATTATGGAGGAGGGTGGGGCTAAATGATGCAAATATCTACATTTAGCCCTGCCCCCTCCCCATGGACCAGGGACTTGCAGGCAGGAGAGGCAGAGACCCTTTCCCTCCAATAGTAACTGAGACGGTGCCTGGTGCTGGGGGGTGGGGCAGGGCCGAGCTGCTTTCAGTTATGCTGTAAAGAAAAAAGACACACCGAGGCAGGTATCAATCTGCCTTAATGCTTCCTTGCCTGCTGATTAGCAGCCTGGGGTGTCTGACAGGAACAGTTGGAGGGGCAAATACAAGTGAGCAGCAGCAGCGAGAGGAGGGGGGAGCAGCATCAACAGAATGAGGTGAACTCTTGAATCTGGACACACAGAAGCCACCACCCAGCCTCCTCCCCAACTCAGCACCAGGATCCAGGCAGCATCTCACAGCCAGGCGAATGGTGAACTGGACGGACACTGAGAACTGAATGGAAAGCAAGTAAGTCATGTGCAGAGCACTGCAGAGCTAGAAGTGTGAAGTTAAGGCAGCATGATCTGTGTGCGTGTGTGTGGGGGGCTGTGTTAGGGCTGCAACCACATGCATCATCGATTCCTGCAGATCCACCCCCCCAGCCCCAACGTTCCCCTGAGACCAAGCAATGTTCATGTAAATAAACCAGCCGATGGGTCTTACTTCACACTGCCCAAACCCCCCCCCCCCCAAAAAAAAAACACACACTGCTCTCTGAGTCTGGTAGGAGGGCCATAAAGGGAGGAGCCAGCCCACACTATTAAACTCTTAAAGTGCCCATGGCTCCCAAGGGACCCGTCTATACCCCATGGTACTAATGTGGACCCCAGCATCCTCTACGGACTGCGAGAAAAGGATTTACTGGTAGGTAATTAAAATCCTATTTTCCTCTGCCCGTTTCAGGGCTTCTAGGGTTTTCGTATTTTTCCACAATCTGGTTCCACCCTCTCACTCTCTGGGTCTGCACCCATTCTGCATCTCCTCCCATCTATCCCCCCCCCCCCCCCCCCAGCCTATACTCTTAGGACCTATCCACGGACTTTCCTATCCTCTCTATCCCTCTGACCCCTCTTTTTCTATTTCTCATATCTTTACCTCGACACATGTTCTGCTACCAACTACCATCATACCCACTCCACCTTTCTGTTCTATTTCTCTACTTTCCTCTCTTTCTTGTTCTTTTCTGATGTGACCACATTCTCAAATATTCTTTTACTTAACATTTTTACTTTTATATTTATGCTAACTGTTCTACCTGTTCTTTGCACGGGAGTTTCTGATTTTCATGGTTGTAAATATAAATGAGTGTTAAAAATGTGGTAAAACTATAGTGATGTAAATTTGAGACGTCTTAATGTAAGTTAATGTTAATCCGTGATTCTTGGCGTTACTGGAGGAGCACCCGTAGCAGATACAGTAAAAAGTGACAGGACTATTTTCGTAGTTTATTAAATTCTATATTCTACACACTAGAGGTGCAATCCAAATTTTGATCCTATTATCCGTTTGGGCGTTATCGTTTACACAACGCAAGCCACGCATCGGTAATGATGTCATTATGTCAACCCCCTGTTCATCCTCTTAGTTTATTAAAATTCTAATTATGTCATTTTCCTGTTTCCCACCTGAAGAATAACTATGTTAAATTTCAGCTTCCATCGGGATGTAAGAGAATTAGTGATGAGGGCTTTCGCATTTTTAGATATAGATGTTTATTTGATATAATTTTATATCATTCAATGATACTTGTACACACGCATTGTAGCGTACACCAAAAAAATGCTATCATCTTTTACACCACACACCAGCACTCATACCGATAGTGCTCCTACCTATTTTAATATGCGGACTCAGCATCCTATGCTAGAGGCCGGAAGATAGCGCTGCTAGTGGGGGTAACATCTGTATGCCCCTGTACTGTGAGCGGAGCCCTGTGTTACCTTTTTGATCATTTCATCTCAGGACTGTCCGCCTGAAAGGCCGTGGTTTAAGCTGTATATGGGGTGGTATATGGAGTAAATCTGGTGCTGACAAAAACCATGTAGTGTCAGTCTGGAACATGAAGGGCCCAATGAGGATTGCAATGATTGGTGTCTGTGCTTTGGGGTGTGGCCAGCATCCAGAAGGGATCTGACCAGCCACCACAGAGACTGGAACAGACTGGAACCTGATCCCTGATGGAGGGAATGAATCCATTGCCATTTGGGCCCACCAGGGTTTTCCCCTGTACCCCTATGGGCCAGTCCAACCCTGCTGCCAGAGACCCGTTTATTGAGGCATTTTGCCATGGTGGGGGAGGGGCCTATTGATGTGAGAGACTAGCCCCACCCCTTGAACTGGCCGGCATCTGCACCTCTTTGGGCTTCTCCCGGACAGGTGACACAGAAAGTCGGCAAGTATGGGTAAGAGCAGCTAGCATACAGTATGTGTTGGAGAGATGGGGAAAATGAGTTTCCCAGATCTTCACTGTTAAGTGAGAATAGGAGTTCACTATGCATAAAAGCCCCAGAAGCTATTAAAGAGTCACTGTGGGAGCAGTGTGGCAATAAGAGCCATCCCTGTAGGAAAGGCATGGGCTAAAGCTGAGAGTTTCAGAGCTGTAAATGTACAGTAGAAGGCTGTCCTATGTAAATGAGAAGAGAGAGAGGCATTCTTTATATTGGGTCTTTTAAATGTTGTACGCAATGGGTGATTATAGTCAGACTGCTAACAGAGCTGCATTTAGGGGTCAGGTCACCCCTAGGCACAACATATTGCCGCCACCCACCAAACCTTCCCCCCACCACCACCACCACCACCACCAAAAAAAACACCCCTAAACTGTTGGCGAGGCTCTTGTCCTTGCAGTTTGCAGAGGTGTGTATAGAGCTGCAGGGGTGCTGCATTGTGTCTTCAGAAATGAATGTTCGTTCCAGCCGCAGCACTCAGGGCTCTCCAGAATGGTAGTATAAGGTTGCCCCGATTCTTCACTTTGCTTTTGCCGCTTGCAGAATTCTTGCCAGATAGGAGGTATATGTTGTAAGTGAAAAATGGGGGCAACCTCATACTGCCATCCCAGCAATCCCTGAGCGCTGTGACTGGAACAGACATTAATTTCTGAGTACACGTTACAGCACCCCCGCAGCTCTACAAACACCTCTGAAAACTGTAGGATCAAGATCCTTCAGGCTGCCAGGACCCGTTGAGAAGAGGTAGTGGACAGCTGTGGCAGTGCCCATGTGTGGTTTTGCCCCCATGAGTGAGCGCATGCTTTTCTGATGAGGGTTAATTACTGTGGTGTCACCCCAGCAGGTGGCGTCCCTAGGCACGTGCCTAGTGGGAAATCTGCCACTGTTCTGCATTCTATTTTAACTCATTTAGATCAGAGGAAATCCTATGTCAAAATCCTTTGTGTGGATTTTTGTTCTGCTTTTAATATTGTTATTCCAATGTCACTGATAAATAAGATGTTCCGTTTGGAATTTTGTGGATACATTTGTAATTGGGTCTTAGATTTCCAAACAAAGAGGCCGCAGTGGGTTGAATGGGGAGTTAAGTGTCAGGGGAAACGTTGGAACACACGGGTATACCAAGGAGTTGTGTCCTTAGCCCCATGTTGTATTCGCTTTTAACCCACAACTGCATGTCAACTTCTAACTCAGTTAAGATCATTACATTTGCTAATGATATGGCAGTATCACTGTTGTTGGGCTAATCAGTGATGACGAGGAAACAAACTACAGAACTGAAAATATGAAATTGGTGGCTTAAGGGCCCCATACACTAGAACGATATGTCTGAGGCTGAAGTCGGAGGCGATTTCCCTTGAACTCTCCCGGGAGCTTCCCGGGAGTGGTTCCATACGATTCCAAACGTTTTGGTACATTTTGCATGCAATATATCATATGCGATCCCAGCCATGCCTGCGGGAACCGACATATCATGACGAGTGCAGCACTAGCGATCTAGGGGATCCGATCCAACCCTCACGGGGCCGCGCATCGGATCGGATCGGATACACTGCCAAAAATGCCCGAATTCACCAAATATATCGTCCTCAATGCCCGAATTGGGCTGAAATCGGGCATAATCGCACTAGTGTATGGGGCCCTTTAGAGTGAAGCAAAACATTTATTACTAAATCTAGGAAAAACTAAAGAACTGATGGTTGATTTTAGAAGGGGATGTAAGTGGCCAAAACTCAGTGCCTATAAACAGACTAAATGTTGACATAGTAGACTGATGGTTGTTTCCTTTAAAACCGGTCATAACATTGTTTTTTTTAATTGTTTTTTTTGTTTGTTTTTTTACATTTTATTTAGTTTAAAACATAATTTTTAAAATATTTAAACATTATATTATGCACATCTGCAAAACGGATCTCCTTGTCAAAAAATGAGGGACAGAGGGGTCTATTTACTAAGCCTTGGATGGAGATAAAGTTGCTGGAGATAAAGTACCAGCCAATCAGCTCCTAACTGTCATTTTTCAAACACAGCCTGTGACATGGCAGTTAGGAGCCGTTTGGCTGGTACTTTGGTGGTCATTCCGAGTTGTTCGCTCGCTGCTATTTTTAGCAGAATTGCTAATAGGCTAAAATCCGGCAGTTCTGCGCATGCGTATGCACCGCAGGGCACACGCGCTAAGCAATTTTACACAAAACTATGCTATTTTACTCACGGGCGAACAAAGCTTTTCAGTCGCTCTGTTGATCGGAGAATGATTGACATTAAGTGGGTGTTTCTGGGTGGTAACTGAGCATTTTCTGGGAGTGTGCTAAAAAACGTAGGCGTGCCAGGTAAAAACGCAGGAGTGGCTGGAGAAACGGAGGAGTGGCTGGCCGGACGCTGGGCGTGTTTATGACATCAAACCAGGAACTAAATGGACTGAGGTGATCGCAATCTAGGAGTAGGTCTGGAGCTACTCAGAAACTGCAAGGAAATACTTAGTAGCAGAATTGCTAATCTTTCGGTAGCAATTCTGCTATGCTAAGATACACTCCCAGAGGTCGGCGGCTTTGCGTTTGCATTACTGCTAAAAGTAGCTAGCAAGCGAACAACTCTGAATGACCACCTTTATCTCTAGCAACTTTATCTCCAGCCAAGGCTTAGTAAATACACCCCACAGTGAGGCGATGCGGTCGCATGTGACCTGACAATGCCAGTTAAGTGGTCCCATTTTTAGGAATTCTGGTCTCTTCAAACCTGACTTGGGTTGTAAATAAAATGGTAATAACCAAAAAAGTCCACCCATAACTTTTCTTTTTAAGTAAAGCCACGCTCATTAATTTTACAGAAGCTCAGTTGAGAGTGTTTTCTCCTATGGATCATTGGGGCAGATGTATTAAGACTGGAGAAGGCATAAAGAAGTTATAAAGCGGTGATAAGTGCAAGGTGATGACGCCCCAGCCAATCAGCTCCAATATGTAAATTGACAGTTATGAGCTGATTGACTGGTGCGTTATCACCTTGCACTTATCACCGAGTCATCTGTCATATAGGCTTTTTAATAAATTACCGTCTTAAAGGAGGTTTAGGACAATGATGACACATACTGGGCGATTGTATGACAGTCAGGCCCAGCCCGCCCGTTACGCGTGGTACGCGCACGGGTAAGGCGCCACAGTGAAGAAGGCGCCGGCAGCCTGGACCACCACGCTCTATCACGGCGCGCCTCTCCTGCCTGCCGTCCTGCGGCTGCCCCTCAGTCTGGTCTCCAGCAGTGACGGCAGAGTGTATAACTCAAATCAGGTGCCGGTTCGTTAGCCAATCTGAGCTCGCGGACCGGCGCCTGATTTGAGATATACACGCTGCCGTCACCGCCGGAGACCAGACTGAGGGGCAGAGCGGCAGGCAGGAGAAGCGTGCGCTGCGCTCTCTACACAGCAAAACAGGAAAACGGTGAGCAGCACTGTGTTGGCATATGTGGCACTGACTGTGGGGGCATATGTGGCACTGTGGGCACATGGCACTGTGGGGGCATATCTGTATCTGGCACTGTGGGGTCATATCTGTATCTGGCACTGTGGGGTCATGTGTGGCACTGTGGGGGCATATCTGGCACTGTGGGCACATGGCACTGTGGGGGCATATCCGTATCTTGGACTGTGGGGTCATATCTGGCACTGTGGGGGCATATCTGGCACTGTGGGCACATGGCACTGTGGGGGCATATCTGTATCTTGGACTGTGGGGTCATATCTGGCACTGTGGGGGCATATCTGTCACTGTGGGGGCATATCTGTATCTGGCACTGTGGGGTCATATGTGGCACTGTGGGGGCATATCTAGCACTGTGGGCACATGGCAATGTGGGGGCATATCTGTTAGAGATGAGCGGGTTCGGTTTCTCTGAATCCGAACCCGCACGAACTTCATGTTTTTTTTCACGGGTCCGAGCGACTCGGATCTTCCCGCCTTGCTCGGTTAACCCGAGCGCGCCCGAACGTCATCATGACGCTGTCGGATTCTCGCGAGACTCGGATTCTATATAAGGAGCTGCGCGTCGCCGCCATTTTCACACGTGCATTGAGATTGATAGGGAGAGGACGTGGCTGGCGTCCTCTCCATTTAGATTAGGAGAGAGAGAGAGAGAGAGATTGACCTGAGGCTGATACTGTAGAAGAGAGTGCAGAGTTTAGTGACTGACCACAGTGACCACCAGCAGTGCAGTTGTTTTATTTAATATATCCGTTCTCTGCCTGAAAAAAACGGTACACACAGTGACTCAGTCACATACCATATCTGTGTGCACTGCTCAGCCCAGTGTGCTGCATGCCTGCATCATCTATGTATATATTATATATCTGACTGTGCTCAGCTCACACAGCTTATAATTGTGGGGAAGACTGGGGAGCACTGCAGTGCCAGTTATAGGTTATAGCAGGAGCCAGGAGTACAAGACAGTCACATACCATATCTGTGTGCACTGCTCAGCCCAGTGTGCTGCATCATCTATGTATATATTATATATCTGACTGTGCTCAGCTCACACAGCTTATAATTGTGGGGGAGACTGGGGAGCACTGCAGTGCCAGTTATAGGTTATAGCAGGAGCCAGGAGTACATATTATATTAAAATTAAACAGTGCACACTTTTGCTGCAGGAGTGCCACTGCCAGTGTGACTGACCAGTGACCTGACCACACTGACCACCAGTATAGTTAGTAGTATACTATATTGTGATTGCCTGAAAAAGTTAAACACTCGTCGTGTGACTTCACTTGTGTGGTGTTTTTTTTTTTATTCTATAAAAAACTCATTCTGCTGACAGACAGTGTCCAGCAGGTCCGTCATTATATAATATATATACCTGTCCGGCTGCAGTAGTGATATATATATATTTTTTATATCATTATTTATCATCCAGTCGCAGCAGACACAGTACGGTAGTTCACGGCTGTAGCTACCTCTGTGTCGGCACTCGGCAGTCCATCCATAATTGTATACCACCTACCCGTGGTTTTTTTTTCTTTCTTCTTTATACATACATACTACGACATCTCTTTATCAACCAGTCTATATTAGCAGCAGACACAGTACAGTACGGTAGTTCACGGCTGTGGCTACCTCTGTGTCGGCACTCGGCAGTCCGTCCATAATTGTATACCACCTAACTGTGGTTTTTTTTCTTTCTTCTTCATACATACATACTACGACATCTCTTTATCAACCAGTCTATATTAGCAGCAGACACAGTACAGTACGGTAGTTCACGGCTGTGGCTACCTCTGTGTCGGCACTCGGCAGTCCGTCCATAATTGTATACCACCTAACCGTGGTTTTTTTTTCTTTCTTCTTTATACATACATACTACGACATCTCTTTATCAACCAGTCTATATTAGCAGCAGACACAGTACAGTACGGTAGTTCACGGCTGTGGCTACCTCTGTGTCGGCACTCGGCAGTCCGTCCATAATTGTATACCACCTAACCGTGGTTTTTTTTTCTTTCTTCTTCATACATACATACTACGACATCTCTTTATCAACCAGTCTATATTAGCAGCAGACACAGTACAGTACGGTAGTTCACGGCTGTGGCTACCTCTGTGTCGGCACTCGGCAGTCCGTCCATAATTGTATACCACCTAACCGTGGTTTTTTTTTCTTTCTTCTTTATACATACATACTACGACATCTCTTTATCAACCAGTCTATATTAGCAGCAGACACAGTACAGTACGGTAGTTCACGGCTGTGGCTACCTCTGTGTCGGCACTCGGCAGTCCGTCCATAATTGTATACCACCTAACCGTGGTTTTTTTTTCTTTCTTCTTCATACATACATACTACGACATCTCTTTATCAACCAGTCTATATTAGCAGCAGACACAGTACGGTAGTTCACGGCTGTAGCTACCTCTGTGTCGGCACTCGGCAGTCCGTCCATAATTGTATACTAGTATCCATCCATCTCCATTGTTTACCTGAGGTGCCTTTTAGTTGTGCCTATTAAAATATGGAGAACAAAAATGTTGAGGTTCCAAAATTAGGGAAAGATCAAGATCCACTTCCACCTCGTGCTGAAGCTGCTGCCACTAGTCATGGCCGAGACGATGAAATGCCAGCAACGTCGTCTGCCAAGGCCGATGCCCAATGTCATAGTACAGAGCATGTCAAATCCAAAACACCAAATATCAGTAAAAAAAGGACTCCAAAACCTAAAATAAAATTGTCGGAGGAGAAGCGTAAACTTGCCAATATGCCATTTACCACACGGAGTGGCAAGTAACGGCTGAGGCCCTGGCCTATGTTCATGGCTAGTGGTTCAGCTTCACATGAGGATGGAGGCACTCAGCCTCTCGCTAGAAAAATGAAAAGACTCAAGCTGGCAAAAGCAGTAGCACCGCAAAGAACTGTGCGTTCTTCGAAATCCCAAATCCACAAGGAGAGTCCAATTGTGTCGGTTGCGATGCCTGACCTTCCCAACACTGGACGTGAAGAGCATGCGCCTTCCACCATTTGCACGCCCCCTGCAAGTGCTGGAAGGAGCACCCGCAGTCCAGTTCCTGATAGTCAGATTGAAGATGTCAGTGTTGAAGTACACCAGGATGAGGAGGATATGGGTGTTGCTGGCGCTGGGGAGGAAATTGACCAGGAGGATTCTGATGGTGAGGTGGTTTGTTTAAGTCAGGCACCCGGGGAGACACCTGTTGTCCGTGGGAGGAATATGGCCGTTGACATGCCTGGTGAAAATACCAAAAAAATCAGCTCTTCGGTGTGGAACTATTTCAACAGAAATGCGGACAACAGGTGTCAAGCCGTGTGTTCCCTTTGTCAAGCTGTAATAAGTAGGGGTAAGGACGTTAACCACCTCGGAACATCCTCCCTTATACGTCACCTGCAGCGCATTCATAATAAGTCAGTGACAAGTTCAAAAACTTTGGGTGACAGCGGAAGCAGTCCACTGACCAGTAAATCCCTTCCTCTTGTAACCAAGCTCACGCAAACCACCCCACCAACTCCCTCAGTGTCAATTTCCTCCTTCCCCAGCAATGCCAATAGTCCTGCAGGCAATGTCACTGGCAATTCTGACGAGTCCTCTCCTGCCTGGGATTCCTCCGATGCATCCTTGCGTGTAACGCCTACTGCTGCTGGCGCTGCTGTTGTTGCTGCTGGGAGTCGATGGTCATCCCAGAGGGGAAGTCGTAAGCCCACTTGTACTACTTCCAGTAAGCAATTGACTGTCCAACAGTCCTTTGCGAGGAAGATGAAATATCACAGCAGTCATCCTGCTGCAAAGCGGATAACTGAGGCCTTGACAACTATGTTGGTGTTAGACGTGCGTCCGGTATCCGCCGTTAGTTCACAGGGAACTAGACAATTTATTGAGGCAGTGTGCCCCCGTTACCAAATACCATCTAGGTTCCACTTCTCTAGGCAGGCGATACCGAGAATGTACACGGACCTCAGAAAAAGACTCACCAGTGTCCTAAAAAATGCAGTTGTACCCAATGTCCACTTAACCACGGACATGTGGACAAGTGGAGCAGGGCAGGGTCAGGACTATATGACTGTGACAGCCCACTGGGTAGATGTATGGACTCCCGCCGCAAGAACAACAGCGGCGGCACCAGTAGCAGCATCTCGCAAACGCCAACTCTTTCCTAGGCAGGCTACGCTTTGTATCACCGGTTTCCAGAATACGCACACAGCTGAAAACCTCTTACGGCAACTGAGGAAGATCATCGCGGAATGGCTTACCCCAATTGGACTCTCCTGTGGATTTGTGGCACCGGACAACGCCAGCAATATTGTGTGTGCATTAAATATGGGCAAATTCCAGCACGTCCCATGTTTTGCACATACCTTGAATTTGGTGGTGCAGAATTATTTAAAAAACGACAGGGGCGTGCAAGAGATGCTGTCGGTGGCCAGAAAAATTGCGGGACACTTTCGGCGTACAGGCACCACGTACAGAAGACTGGAGCACCACCAAAAACTACTGAACCTGCCCTGCCATCATCTGAAGCAAGAAGTGGTAACGAGGTGGAATTCAACCCTCTATATGCTTCAGAGGTTGGAGGAGCAGCAAAAGGCCATTCAAGCCTATACAATTGAGCACGATATAGGAGGTGGAATGCACCTGTCTCAAGCGCAGTGGAGAATGATTTCAACGTTGTGCAAGGTTCTGATGCCCTTTGAACTTGCCACACGTGAAGTCAGTTCAGACACTGCCAGCCTGAGTCAGGTCATTCCCCTCATCAGGCTTTTGCAGAAGAAGCTGGAGACATTGAAGGAGGAGCTAACACGGAGCGATTCCGCTAGGCATGTGGGACTTGTGGATGGAGCCCTTAATTCGCTTAACAAGGATTCACGGGTGGTCAATCTGTTGAAATCAGAGCACTACATTTTGGCCACCGTGCTCGATCCTAGATTTAAAGCCTACCTTGGATCTCTCTTTCCGGCAGACACAAGTCTGCTGGGGTTGAAAGACCTGCTGGTGACAAAATTGTCAAGTCAAGCGGAACGCGACCTGTCAACATCTCCTCCTTCACATTCTCCCGCAACTGGGGGTGCGAGGAAAAGGCTCAGAATTCCGAGCCCACCCGCTGGCGGTGATGCAGGGCAGTCTGGAGCGACTGCTGATGCTGACATCTGGTCCGGACTGAAGGACCTGACAACGATTACGGACATGTCGTCTACTGTCACTGCATATGATTCTCTCACCATTGAAAGAATGGTGGAGGATTATATGAGTGACCGCATCCAAGTAGGCACGTCACACAGTCCATACTTATACTGGCAGGAAAAAGAGGCAATTTGGAGGCCATTGCACAAACTGGCTTTATTCTACCTAAGTTGCCCTCCCACAAGTGTGTACTCCGAAAGAGTGTTTAGTGCCGCCGCTCACCTTGTCAGCAATCGGCGTACGAGGTTACATCCAGAAAATGTGGAGAAGATGATGTTCATTAAAATGAATTATAATCAATTCCTCCGCGGAGACATTGACCAGCAGCAATTGCCTCCACAAAGTACACAGGGAGCTGAGATGGTGGATTCCAGTGGGGACGAATTGATAATCTGTGAGGAGGGGGATGTACACGGTGATATATCGGAGGGTGATGATGAGGTGGACATCTTGCCTCTGTAGAGCCAGTTTGTGCAAGGAGAGATTAATTGCTTCTTTTTTGGGGGGGGTCCAAACCAACCCGTCATATCAGTCACAGTCGTGTGGCAGACCCTGTCACTGAAATGATGGGTTGGTTAAAGTGTGCATGTCCTGTTTTGTTTATACAACATAAGGGTGGGTGGGAGGGCCCAAGGACAATTCCATCTTGCACCTCTTTTTTCTTTTATTTTTCTTTGCGTCATGTGCTGTTTGGGGAGGGTTTTTTGGAAGGGACATCCTGCGTGACACTGCAGTGCCACTCCTAAATGGGCCCGGTGTTTGTGTCGGCCACTAGGGTCGCTAATCTTACTCACACAGTCAGCTACTTCATTGCGCCTCTTTTTTTCTTTGCGTCATGTGCTGATTGGGGAGGGTTTTTTGGAAGGGACATCCTGCGTGACACTGCAGTGCCACTCCTAAATGGGCCCGGTGTTTGTGTCGGCCACTAGGGTCGCTAATCTTACTCACACAGTCAGCTACCTCATTGCGCCTCTTTTTTTCTTTGCGTCATGTGCTGATTGGGGAGGGTTTTTTGGAAGGGACATCCTGCGTGACACTGCAGTGCCACTCCTAAATGGGCCCGGTGTTTGTGTCGGCCACTAGGGTCGCTAATCTTACTCACACAGTCAGCTACCTCATTGCGCCTCTTTTTTTCTTTGCGTCATGTGCTGATTGGGGAGGGTTTTTTGGAAGGGACATCCTGCGTGACACTGCAGTGCCACTCCTAAATGGGCCCGGTGTTTGTGTCGGCCACTAGGGTCGCTAATCTTACTCACACAGTCAGCTACCTCATTGCGCCTCTTTTTTTCTTTGCGTCATGTGCTGATTGGGGAGGGTTTTTTGGAAGGGACCTCCTGCGTGACACTGCAGTGCCACTCCTAAATGGGCCCGGTGTTTGTGTCGGCCACTAGGGTCGCTAATCTTACTCACACAGTCAGCTACCTCATTGCGCCTCTTTTTTTCTTTGCGTCATGTGCTGATTGGGGAGGGTTTTTTGGAAGGGACATCCTGCGTGACACTGCAGTGCCACTCCTAAATGGGCCCGGTGTTTGTGTCGGCCACTAGGGTCGCTAATCTTACTCACACAGTCAGCTACCTCATTGCGCCTCTTTTTTTCTTTGCGTCATGTGCTGATTGGGGAGGGTTTTTTGGAAGGGACATCCTGCGTGACACTGCAGTGCCACTCCTAAATGGGCCCGGTGTTTGTGTCGGCCACTAGGGTCGCTTATCTTACTCACACAGTCAGCTACCTCATTGCGCCTCTTTTTTTCTTTGCGTCATGTGCTGATTGGGGAGGGTTTTTTGGAAGGGACATCCTGCATGACACTGCAGTGCCACTCCTACTGTAGATGGGCCAGGTGTTTGTGTCGGCCACTAGTGTCGCTTAGCTTAGTCATCCAGCGACCTTGGTGCAAATTTTAGGACTAAAAATAATATTGTGAGGTGTGAGGTATTCAGAATAGACTGAAAATGAGTGGAAATTATGGTTTTTGAGGTTAATAATACATTGGGATCAAAATGACCCCCAAATTCTATGATTTAAGCTGTTTTTTAGTGTTTTTTTAAAAAAACACCCGAATCCAAAACACACCCGAATCCGACAAAAAAAATTCGGTGAGGTTTTGCCAAAACGCGGTCGAACCCAAAACACGGCCGCGGAACCGAACCCAAAACCAAAACACAAAACCCGAAAAATTTCAGGCGCTCATCTCTAATATCTGTATCTGGCACTGTGGGGTCATATGTGGCACTGTGGGGGCATATCTGGCACTGAGGGCACATGGCAATGTGGGGGCATATCTGTATCTGGCACTGTGGGGTCATATGTGGCACTGTGGGGTCATATGTGGCACTATGGGGGCATATCTAGCACTGTGGGCACATGGTAATGTGGGGGCATATCTGTATCTGGCACTGTGGGGTCATATGTGTCACTGTGGGGTCATATGTGTAACTGTGGGGGCATATCTAGCACTGTGGGCACATGGCAATGTGGGGGCATATCCGTATCTGGCACTGTGGGGTCATATGTGGCACTGTGGGGGCATATCTAGCACTGTGGGCACATGGCAATGTGGGGGCATATCTGTATCTGGCACTGTGGGGTCATATGTGGCACTGTTGGGGTATATTTAGCACTGTGGGCACATGGCAATGTGGGGGCATATCTGTATCTGGCACTGTGGGGTCATATGTGGCACTGTGGGCACATGGCACTGTGGGGGCATATCTGTATCTGGGACTGTGGGGTCATATGTGGCACTGGGGGCATATCTGGCACTGTGGGCACATGGCACTGTGGGGGCATATCTGTATGTGGCACTGTGGGGTCATATGTGGCACTGTGGGTACATGGACTGTGGGGGCATATCTGTATCTGGCACTGTGGGGGCATATCTAGCACTGTGGGCACATGACACCCACTATCTCTCTGTGACCCCAGCCTCCTCTGTCACCCACTATCTCCATCACCTCTGCCACCCAGTCATGCACTTTCTCCCTGTCACTGACAATCTCCCTGGACTTCTGGGGGTACTATTGTGTGGCCACGCCCCTTCCTTGTGAGACCACACCTCTTTTAAAATTTGATCCCATCAAGGGGCACTAAATTCTAAATTCGCTTATCAAAAAAATTAAGCTTGGGCCGGCCCTGATGACAGTTTCTTCCCATATGCAGTGGTTGTACTAAATAGTAAGAATGTACAGTACCAATTTAGTTTGTGTTTTAAATGGTTTGTTTCTAATTATGTTTTAACTACTGTGACTGCTGTTTACTGTACTAGTGTGTCTTGTACAAGAAATGTCATTGTCAAATTCTTTGTTTCTGCAACAGGGTACACTGGTATTCCACAGGGAATAACATCGGGGTGTTGAGTTGGATCTTGATCCGAGGCACCAACAGGCCAAAGCTTTGACTGTTCCCAGGAAGCACTGCACCGCCTCTTCTATAGCCCCACCTCCAGGCACTGGAGATCAGTTTGTAAGTTGGTGCCTGCAGTGCAGGTCACTAACAGGTGGGGCTGCGCTAATCAGCCCTGATAAGAGCTTTTTACAAAGAAAGAAGACTTCAAGGGCTGCATACTCCTGCGCCCTGGTTGCCGGGTACTTGCAGCGGAGGCGCTCCGGTCATCAGGCACACATTACCGCTGCTGCTCTCCTGGATCGCGTGGCCGTACTTCAGGGAGGTGGTAAGAGGGTCCCCCAGGTGGGACAAGCCAAAATCGCGATCCAGTCGCGATCCCAGGAGACGGACCGCGCCGCTGGCATGGACACTGTGGCCGTGCAGGGACCCCACTATATCCACCAGGGCAAGGAGCACAGGTCGGATTTACTAAAATCAATTTGTCATAGGCTCCATAGTACCCGGAGATGAGTCTGGAACCTGATCCCTAGAGGGGGAGGAGGGCCCACGGGCCAGTCCAACCCTGGTGATATACATCCAGTGTTTACTGTGCATTGTTATATCTGTATACATACATATCTATATGTAGTATTACTAGTCCAGTGCAGTTTTATTGTTTATATGTAATAATTTCTGCATTGTGCCTGTGACTGTGTGTGCCTATAGATGCTGTGTGGTTTCTATTCTGTGTATCACACATATTGCTATCACTATATTCTGTACCCTGGGGAACTAAGTGCATCAGGGTCTCATATACCATACAGTGCCTCACAGGATATACTGTTTTGTATTTTTCACTGTGTCTTTCAGTCACCTCATACTGCTTAAATCCTCTACTTGCGTCCTGCATTTGCGGTCATAACACAGGGGGTTATTCGCTGGTAGTGTGTTTTTCTGGCTATATTGTACTGTTACACCCTAAGGCTACATTCCCAATAAGGTCTGCTATACAGGGCAGGAAATCCGCGGACGCTCCTGCATCATGCAGTGCTGACATCACGGATTTACCTGAAGAAAAGATTTTAGCTGAGGGTTCAGCTACTGGGTGCTCTGCACCTTCCAGTCAGCCCGCAGCACCTGTGGCAAATCAAGACCCACCTTGGGCTGCTTTTTCAAATATGCTGACTACTTTTGTAATACGACTTACGCTCCCTGTGGGACCTCCTGTGCCATTGCAGCCACATGTTGTCCCTGTATGGGCGGATACTCTGTCAACTCAGTTACAGCAACTAAATCAGTCCTTGGTTAAACAAAAACCTAACCCTCGCCTTACTGGGACCAAAGGGTCATATAAGCGGGCCATTTCTTCCTCACAATCCACTAATATTTCGGATGATTCTTCAGATGAGGATGGGGAATATACTGATCCATCAGACGTTGATACAGCTGCTTCTGATGAGGAATCTACAACACAGGTTGATGTTCCTGACCTAGTGGAGGCTATTAAGCTATGTCTAAGAAACTTGATAAGTTCAAACGTCAGAAGGTTACTAAATTAGTCTTGCCACATTCTGACCATTTAATTGACATACGTCAGGAATCCTGGTCTTCTCCAGGAAATACATTTTCCCTGTCTAAAAAGATGCTAGCTTGTTATCCTATCCCTGAGGAGTTGAGTAACAAGTGGGAAACCCCACCCTAGTGGACTCACATGTAGCCCATCTTGTGGTGTCATCTACTATACCTGTCACCACCGTCACCTCTCTGAAGGAATAGACAGATAACCTCGTGGAGGGTTGCTTGAAGTCTATTTACACTCTTACAGGTGCTGTACATAGACCCACTATGGCAGCCTCCTGGGCTGCTAAAGGAATTGAAGCATGGGTTCAAGCAATCGAGGAAGAGCTACCTTTCTGACACTGCCAGACAATATCTGTCGTATAATATCACAGCCTCCCACTATATTCAGGAGGCAGCCTCTGATGCAGGCATTATGGCAGCCAAGGCATCTACTATGTCTATCTTGGCTCACCGGATTCTGTGGTTACGGCCCTGGTCGGCGGACCTGGACTCTAAGAAGACCTTGGAGGTGCTCCCTTTTAAGGGAGATATACTATTTGGGGAAGATCTGAACAAGAATGTGACTGACTTGGCGTCGGCCAAGACTGCTTTTCTCCCAAGTACTAATCCTTCAGCTCTGAAGGCTAAGAGTAATACTTTTCGTTCCTTGCAACCTCCAGGTAAAGCAAAGGGTCAGGCGTACCCGAGACAGGCTCGCACTTCCAAATCCTCTAAGCCCAAACCGAAACGTTCTTGGGCCGCCCGTCAGCCTGCTTCCAAACCAGACAAGCCTGCTGCATGATGGGGCGGGCCTCCCCCTGGGGGTCCCCAGGGTGGGAGCCCGACTTCTGCAGTTTGCCCAGGTATGGTTAAGGACCACTTCAGATGCCTGGGTGCAGGAAGTTGTCTCTCATGGGACCCCAGGGTGGGAGCCCGACTTCTGCAGTTTGCCCAGGTATGGTTAAGGACCACTTCAGATGCCTGGGTGCAGGAAGTTGTCTCTCATGGGTACGTGATCGCCTTCAAGAGCCATCCCCCTCGCCAGTTTTGCTTGACGGTTATCCCTACGGATCCATTAAAAGCACAAACTCTACATTTGGTTGTACAATCCCTCCTGGACACGGAAGTGATAGTGCTGGTGCCTCTGTCTCAGAGAGGCAGGGGATACTATTTAACCTATTTCTGGTTCCGAAGTCGGATGGATCCTCCCGGCCTATACTCAACCTCAAATCTTTAAACAAATTTGTCAGGGTATTCAAATTCTGTATGGAAACCATGCGCTCTTTTGTACTGGCTTTGGAACCCAAGGATTACATGGTATCCCTGGACATACAGGATGCTTTCCTACACATACCTATTGCCATGTCGCATCAGCAATATCTGCGGTTTGCTATTGGCAACCTACATTATCAATTCCAAGCTTTGCCTTTCGGACTGACCACGGCTCCTCGGATCTTCACCAAGGTCATGATGGTCATGACAGCCCTTCTCCGCCGTCAGGGTATCAGGATCCTGCCGTATCTGGATGACTTGTTGATCCTGGCATACTCACCAGAGGTTCTCCTCCGTCATCTGGATCTGACGGTCCACTTCCTACAAGCCCACGGGTGGCTCATCAACTGGAAGAAATCCTCGCTGGTCCCTGCTCAGAGTATGGTGCACCTGGGGGCATTGCTGGACACACACCACCAACATTTGTTCTTGTCTCCAGAGAAGGTCCTGAAACTTCAGGACAGAATCAGATGCTTCCTCTCTCGGACAAGAGTGTCGATACACTCGGTGATGTAAGTACTAGGCCTCATGGTGTCGGCTTTCGACATGGTAGAGTACGCTGAAGTTAATTCCCGCCCTCTACAGGGGTTAATCCTTTCCAAGTTGACGGCCTGCCTCACCAGATCAGGTCTCAAATGATCTCCTTGATTCCAGAGGTCCGTCTGTCACTGAGCTGGTGGCTACAGGACCAACAATTGAGCGGGGGTCGTCCTTTCTGGATCTCCAACTGGGTCCTCCTAACAATGGATGCCAGTATGCGGGGTTGGGATGCGGTGTTGGAGCAACACTCTCTTCAATATCGGTGGACCAGGGAGGAATCTCTCCTCCCAATAAATATTCTGGAATTGCGGGAAGTGATCAATGTGCTAAAACTTGCCCTGCCTCTGATACAGAACAGGCCTGTTCAACTACATAAATCATCAAGGCGGCACTCGAAGCCACATGGCAATGATGGAAGTGTCAAAAATCCTTCAATGGGTGGTACGCCATCTGCCAGCCATATCGGCAGTCTTCATTCCACCTTTTTGGTTTTCACAAACGTGGCTGACCTGCGAATAAGCAATCTTTGGCCAGATGGATTAGAAAGGTGATTGCACAAGCTTATGCGCAGGCTGGGCTCCCAGCTCCTGCTGCTATCAAGGCCCATTCTACTTGGTCTGTTGGATCTTCTTGGGTGGCCCGCCGTGGCGTGTCCCCAGAACAATTGTGCAATGGGGCTACGTGGTCCTCAGTGAACACGTTCATCAGGTCCTATGCCTTCGATACTTCCACCTCCCAGGATGATTCCTTTGGACGCTGGGTTCTTGTGCCCGCTACAGTGCACCCCCTCCCATGAGGAACTGCTTTAGGACATCCCGATGTTATTCCCTATGGAATACCAGTGTACCCCGCTGCAAAAAAGGAGATTTATGGTAAGACTTATCATTGTTAAATCTCTTTCTGCGAGGTACACTGGTTTCCACAGGGCGCCCACCCTAACGCACTTAGCTTCTTTGGGTTTGTATGGCATTAGCCGCTAGTCCTTTCTCCTGTTGTGAGAATGTGGGTCTATGTGACTAACATCTACCGTATCTCTTACCTGCTACTGCATTGGACTGGTTAACGAAACTGAGCTCCAGTGCCTGGAAGCGGGGCTATAGAGGAGGCGGTGCAGTGCATCCTGGGAACAGTAAAAGCTTTGGCCTGTTGGTGCCTTGGATCAAGATCCAACCCTATACCCCAATGTTATTCCCTGTGGAAACCAGTGTACCTCGCACAAAGAGATTTAACAATGGTAAGTCTTACCATAAATCTCCTTATTTTTGATGAAGGCAATAGATTGTATAAATTGTATTATTAGTGTGATCGCAATGCGGATGCGTGAAGGTGCCTCTACGATCCCGCTTGCAATGAGGATTTCATGGAAAAGTGATTGACAGGAAGTGACCGCTTGAGGGATTAACAGGAAGTTTGTGGGGAGTGGTTGAGAAAATGCAGTAGTGTCATGGCCGTTTTGGGGGCTTGTATCTGCTAACGGATGGACTGTTATGAATGTAACCATATTTGTAAGGCTATGTCTTCTGACATGCCAAGTGTTTGAGCTGGAGTGAGAGGAGAAGCTTGCTGTAACCATATTTGCGCCCTATAAAGTCTTGCGCAGGAGGAGAGAAACAAAGGTGTATATTTTCATAAGAGAACGTCTTGCGCGCAAATAATTCCATCAGGAACTGCATAATGTATACTTGTTTCTATACTGTATGTGTGACTGTTGTAAAGCCTGCATGGGTAGGAACCCCCTTTTCAGGTATTGCACACACCCTGAGAGCTAGCCTGGGACAATGGGAGGTGTATCAGTGAAAATACACCTTGCATCACACTTCACACTGAAGGGGGGTTATATCTATTAGCAGATTCTGACACTATATTATGCCCCCACAGTAATGCCCCTGTCACCATACTATACTCCCACAGTTATGCCCTTGTTACCAACATATTATGCCCACACAGTAAAAATGTCTCAATACACACTACCTGCACTCAGGGATGTACTGCTCATTGTCAGGAGTTTTGCTCATTGCCAGGGGAACCCCTCCCCGTCCGCAGTCCCAGCAGGGGGCCTTGTACATGCCTGTTTCCTTCAACCTTTTGAAAATGTCCCTCCCAAAATAGCCACCGCCTCCTCTAGCAATTAAAATAACTGTCTCCTCTGAGGTAGCATTTTGGGAGGGACATTTTCAATACTTTCAGTCGAGGCCCTCTCAGAAGTGGGAAGAAAGGATATACCCAGAAATATTTGGGCGCTGTGAAATGAGGTGCCCCGCTAAGCAGCAGCCAATTAGTAGAGGGAAGTCACTCCCAATATAGCAGCATACCTCTCAGAAGTGGGCAGCGGCAGGCGGTAGCGGGAGGTGGGCAGCCTGGGCCCTCCACTCTCCAGCACCCCCCTGAGGGCAGTCCTGGTTAGTCCACATGGAAAATAACATAGTGTTGGTCACAGAAAAGTCAGTTATCGGCAGCATGTGATCAAATTGGGTGCTGTTTCATTCTGTGGTTGTGGCTGCTTCATCAAAAAGGTAAGCTTATATTATGTGTGGTATTTCCCACCGACAAACTTTTATTCTACAGTTTCTGAAAATAATGTAAACACATTTAGACTGCTCATGAAGGTAGATTGTGAAAACCCTGGAAAACAGCTTCAACAATTACTTAAGTTATTTTTCATGTCACTTGTTTGTATTATGTTTCAGATTTTATTATACAGGTAGTTTAATATATTTTGTTTTTAAAAATATCCATACATACTGTATTTGCATGTTTACAACATCTTAGAGGGAGGTTAGGTAGATCTGTAAACATGAGCTCTTCCTCTTTCTTCCTGTTCCTGGTGTTTCCACTTAATTAACTAAAAACATAATAACAACACTGAACCTACAGTAGTGGCAAAGAATAAAAAATATGCACAAACAAGAAGTATATACATATAATAGGATATACTTTACCAGTGACCTGAGTACTTGGTGTGCACTTGGGGTGCACTTCCAATGTCAAGCTACTGTAAGTACACATTATGCATTTATTTTTTTTCAAACTGTCAAAAGGGACAATTTTTCTGCCACTGGCAGGGCCCGATGTCTTTGCTACACATTGGGGGTCATTCCGAGTTGATCGCACGCTGCCGATTTTTGCTGCGCTGCGATCAGGTCTCTACTGCACATGCGTATGCACCGAAATGCGCACGCATGTCGTACGGGTACAATGCGGATCGTTGCTGAGCTATGGATTTAACGAATAATCCATATGCACAGCCGATCACAAGAAGATTGATAGGAAGAGGGTGTTTATGGGTGTCAACTGACCGTTTTCTGGGAGTGGTAGGGAAAATGCAGGCGTGTCCGGGCGTTTGGAAAGCGGGTGTGTGACGTCAATTCCGGCACCAAAAAGACTGAAGTGATCGCAAGGGCTGAGTAAGTTCAGGCCTACTCTGAAACTGCACAAAATGTTTTTGCAAAGCTCGGCTGCACAGGCGTTCGCACCCTTGCAAAGCGAAAATACAGTCCCCCGTGGGCGGTGACTATGCCAGGGCCGAAACTAGGGGGGGCTAGGGGGGCAGGCGACCTGGGCGCCGGATTGGAGGGGGCGCCGAGACCCCCAAACACCGCCGCGGCACTTTTATACCCCCTTCTCCCGAGTGCCCAGCTCGGGGGGCGGGGTTTCGCGGAATGACGCGATTGCGTCGTGACGTCACGGCGCAAACGCGTCATTCAACGAAACCCCGCCGGAGGAGGGAGAACTGAAGGGGGAGCCCGGAGCCGCGCAGACGAGGAGGGAGAGGCGGCTGAAGAGCGGCGAGATCCGCTTCAAATGTAAGTCAGCCCCTCTCCCTTCCTCTCTCTCTCTCTCTCTCTCCCTCCCTCTCCCCACCACCTGCCGTAATGTTTAAAATGGGGACCTGTGCCAGCATACTGTGTAAAATGGGGACCTGTGCCAGCGTACTGTGTAAAATGGGGACCTGTGCCAGCGTACTGTATAAAATGGGGACCTGTGCCAGCGTACTGTGTAAAATGGGGACACTTGCCAGCGTACTGTGTAAAATGGGGACCTGTGCCAGCGTACTGTGTAAAATGGGGACCTGTGCCAGCGTACTGTGTAAAATGGGGACCTGTGCCTGCGTACTGTGTAAAATGGGGACCTGTGCCAGCGTAATGTGTAAAATGGGGACCTGTGCCAGCGTACTGTGTAAAATGGGGACCTGTGCCAGCGTACTGTGTAAAATGGGGACCTGTGCCAGCGTACTGTGTAAAATGGGGACCTGTGCCAGCGTACTGTGTAAAATGGGGACCTGTGCCTGCGTACTGTGTAAAATGGGGACCTGTGCCAGCGTACTGTGTAAAATGGGGACCTGTGCCTGCGTACTGTGTAAAATGGGGACCTGTGCCAGCGTAATGTGTAAAATGGGGACCTGTGCCAGCGTACTGTGTAAAATGGGGACCTGTGCCAGCATACTGTGTAAAATGGGGACCTGTGCCAGCGTACTGTGTAAAATGGGGACCTGTGCCAGCGTACTGTGTAAAATGGGGACCTGTGCCAGCGTACTGTGTAAAATGGGGACCTGTGCCAGCGTACTGTGTAAAATGGGGACCTGTGCCTGCGTACTGTGTAAAATGGGGACCTGTGCCAGCGTAATGTGTAAAATGGGGACCTGTGCCAGCGTACGGTGTAAAATGGGGACCTGTGCCAGCGACAGCGTACTGTGTAAAATGGGGACCTGTGCCAGCGTACTGTGTAAAATGGGGACCTGTGCCAGCGTACTGTGTAAAATGGGGACCTGTGCCAGCGTACTGTGTAAAATGGGGACCTGTGCGAGCGTACTGTGTAAAATGGGGACCTGTGCCTGCGTACTGTGTAAAATGGGGACTTGTGCCAGCGTAATGTGTAAAATGGGGACCTGTGCCAGCGTACTGTGTAAAATGGGGACCTGTGCCAGCGTACTGTGTAAAATGGGGACCTGTGCCAGCGTACTGTGTAAAATGGGGACACTTGCCAGCGTACTGTGTAAAATGGGGACCTGTGCCTGCGTACTGTGTAAAATGGGGACCTGTGCCAGCGTACTGTGTAAAATGGGGACCTGTGCCAGCGTACTGTGTAAAATGGGGACCTGTGCCAGCGTACTGTGTAAAATGGGGACCTGTGCCTGCGTACTGTGTAAAATGGGGACCTGTGCCTGCGTACTGTGTAAAATGGGGACCTGTGCCTGCGTACTGTGTAAAATGGGGACCTGTGCCAGCGTACTGTGTAAAATGGGGACCTGTGCCAGCGTACTGTGTAAAATGGGGACCTGTGCCAGCGTACTGTGTAAAATGGGGACCTGTGCCTGCGTACTGTGTAAAATGGGGACCTGTGCCAGCGTACTGTGTAAAATGGGGACCTGTGCCAGCGTACTGTGTAAAATGGGGACCTGTGCCTGCGTACTGTGTAAAATGGGGACCTGTGCCAGCGTACTGTGTAAAATGGGGACCTGTGCCAGCGTACTGTGTAAAATGGGGACCTGTGCCAGCGTACTGTGTAAAATGGGGACCTGTGCCTGCGTACTGTGTAAAATGGGGACCTGTGCCAGCGTAATGTGTAAAATGGGGACCTGTGCCAGCGTACTGTGTAAAATGGGGACCTGTGCCAGCGTACTGTGTAAAATGGGGACCTGTGCCAGCGTACTGTGTAAAATGGGGACCTGTGCCAGCGTACTGTGTAAAATGGGGACACTTGCCAGCGTACTGTGTAAAATGGGGACCTGTGCCTGCGTACTGTGTAAAATGGGGACCTGTGCCTGCCGCAATGTGTAAAATGGGGACACTTGCCAGCGTACTGTGTAAAATGGGGACACTTGCCAGCTTACTGTGTAAAATGGGGACACGTGCCTGCCGCAATGTGTAAAATGGGGACACTTTTTCCTGCCGCAATGTGTAAAATGGGGACACTTTTTCCTGCCGCAATGTGTAAAATGGGGACACTTTTTCCTGGATATGAAATTTATGTTAGAAAAGGCAGATTTTCAGGTTAAAAAGTTCTGAAAGATATATATATATATATATATATATATATATAATATTTTTATTCATTTATTTATTTATTTATTTTTTATTTTATTATTTTTATTTATTTATTGTAAAATAATTTTATTTATTTTTTGCGGGGGGGGGGGGGGGGGGTGTCAAATGACTACCTTGCCCCGGGTGACAGAAATCCTAGTTTCGGCCCTGACTATGCGTTTGCATGGCTGCTAAAAACAGCTAGCGAGCGATCAACTCGGAATGAGGGCCGTTAAGTGATTTATTTATTTATTTTTTAAGTTTGTGATTTTCTGTCACACCACACTGAAATTACATATGTCCATCTACAGTAGGATGAGGTCATCGGTATAAACCATAAAAAATATGGGAAAATTAGGAAGAATGCACATACACTCCATTTAGTTTTATCTGCGTTTGCCAAAACATTCATTCCTACACACTACACAATAAAACAGACTTGTCTCCCAATTGTCTGCAAATTAACCCAATACTTGTATATTGTGTACCTAGCTTTATAATTCCCCCAATGTCCTGATGCTAGCTGAGGCAGCAGTTAAGCCTTGCGACTTGCAGGCATCAGCGAGATCCCATGAGTCTGGCCATCGGTTTATCAGGTTGGTTTTGGCCTTTAAATAAATGCCCCTTTAAAAAATTGGTCCGACTGGCTGAGTGCTTGCTGATTCCTACAAGTCACAGGCTATTGTATTTACCCTTAGGCGTCACTTTGCATTTACCAATTCTTCACTGATCCGAGTTCTTCTTTAATATTCAGTCTAATAAACTGTGCAGTTCCCAGTCCTATTTCCAATAATTCACTTTTGGTCCATGATGAAGATTCTTTTACCATCTCCAAAATTCAATTATAGCCTATGAGTTGGGTGTAGAAGAGTGCTTGAAACTATGTGTTACTGGTGGGCAGGGGATGGCTGGCAACTTTCAGCTTTTAGGTAAACACAAACCCGAGGCCATTGCGCAATGCAATTAAAAACTGTAGGTGTGGTTTATCTAATGTGGGTTATGCTTAAATAGGCAATGACATATAATAAAAAATAGTTATGTCAAAAAGCTATTTCCAAATATAACACCTATGAGTAGATACTATTGTAGTGACCACTATTACTAACAGAGCATTCTTTGAACTATATATAATACAGACAGTGCCAGGAACAGAAATTTTGAGGCCTAGTACACAGATATGTTTAGGGGCCCCCCTCTACCAACATCTGTGGCCCCCCCTCAAACCCACATCACAAACACACCAACACTTTGACACCACCAACCTTGGCCCCTGTATCCACATATCCCACCCCTGCATGTGCCACTACATGTATTATCTGCTGCACATATACAGTGCATCTGGAAAGTATTCACAGCGCTTCACTTTTTTCCACATTTTGTTATGTTACAGCCTTATTCCAAAATGGAATAAATTTATTTTTTCCCTCAAAATTCTACACACGATACCCCATAATGACAATGTGGGAAAAGTTTTTTTGATAATTTTGCAAATTTATTATAAATAAAAAAACTAAGAAATCACATGTACATAAGCATTCACAGCCTTTGCTCAATACTTTGTTGATGCACCTTTGGCAGCAATTACAGCCTCAAGTCTTTTTGAATATGATGCCACAAGCTTGGCACACCTACCTTTGGGCAGTTTCGCCCATTCCTCTTTACAGCACCTCTCAAGCATCAGGTTGTTTGGGAAGCATCGGTGCACAGCCATTTTCATTTTGGAATAAGGCTGTAACATAACAAAATGTGGAAAAAGTGAAGCCCTGTGAATACTTTCCGGATGCACTGTATATACTGCTGCACCTGTGTATAATGCCCATATGAACCCTTGGGCTCATATATTGTGTGTAAATCTGGCTCTGGTACTAGCCAGTGCCTTCTCAGCCATTTACCTCACCGCATGTCCCTGCTGTAAGTACATGAAGATGGCACATGAAGATAGGTAAATGAAAATGGAACAGACAAATAAGCACATGAAGTTGATACATGAAGAAAGGTACTAAAAGATAGACATGTTAGGATGGCACATGAGACTGGTACATTAAGGTAACACGGCAAGATAGGCACATACAGTTGGTACATGAAGATAATCAGATAAATATGATATATGAAGATAAGCACATGAAGATAGTTACATGAAGATGGCACATGAAGATAGTTACATGAAGATGGTACATGAAGATAGTGTATTGTGTTTGGTTTTGGTACTCTGACCTATTGACTTACTATAAATAACCTACACTTTATTATACAAATTAGCAAACAAATAACAAACAAGAGTAGTATTTAACTTTTAGTTATCAGACAACACCCTTGATTCATCTTCTTAATGCAAGATGTAATTGAACTGCGAGGAGCCCCGGTCATTTATCATGAAATGCTCTAATCAGTCCATTTTTCCACCCGGCACCGTTTTGCAGATCCTGTGAGAGACTGAAGATTGTTTGTCTATCTTGCTTTATATACCTTAGTCTGGGTGTTGTTTGCCGGATATTAACCCATTTAAAGATACACCAGTCACTGGCTAGTACCAGTACATATCTCTCACACATATGCATTAAGAACTAACATATATAACCAAGACACACAATGTCTGAAACTACACCATCTGTTTTCTAAAGCAGTGGTTCTCAAACAGTGTGCATAGGCATGCCTCTTGCAGGGTGCCTCTGGTTGGTGGGGTAGGACCAAATTAATTATTTATGGTCAAAGTGATAGGCATAACCAGTGCTAGTGGCTGCCAATCATAAAACATTGACAATCAGAAGAACAACTGTACACCAGCACGTAACTGAACGTAAGGGTGACCAGTAGGCACAATTTACTTAATTTGATTCCCCCCCCCCCCAAACTTATCAATAAAATCTGATCCTAGTGGTGCCGTGAAAAAAAAATACTTATAATCTAAGGCGCCGTGATTCAAGAAAGTTTGGGAACCACTGTTCTAAAGCCCTTTGCCTAGAATTAACCCATAATGCATAGCTTCTTAAAGGTCCTTCTTGGAATGTTGCTAAATGTCTAATACTAAACCGGGATCCCGGCAGTCGGAATCCTGACACCAGAATCCTGACGCTGGAATCCCAACACTGTTCAGAATGTTGACGCCGGCATCCCAACATGGATTAAAATGCCGGCGCCGGGATCCCAAATGCTGGGTTCCTGATCTAGGTCAGCCGCCACTCTGCACTGGTAAGCCGCAGGGGGGGAGGTTAGGTTTAGGCTGTGTGGCAGGATTAGGGTTAGGCTGCTGGGGGGTGGGGGGAAGGATAAGGTTAGGCTGCGGGGAAGAAGGTTAGGGTTAGGCACCACTGGGGAGGGTTAGGGTTAGGCTACAGGGAGGGAGGGTTAGGTTTAGGCTTCAGGGAGGGGTTAGGGTTAGGCTCAACGAGGGTTAGGGTAAGGCTGTGTGTAAGGGAGGGTTGGGCATTAGGGCTAGTATGCTTACCATCTTGATGTTGGGATCCTGAGCATTGGGATGTTGCTGTCTGTATTTTGATTGCCGGCAATCCCAAGCGCTGGGATCCTGATACCATCCCACTAAACCATATAAGGTAATACTCATTTAGATGTGTTGCCCATTGTACATCTCTGCTAATGCCATGTTCAATTAGGTCTCTCAATTCATGTCTTATTGACCCTAAAGCTTACAGCCAATCTCAGCCTGAAGGCACTCTTCTTAAGCCTCAAGGGGCCTGATCAGCTATTAAAACTTACACAGTATCGGGGAAAGTAAGCCAAGGACAACACCACAAAAATCATAGATCTCATCCATCAGGTAACTGAACATGGTCCCAATGCAATCCTTCTTTCTACAGACGCGGAGAAGGCCGTCCCCTCGCTGTATAACATTCTCCTTCAGACCGGGAATGAGTCAATGGTGCCCTTTCTGAATCTTATTCAATTAAAAAAGGCACAAGACAGGGATGCCCGCTATCCCCTCTTATCTTCGTGCTCTGCATGGAGGCATTGGCGAGAGCTATACGGTCTAATAATGATATTAAAGGTATCACAATTGGTGACAAACTGGCACTATTTGCCGGCGACTTGCTGCTAGTGTATCTGCATCGGTGACCTCTCTCCATGCCCTCATGCGCAAGTTCGACAGATTCAATCATGTTTCTAATTTTAAGAAAAACTATTTGAAATCTGTGGCCATGAATATTTCGTCCCCCTCATCTGTGGTAGTTGGTCTCAAAAGTTCCTCTCTTTTTATTTGGCATCCCTTCCAACTCAAATATCTGGGAATCCTTCCATCTCCTATTGTTGCAAATTTATATCGCTCAACTTTCCCCTTTACTCGCAGAATTCATAAGAGATTATCAGAAATGCTCCTTATTGAAACTGTCACAGCTGAGTAGACTCAACACAATAAAAATGAATATTTTAGCTAAAATGTTATACTTCATGCAAGCCCTGCTATTACTATTCCTATGTCCCTTTTCAGGGAACTACAAAGCCTAGTATTGCATTTTATATGGGGGGTCTGTCAGACCTCGAATCCCACAATCCACTATGATCCAAAGCTGCTCTAGAGGTGGCCTTCAACTTCCTTATTTTCTTACATATTACTATTCAATACATTTAACTAGGATTAAGATGTCCAGGCTCCCTGTTCCAAAACAATGGCTGTTAATTGTAAGTCACGCAACTACTGTCCCACCACAAGTTTTACCTTGGATAGTTAAATGTCCTCGCCTAAACTACCCTAAATTGGGACCTACGCTCCAATGTTGGAAAAAATTCAGACAATCTCCTCTATTCAGGCCAGGTGCTTCATTACCTACACCAGTGTTTTTCAACCGCTGTGCAGCGGCACACTGGTGTGCCGCCAGCGGTTGTCAAGTGTGCCGCCGCCGCCAGAGATCCCTGCTGCTAGTCCCCGTCTGCTGCCGTCTTCACTATACAATGACTGTGTAAGAGCTGCCTGCGCTGCCCGATAGTGATACTGATTTACAGCATCACTATCGGGCAGCGCAGGCAGTTCTTCTGCGGTCACTGTATAGTGAAGACGGCAGCTCTCCTGCGGGCCCGCCCGTGACCCCTACGACGTGGCATGACTCATAGGTCACATACACATCACCATCCAGCCCGGGTAGCGTCTAGTTTTGTGGCCCGTGCTGCTCTGCTCCTCACTGCTCCTGTCGCTAAGGGGGAAAAGAAAAAAGTGTGTGCAGTGCCATTACTATGTGTGTGGTGGCGTTACTATGGGGGTCAGTGTCTCTGGTGGCATTACTATGGGGGTCAGTGTGTGTGGTGGCATTACTGTGGGGGTCAGTGTCTCTGGTGGCATTACTATGGGGGTCAGTGTCTCTGGTGGCATTACTGTGGGTGTCGGCGTGTTTGGTGGCATTACTATGGGGGTCAGTGTCTCTGGTGGCATTACTATGGGGGTCAGTGTGTCTGGTGGCATTACTGTGGGGGTCGGGGTGTGTGGTGGCATTACTATGGGTGTCAGTGTGTTTGGCATTACTATGGGGGTCAGTGTGTGTGGTGGCATTACTGTGAGGGTCGGTGTGTGTGGTGGCATTACTATGGGGGTCGGTGTGTGTGGTGGCATTACTATGGGGGTCAGTGTGTCTGGTGGCATTACTGTGGGGGTCGGTATGTGTGCATTACTATGGGGGGCAATGTGTGCAGTTACTATGGGGGACAGTGTGATGGCAATACTATGAGGGTCAATGTGTGGAATTACTGTGGCAGTGTGTTCAAGTACTGCACATTATTTTAATAACTGTTGGGGACAATGTGTCTGTGTTTTTCCCCTCGGGGACATATATGTATGTTTTATTTCCCTGTATGGGGTATATGCAATTCACGGCGAATCGCGGCAATTTTTCGCCGTTTTTTAATTCGACTTAATTCGACAGGTGAATTCCGGAAGGTGGCTTCCGGAATTCACCATATTCAATGAAAAACGGATTCGCCAGAATCGCGGGCGAAAATCGGCCGATTTGGCGGATTTTGCCGCGATTTTAAAAAACGGGGAAAAACCCGGAAAAAAAAATGGCGTGGGGTCCCCCCTCCAAAGCATAACTAGCCTCGGGCTCTTCGAGCTGGTCCTGGTTCTAAAAATGCAGGGGAAAAATTGGGCAGGGATCCCCCGTATTTTTAAAACCAGCACCGGGCTCTGCGCCTGGTGCTGGTGCCAAAAATACGGGGGACAAAAAGAGTAGGGGTCCCCCGTATTTTTAACACCAGCATCGGGCTCCACTTGCTGGACAGATAATGCCACAGCCGGGGGTCACTTTTATGCCGTGCCCTGCGGCCGTGGCATTAAATATCCAACTAGTCACCCCTGGCCGGGGTACCCTGGGGGAGTGGGGACCCCTACAATCAAGGGGTCCCCCCCGCCCAGCCACCCAAGGGCCAGGGGTGAAGCCCGAGGCTGTCCCCCCCCATCCAATGGGCTGCGGATGGGGGGGCTGATAGCCTTTTGTGATAATAAAAAGATATTGTTTTTTCCAGTAGTACTACAAGTCCCAGCAAGCCTCCCCCGCAAGCTGGTACTTGGAGAACCACAAGTACCAGCATGCGGGAGAAAAGCGGGCCCGCTGGTACCTGTAGTACTACTGGAAAAAAAATACCCAAATAAAAACAGTACACACACACCTTGATAGTACAACTTTATTACACACTACCGACACACACATACTTACCTATGTTGACACGCCGACTGCCACGGTCTCCGACGATCCGAGGTACCTGTGAAAAAATTATACTCACCTTCCAGCGTCCAGAGGTACATCCAGGTCCAGAGAGATAAATCCACGTACTTGTAAAAAAAACAAAACGCAAATACCCGCTCCATACCGGACTGAAAGGGGTCCCATTCTGACACATCAGACCCCTTTCTCCCGAATGCCGGGACATCACGTGACTCCTGTCACTGAAGTCCCTTCAGCCAATCAGGAAGCGCTACTTCCGTGGCGCTCACCTGATTGGCTGTGCGCTGTCTGTGCTGTCAGACAGCGCATCGCAAAGCCGCTCCATTACTTTCAATGGTGGGAACTTTGCGGGTAGCGGTGGGGTTAACCCGCGGTCAGCCGCTGACCGGCGGGTGACCTCACCGCTAGCCGCTAAGTTCCCACCATTGAATATAATGGACGGGGCTGTGCGATGCGCTGTCTGAGTTCAGACAGCGCACAGCCAATCAGGTGAGCGCAACGAAGTTGCGCTTCCTGATTGGCTTTAGAGACCTTTCAGTGACAGCTGTCACTGAGAGGTCTCTCTGCATTCGGGGATAGGGGTCCCATGTGTCAGCATGGGACCCCTTTCAGTCCGTTTGGTCGGGTGTCCGGTTTGTTATTTTCTACAAGTACGTGGATTTATCTCTGGACCCTGGTTGAGGTGAGTATATTGATCTTTTATTTTCAGGTATCCGTGGATTCTACATGGAGAAGAGGACCGATGTCGGCGTGTGAACATAGGTAAGTATGTGTGTGTCGGCAGTGTGTAATAAAGTTTTACTGTCGACGGTGTGTGTGTCCTGTTTTTATTTGGGTATTTTTTTTCCAGTAGTACTACAGGTACCAGCGGGCCCGCTTTTCTCCCGCATGCTGGTACTTGTGGTTCTCCAAGTACCAGCTTGCGGGGGAGGCTTGCTGGGACTTGTAGTACTGCTGGAAAAAACAATATTCTTTTCATGATCACAAAAGGCTATCAGCCCCCCCATCCGCAGCCCATTGGATTGGGGGGACAGCCTCGGGCTTCACCCCTGGCCCTTGGGTGGCTGGGGGGGGGACCCCTTGATTGAAGGGGTCCCCACTCCCCCAGGGTACCCCGGCCAGGGGTGACTAGTTGGATATTTAATGCCACGGCCGCAGGGCACGGCATAAAAGTGACCCCCGGCTGTGGCATTATCTGTCCAGCTAGTGGAGCCCGATGCTGGTGTTAAAAATACGGGGGACCCCTACGCTTTTTGTCCCCCGTATTTTTGGCACCAGCACCAGGCGCAGAGCCCGGTGCTGGTTTTAAAAATACGGGGGATCCCCTGTCAATTTTTTCCCCGCATTTTTAGAACCAGGACCAGCTCGAAGAGCCCGAGGCTGGTTATGCTTTGGAGGGGGGACCCCACGCCATTTTTTTTTAGGATTTTACCGTTCCAGCAATAAAAAAATAAAATAAAATAAATAATATTTTAAAAAATATATAAATAATATTTGTGCCTCCAAAAAAAAAAAAAAAAAAGTACCTAATCCCTTCTAATATAAATAGATCTGCTATTCCCCCCCAAAAAAACACAAAAAAAAACATGTTTAAAATTTTTTTATTTGTTTTCACCCTCCAAAGTGTGGCGGATTGAAAATGACGAATTTGCTGTCTAAAAGCACTGCTGTCGAATTTCCAAACTTGAATTGAATATGCTTTGGTCGAATTGCAGCACTTATATCATTGCAGAAAAGTCGAATTTGCAAAAATTCGAATTTCAAAAAGTCGAATTTTGAAAGTCCGTTTTTTGGTCGGAAAGCACTGAATTGCATAGGCGAATTTATTTTTTGGTCGAAAATGACCCGAAATTCGACAATTTCGGGAATTCGACCGCAATTGCATATACCCATATGTGTTTTATTTTTCCGTGGGGTACCGATGGTGTGCCTTGGCAATTTTTTTTAATCTTTTTGGTGTGCCGCGAACTGAAAAACGTTGAAAATCACTGACCTACACCTTTGCTAGATAAACCTGATTTTCTCCAGTGCCTCCCAACCTTTGGACTGATAAATTGGTCTTCTGCGGTGTCACACGTATATTCCATCTGGTCTCTGACAGTGGGTTGCAAACTTTCATTTATCTTCTAAAAGAACATTATTTTCCTTCTTGCTCCTTTTAGTTCTATCTCCAGGCTCGGCATTATATATCCTCTCTTGTAGCAGGTAGCCCTCGCTGGACTCCCATCAAGTTTGAATCACTTTGCATAGCTGAAACAGCACCAAAACACTTGATTTCTCTCCTATATCAAATGTGCTCTGAGAGTGCACGACCTCATCTTCCTTCATACGTGTCGGCCTGGCAAAGGAAACTAGGTAGAGAGTTAGAGAATGACCAATGGTCTTGAATATTCAATTATACTTTTGCTAGCTCCTCATTGCTCTAAGTACTAGCAACTCTGTATAAACTTCTAGCCAGGTGGTATAGATGCCCGCTGCAAAGTCACAAAATGTTTCTAAACTTACCCGATACTTGCTGGCGTTGTGATCAGGCGATAGGCAGCCCTCTACACATTTAGTGGACCTGCCCGATTATAATTGACTTCGGAAAGATAGTTCATAAATTAACAAGTAAGATAATCGGACTCCCTTTGCCTGACACACCCAAGTTCTGGTTGCTTAATTTAATGTATATGCCTAGCTCAACCTATAAAAACTCCCTACTGCGGCACTTGATGAATGCTGCAAGAGCCACTATACCATGCTATTGGAGATCCTCGTACTGCCCCTCTATTTTACGATGGTTTCAGAGAGTAGACCACTATATGAACAGGTAAGTGCTAACTCAGTCATTGAAAATCCCTGCTTCAAAATTCACGTCCACTTGGTACAATCAAGAAATCAAATGAATATAGCAAGTTCGTTGATTCTCTGTCATCATGATGCATTGATCTTCATGGATGACTACTTTATCCTCTGTCATTATCCTCATCTACTTCCCTTCTTCTTTCTTCAATCTGTGATCTTTTTCTCTCTCTTCTACTATTAACATTTCAACAATTTGACAAGCCTTTTATATGTGAAGCTATGTGTGATCAATACTGATGTTCTTTTTGAATAATTGCCCATTGTATCTTTTTTCATTATTTGTCCACATACTATGGTTCTTTCAGGACATACTGTACGTAATATTGAAATGTTGAAATTACTTTAATAAACACAGATTGTATTTAAAAAAATAATAATTACACAGTATGCTATGTTGAAATCAAATAATTAACCTACCCTGGTTAGAGATAGGCACGTGAAGAGGGCACATGAAGGTCTAAATCTTTATGTTGTCCTCCCTTCTGTTCACTGCCTGCACTATCCATGTCCCCAGTGCGCTCCCATTCATTGTCATTGTTGATTTTTATACTTTCTGTATCGATGTTGTTGTGTTTTCAATTAGATTGTTCCTCTGTTTCTTCGCTACAGATCCTTGCTCATGCCATATAAATAAAGGATAATAATAAAAAAATAATAGGCATATGAAGATGATTACTTTTATAAATTGAAAGTTAGTTCTGGTGCAAATATCACCTACTAATCATAGAAATTACCCCATGTGTAAGGGTGTGAAAACCGTTCAGAACATGTTAAAAGTTAAGTACTGTAGGAAGTTGTACAACATTTTTTTTTAATTGCATATGTAACAGAGATGAGCGAGTTCGGTTCCTCGGAATCCGAACCCCCCCGAACTTCAGCCTTTTTACACGGGTCCGAGGCAGACTCGGATCTTCCCGCCTTGCTCGGCTAACCCGAGCGCGCCCGAACGTCATCATCCCGCTGTTGGATTCTCGCGAGGCTCGTATTCTATCGCGAGACTCGGATTCTATATAAGGAGCCGCGCGTCGCCGCCATTTTCACACGTGCATTGAGATTGATAGGGAGAGGACGTGGCTGGCGTCCTCTCCGTTAGAATAGATAGAGACACTTGAGTTGATTACTTAGTAATTTTGGGGAGCATTAGGAGTACTCAGAGTGCAGAGTTTTGCTGATAGTTAGTTACTAGTGACTGACCACTTTATTATTTAATATAATCCGTTCTCTGCCTGAAAAAAAACGATACACAGTCACATACCATATCTGTGCTCAGCCTCAGTGTGCTGCATGATAATATCATCTATGTATATCTGACTGTGCTGAGTGCTCACTGCTCACACAGCTGAATTGTGGGGGAGACTGGGGTGCAGTTATAGCAGGAGTACAGTGCACACTTTTGCTGCCAGTGTGACTGACCAGTGACCACCAGTATATTGTCTGCCTGAAAAAGTTAAACACTCCTGTGGTGTTTTTTTTTTTATTCTATAAACGCATTCTGCTGACAGTGTCCAGCAGGTCCGTCATTCATTATATTATATAAATATTTACCTGCAGTAGTGTTATATTTTTTTTGTTCATCTCTATCATCTTTATCATCTCTATATTAGCAGACGCAGTACGGTAGTCCACGGCTGTGGCTACCTCTGTGTCGTCAGTGCTCGTCCATAATTGTATACCTACCTGTGGTGGGGTTTTTTTTTCTATCTTCTTCATACTAGTAGTTTAGGAGTCTGCTGACAGTGTCCAGCAGGTCCTTCATTATATTATATATACCTGCAGTAGTGATATATATATATTTTTTATATCATTATCATCTCTATACTAGCAGACGCAGTACGGTAGTCCACGGCTGTAGCTACCTCTGTGTCGTCAGTCACTCGTCATCCATAAGTATACTAGTATCCATCCATCTCCATTGTTTACCTGAGGTGCCTTTTAGTTGTGACTATTAAAATATGGAGAACAAAAATGTTGAGGTTCCAAAAATAGGGAAAGATCAAGATCCACTTCCACCTCGTGCTGAAGCTGCTGCCACTAGTCATGGCCGAGACGATGAAATTCCATCAACGTCGTCTGCCAAGGCCGATGCCCAATGTCATAGTACAGAGCATGTAAAATCCAAAACACAAAATATCAGTAAAAAAAGGACTCAAAAATCTAAAATAAAATCGTCGGAGGAGAAGCGTAAACTTGCCAATATGCCATTTACCACACGGAGTGGCAAGGAATGGCTGAGGCCCTGGCCTATGTTCATGGCTAGTGGTTCAGCTTCACATGAGGATGGAAGCACTCAGCCTCTCGCTAGAAAAATGAAAAGACTTAAGCTGGCAAAAGCACAGCAAAGAACTGTGCGTTCTTCGAAATCACAAATCCACAAGGAGAGTCCAATTGTGTCGGTTGCGATGCCTGACCTTCCCAACACTGGACGTGAAGAGCATGCACCTTCCACCATTTGCACGTTCCCTGCAAGTGCTGGAAGGAGCACCCGCAGTCCAGTTCCTGATAGTCAGATTGAAGATGTCAGTGTTGAAGTACACCAGGATGAGGAGGATATGGGTGTTGCTGGCGCTGGGGAGGAAATTGACAAGGAGGATTCTGATGGTGAGGTGGTTTGTTTAAGTCAGGCACCCGGGGAGACACCTGTTGTCCGTGGGAGGAATATGGCCATTGACATGCCTGGTGAAAATACCAAAAAAATCAGCTCTTCGGTGTGGAAATATTTCAACAGAAATGCGGACAACAGGTGTCAAGCCGTGTGTTGCCTTTGTCAAGCTGTAATAAGTAGGGGTAAGGACGTTAACCACCTCGGAACATCCTCCCTTATACGTCACCTGCAGCGCATTCATCATAAGTCAGTGACAAGTTCAAAAACTTTGGGCGACAGCGGAAGCAGTCCACTGACCAGTAAATCCCTTCCTCTTGTAACCAAGCTCACGCAAACCACCCCACCAACTCCCTCAGTGTCAATTTCCTCCTTCCCCAGGAATGCCAATAGTCCTGCAGGCCATGTCACTGGCAATTCTGACGAGTCCTCTCCTGCCTGGGATTCCTCCGATGCATCCTTGAGTGTAACGCCTACTGCTGCTGGCGCTGCTGTTGTTGCTGCTGGGAGTCGATGGTCATCCCAGAGGGGAAGTCGTAAGACCACTTTTACTACTTCCACCAAGCAATTGACTGTCCAACAGTCCTTTGCGAGGAAGATGAAATATCACAGCAGTCATCCTGCTGCAAAGCGGATAACTGAGGCCTTGGCATCCTGGGCGGTGAGAAACGTGGTTCCGGTATCCATCATTACTGCAGAGCCAACTATAGACTTGTTTGAGGTACTGTGTACCCGGTACCAAATACCATCTAGGTTCCATTTCTCTAGGCAGGCGATACCGAAAATGTACACAGACCTCAGAAAAAGACTCACCAGTGTCCTAAAAAATGCAGTTGTACCCAATGTCCACTTAACCACGGACATGTGGACAAGTGGAGCAGGGCAGACTCAGGACTATATGACTGTGACAGCCCACTGGGTAGATGTATTGACTCCCGCCACAAGAACAGCAGCAGCAGCACCAGTAGCAGCATCTCGCAAACGCCAACTCTTTCCTAGGCAGGCTACGCTTTGTATCACCGCTTTCCAGAATACGCACACAGCTAAAAACCTCTTACGGCAACTGAGGAAGATCATCGCAGAATGGCTTACCCCAATTGGACTCTCCTGTGGATTTGTGGCATCGGACAACGCCAGCAATATTGTGTGTGCATTAAATATGGGCAAATTCCAGCACGTCTCATGTTTTGCACATACCTTGAATTTGGTGGTGCAGAATTATTTAAAAAACGAGAGGGGCGTGCAAGAGATGCTGTCGGTGGCCAGAAGAATTGCGGGACACTTTCGGCGTACAGGCACCACGTACAGAAGACTGGAGCAACACCAAAAACGCCTGAACCTGCCCTGCCATCATCTGAAGCAAGAAGTGGTAACGAGGTGGAATTCAACCCTCTATATGCTTCAGAGGTTGGAGGAGCAGCAAAAGGCCATTCAAGCCTATACAACTGACCACGATATAGGAGGTGGAATGCACCTGTCTCAAGCGCAGTGGAGAATGATTTCAACGTTGTGCAAGGTTCTTCAACCTTTTGAACTTGCCACACGTGAAGTCAGTTCAGACACTGCCAGCCTGAGTCAGGTCATTCCTCTCATCAGGCTTTTGCAGAAGAAGCTGGAGACATTGAAGGAGGAGCTAACACTGAGCGATTCCGCTAGGCATGTGGGACTTGTGGATGGAGCCCTTAATTCGCTTAACAAGGATTCACGGGTGGTCAATCTGTTGAAATCAGAGCACTACATTTTGGCCACCGTGCTCGATCCTAGATTTAAAACCTACGTTGTATCTCTCTTTCCGGCAGACACAAGTCTGCAGGGGTTCAAAGAACTGCTGGTGAGAAAATTGTCAAGTCAAGCGGAACGCGACCTGTCAACATCTCCTCCTTCACATTCTCCCGCAACTGGGGGTGCGAGGAAAAGGCTCAGAATTCCGAGCCCACCCGCTGGCGGTGATGCAGGGCAGTCTGGAGCGACTGCTGATGCTGACATCTGGTCCGGACTGAAGGACCTGACAACGATTACGGACATGTCGTCTACTGTCACTGCATATGATTCTCTCACCATTGAAAGAATGGTGGAGGATTATATGAGTGACCGCATCCAAGTAGGCACGTCAGACAGTCCGTACGTATACTGGCAGGAAAAAGAGGCAATTTGGAGGCCCTTGCACAAACTGGCTTTATTCTACCTAAGTTGCCCTCCCACAAGTGTGTACTCCGAAAGAGTGTTTAGTGCCGCCGCTCACCTTGTCAGCAATCGGCGTACGAGGTTACTTCCAGAAAATGTGGAGAAGATGATGTTCATTAAAATGAATTATAATCAATTCCTCCATGGAGACATTCACCAGCAGCAATTGCCTCCACAAAGTACACAGGGAGCTGTGATGGTGGATTCCAGTGGGGACGAATTGATAATCTGTGAGGAGGGGGATGTACACGGTGATGAATCGGAGGATGATGATGAGGTGGACATCTTGCCTCTGTAGAGCCAGTTTGTGCAAGGAGAGATTAATTGCTTCTTTTTTGGTGGGGGTCCAAACCAACCCGTCATTTCAGTCACAGTCGTGTGGCAGACCCTGTCACTGAAATGATGGGTTGGTTAAAGTGTGCATGTCCTGTTTATACAACATAATAATAATAATAATAATAATAATAATAATAATAATAATAATTTTATTTATATAGCGCTCTTTCTCCAATAGGACTCAAGGCATAAGGGTGGGTGGGAGGGCCCAAGGACAATTCCATCTTGCACCTCTTTTTTCTTTCATTTTTCTTTGCGTCATGTGCTGTTTGGGGAGTGTTTTTTGGAAGGGCCATCCTGCGTGACACTGCAGTGCCACTCCTAGATGGGCCAGGTGTTTGTGTCGGCCACTAGGGTCGCTTATCTTAGTCACACAGCTACCTCATTGCGCCTCTTTTTTTTCTTCTTTGCGTCATGTGCTGTTTGGGGAGTATTTTTTGGAAGGGCCATCCTGCGTGACACTGCAGTGCCACTCCTAGATGGGCCAGGTGTTTGTGTCGGCCACTAGGGTCACTTATCTTAGTCACACAGCTACCTCATTGCGCCTCTTTTTTTTCTTCTTTGCGTCATGTGCTGTATGGGGAGTATTTTTTGGAAGGGCCATCCGGCCTGACACTGCAGTGCCACTCCTAGATGGGCCAGGTGTTTGTGTCGGCCACTTGGGTCGCTTAGCTTACTCACACAGCTACCTCATTGCGCCTCTTTTTTTCTTTGCGTCATGTGCTGTTTTGGGGAGTGTTTTTTGGAAGGGCCATCCTGCGTGACACTGCAGTGCCACTCCTAGATGGGCCAGGTGTTTGTGTCGGCCACTAGGGTCGCTGAGCTTAGTCACACAGCTACCTCATTGCGCCTCTTTTTTTCTTTGCGTCATGTGCTGTTTGGGGAGTGTTTTCTGGAAGGGCCATCCTGCGTGACACTGCAGTGCCACTCCTAGATGGGCCAGGTGTTTGTGTCGGCCACTTGGGTCGCTGAGCTTAGTCATCCAGCGACCTCGGTGCAAATTTTAGGACTAAAAATAATATTGTGAGGTGTGAGGTGTTCAGAATAGACTGAAAATGAGTGGAAATTATGGTTATTGAGGTTAATAATACATTGGGATCAAAATGACCCCCAAATTCTATGATTTAAGCTGTTTTTTAGGGTTTTTTGAAAAAAACACCCGAATCCAAAACACACCCGAATCCGACAAAAAAAATTCGGTGAGGTTTTGCCAAAACGCGTTCGAACCCAAAACACGGCCACGGAACCGAACCCAAAACCAAAACACAAAACCCGAAAAATTTCCGGTGCACATCTCTAATATGTAACCCTTTATTTACGGTCATGCTAAACCTTGAAATGCAATAATTCCCACAATAGCAATATAACAGTAAGTAAGGCTGATGCTCTGTTTAGTATTCTTAAACATGCTGAATTGTTTCACGTACAATAAAAAGGTTGAAGGAGATGATGATTTATTGTCATCTGAACATAAAGATTGCTGAGCCTGAAACTCCGAGCTGCAGACTGGCCTCATTATCTTCTTTTACATTTATGCTTATATATCAGAACTGCATTCATCATAAGCCTTTAAGCAACATGACTATAAAAATAAAGATAGAACAATAAACATTATACTACAAAAATATTACGTAACATTTAAAGCCTTTATATTGATAATCTAATGCTGGTTTTAACATTCACCTACAGTATTTAGATTTCAATCTCTCCTTTTGAGCATTCATTGTTCAAAAAAAGATAATTTTTAACTTACTTATGGGTTGTGATTTTTGCCTTGACCCTCAAATTTGTTTCATTTATATAAATGCACATCAGGGTGTAACATTTACTAATAATAGGTCTAATACAAAACAATACATGTATACAAATACTGTAGCAAAGTGTATTTATAGATATAAAAGTGAAAATATATGTATGTATGTTTGTTCTTCATAGGCTCCTCCATGGCTTGATGGATCTGGACCAAACTTGATACACATACCCTTAATTATCCAATTTAAAATACTGTCATGGTCTAAACTAAAAAATTCAACCTTTTTCTGGGCCAGGGCCATATATCTGATAGATAGATAGATAGATAGATAGATAGATCTATCTATCTATCTATCTATCTATCTATCTATCTATCTATCTATCTATCTATCATTCATTGGTCAGTTTGTTTGTTTGTCTGACTGGTTATGTATTCTGACACCCCTGCACCGATTGGGATGAAACCAGCATGGGGGTGGTTCAGTATGATCTTGGCCAGATTTTAGGTGAGTTAGGGTCCTGGTCAGGCGGGATGTGCTGGGCAGAACTTTGACCCAGTGAGTCTGTTCTGGGCCTTCCACTGGATGAATTTGGAATAAAACTTCACAGAATGGTAACATTGGATCCCAGAAGACATACTAGAGGGTTGGGGTTCAGTCGTACCTTCCATTGGTGTACGTTAGCCAAAACTTTGACCTGGGAAGCCTGTTCTAGGCCTGCCACCTGATAGATTTGGAAGACAACTTCAGAGAGTGGAAATATTACAACCCAGAAGACTGACTAGGAGATTTGGGTTGGTCGGACCTCACAGTGGAATGCACTGGGCAAAACTGTGACCCAGGGAGCCTGTTCTGGACTTTCCACTGGATGGATTTGGAAGAAAACTTCACAGAGTGGTAACACTGGATTCCATAAGACATACTAGGTGGTTAGGGTCCCAGTTGGACCTCCAGTTGGTGTACGCTGGGCAAAACTTTGACACAGCGAGCCTGTTCTAGGTCTTCCACTGGATAGATTTGAATAACAACAGAAATAACCATAATTCAATGGTCTGAAATAACTGACTGAAATAACAATAAATCAATGAACTAAAATAACTGACAGAAGTGGAGGTGGGAAGACAGAAAATTTTGTGTACCCAAAAGCCTTTGAATAGCAACATTAATAACAGAAGGAAAACTTTAAACCAATCTCACAATGGTAAAATGATCATAAAACTGAGCAGAAAGAAAAGTTGGAGAGCAGGGCTACTGGAGACAACCCCCCCAAAATAACGACACTGGGCAGCCACCTCATTGGTGTGTTTGGAAGAGCTACAAAGCTGCTAATTATTTTTAATATGTTGACAGTTACATCCAACTCATTAATAACTGGAAAATTTAAACTCAGGCAATGCTGGGTACTTCAGCTAGTAAATAGGTATTAATGTTTCTCAATATTTTTAAATGTTTTTAAATATTTGTAAATATTTTCAAATGTGCAGCAAATCCCCCAAATAGTCCTTTGCCAAAATGGACCAATTGTAGTTATGGAAAAATATTGTTTTTGGGGAGTTCTAAATATATGTGGAGTCTGACATTTCCCAGTCTAGCAACCTTTTATTAATCAACCTACCTTTTGTTAGATGATGCAGGTATTAATTAATTCCTAATATACAATAAACTTGAGTTCACCCACTATACTGTAGTTAGATTAAACAGTTTTTAGAAAGGATTCAGAAGCAAAATAACAAATGTAAAATGTCAAGTAAAATAAATGAAAAACTTTACAGATTTGTATGACCATTACAAAGCAAAAGTTTTACACTTGTTGTTGTCCTTGTATGGGTGAACTTGGTGCCAGCCAATCCAGCTCACTCTGAATCACAATTGCATATCAACTTAACGCATTTCGTTGATAACTTCTTCAGGGGTGTTTTCTGTTATATGGCTGTATCTTCAATTACTTAGTGTAGACCTGTTCATGGTAAATAGTATTCCTAATTAATGGAACTAGTAGTGCCTGCTCTTTGTAATTCTTAAGTCAGATAACTTTAGAGAACTCTGAATCAAATATTATTCCTTTGAAGGCCTCCAAATAGTTTCTTGCATAAATATATCTCTCCAGCTCTGGAGTCGGATTACTAATCTGATTCCAGAGATAAACTGTGTCTTTTTGCAGATGACACAGGGTAGACACACCAGGAGGGGTAAAACAAATGATTGATGATCTACAGTAGTTAAAGGAATGGTCAAAAGCATGGCAACTACAGTTTAATGGTAAAAAATGCAAAATCATGCACTTGTGTCTCAAAAATCTGAAGGCTAAATATAGGGCAGGACATAATGAAGTTCAAGTTCAGCGGCCGTGCGGGGTGCCGGCCTAACTCTGATGTTTCTTTAAAGGGGCAATCATTTACAAGGCTAAACCTTGCCTTGAAAATGCTTGCCCCTTTATAAAAAAGTCTGAAAGCCTAAATCAGAGATGGACACAGCGGCCGCATCCATCTGGTCTGCACACGTGCACTGGGGGTCATTCCGACCTGACCGCACGCTAGGTTTTTTTGCTGCGGTGCGATCAGGTCAGAATGCGCATGCGTGTGCACCACAATGCGCTGGTGCGTCGCACGAGCACAAAGCGGATCGTTGCTGTGCGATGGGATTTACGAAGAAACCATCCGCACAGACGATCGCAAAGAGATTCACAGGAAGAAGACGTTTATGGGTGTCAACTGACCGTTTTCTGGGAATGTTTGAAAAAACACAGGCGTGTCCACGCATTTGCAGGGCGGGTGTCTAACGTCAATTCCGGCCCCAGACAGGCTGAAGTGATCGCAAGGGCTGAGTAAGTTCTGAGCTACTCAGAAACTGCACAAAATGTTTTTGCACAGCTCGGCTGCACATGCGATCACACACTTGCAAGGCTAAAATACACTCCCCTGTGAGCGGCAACTATGCATTCGCACGGCTGCTAAAAACAGCTAGCGAGCGATCAACTCGGAATGAACCCCACTGACCGCAGTGTGCGTGCACAACCTTCCACATTGCGGCCTCATCCATGAAGGATGCGACTGCAGTGTTATTGACAGCGGTGGCCGTCGGAGGGGCATTATTGTGGCATTGGGGGGCATGGCATACTGAACGGGGGCACATCAGGAGCAGTTTTGGGGCAGCTGTGTGATGTCACCTGCAGCTCCTCCAGAAAAAAAATGCCCACTGATCGCCTAACTGACAGGGGTCAACCTTAGATCCGATGCCTCCACAATCTAATTAAATTGTGGACGCATCAGAGGGTGGCCTCACACATATATAATGCCCTCGGAAGTGCCATCTATACAAATTATGCCCCCACCAGTGGTGCAAGTAGAAAAAATGTCTTAGTGGCGCGTGCCAAAAAAATCAGTGTGGCCAAATGCCACATGGGGCGTGTCCAATGAAAATGGGGCGTGATACACATATGGGGGCCCAGATACACATATGACCCTGATAGTGCCAGATACACATATGCCCCCACCGTGCCAGATACAGTATGCTCATACAGTGCCTGATATGCCCCCACAGTGCCAGATACACGAATGCCCCACAGTGCCAGATACACAAATGCCCCACAATGCCAGATACACAAATGCCCCACAGTGCCAGATACACAAATGCCCCCAGCAGTGCCAGATATACAAATGCCCCCAGCAGTGCCATATATACCCCCACAGTGCCAGATACAACCCCAACAGTGCCAGATACACATATTCCCCCAGTGCCAGATATGCTCCACAGTGCCAGATACACAGTGCCCCCACAGTGCCAGAAACACATTGCTCCACAGTGCCATATACACTGCCTTTCACACACACACACACACACACACACACACACACACATATACAGATACACACACACACACACACACACACACACACACTTTCTCACTCACGCTCCTTCAACATACCATCTGGCTGGCTGGATTTGTAGCAGTTTCTGTCCTCTTCAGCCTTGTCCCATGTAGCTCCGCCCTTGGGGAGCTATTTAGCTCCGCTCCCTTTTCGGCCAGAGACCAGCACACTGACGGACACTGCGAGGGGGTAGGGGGAAGCTTCAAGCTGCCTGCGCCGCTGCCTGTCAAACGACGTGACAGGCACAGCAGCCAGCAGCAGCAGCAGGGGCCCCAGGCGCAGCAGCGGGGATGCAGAGCAGGGAGAGCGCCTCTGCGGTCAGGCGCCTACCTGCTATGCATCCCTTTGCTGAGCGGGTATTGCCGGGCCTGCATGTAATCGCAGTGACTACACTATTGAGGGAAGAAAGGCCTTGGTATAAGTGAGCATCCATTTTCTAAGTCTCATCTGTGAGCCTTTATTTCTAGCAACTGCGCTGCACTGTCACCCTATCTTATAAACGTGTCACTTTCTTACATACTTACATATTTAAGAATAAATATTCATCCAAGTTCATTTGTTACATTTATCTTTTGGAGTACATTGAGTTTTATCATATTGGTCATACAGTATCTTCCTGGAACTTCCTCCATTTTAAGTGACATCACTGGTATATACAGTATAAGTCCAACTTGCTCATAAAAAATATGTACACGTATTGTGCGTAATTGTTAAAGTGTGCAGTCTACTTTTATAGGCACTGTTGGGGGCTCACATGAAAAACAGTAATAAAAAATATACCTTGAACATGCAGGGTTTCAGAGTTATGCAAACCTCCATACTGCATGCATTCTTACAGTACCTCCATACTGCACGCATTATTACTTCAATACTGCACGCATTATTACCTCCATACTGCACGCATTATTACTTCCATACTGCACGCATTATTACCTCCATACTGCATGCATTATTACCTCCATACTGCATGCATTTTTACCGCTATACTGCACACATTATTACTTCCATACAGCACGCATTATTACCTCCATACTGCACGCATTATTACCTCCATACTGCACGCATTTTTATCTCTATACTGCACGCATTATTACCTCCATACTGCATGCATTATTACCTCCATTCTGCATGCATTATTACCTCCATACTGCACGCATTATTACCTCCATACTGCACACATTTTTACCTCCATACCGCACGCATTATTACTTCCATACTGCATGCATTATTACCTCCATACTGCACGCATTATTACCTCCATACTGCACGCATTTTTACCTCCATACTGCACGCATTATTACTTCCATACTGCATGCATTATTACCTCCATACTGCACGCATTATTACCTCCATACTAGAGATGAGCGCCTGAAATTTTTCGGGTTTTGTGTTTTGGTTTTGGGTTCGGTTCCGCGGCCGTGTTTTGGGTTCGAACGCGTTTTGGCAAAACCTCACCGAATTTTTTTTGTCGGATTCGGGTGTGTTTTGGATTCGGGTGTTTTTTTCAAAAAACACTAAAAAACAGCTTAAATCATAGAATTTGGGGGTCATTTTGATCCCAAAGTATTATTAACCTCAAAAACCATAATTTACACTCATTTTCAGTCTATTCTGAATACCTCACACCTCACAATATTATTTTTAGTCCTAAAATTTGCACCGAGGTCGCTGTGTGAGTAAGATAAGCGACCCTAGTGGCCGACACAAACACCGGGCCCATCTAGGAGTGGCACTGCAGTGTCACGCAGGATGTCCCTTCCAAAAAACCCTCCCCAAACAGCACATGACGCAAAGAAAAAAAGAGGCGCAATGAGGTAGCTGTGTGAGTAAGATTAGCGACCCTAGTGGCCGACACAAACACCGGGCCCATCTAGGAGTGGCACTGCAGTGTCACGCAGGATGGCCCTTCCAAAAAACCCTCCCCAAACAGCACATGACGCAAAGAAAAAAAGAGGCGCAATGAGGTAGCTGTGTGAGTAAGATTAGCGACCCTAGTGGCCGACACAAACACCGGGCCCATCTAGGAGTGGCACTGCAGTGTCACGCAGGATGTCCCTTCCAAAAAACCCTCCCCAAACAGCACATGACGCAAAGAAAAAAAGAGGCGCAATGAGGTAGCTGTGTGAGTAAGATTAGCGACCCTAGTGGCCGACACAAACACCGGGCCCATCTAGGAGTGGCACTGCAGTGTCACGCAGGATGTCCCTTCCAAAAAACCCTCCCCAAACAGCACATGACGCAAAGAAAAAAAGAGGCGCAATGAGGTAGCTGACTGTGTGAGTAAGATTAGCGACCCTAGTGGCCGACACAAACACCGGGCCCATTTAGGAGTGGCACTGCAGTGTCACGCAGGATGTCCCTTCCAAAAAACCCTCCCCAATCAGCACATGATGCAAAGAAAAAGAAAAGAAAAAAGAGGTGCAAGATGGAATTGTCCTTGGGCCCTCCCACCCACCCTTATGTTGTATAAACAAAACAGGACATGCACACTTTAACCAACCCATCATTTCAGTGACAGGGTCTGCCACACGACTGTGACTGATATGACGGGTTGGTTTGGACCCCCCCCAAAAAAGAAGCAATTAATCTCTCCTTGCACAAACTGGCTCTACAGAGGCAAGATGTCCACCTCACCATCACCCTCCGATATATCACCGTGTACATCCCCCTCCTCACAGATTATCAATTCGTCCCCACTGGAATCCACCATCTCAGCTCCCTGTGTACTTTGTGGAGGCAATTGCTGCTGGTCAATGTCTCCGCGGAGGAATTGATTATAATTCATTTTAATGAACATCATCTTCTCCACATTTTCTGGATGTAACCTCGTACGCCGATTGCTGACAAGGTGAGCGGCGGCACTAAACACTCTTTCGGAGTACACACTTGTGGGAGGGCAACTTAGGTAGAATAAAGCCAGTTTGTGCAAGGGCCTCCAAATTGCCTCTTTTTCCTGCCAGTATAAGTACGGACTGTGTGACGTGCCTACTTGGATGCGGTCACTCATATAATCCTCCACCATTCTATCAATGTTGAGAGAATCATATGCAGTGACAGTAGACGACATGTCCGTAATCGTTGTCAGGTCCTTCAGTCCGGACCAGATGTCAGCATCAGCAGTCGCTCCAGACTGCCCTGCATCACCGCCAGCGGGTGGGCTCGGAATTCTGAGCCTTTTCCTCGCACCCCCAGTTGCGGGAGAATGTGAAGGAGGAGATGTTGACAGGTCGCGTTCCGCTTGACTTGACAATTTTGTCACCAGCAGGTCTTTCAACCCCAGCAGACTTGTGTCTGCCGGAAAGAGAGATCCAAGGTAGGCTTTAAATCTAGGATCGAGCACGGTGGCCAAAATGTAGTGCTCTGATTTCAACAGATTGACCACCCGTGAATCCTTGTTAAGCGAATTAAGGGCTCCATCCACAAGTCCCACATGCCTAGCGGAATCGCTCCGTGTTAGCTCCTCCTTCAATGTCTCCAGCTTCTTCTGCAAAAGCCTGATGAGGGGAATGACCTGACTCAGGCTGGCAGTGTCTGAACTGACTTCACGTGTGGCAAGTTCAAAGGGCATCAGAACCTTGCACAACGTTGAAATCATTCTCCACTGCGCTTGAGACAGGTGCATTCCACCTACTATATCGTGCTCAATTGTATAGGCTTGAATGGCCTTTTGCTGCTCCTCCAACCTCTGAAGCATATAGAGGGTTGAATTCCACCTCGTTACCACTTCTTGCTTCAGATGATGGCAGGGCAGGTTCAGTAGTTTTTGGTGGTGCTCCAGTCTTCTGTACGTGGTGCCTGTACGCCGAAAGTGTCCCGCAATTCTTCTGGCCACCGACAGCATCTCTTGCACGCCCCTGTCGTTTTTAAAAAAATTCTGCACCACCAAATTCAAGGTATGTGCAAAACATGGGACGTGCTGGAATTTGCCCATATTTAATGCACACACAATATTGCTGGCGTTGTCCGATGCCACAAATCCACAGGAGAGTCCAATTGGGGTAAGCCATTCCGCGATGATCTTCCTCAGTTGCCGTAAGAGGTTTTCAGCTGTGTGCGTATTCTGGAAAGCGGTGATACAAAGCGTAGCCTGCCTAGGAAAGAGTTGGCGTTTGCGAGATGCTGCTACTGGTGCCGCCGCTGCTGTTCTTGCGGCGGGAGTCCATACATCTACCCAGTGGGCTGTCACAGTCATATAGTCCTGACCCTGCCCTGCTCCACTTGTCCACATGTCCGTGGTTAAGTGGACATTGGGTACAACTGCATTTTTTAGGACACTGGTGAGTCTTTTTCTGACGTCCGTGTACATTCTCGGTATCGCCTGCCTAGAGAAGTGGAACCTAGATGGTATTTGGTAACGGGGGCACACTGCCTCAATAAATTGTCTAGTTCCCTGTGAACTAACGGCGGATACCGGATGCACGTCTAACACCAACATAGTTGTCAAGGCCTCAGTTATCCGCTTTGCAGCAGGATGACTGCTGTGATATTTCATCTTCCTCGCAAAGGACTGTTGAACAGTCAATTGCTTACTGGAAGTAGTACAAGTGGGCTTACGACTTCCCCTCTGGGATGACCATCGACTCCCAGCAGCAACAACAGCAGCGCCAGCAGCAGTAGGCGTTACACGCAAGGATGCATCGGAGGAATCCCAGGCAGGAGAGGAATCGTCAGAATTGCCAGTGACATGGCCTGCAGGACTATTGGCATTCCTGGGGAAGGAGGAAATTGACACTGAGGGAGTTGGTGGGGTGGTTTGCGTGAGCTTGGTTACAAGAGGAAGGGATTTACTGGTCAGTGGACTGCTTCCGCTGTCACCCAAAGTTTTTGAACTTGTCACTGACTTATTATGAATGCGCTGCAGGTGACGTATAAGGGAGGATGTTCCGAGGTGGTTAACGTCCTTACCCCTACTTATTACAGCTTGACAAAGGGAACACACGGCTTGACACCTGTTGTCCGCATTTCTGGTGAAATACCTCCACACCGAAGAGCTGATTTTTTTGGTATTTTCACCTGGCATGTCAACGGCCATATTCCTCCCACGGACAACAGGTGTCTCCCCGGGTGCCTGACTTAAACAAACCACCTCACCATCAGAATCCTCCTGGTCAATTTCCTCCCCAGCGCCAGCAACACCCATATCCTCCTCATCCTGGTGTACTTCAACACTGACATCTTCAATCTGACTATCAGGAACTGGACTGCGGGTGCTCCTTCCAGCACTTGCAGGGGGCGTGCAAATGGTGGAAGGCGCATGCTCTTCACGTCCAGTGTTGGGAAGGTCAGGCATCGCAACCGACACAATTGGACTCTCCTTGTGGATTTGGGATTTCGAAGAATGCACAGTTCTTTGCTGTGCTGCTTTTGCCAGCTTGAGTCTTTTCATTTTTCTAGCGAGAGGCTGAGTGCTTCCATCCTCATGTGAAGCTGAACCACTAGCCATGAACATAGGCCAGGGCCTCAGCCGTTCCTTGCCACTCCGTGTCGTAAATGGCATATTGGCAAGTTTACGCTTCTCCTCCGACAATTTTATTTTAGGTTTTGGAGTCCTTTTTTTTCTGATATTTGGTGTTTTGGATTTGACATGCTCTGTACTATGACATTGGGCATCGGCCTTGGCAGACGACGTTGCTGGCATTTCATCGTCTCGGCCATGACTAGTGGCAGCAGCTTCAGCACGAGGTGGAAGTGGATCTTGATCTTTCCCTAATTTTGGAACCTCAACATTTTTGTTCTCCATATTTTAATAGGCACAACTAAAAGGCACCTCAGGTAAACAATGGAGATGGATACTAGTATACAATTATGGACTGCCTGCCGAGTGCAGACACAGAGGTAGCCACAGCCGTGAACTACCGTACTGTACTGTGTCTGCTGCTAATATAGACTGGTTGATAAAGAGATGTCTATGTAACTATGTATGTATAAAGAAGAAAGAAAAAAAAAACACGGTTAGGTGGTATACAATTATGGACGGACTGCCTGCCGAGTGCAGACACAGAGGTAGCCACAGCCGTGAACTACCGTACTGTACTGTGTCTGCTGCTAATAATATAGACTGGTTGATAAAGAGATGTCGTAGTAGTATGTATGTATAAAGAAGAAAGAAAAAAAAACCACGGTTAGGTGGTATACAATTATGGACGGACTGCCTGCCGAGTGCAGACACAGAGGTAGCCACAGCCGTGAACTACCGTACTGTACTGTGTCTGCTGCTAATATAGACTGGTTGATAAAGAGATGTCTATGTAACTATGTATGTATAAAGAAGAAAGAAAAAAAAACCACGGTTAGGTGGTATACAATTATGGACGGAATGCCTGCCGAGTGCAGACACAGAGGTAGCCACAGCCGTGAACTACCGTACTGTACTGTGTCTGCTGCTAATATAGACTGGTTGATAAAGAGATGTCTATGTAACTATGTATGTATAAAGAAGAAAGAAAAAAAAACCACGGTTAGGTGGTATACAATTATGGACGGACTGCCTGCCGAGTGCAGACACAGAGGTAGCCACAGCCGTGAACTACCGTACTGTACTGTGTCTGCTGCTAATATAGACTGGTTGATAAAGAGATGTCTATGTAACTATGTATGTATAAAGAAGAAAGAAAAAAAAACCACGGTTAGGTGGTATACAATTATGGACGGACTGCCTGCCGAGTGCAGACACAGAGGTAGCCACAGCCGTGAACTACCGTACTGTACTGTGTCTGCTGCTAATATAGACTGGTTGATAAAGAGATGTCTATGTAACTATGTATGTATAAAGAAGAAAGAAAAAAAAACCACGGTTAGGTGGTATACAATTATGGACGGACTGCCTGCCGAGTGCAGACACAGAGGTAGCCACAGCCGTGAACTACCGTACTGTACTGTGTCTGCTGCTAATATAGACTGGTTGATAAAGAGATGTCTATGTAACTATGTATGTATAAAGAAGAAAGAAAAAAAAACCACGGTTAGGTGGTATACAATTATGGACGGACGGACTGCCGAGTGCAGACACAGAGGTAGCCACAGCCGTGAACTACCGTACTGTACTGTGTCTGCTGCTAATATAGACTGGTTGATAAAGAGATGTCGTAGTAGTATGTATGTATAAAGAAGAAAAAAAAACCACGGTTAGGTGGTATACAATTATGGACGGACTGCCTGCCGAGTGCAGACACTGAGGTAGCCACAGCCGTGAACTACCGTACTGTGTCTGCTGCGACTGGATGATAAATGATATAAAAAATATATATATATCACTACTGCAGCCGGACAGGTATATATTATATATTATATAATGACGGACCTGCTGGACACTGTCTGTCAGCAGAATGAGTTTTATTTTTATAGAATAAAAAAAAAAACAACACACAAGTGAAGTCACACGACGAGTGTTTAACTTTTTCAGGCAATCACAATATAAGTATACTACTAACTATACTGGTGGTCAGTGTGGTCAGGTCACTGGTCAGTCACACTGGCAGTGGCACTCCTGCAGCAAAAGTGTGCACTGTTTAATTTTAATATAATATTATGTACTCCTGGCTCCTGCTATAACCTATAACTGGCACTGCAGTGCTCCCCAGTCTCCCCCACAATTATAAGCTGTGTGAGCTGAGCAGTCAGACAGATATATAATATATATAGATGATGCAGCACACTGGGCTGAGCCTGAGCAGTGCACACAGATATGGTATGTGACTGAGTCACTGTGTGTATCGCTTTTTTCAGGCAGAGAACGGATATATTAAATAAACTGCACTGTCTGGTGGTCACTCACTATATAATATTATGTACTCCTGGCTCCTGCTATAACCTATAACTGGCACTGCAGTGCTCCCCAGTCTCCCCCACAATTATAAGCTGTGTGAGCTGAGCAGTCAGACAGATATATAATATATATAGATGATGCAGCACACTGGGCTGAGCCTGAGCAGTGCACACAGATATGGTATGTGACTGAGTCACTGTGTGTATCGCTTTTTTCAGGCAGAGAACGGATATATTAAATAAACTGCACTGTCTGGTGGTCACTCACTAGTAAACTCTCTGCACTCTCTACACTTCTACAGTACTCCTCCTAGTCCTAAGCTCCAGTAAATCTCTCTCTCTTATAATCTAAATGGAGAGGACGCCAGCCACGTCCTCTCCCTATCAATCTCAATGCACGTGTGAAAATGGCGGCGACGCGCGGCTCCTTATATAGAATCCGAGTCTCGCGATAGAATCCGAGCCTCGCGAGAATCCGACAGCGTCATGATGACGTTCGGGCGCGCTCGGGTTAACCGAGCAAGGCGGGAAGATCCGAGTCGCTCGGATCCGTGTAAAAAAAGCTGAAGTTCGGGCGGGTTCGGATTCCGAGGAACCGAACCCGCTCATCTCTACTCCATACTGCACGCATTTTTACCTCCATACTGCATGCATTATTACCTCCTGCATTATTACTAGAGATGAGCGGGTTCAGTTCTCCGAGATCCGAACCCCCTCGAACTTCACCTATTTTACACGGTTCCGAGGCAGCCTCGGATCTTCCCACCTTGTTCGGTTAACCCGAACGCGCCTGAACGGCATCATCCCACTGTCGGATTCTTGCGAGATTCGTATTCTATATAAAGAGCAGCGCGTCACCGCCATTTTCACTTGTGCATTGGAGATTGAACGGAGAGGACGTGGCTGCGTTCTCTCCCTGAAAAGCTCAGTATCTGTGCTCAGTGTGCTGCAAATATCTGTGCTCAGTGTGCTGCAAATATCTGTGCTCAGTGTGCTGAAAATATCTACGTTCTCTACCTGAAAACGCTCCATATCTGTGCTCAGTGTGCTGCAAATATCTGTGCTCAGTGTGCTGCATTGTGGGGACCACTAGTATATAATTATAGTAGTACAGTACAGTAGGCCATTGCTGTATCTTGCAACTCTGTGTCAAGTATACTATCCATATCTGTGCTGCATTATTGCAAGCAGTATATAGTAGGACAGTGCAGCATTTTGGTGACCAGCAGTGTACATATAGTACAGTAGGCCATTGCTGTATCTTGCAGCTCTGTGTCAAGTATACTATCCATATCTGTGCTGCATTATTGTGAGCAGTATATAGTAGGACAGTGCAGCATTTTGGTGACCAGCAGTATACATATAGTACAGTACAGTAGGCCATTGCTGTATCTTGCAGCTCTGTGTCAAGTATACTATCCATATCTGTGCTGCATTATTGTGTGTAGTATTTAGTAGGACAGTGCAGCATTTTGGTGACCAGCAGTATACATATAGTACAGTACAGTAGGCCATTGCTATTGATATATTCCTGGCATATAATTCCACACATTAAAAAATGGAGAACAAAAATGTGGAGGGTAAAATAGGGAAAGATCAAGATCCACTTCCACCTCGTGCTGAAGCTGCTGCCACTAGTCATGGCCGAGACGATGAAATGCCATCAACGTCGTCTGCCAAGGCCGATGCCCAATGTCATAGTAGAGAGCATGTAAAATCCAAAAACTGAAGTTCAGTAAAATGACCCAAAAATCAAAATTAAAAGCGTCTGAGGAGAAGCGTAAACTTGCCAATATGCCATTTACGACACGGAGTGGCAAGGAACGGCTGAGGCCCTGGCCTATGTTCATGGCTAGTGGTTCAGCTTCACATGAGGATGGAAGCACTCATCCTCCCGCTAGAAAAATGAAAAGACTTAAGCTGGCAAAAGCACAGCAAAGAATTGTGCATTCTAGAGATGAGCGGGTTCGGTTTCTCTGAATCCGAACCCGCCCGAACTTCATGGTTTTTTTCACGGGTCCGAGCAGACTCGGATCCTCCCGCCTTGCTCGGTTAACCCGAGCGCGCCCGAACGTCATCATGACGCTGTCGGATTCTCGCGAGACTCGGATTCTATATAAGGAGCCGCGCGTCGCCGCCATTTTCACACGTGCATTGAGATTGATAGTGAGAGGACGTGGCTGGCGTCCTCTCCATTTAGATTATAAGAGAGAGAGATTTACTGGAGTTTAGGACTAGGAGGAGTACTGTAGAAGTGTAGAGAGTGCAGAGAGTTTACTAGTGAGTGACCACCAGACAGTGCAGTTTATTTAATATATCCGTTCTCTGCCTGAAAAAAGCGATACACACAGTGACTCAGTCACATACCATATCTGTGTGCACTGCTCAGGCTCAGCCCAGTGTGCTGCATCATCTATATATATTATATATCTGTCTGACTGCTCAGCTCACACAGCTTATAATTGTGGGGGAGACTGGGGAGCACTGCAGTGCCAGTTATAGGTTATAGCAGGAGCCAGGAGTACATAATATTATATAGTGAGTGACCACCAGACAGTGCAGTTTATTTATATATCCGTTCTCTGCCTGAAAAAAGCGATACACACAGTGACTCAGTCACATACCATATCTGTGTGCACTGCTCAGGCTCAGCCCAGTGTGCTGCATCATCTATATATATTATATATCTGTCTGACTGCTCAGCTCACACAGCTTATAATTGTGGGGGAGACTGGGGAGCACTGCAGTGCCAGTTATAGGTTATAGCAGGAGCCAGGAGTACATAATATTATATTAAAATTAAACAGTGCACACTTTTGCTGCAGGAGTGCCACTGCCAGTGTGACTGACCAGTGACCTGACCACACTGACCACCAGTATAGTTAGTAGTATACTTATATTGTGATTGCCTGAAAAAGTTAAACACTCGTCGTGTGACTTCACTTGTGTGTTGTTTTTTTTTTTATTCTATAAAAATAAAACTCATTCTGCTGACAGACAGTGTCCAGCAGGTCCGTCATTATATAATATATAATATATACCTGTCCGGCTGCAGTAGTGATATATATATATATTTTTTATATCATTTATCATCCAGTCGCAGCAGACACAGTACGGTAGTTCACGGCTGTGGCTACCTCTGTGTCTGCACTCGGCAGGCAGTCCGTCCATAATTGTATACCACCTAACCGTGGTTTTTTTTTCTTCTTTATACATACATACTACTACGACATCTCTTTATCAACCAGTCTATATTAGCAGCAGACACAGTACAGTACGGTAGTTCACGGCTGTGGCTACCTCTGTGTCTGCACTCAGGAGGCAGTCCGTCCATAATTGTATACCACCTAACCTTTTTCTTTGCATCATGTGCTGATTGGGGAGGGTTTTTTGGAAGGGACATCCTGCGTGACACTGCAGTGCCACTCCTAAATGGGCCCGGTGTTTGTGTCGGCCACTAGGGTCGCTAATCTTACTCACACAGTCAGCTACCTCATTGCGCCTCTTTTTTTCTTTGCGTCATGTGCTGTTTGGGGAGGGTTTTTTGGAAGGGACATCCTGCGTGACACTGCAGTGCCACTCCTAGATGGGCCCGGTGTTTGTGTCGGCCACTAGGGTCGCTAATCTTACTCACACAGCTACCTCATTGCGCCTCTTTTTTTCTTTGCGTCATGTGCTGTTTGGGGAGGGTTTTTTGGAAGGGACATCCTGCGTGACACTGCAGTGCCACTCCTAGATGGGCCCGGTGTTTGTGTCGGCCACTAGGGTCGCTAATCTTACTCACACAGCTACCTCATTGCGCCTCTTTTTTTCTTTGCGTCATGTGCTGTTTGGGGAGGGTTTTTTGGAAGGGACATCCTGCGTGACACTGCAGTGCCACTCCTAGATGGGCCCGGTGTTTGTGTCGGCCACTAGGGTCGCTAATCTTACTCACACAGCTACCTCATTGCGCCTCTTTTTTTCTTTGCGTCATGTGCTGTTTGGGGAGGGTTTTTTGGAAGGGACATCCTGCGTGACACTGCAGTGCCACTCCTAGATGGGCCCGGTGTTTGTGTCGGCCACTAGGGTCGCTAATCTTACTCACACAGCTACCTCATTGCGCCTCTTTTTTTCTTTGCGTCATGTGCTGTTTGGGGAGGGTTTTTTGGAAGGGCCATCCTGCGTGACACTGCAGTGCCACTCCTAGATGGGCCCGGTGTTTGTGTCGGCCACTAGGGTCGCTAATCTTACTCACACAGCTACCTCATTGCGCCTCTTTTTTTCTTTGCGTCATGTGCTGTTTGGGGAGGGTTTTTTGGAAGGGACATCCTGCGTGACACTGCAGTGCCACTCCTAGATGGGCCCGGTGTTTGTGTCGGCCACTACGGTCGCTTATCTTACTCACACAGCGACCTCGGTGCAAATTTTAGGACTAAAAATAATATTGTGAGGTGTGAGGTATTCAGAATAGACTGAAAATGAGTGTAAATTATGGTTTTTGAGGTTAATAATACTTTGGGATCAAAATGACCCCCAAATTCTATGATTTAAGCTGTTTTTTAGTGTTTTTTGAAAAAAACACCCGAATCCAAAACACACCCGAATCCGACAAAAAAAATTTGGTGAGGTTTTGCCAAAACGCGTTCGAACCCAAAACACGGCCGCGGAACCGAACCCAAAACCAAAACACAAAACCCGAAAAATTTCAGGCGCTCATCTCTAGTGCATTCTTCTAAATCACAAATCCCCAAGCAGAGTCCAATTGTGTCGGTTGTCATGCCTGACCTTCCCAACACTGGACGGGAAGAGGTGGCGCCTTCCACCATTTGCACGTCCCCTGCAAGTGCTGGAAGGACCACCCAAAGTCCAGTTCCGGATAGGTCAAATTGAAGATGTCACTGTTGAAGTACACCAGGATGAGGATATGGGTGTTGCTGGCGCTGAGGAGGAAATTGACAAGGAGTATTCTGATGGTGAGGTGGTTTGTTTAAGTCAGGCACCTGGGGAGACACCTGTTGTCCATGGGATGAATATGGCCATTGACATGCCTGGTCAAATTACAAAAAAAAAATCACCTCTTCGGTGTGGAATTATTTTAACAGAAATGCGGACAACAGGTGTCAAGCCGTGTGTTGCCTTTGCCAAGTAGGGGTAAGGACATTAACCACCTAGGAACATCCTTCCTTATATGTCACCTGGAGTGCATTCATCAGAAGTCATTGACAAGTTCAAAAACTTTGGGTGACAGCAGAAGCAGTCCACTGACAACTAAATCCCTTCCTCTTGTACCCAAGCTCCTGCAAACCACACCACAAACTCCCTCAGTGTCAATTTCCTCCTTAGACAGGAACGCCAATAGTCCTGCAGGCCGTGTCACTGGCAAGTCTGACTAGTCCTCTCCTGACTGGGATTCCTCCGATGCATCATTGAGTGTAACGCCTACTGCTGCTGGCGCTGCTGTTGTTGTTGCTGCTGGTAGTCGATCGTCATCCCAGAGGGGAAGTCGGAAGACCACTTGTACTACTTCCAGTAAGCAATTAACTGTCCAACAGTCCTTTGCGAGGAAGATGAAATATCACAGCAGTCATCCTGCTGCAAAGCGGATAACTCAGGCATTGGCAACTGTGTAGGTGTTAAACGTGTGTCCGGTATCCTCCGTTAGTTCACAGGCACTTAGAGAATTGCTTGAGGTATTGTGTCCCTGGTACCAAATACCATCTAGGTTCCACTTCTCTAGGCAGGCGATACCGAGAATGTACACAGACGTCAGAAAAAGACTCACCAGTGTCCTAAAAAATGCAGTTGTACCCAATGTCCACTTAACCACGGACATGTGGACAAGTGGAGCAGGGCAGACTCAGGACTATATGACTGTGATAGCCCACTGGGCAGCAAGAACAGCAGCGGCGGCACCAGTAGCAGCATCTCGCAAATGCCAACTCGTTCCTATGCAGGCTACGCTTTGTATCACCGCTTTCCATAAGAGGCACACAACTAACAACCTCTTACGGAAATTGAGGAACATCATCGCAGAATGGCTTACCCCAATTGGACTCTCCTGGGGATTTGTGACATCGGACAACGCCACCAATATTGTGCGTGCATTACATGTGGGCAAATTCCAGCACGTCCCATGTTTTGCACATACATTGAACTTGGTGGTGCAGAATTTTAAAAAAAACGACAGGGGTATGCAAGAGATGCTGTCAGTGTCCTAAAGAATTGTGGGCCACTTTCGGCATTCAGCCACCGCGTGCCGAAGACTGGAGCACCAGCAAATACTCCTGAACCTGCCCCGCCATCATCTGAAGCAAGAGGTGGTAACGAGGTGGAATTCAACCTTCTATATGCTTCAGAGGATGGAAGAGCAGCAAAAGGCCATTCAAGCCTATACATCTGCCTACGATATAGGCAAAGGAGGGGGAATGCACCTGACTCAAGCGCAGTGGAGAATGATTTCAATGTTGTGCAAGGTTCTGCAACCCTTTGAACTTGCCACACGTGAAGTGAGTTCAGACACTGCCAGCCTGAGTCAGGTCATTCCCCTCATCAGGCTTTTGCAGAAGCAGCTGGATAAATTGAAGGAGGAGCTAAGACGGAGCGATTCCGCTAGGCATGTGGGACTTGTGGATGGAGCCCTTCATTCGCTTAACCAGGATTCACGGGTGGTCAATCTGTTGAAATCAGAGCACTACATTTTGGCCACCGTGCTCGATCCTAGGTTTAAAGCCTACGTTGTATCTCTCTTTCCGTCAGACACAAGTCTGCAGATGTTCAAAGACCTGCTGGTGAGACACTTGTCAACTCAAGCGGAACGTGACCCGTCAACAGCTCCTCCTTCACATTCTCCCGCAACTGGGGCTGCAAGGAAAAGGCTAAGAATTCCAGTCTGGAGTGAGTGCTGACATCTGGTCCGGACTGAAGGACCTGTCAACGATTACTGACATGTCGTCTACTGTCACTGCAAATGATTCTGTCACCATTGAAAGAATGGTGGAGGATTATATGAGTGACCGCATCCAAGTAGGCACGTCAGACAGTCCGTACGTATACTGGCAGGAAAAAGAGGCAATTTGGAGGCCCTTGCACAAACTGGCTTTATTTTACCTAAGTTGCCCCCCCTCCAGTGTGTACTCTGAAAGAGTGTTTAGTACAGCCGGTCACCTTGTCAGCGATCGGCGTACGAGATTACGTCCACAAAATGTGGAGAAGATGATGTTCATCAAAATGAATTATAATCAATTCCTCCGTGGAGACATTCACCATCAATTGCCTCTAGAAAGTACACAGGGACCTGAGATGGTGGATTCCAGTGGGGATGAATTAAACCTCTGTGAGGAGGGGGATGTACACAGTGAAAGGGGTGAGGAATCAGAGGATGATGATGAGGTGGATATCTTGCCTCTGTAGAGCCAGTTTGAGCAAGGAGAGATTGCTTCTTTTTTTGGTGGGGGCCCAAACCAACCAGTCATTTCAGCCACAGTCGTGTGGCAGACCCTGTGGCTGAAATGATGGGTTTGTTAAAGTGTGCGTGTCATGTTTATACAACATAAGGGTGGGTGGGAGGGCCCAAGGACAATTCCATCTTGCACCTCTTTTTTTTATTTTATTTATCTTTGCATCATGTGATGTTTGGGACCAATTTTTTTAAGTGCCATCCTGTCTGAAACTGCAGTGCCACTCCTAGATGGGCCAGGTGTTTGTGCCGCCCACTTGGGTCGCTTAGCTTAGTCATCCAGCGACCTTGGTGCAAATTTTAGGACTAAAAATAATATTGTGAGGTGTGAGGTGTTCAGAATAGACTGGAAATGAGTGGAAATTATGGTTGTTGAGGTTAATAATACTATAGGATCAAAATTACCCCCAAATTCTATGATTTAAGCTGTTTTTGAGGGGTTTTTGAAAAAAAAAACACCCGGATCCAAAACACACCCGAATCCGACAAAAAAATTTCAGGGAAGTTTTGCCAAAACGCGTCTGAATCCAAAACACGGCCGCGGAACCGAATCCAAAACCAAAACACAAAACCCGAAAAATTTCCGGTGCACATCTCTAATTATTACCTGCATACTGCACGCATTATTACCTCCATACTACACGCATTATTACCTCCATACTGCATGCACTATTACCTCCATACTACACGCATTATTACCTCCATACTGCACGCATTATTACCTCCATACTGCACGCATTATTACCTCCATACTCCATGCATTATTACTTCCATACTGCACGCATTATTCCCTCCATACTGCATGCATTATTACCTCCATACTGCGCGCATTATTACCTCCATACTGCATGCATTATTACCTCCATACTGCATGCATTATTACCTCCATACTGCATGCATTATTCCCTCCATACTGCACGCATTATTACCTCCATACTGCACGCATTTTTATTTCCATACTGCACGCTTTATTACCTCCATACTGCACGCATTATCTGCATACTACACGCTTTATTACCTCCATACTGCACGCTTTATTACCTCCATACTGTACGTATTATCTCCATACTACACGCTTTATTACCTCCATACTGCACGCTTTATTAAATAAAAAAGTCATTAAATGTTCTGTGATATTTAACATCTTGAAGACAGAAAACTAGCACAATAAATATGTTACACTCTCACTTGCTCTTTGCTTGACCTCCTTTAGGAAAGCTATGCCCCTGGCACAGACACTCTGGGAATATCAAGGTGAAAGCTGTAACATGCAATCATTACTTTCTCTATTTTCTTTAATACTGATGTGATACTCAGAAGGCACATTTGACATCTACTGCACTTACGGGTAGCTGAGGTTTATATATTAATCTTTACTTCTTATTGCAGTCTTGCAAACATATTGGCCAGACTTCCAGTTGCATTGCTCTCTGAATATTCCACTTTGCCATCTATTGCTGGCATACTTTACTAAACATGTCGCAGTCCTGTTATAGGAGGTAAAAGGGTGCAATCAGCTGTTAAGTTAACCCTGAAAGTCATTTGGCACTTTATTGAATTCTCTGTTACTATGGAAACTCTTGGAAGAAACATTTTATTTTTACTAATCTGTGATGTGTACTCTCTGCAATTAATGAATAGCAAGAAATAAAATAATAATATAAATATTTGCCACCAGCCTAGTGCAGGGAGCCAGGGGCGTTTTAAGAGAGTAGGGGACCCGCGTGCAGCCTCCGTCGCGGGCCCCCTCCTCTCCGGCAGCTAGTAGACTCTGGCGCCATGTTCCTGGGGACAGCACCAGTGCAAATGCACTCGGAAATAGCTGCAGCGACCATTTTCCAAGTGATTTTTGCCCGTACTGCAGATCCGCCACTACGGGACTCCAGAGGGGTAAGTACCATGTTATATCTGCCCCATCTGCAGTGTACATGGTTATGTCCATTAGGTGACAAATTTGCTGCTGCGATCAGATCTGGATTAAGGGGGTAAGTCCAAGTTGATCACAGCAGGATTTTTGATAGCAATTGGGCAAAACCATGTGCACTGCAGGTGGGGCAGATATAACATTTGCAGAGAGAGTTAGATTTGGGTGGGTTATTTTGTTTCTGTGCAGGGTAAATACTGGCTGCTTTATTTTTACACTGCAATTTAGATTGCAGATTGAACACACCACACCCAAATCTAACTCTCTCTGCACATGTTATATCTGCCTCCCCTGCAGTGCACATGGTTTTGCCCAATTGCTAACAAAAATCCTGCTGCGATCAACTTGGAATTACCCCCCAGGCCCATTGTTTTTAAACCTAAACTGATATAAATGAATAGTTTATTTGTTTCTCCTGGTACTTTTTAATTATACAGACATCTCTGTAGCTCACAACTCAGAGCTAATTCAGACCTGTTCGCAGCAGCAAAATTGTTCTCTAATGGGCAAAACCATGTGCACTGCAGAGGGGGGCAGATATAACATGTAGAGAGAGTGTTAGATTTAGGTGGGTTACATTGTTTCTCTGCAGGGTAAATACTGGCTGCTTTATTTTTAAACAGCAATTTAGATTTCAGTTTGAACACACCCCACCCAAATATAACTCTCTCTGCACATATTATATCTGCCCCACCTGCAGTGCACATGGTTTTGACCCATTAGAGAACAATGTTGCTGCGATCAGGTCTGAATTAGGCCCTCAGTTTTTGTGGCTTCATTTCCGTGTATGTTTGGGGTGCAAATTGCCTTCAGTTACATAGGCCCCATGCTATCTGTTATGTATGAGGATTTTGATGTAGGGTCAACTGTGCTGAACTTGAAATGGGATGCATTTAGTATCCTGCCTGTCAGGGGGTATCCCAGTGGCGCACCCAGGGGGGGGTTTCCGAGTACCCAAAAAAACCCCTCCACTAAAAAAAAAAAAAAAAAAAAAAAAAAATTTTTTTTTTTATAGCTGCATGAGTATTATTAATGACTGTCTAGCGTCCTCTGCAGCCTGCTGTCTTCCTGGTAGCACTTGCAAGTGCAATAAAAGTTAACTTTATTTTAATTATAGTACATATATATCCATGTGCATACATATATACACATGTATATACATACATACATACATACATACATATAAATACACACATGATATATATATAAATGTGTGTATATATGTGTACTGTATGTGTGTGTACATATATATATATATATATATATGTATGCTTCTTTAATATGCTATGTATATGTGTATATGTGTGTGTGTGTATATATATATATATGTATATATATATATATGTGTAGATATATGTGTGTGTGTATGTATATATATATATATATATATATATATATACACACACACACACACAGACACACTAGTTTTACGGACCCAGCATATACTGGGTCACCTCAGTCCCCACCCCCGTGATTGACTCCGCCCAGTTCTGGAAACCCCCCATGCAAATCCTGCGTTTGCCACTGTATCCGGACTCCAGGTCGACAGCACAAATGTCGACACACCTTAGGTCGACACCAATTGGTCGACACACCTTAGGTCGACATGGACAAAAGGTCGACATGAACAAGGTCGACATGGAAAAAGGTCGACATGAGTTTTTCACGATTTTTTTCTTTTTTTGACCCTTTTGATACTTAACGATCCACGTGGACTACGATTGGAATGGTAAAGTGTGCCGAGCGAAGCGGTAGCGGAGCGAAGGCACCATGCCCGAAGCATGGCGAGCGAAGCGATTCATGCGAGGGGACGCGGTGCACTTATTGGGGTTCCCGGTCACTCTACGAAGAAAACGACACCAAAAAAACATGAAAAACTCATGTCGACCTTTTTCCATGTCGACCTTGTTCCTGTCGACCTTTTGTCCATGTCGACCTTTTGTCCATGTCGACCTAAGGTGTGTCGACCAATTGGCGTCGACCTTTGTGCTGTCGACCCTCAGTCCCAGACCCCTGTCAGGGTGCCACCACCAACTGACACCACTCAGGACACCGGCGCAGGATCTCCGACAGACGTCATCCCAAAGGTGAGTATTGGTGTACGGTTACTGCCCGAGGGAGGGGGGTTAGGGTTAGGTCCTAGGGGGGTTAACCCTAGCCGCCACCCTCCAAGGAGTAGCTGTAGCTATCACCCCCAGGCAGTTAACCCTAGCCGCCACACCCTGATGGTTAGGGTTAGGGTAGGGGACGGGGGGTAGAAATATTTACCCCCTCTAATGTCAGGATCTCCAATGTCAGAATGCTGTGATCGGTCATGTGACCACCGGCATCCTGACCACGGGATTCAGTATGTAGTCTCTTGAAATATGGTTAAAATACTAGCAGTGGTATGGCAGAGTAATAGTATACACCAACTGATCCTCAAAGTGACAAAACAGCCCAGTACTTAAACAGTGGAGTAGTTTATATAACAGTAATGTGGATGTAGAAACGTATTCCCAGTTATGGATATAGAGAGGAGCTTGAATTTAGCATACAGATCACCTGACGATGACTGTATAAAGATAGAGGTGCATGATACAATCAATGATTGGGGTTGTGTAATGCAGTGTATCCCCTTGTAGCGCTCTTACACAGTGACAAAATGGCCCTGTGCATGGGAAGAAGACCAAATGGTGGCCATCTTGGTAAAGGGCTTTATTCCTCCCTGAAGGAACATCTTCAAGACTGTGCAGTAGTGCTGGTTCAACACCCCTCCATTGCTACAAACTTCTCCATGTTACACAAACATTTCTTACTCTTGGGTACTGTATGAACTTTTTGTACTGTAGAAACCTGTACAAAAACTGACGGTTAGTTAAGCAGTAAAATATCAGCATTTTGGACAATTCTAGTACATATATCTTGAAAAAGTTATCAGTCAGACTTGATTCACACAAAATCTCTTTACCTATTTTGGATTTCCACTCACACCAGTCATGTCTTGACTTTTGCTGTTGGATATCTAGAGGTTCACTGAACACAATATTTGCATATTCCTTATAGTAGCTCCCTGGTGTTTAACAAATGTTTAATCTCACAGAAGCTATGTTCTACGTTTGGATGTCCATGCTGGTAGCCTCTGGTTCAGATATGTTGACAAGCTTTCTAGTTTTTGGATTCCAGAGCCTGTAACCTTTACTTTCTTGACAATAACCAAGCATGATATACTTCATAGACTTTGTATAAAGCTTGTGTCTTCTCTCTTGTGGCAAGTGTACATAGGCAGTGTTTCCAAAACCTCTGAGATGCTTTCTACTTCTTCCTGACCAGGCTTTAATTGGAGTTTTGTCTTTTAAGGGAATTGTTGGAGCATGATTTTTCAGATAAACTGCTGTAGACATTGCTTCCATCCAAAATTGCTTATTTAGGCATGTATCATTCAGCATGCATCTAGCTTTCTCCACTAATGTGCAATTTGCATGCTCACTTGCACCATTCTGTTCTGGCGTGTACACGATGGCCAATTGATGCTCAATTCCATGTGTCTTTGTTTAGATGTTCTCCTCCATTGTCAGATCTTAAGGACTTCATATAACATTTATATTCTTCTGCTTACATTCAGTTGCTTTCTGACTTATTTTGTGACATACAGAACACATACTTGAATTTTGTGGGCGTCTCACACTTAGAATGTAATGCAGTACTCTCAGCATTTATCTCATGTTCTTGGCACTGTAGCAGTTGTGTTCTGACAATGTCTGTAGCTAAGTTTTCTTCCTATTAGCAAAACTGTTTCTTTGCAGATAGGATCTCCTCTGTTACATACTCAAGCAGTAGGCACACAATGGGAAGCTCTTGTGGTATAACTTATTTATAATGAAACTGAATAGGTCATAAAACAAATTAACATACTGAACAAGACTGGTATATATGAAAAGCCATCTTCTTTCCCTTTCTACTCCTTTTGGAAGATTCCTATATCAAACAAGTACACATATACAGTATATCGTAGACTGTTAACACAGTAACACATAAACAACAGCTCCACCTGCTGTCCCTCCAGTGATTACTCAACAGTATGAAAGTCTCAGTCTGTTATAATTAGTGATGTGCACGGCCGTGTTTTGGATTAGGACGCGTTTTGGCAAAACCTCCCTGAAATTTTTTTGTCGGATTCGGGTGTTTTTTTTGCAAAAAACCCTCAAAAACAGCTTAAATCATAGCATTTGGGGGACATTTTGATCCCATAGTATTATTAAACTCAATAACCATAATTTCCACATATTTCCAGTCTATTCTGAACACCTCACACATCACAATATTATTTTTAGTCCTAAAATTTGCACCGAGGTCGCTGAATGACTAAGCTAAGCGACCCAAGTGGCCGACACAAACACCTGGCCCATCTAGGAGTGGCACTGCAGTGTCAGACAGGATGGCAGATTTAAAAAATAGTCCCCAAACAGCACATGATGCAAAGAAAAAAAGAGGTGCAATGAGGTAGCTGTGTGACTAAGCTAAGCGACCCAAGTGGCCGACGCAAACACCTGGCCCATCTAGGAGTGGCACTGCAGTTTTCTAACGAGAGGATGAGTGCTTCCGTCCTCATGTGAATCTGAACCACTAGCCATGAACATAGGCCAGGGCCTCAGCTGTTCCTTGATGCAAAGAAAAAAGAGGTGCAATGAGGTAGCTGTGTGACTAAGCTAAGAGACCCAAGTGGCCGACACAAACACCTGGCCCATCTAGGAGTGGCACTGCAGTGTCAGACAGGATGGCAGATTTAAAAAATAGTCCCCAAACAGCACATGATGCAAAGAAAAAAAGAGGTGCAATGAGGTAGCTGTGTGACTAAGCTAAGCGACCCAAGTGGCCGACACAAACACCTGGCCCATCTAGGAGTGGCACTGCAGTTTTCTAACGAGAGGATGAGTGCTTCCGTCCTCATGTGAATCTGAACCACTAGCCATGAACATAGGCCAGGGCCTCAGCTGTTCCTTGCCATTCCGTGTCGTAAATGGCATATTGGCAAGTTTACGCTTCTCATCAGACGCTTTTAATTTTGATTTTTGGGTCATTTTACGGAACTTTTGTTTTTTGGATTTTACATGCTCTCTACTATTACATTGGGCATTGGCCTTGGCAGACGACGTTGATGTCATTTCAACGTCTCGGCCATGACTAGTGGCAGCAGCTTCAGCACGAGGTGGAAGTGGATCTTGATCTTTCCCTATTTTACCCTCCACATTTTTGTTCTCCATTTTTTAATGTGTGGAATTATATGCCAGTAATATATCAATAGCAATGGCCTACTGTACCGTACTGCTATATATTATATACTGGTGGTCAGCAAAATTATGCACTGTCCTCCTACTACTGCACACAACAACTAAAATACACCACAGGTATGGATGGATAGTATACTTGACGACACAGGGGTAGGTAGAGCAGTGGACTACTGTACCGTACTGCTATATATTATATACTGGTGGTCAGCAAAATTATGCACTGTCCTCCTACTACTGCGCACAACAACTAAAATGCACCACAGACATGGATGGATAGTATACTTGACGACACAGGGGTAGGTAGAGCAGTGGACTACTCTACCGTACTGCTATATATTATATACTGGTGGTCAGCAAAATTATGCACTGTCCTCCTACTACTGCGCACAACAACTAAAATGCACCACAGGTATGGATGGATAGTATACTTGATGACACAGGGGTAGGTAGAGCAGTGGACTACTGTACCGTACTGCTATATATTATATACTGGTGGTCAGCAAAATTATGCACTGTCCTCCTACTACTGCGCACAACAACTAAAATGCACCACAGGTATGGATGGATAGTATACTTGACGACACAGAGGTAGGTAGAGCAGTGGACTACTGTACCATACTGCTATATATTATATACTGGTGGTCAGCAAAATTATGCACTGTCCTCCTACTACTGCGCACAAATAAAATGCACCACAGGTATGGATGGATAGTATACTTGATGACACAGGGGTAGGTAGAGCAGTGGACTACTGTACCGTACTGCTATATATTATATACTGGTGGTCAGCAAAATTATGCACTGTCCTCCTACTACTGCGCACAACAACTAAAATGCAAAACAGGTATGGATGGATAGTATACTTGACGACACAGAGGTAGGTAGAGCAGTGGACTACTGTACCGTACTGCTATATATTATATACTGGTGGTCAGCAAAATTATGCACTGTCCTAATACTGTGCACAACAACTAAAATGCACCACAGGTATGGATGGATAATATACTTGACGACACAGAGGTAGGTAGAGCAGTGGACTACTGTACCGTACTGATATAATACTGGTGGTCACTGGTCAGCAAAATTCTGCACTGTCCTCCTACTATATACTACAATGCAGCACAGATATGGAGCGTTTTTTAGGCAGAGAACGTATATTACTGGTGGTCACTGGTCAGCAAAACTCTGCACTGTCCTCCTATTATATACTGGTGGTCCCCAGTCCCCACAATAAAGCACACTGAGCACAGATATTTGCAGCACACTGAGCACAGATATGGAGCGTTTTTCAGGCAGAGAATGTAGATATTTTCAGCACGCTGAGCACAGATATTTGTAAGCACACTGAGCACAGATATTTGCAGCACACTGAGCACAGATATTTGCAGCACAATGAACACAACTGAGAGAACGCTGCACACGTCCTCTCCCTATCATCTCCAATGCACGAGTGAAAATGGCCGAGACGTGCGGCTCCTTATATAGAATACGAATCTCGCGAGAATCCGACAGCGGGATGATGACGTTCGGGCGCGCTCGGGTTAACCGAGCAAGGCGGGAGGATCCGAGTCTGCCTCGAACCCGTGTAAAATGGGTGAAGTTCGGGGGTGGTTCGGATTCCGAGGAACCGAACCCGCTCATCTCTAGTTATAATATGTCAACACCCCTTCTCAACAGATGAGGCTTAATCCACAAGACACATCTTTCTAGATAGTCTGTGTCAAGTAAGACTGAAGCAAGGTATTTGACGAATGGCCTTGAGCTGGAGACGCAGACTACCGATGAGAGGAGATGTGGAGCCCAGATATAGTTCCTCCTCATGGACCCCGAAGGCTGACTGAATCACAAGCCACCATAAGACACTGACTACAGAGTGAAAACGTGATGACTGCAGCTTGAAAACTCTAACTAAGAGTACTTGATAACTGTGGCTTGAAGACACAGACTGAGAAGACTGGATACTTAAGAAAATGATTTACAGAAGACTCTTGTGTGGGTGCACTCTTATTTTGATTTGTTAGTATGAAAATATTAAAACATAACTTTTATTATCTCATTATTTTAAGAAAAAATCCACACTTATATAATCCACCACAATTAATTCAACTAAATATATTAGTACACATATATATGATTCAGCCCGCCAGCATCTCTGAGAGATGCCATATCTAATTGATGTGGCTGATCAAACTAGGGGGGTCATTCCGAGTTGTTCGCTCTGTAAAAATCTTCGCATCGCAGTGATTTTCCGCTTAATGCGCATGCGCAATGTCCGCACTGCGACTGCGCCAAGTAAATTTGCTATGCAGTTAGGATTTTTACTCACGTCTTTTTCATCGTTCTGGCGATCGTAATGTGATTGACAGGAAATGGGTGTTACTGGGCGGAAACAGGCCGTTTTATGGGCGTGTGGGGAAAAACGCTACAGTTTCCGGAAAAAACGCAGGAGTGGCCGGAGAAACGGGGGAGTGTCTGGGCGAACGCTGGGTGTGTTTGTGACGTCAAACCAGGAACGACAAGCAGTGAAATGATCGCAGATGCCGAGTAAGTCTGGAGCTACTCAGAAACTGCTACGAGGTGTGTAATCGCAATATTGCGAATACATCGTTCGCAATTTTAAGATGCTAAGATTCACTCCCAGTAGGCGACGGCTTAGCATGAGCAAATCTGCTAAAATCTGCTTGCGAGCGAACAACTCGGAATGACCCCCTAGAAAAATTGGGGTGAGTATAATCCACAACCAATCATTAAAAATTAGAAAAAAAAATGTAAAAAATGTTTTACTAAAAATTTGGAAATGTTCTGGTTAGTCTATACTAATAGACTTCAGGAGGGATGTAGACACTCTGGCTCTACACCCTGATCCTATCCCACCAGCACAAGCTCAGCTTGTATTAATAGGACCTCCAAGGGTCATTGAACCGAAATGTTATCAGGAGTATAGATCCTTATTAGCATTGACCAATGTCAGATCTGTGACATGTCAAGGAAGACGGTTCTTAGAATAAGTAACACAGGTCAGAGAAATAAGCAAAAGAGATGATTAAAGGAAAATGTGGTGATCCTGCTGTTGGCTTAGAGTCGAGAAGGTCACGAATTACAACACCGGGTATTCTCTGGGGGTCACCCTCACAGATACTGACCCAGCCCACCACCGTTTTGCTTCCAAGATCGGACGAGATCGGGCTCTGTCGGTGGGGTATGGTAGTAATTTCTTGGGCCTACTATAGCCGACTCACCAATGAGAGTGCACCTAAATAAGATTGGGGAGAGAGACAGAAAAACGGGGCGGATCTGCTGTCTATGTTAGGCACAGCATAAACCTGTGGATCATGGATGAGAGTCCGCAGATATATAGAGAAATGGAGAAATGGAGAAATTGAGAGAGAAGGGTAGAGAAAGAAAAAAGGGAAAAAGGAGAAAAAAAAAAGAAAAAAAAAGGGGGAGAGAAGAAAGAGAACTGAATAGAGACTGTGGGGTATATTTACTAAGGTCCCGATTTTGACCGAGATGCCGTTTTTTCTTCAAAGTGTCATCTCGGTAATTTACTAAACTCAAATCACGGCAGTGATGAGGGCATTCATATTTTTTGGGAAGTCCAAGAAAAAAATTACAAATGAATACACCATCGGTCAAAACGCGGCTGTTTAAGTATGAATCTCGGTCATTTACTAAGAAGTGCAAAGCAAAAAAAACTAAAACACTGCCGTGAAAAATTACAACTCGTAAAAAAGTGCTAAAAAAAACAGACCTGCTTTTTTGATCCGTGATTGGATAGGCATGCACGGATCCATGAGATCCGTGCATGTATATCAGTGGGAAGGGGTGGGAAAGTGGTTATTTTCCAAAAAAAAATTGCGTGGGGTCCCCCCTCCTAAGCATAACCAGCCTCGGGCTCTTTGAGCCGATCCTGGTTGCAGAAATATGGGGAAAAAATTGACAGGGGTTCCCCCATATTTAAGCAACCAGCATCGGGCTCTGCGCCTGGTCCTGGTTCCAAAAATACGGGGGACAAAAAGAGTAGGGGTCCCCCGTATTTTTAAAACCAGCACCGGGCTCCACTAGCTGGACAGATAATGCCACAGCCGGGGGTCACTTTTATATAGTGCCCTGCGGCCGTGGCATCAAATATCCAACTAGTCACCCCTGTCCGGGGTACCCTGGGGGAGTGGGGACCCCTTCAATCAAGGGGTCCCCCCCTCCAGCCACCCAAGGGCCAGGGGTGAAGCCCGAGGCTGTCCCCCCCCATCCAATGGGCTGCGGATGGGGGGCTGATAGCCTTTGTTGAAAATGTAAAGATATTGTTTTTAGTAGCAGTACTACAAGTCCCAGCAAGCCTCCCCGCATGCTGGTACTTGGAGAACCACAAGTACCAGCATGCAGCGGAAAAACGGGCCCGCAGGTACTTGTAGTACTAATACTAAAAAAATACCTAAAAAAAGACAAGACACACACACCTTGAAAGTAAAGATTTATTACATACATCCACACAAACATACATACATACTTACCTTATGTTCACACGTAGGTCGGTCCTCTTCTCCAGTAGAATCCATGGGGTACCTGTTGAATAAATTATACTCACCAGATCCAGGGTACCAGGCTCCTTGGCGAATTCATTTGTAATCCACGTACTTGATTAAAATACAAAAACGGAGACCCGAGCCACGCACTGAAAGGGGACCCATATTTTCACATGGGTCCCCTTTCCCCGAATGCCAGAAACCCACTCTGACTTCTGTCTAAGTGGGTTTCTTCAGCCAATCAGGGAGCGCCACGTTGTGGCACCCTCCTGATCGGCTGTGTGCTCCTGTACTGATTGACAGGCAGCACGCGGCAGTGTTACAATGTAGCGCCTATGCGCTCCATTGTAACCAATGGTGGGAACTTTCTGCTCAGCGGTGAGGTCACTTTCGGTCAACCGCTGAGCAGAAAGTTCCCACCATTGGTTACAATGGAGCGCATAGGCGCTACATCGTAACACTGCCGCGTGCTGCCTGTCAATCAGTACAGGAGCACACAGCCGATCAGGAGGGTGCCACAACGTGGCGCTCCCTGATTGGCTGAAGAAACCCACTTAGACAGAAGTCAGAGTGGGTTTCTGGCATTCGGGGAAAGGGGACCCATGTGAAAACATGGGTCCCCTTTCAGTGCGTGGCTCGGGTCTCCGTTTTTTTTATTTTAATCAAGTACGTGGATTACAAATGGATTCGCCAAGGAGCCTGGTACCCTGGATCTGGTGAGTATAATTTATTCAACAGGTACCCCATGGATTCTACTGGAGAAGAGGACCGACCTGCGTGTGAACATAAGGTAAGTATGTATGTATGTTTGTGTGGATGTATGTAATAAATCTTTACTTTCAAGGTGTGTGTGTCTTGTCTTTTTTTAGGTATTTTTTTAGTATTAGTACTACAGGTAGCAGCGGGCCCGTTTTTCCGCCGCATGCTGGTACTTGTGGTTCTCCAAGTACCAGCATGCGGGGGAGGCTTGCTGGGACTTGTAGTACTGCTACTAAAAACAATATCTTTACATTTTCAACAAAGGCTATCAGCCCCCCATCCGCAGCCCATTGGATGGGGGGGGACAGCCTCGGGCTTCACCCCTGGCCCTTGGGTGGCTGGGGGACGGGACCCCTTGATTGAAGGGGTCCCCACTCCCCCAGGGTACCCCTGCCAGGGGTGACTAGTTGGATATTTGATGCCACGGCCGCAGGGCACTATATAAAAGTGACCCCCGGCTGTGGCATTATCTGTCCAGCTAGTGGAGCCCGGTGCTGGTTTTAAAAATACGGGGAACCCCTACTCTTTTTGTCCCCCGTATTTTTGGAACCAGGACCAGGCGCAGAGCCCGATGCTGGTTGCTTAAATATGGGGGAACCCCTGTCAATTTTTTCCCCATATTTCTGCAACCAGGATCGGCTCAAAGAGTCCGAGGCTGGTTATGCTTAGGAGGGGGGACCCCACGCAATTTTTTTTTGTGATTTTACAGTGTTTATTTAAAAAAAAAATGAACCCCAGCACGGATCACACAGATCCGGCCGAGATTCATTGTGATAAAGTCGGCAGTGTTTTGCTAATCACTGCCGTAAAAAACGGGAAAAAAACACGAATGACATCGACATCGGAACAAATGAAAATGCAGAATACGACAGCTTAGTAAATTAGTCGTAATAAATTCAAAAAGTTGCAGTTTTACACTTTCGATGTCATTCGTGATTATTCTCCCACCAAATCGGGAGAATTACGAATGTTAGTAAATATACCCCTGTGACGGATGTCAGCTTGGTATCAAACCGAAATTATGTTTTTTTTTCTCCTTTTTCCCTTTTTTCTTTCTCTACCCTTCTCTCTCAATTTCTCCATTTCTCCATTTCTCTAGATATCTGCGGACTCTCATCCATGATCCACAGGTTTATCCTGTGCCTAGCATAGACAGCAGATCCGCCCCGTTTTTCTGTCTCTCTCCCCAATCTTCTTTAGGTGCACTCTCATTGGTGAGTCGGCTATAGTAGGCCCAAGAAATTACTACCATACCCCACCGACAGAGCCCGATCTCGTCCGATCTTGGAAGCAAAACGGTGGTGGGCTGGGTCAGTATCTGTGAGGGTGACCACCAGAGAATACCCGGTGTTGTAATTCGTGACCTTCTCAACTCTAAGCCAACAGCAGGATCACCACATTTTCCTTTAATCATCTCTTTTGCTTATTTCTCTGACCTGTGTTACTTATTCTAAGTACCGTCTTCCTTGACATGTCACAGATCTGACATTGGTCAATGCTAATAAGGATCTATACTCCTGATAACATTTCGGTTTGATGACCCTTGGAGGTCCTATTAATACAAGCTGAGCTTGTGCTGGTGGGATAGGATCAGGGTGTAGAGCCAGAGTGCCTACATCCCTCCTGAAGTCTATTAGTATAGACTAACCAGAACATTTCCAAATTTTTAGTAAAAAAAATTTTAATTTTTTTTTCTAATTTTTAATGATTGGTTGTGGATTATACTCACCCCAATTTTTCTAGTTTGATCAGCCACATCAATTAGATATGGCATCTCTCAGAGATGCTGGCGGGCTGAATCATATATATGTGTACTAATATATTTAGTTGAATTAATTGTGGTGGATTATATAAGTGTGGATTTTTTCTTAAAATAATGAGATAATAAAAGTTATGTTTTAATATTTTCATACTAACAAATCAAAATAAGAGTGCACCCACACAAGAGTCTTCTGTAAATCATTTTCTTCCTTGTTTGCCTCTGACTCTGGGTGCACCACCAGACCTATTCATCAAAATACGAATTATTCGTGCATATCACACGTTATTCTGGTACTCTATTATTATTATTACTATTTCTTTCGAACCTTCAGAACTGGTGCGGAATCATGTCTACTCTGTAAGACTGGATACTTGATAACTGTGGCTGCTAGACACTGACTGTAAAGACTGGATACTTGGTAACTGTGTCTGAAAGACTCTGACTGTGGAGACTGGGTACTTGGTAACTGTGGCTGATAGACACTGACTGTGAAGACTGAATACTTGGTAGCTGTGGCTGTAAGACACTGACTGTGAAGACTGGACACTTGGTACTTGTGGCTAAAAGACACTGCCTGCGAAGACTAGATACTTGATAATTGTGGTTTGAAGATTCCGACTGTGAAGACTGGATACTTAGTAAATGCGGCTGAAAGACTCTGACTGTGAAGACTGAGGGCTAAGTAGCTGGAGAGGAATCCAAAGGCACCACCAACAGCTCCGGAATACCCGAGAACGTCGCTCGCTGAGCAGGCAGCCCCAGGAGGCGGCGCCAGCACCAGGCTCAAAACCAGAGTGTGGCTGGGAGCAGAGTAACACACTGATGAAGGAGACAGTAGGCTTCCAGGTACTCAGAATACAGAGCAACCGGAACACTTGCAGGAGCACAGAGTTGGAGCACTTACTAGAAAGAGCAACATAAAGCACTAGCAGCATTAGGCCCAGTACCAAACCATTTTAAAAGGGAAGACAGTCTGGGATTGGCTGAGGAACCAGAGAGAGAGAGCTGCTATTGGCTGTACTGCATGCCTTGGTCTCCAACATGGCGGCTCCATAAACTGCAGACACACAAGGAGGCTCTCCTTTACCTACTGAGTACCTGACCCCCGAGCTCCAGAGCCCACGCTAGCCGCTTCCGCCAGCCCCACTGCACCCCTCAGTGTGAGCAGAGACCGGCTGGCCGCCACCACAGCACCATCAACACCCGGACAGGCAGGCCACTGGACCCGGCTCCAAAGGTGAGACCCCGGACACTGACAGTCTGTTATGTCTTTCTCCAACCAATGACTTGCTAAGAATATCTGCAATCATGTGCTGCTTTGGGCAATATTGCAAGCTGAGAAGACCTTCTTCCTGTAAATATCTCAAGAAGTGGTACTTTACATTGATGTGTTTGGTTCTTGGATTCACACATTCTGTTTCTGCCAATGCGAGACATCTCTGGTTGTCCTCAGATATTTCTGTAGGTTCTACTTGTTGCTGTTCCAAATCAGCTAACAATTGTCTCAGCCATATTAACTCTTGATTTGCTTGTGCTACCGCAACATATTCTGCTTCTGCGGAAGAAAGTGTTACACATGATTGTTTTCTACTTGTCCAATTGATTAGTCCTTCACCAAGTTGAAATAGGTAACCACTTGTAGACTTTCTGACACTAGAGTCTCCAGCCCAATCTACATCCACATATCCAGTCATATCACATTTACTGCTTGCTGGAAGTTTAAGTCGTGAGTTGATGGTTCCCTTTAAGTAACGTATTACCCTTTTAACGGCATTCCAGTCCATCTGAATTGGTTTGGAGACCTTTTCTACTCAAACTTCCTACCGCTGTGGTAATGTCAGGTCTGTTAATGGTGGCAATATACTTAAATTTACCTATTGCTTTTCTGTACTGGTGATTGTCTGGTAATAGTGTACCTTCATTCTTCATTTCCTTTATGAAATTGGCTTCTGTGGGATAACTTGCCAGTTTTGCATCTTGCATCCCAAACTCCTCAATGGCTTCTTGTATCTTTTGATTACGGCTTAGGATAAAATTACCACTTTCTTCTATTTTAATACCTTTAATACCTTAATTCTTTCGCTATTTTAATACCTAATTAGTGCATTTAATTACCGAGGCCCCTTGTTTGAAAATCCTTTCAGACTCTGCAGTAATTCAACTTCATCTCCTTCTTGCTCGAAACATACTGCAAGATCATCCACATAGATTAGTAGTAGATAGATTCATCTATCAGTTATTCTCTTCATATATTAGCAGCGATCTACTTTGCTTCTCACAAAGGGCCTAATTCAGACCTGATCGCTCGCTAGGGTCTTTTTGTAGTCCAGCGTTGGCATAGTCGCTGCCCACCGGGGAGTGTATTTTAGCTGTGCAAGTGTGCGATCGCATGTGCAGCCGAGCGGTACAAAAAGAGCTTGTGCAGTTTCTGAGTAGCCCAGGACTTACTCAGGCGCTGCGATCACTTCAGCCTATCCAGGCCCGGAATTGATGTCAGACACCCGCCCTGCAAACGCTTGGGAACGCCTGTGTTTTTCCAACCACTCCCTGAAAATGGTCAGTTGCCACCCACATACACCTTCTTCCTGTCAATCTCCTTGCGAACGCCTGTGCAAATGTATCCTTCGCAGAAACCCATCGTAGAGCGGCGATCCGTTTTGTACCCATTTGATGCGCCTGCGCATTGCGGTGCATACGCATGCACGGCTTAGACCTGTTCGCCTGCTGTACGAAAATGCAACCTAGCGATCAGGTCTGAATTAGCCCCATAGTCTTTCTGTATGAGTGCTTCATTTATGTTTGTGTTCCAGGCTCTTGCTGCCTGCTTCATACCATATATTCTCTTCCGGGGTTTGCACACTAGGGCTGTACTTTGAAGATTTTAAAATTCTGGTGGCTGTTCCATAAAAATGTTCTCTTTTAGCTCACTATGTAAGCACGCTGTTTTTACATTAAAGTGTCTTACTTGCATACCTTTTGTAGCTGCTTCTGTAAGTAAAGTCCTGATAGCAGTGTGCTTTACTACTGGAGCAAATGTCTCATGGTAGTCCTCTACATACTTTTGTGAATACCTTTAGGTTACTAATCTGGCCTTGTATCAGTGGCGTCATGAGAGGGGTGCGTGGGGTGCGGCCCGCACCCGGGTGTAACCCTTCAATGGGGTGACACCAAATAGAGCCGCACACTCGCATCTCACCCCCCTCCATTAATCTGAGAGGCGAGACACATGTCCGCGGCACTGTTCACACCCACTTCTACCCGCTGTCACTGTCAGACAGACCCAGCCGCGGCGGGGATGTGTGACTTTGAATCAGCAGGGGTGAGATCGTAACTGCAGTGCTTGGTTCAGGTCCCTGGCACTGCAGTTACGATCGCACCCCTGCTGATTCAAAGTCACACATCCCCGCCTGCAACACTCCACCGCGGCTGGGTCCGTCCGTACTGCTTACCAGGCCCGGCACAAAGCAGGGAAGCGGCGAGCTGGAGAGGTGCTCTCCGTTCCCTGACTTCAGTTGATCTGGCGCTGCGGCGCCGCGCAGTAGACGACAAAGCACAAGTGAGCTCTGTTCTGGGGGAGGGATAGTGTGTGGGCGTAGAGGGAAGTTTGGGAGCCAATAGCATCAGGGCAGGGGTTAGCACTGGGAGGGGAGCTGTTTGCTAAACATAAAGAGGCAGGCTGACCCAGACATTGCGGAGGGGGATGGGCGGGATACCTGTACCCATGCCTATCAGCATCAATGACCAGTGGGAGACCACAGAAGGCCAGCTCACCACAGACACTGAACGGGCGCAGCTGCACCTGGTTCACGGGTCAGGTAAGCAGGTCAGATTTGTTGGGACACAACAGGCAGTCATGAATTGGAAGGAGGGGGTTGGATGACACAGCGTTTAGGGTTGATGCCCCGCATCAACCTGGGGTGACACATTGGTTTAAAGTGTGCAAGGTTGGGGAAGTGACACAGTGCCTGTAAGAAAAAACGGGTTGGGGGGTGACACATGGCCCTAGAAATAAGCACAGGGATTGTGGGGTGAAAATGTGTTGCCAGTTGAGTGTGGATAGTTTGATAATAAGTTAGTATTTACAGATCTAAAATATTATACACTGTCAGTTAATTAAATATGTGCTTGAAGTGGGCCAGTATACACTGGTATGGCATACCAGCACTTCGAGCGCTGAAGACCCCCGCCACTGCAGCCGCCATTCCAATTCTACGCTGTTCAAGCGCCAATTGGAGCTCTGGAACCGGCAGTCAATCAGAAGTGTCCGCTCCCTATTGGGTGCCGGTCCGCAGCAGATTTCAAATGGTGGACCTCACCAGAGCTGCACCAAAGCCCTCCTTGTGATTTATAAGTAAAACTAGTACAAAAACATTACTAAGGGTTCCGTGTGGTGTGATATGGAAGGAGGTCTATGGGGTGACACCATGAGTTACCATACCGGGTGACACCAACCCTAGTGACGCCTCTGCCTTGTATCGACAATTTTTTCATCCATGTTTTATTTGACTTTGAATGTCCATTAGCCTCCTATGGTTTTTCTTCCTGCTGGCTGTTTAGTTAGTGCCCAGGTCTGGTTGTCATGCATGGGTTTCATTTCTTCTTTTGCGGCTTCTATCCATTTTGCTGTTTCCCTTTTTGGTATGTCAGAAACTTCTCCCTAGGACGTGGGTTCACGTATATTGATTGTATTAGCTTCATATGAGAGACACACAGGTGCTTCTTTGTTTTCTCTGGTTGAGCACCTTACTTCATCCTTCGTGCTCTCTTGTGTATCTTTCATATATGGTTCAAAGCTGATTTCAATCTGTTGTTCAGGGTTGTCGTGATGGTACTGTATCTTTGGAGTTAGTGTTTTCTTCTTTGGGGTATATTCAATTAGTGTTGGATCCTCTCCGACACTGAGGATCCGACACTTCACTATTATATTGCGGGCCACTTCCGTCCGTTTCCCCCGCTGATTCCGACCATTCATTTTTGTCCTCTCTTATGTGACCTGTTTTCGACCGTGGTGGGGTCGAAAACCATGGATGAGTGGAGATTCTGCTCATCCATATGTTTTTCGACATTTCGGAATTTTCGACAGGGCGGTAAACCGGAACAATTGAATATTGAACTGTCAAAAAAGTGCAGATTATCGGCGGAAAGTGCCGTCTTTACTCCCTGTCGAAAATTCAGAAATTAAGTACTGCCTTTAATCCGGATCTGCTGGGATAATCACTTCATTTCTCAGTTTCTCAACAAATGGTACACTATTGCTTATGGTCACTTTTTCTGTATTTGGATTTAAGATTCTGTTGCCTGTGGAACATTCGCTGTACCCAACAAGAATTCCTTCTTGTACACAAATACTTTACATCCGAAAACTCTAATATGTTTCATACTGAGTTTCTTGCCCTGCCATAATTCATATGGAGTTTTCTCCACTGTTCTGGAGAATAGTCTGTTCTGTAAATAAGTGTCTGTTATTGTAGCTTTACCCATAGGCGTTTCTATAATGGGTGCAGTGTGTGCCGGCCAACACCGCACACCCTCAACCTGTATATTATGCTTACCCCTCCGGAGTCCCGCGGCCATTTCTGAGTGATTTGCATATGCACACTGAAGATGTCCCCAGGAAAAATGCGCCATTGTTATGTAATCCTGTAACTTGTCCAGTACTCCATCCTTGCTGTTAATCAGATAAGTGACTGTGTATCTGGAGTAGTCATCAGTGAAAGTCACTATATATGTTACTGCCTGGTGTATGCACTTTCATTGGGCCACACATATCCCTGTGTATGAGATCAAGTGGTCTCAATGGTCTGTTCTCACTTTGTTTTGGAATTGTTATTCTTGTGGCTTTTGCTTTTATACAGCATTCACACCTCAAGGTTGTTGAACAGTCTGATACTGTGAGATTCGCTGTTAGGTGGAAGAGTGGGCAAGTCTCCCGGCCGAGCGCCAGCCGCAGGAACCCCCCGCATCCCCTAGCAACCCCAACACACCGCTGTCCAAAGTGGGTGGCCTGGGGTGTGAGATGACGCGATTTGCGTCATCCCAACCCCACCCCCTACCTTGCTATGCAGATAATCACGCCCCCTCTCCTTCCCCTATACATCAACCGCCATCCTTGCCGCGCCCCCACTGCTGCCTCACGCTTCCCTGCTGCTTCGATTGTCAGTAAGTATGACTGATATTCATCTATGAGTCAGTTTTTCACAAAATCTAATGTAAGTTTTACTTTAGGTCTTATGTCCACACTTTTTTTCAGTGCACTGTATGTGTCAGGTAGACTAGGGATGGCCATCCGCACTACTGCCATTTATGGTTGCCATCAATGCCAATGATGAGACAAACCATCGATGGCAGCTAAGTATTCTTTGCATAACCATCAGTGGTTTTTACCATCGGTGTTTATGCGCATGCGCGACTGGTTGCTCTTCTGATGTGTAAGAGCCGGGGGTGGGCTGAGCTGTGAGTGACAGCTCAGCCTCTTAAAGAGGAGGGATATCCCATTCCCGACTCTTACACATAGTGTAAGAGCCGGAGGTTGCGCAGGGCTGCTGGCTGACAGCCTAGCAGCCCTGTGCAACAACAGGCAGCCCCAAAATTTAAAGATGGGGTAAAAACCATTGTGCATACAGCTACCATCGATTGTGTATAACCATCTGTTTATACACCATCAATGGTAAAAGTATTCAACATTGGCTATAGGCCATTGATGATTTAAAATCATCGATGGTCGATGGCCATCCCTAAGGTAGACTGCACAGGAGTATGGCTACTATGTGGTTGCAATTTAGATCTTCTCCTATAGATCTGAGCTGTGTTACAATTTCCAGCAATTCATATGGGTTCACTACGGCTGGCCGGCGGTCGGGCTCCCGGCGACCAGCATCCCGGCGCCGGGAGCCCGACCGCCGGCTTACCGACAGCTTGGCGAGCGCAAATGAGCCTCTTGCGGGCTCGCTGCGCTCGCCACGCTACAGGCACGGTGGCGCGCTACGCGCGCCACACTATTTTATTCTCCCTCTATGGGGGTCGTGGACCCCCACGAGGGAAAATAAGTGTCGGTATGCCGGCTGTCGGGCTCCCGGCGCCGGTATACTGAGCGCCGGGAGCCCGACCGCCGGCAAACAGAAGACCACCCATTCATATATGTTGCCTTGCATAGCCTTTACTTTGCTAAATCTCATCTGGTACAGTTTTCTTAGCAGGAATAATTTGCTGTTTAATGTAGTTTTTGCAGTGCATCCCACAAGCCCTTTGCAGTATTCTCTTGTCTTATATGAACTACAGTAGCTAATCATCTTCAACTAATAAACTTATAGTTTGACATGCCTGTCTGTTCTTCTTGTTCCATTCCTGATTATTAATCTCTGGTGTGTCTGTTATTATAACTTCCCACAAATCATCTTTTGGGCAACAGCATTTCAACTTTAAATTTCCACAGTTGGTAGTTATCATTAGACAGCTTGCTTACTGCTAGTCTAAAGGCCCCCATCCACTACTCAGACTTGTCTGAACTGCAGATCGCGTCAGAATTCTCTTGAACTCTCCCGGGAGCTTCCTGGGAATCGAATCGGACCCTGGCTTTAATTTTCACTACATTCACTTCAGATATATCTGATGCGATATATCATGTGCCAGATCGCATCAGATTTCTCTTGAACTCTGCCGGGAGCGTCCCGGGAATTGGATCGGAACCTGGCTTTAATTTTCACTACATTCACTTCAGATATATCTGATGCGATATATTATGTGCCAGATCGCATCAGATATATCTGATGCACACATGCTACATGCGATTGATCTGATGCTGCTGCTGCTGCTGCATCCTGCGGTGGGTGGGAGTGACCAGGGAAATGCCAGTCAAGTAACGCTTCAAATAAATCTGATCAGATACATCTGAAGTATAAAAAAACACTCCGATGTGCACAGGGCCGGATTAAGCCGTTGGGGGGCCCAGGGCACCCAAGACAGGGGGCCCCCCCACCAGCAAACACCCCCTGCAGGGGCAAAAGCAGGATTCGGAAGGAGGTTTCCTTTGATGCACGCACGTGTGTGTGTGTGTGTGTGTGTGTGTGTGTGTGTGTGTGTGTGTGTGTGTGTGCGTGTATACGTGTGTGCGTGTGTGCGTGTGTGTGCGTGTGTGTGTGTGTATATGACATGTATATATATATTTATATATATACAAAAATTAAGTGCAAAAGAGCGCCTACTGGTGTTTAAAGCAAAAGGTGATAAGTCAACATATGGGACGTGAGAGAGTGTAGAATTACAGAGTATGACTTATATCTTTACACGTCTTCAATTCTGATGCCACTTTGATACATGTAAAAACAGAAAGAGAAACATAGGGGTATATTTACTAAGGTCCCGATTTTGACCGAGATGCCGTTTTTTCTAGAGATGAGCGCCGGAAATTTTTCGGGTTTTGTGTTTTGGTTTTGGGTTCGGTTCCGCGGCCGTGTTTTGGGTTCGACCGCGTTTTGGCAAAACCTCACCGAATTTTTTTTGTCGGATTCGGGTGTGTTTTGGATTTGGGTGTTTTTTTTTAAAAACACTAAAAAACAGCTTAAATCATAGAATTTGGGGGTCATTTTGATCCCAAAGTATTATTAACCTCAAAAACCATAATTTCCACTCATTTTCAGTCTATTCTGAATACCTCACACCTCACAATATTATTTTTAGTCCTAAAATTTGCACCTAGGTCGCTGGATGACTAAGCTAAGCGACCCTAGTGGCCGACACAAACACCGTGCCCATCTAGGAGTGGCACTGCAGTGTCACGCAGGATGGCCCTTCCAAAAAACACTCCCCAAACAGCACATGACGCAAAGAAAAAAAGAGGCGCAATGAGGTAGCTGTGTGAGTAAGATAAGCGACCCTAGTGGCCGACACAAACACCGTGCCCATCTAGGAGTGGCACTGCAGTGTCACGCAGGATGGCCCTTCCAAAAAACCCTCCCCAAACAGCACATGACGCAAAGAAAAAAAGAGGCGCAATGAGGTAGCTGTGTGAGTAAGATAAGCGACCCTAGTGGCCGACACAAACACCGGGCCCATCTAGGAGTGTCACTGCAGTGTCACGCAGGATGGCCCTTCCAAAAAACCCTCCCCAAACAGCACATGACGCAAAGAAAAATTAAAGAAAAAAGAGGTGCAAGATGGAATTGTCCTTGGGCCCTCCCACCCACCCTTATGTTGTATAAACAGGACATGCACACTTTAACCAACCCATCATTTCAGTGACAGGGTCTGCCACACGACTGTGACTGAAATGACGGGTTGGTTTGGACCCCCACCAAAAAAGAAGCAATTAATCTCTCCTTGCACAAACTGGCTCTACAGAGGCAAGATGTCCACCTCATCATCATCCTCCGATATATCACCGTGTACATCCCCCTCCTCACAGATTATCAATTCGTCCCCACTGGAATCCACCATCTCAGCTCCCTGTGTACTTTGTGGAGGCAATTGCTGCTGGTCAATGTCTCCATGGAGGAATTGATTATAATTCATTTTAATGAACATCATCTTCTCCACATTTTCTGGATGTAACCTCGTACGCCGATTGCTGACAAGGTGAGCGGCGGCACTAAACACTCTTTCGGAGTACACACTTGTGGGAGGGCAACTTAGGTAGAATAAAGCCAGTTTGTGCAAGGGCCTCCAAATTGCCTCTTTTTCCTGCCAGTATAAGTACGGACTGTCTGACGTGCCTACTTGGATGCGGTCACTCATATAATCCTCCACCATTCTTTCAATGGTGAGAGAATCATATGCAGTGACAGTAGACGACATGTCCGTAATCGTTGTCAGGTCCTTCAGTCCGGACCAGATGTCAGCATCAGCAGTCGCTCCAGACTGCCCTGCATCACCGCCAGCGGGTGGGCTCGGAATTCTGAGCCTTTTCCTCGCACCCCCAGTTGCGGGAGAATGTGAAGGAGGAGATGTTGACAGGTCGCGTTCCGCTTGACTTGACAATTTTCTCACCAGCAGGTCTTTGAACCCCAGCAGACTTGTGTCTGCCGGAAAGAGAGATCCAAGGTAGGCTTTAAATCTAGGATCGAGCACGGTGGCCAAAATGTAGTGCTCTGATTTCAACAGATTGACCACCCGTGAATCCTTGTTAAGCGAATTAAGGGCTCCATCCACAAGTCCCACATGCCTAGCGGAATCGCTCCGTGTTAGCTCCTCCTTCAATGTCTCCAGCTTCTTCTGCAAAAGCCTGATGAGGGGAATGACCTGACTCAGGCTGGCAGTGTCTGAACTGACTTCACGTGTGGCAAGTTCAAAGGGCATCAGAACCTTGCACAACGTTGAAATCATTCTCCACTGCGCTTGAGACAGGTGCATTCCACCTCCTATATCGTGCTCAATTGTATAGGCTTGAATGGCCTTTTGCTGCTCCTCCAACCTCTGAAGCATATAGAGGGTTGAATTCCACCTCGTTACCACTTCTTGCTTCAGATGATGGCAGGGCAGGTTCAGTAGTTTTTGGTGGTGCTCCAGTCTTCTGTACGTGGTGCCTGTACGCCGAAAGTGTCCCGCAATTCTTCTGGCCACCGACAGCATCTCTTGCACGCCCCTGTCGTTTTTTAAAAAATTCTGCACCACCAAATTCAAGGTATGTGCAAAACATGGGACGTGCTGGAATTTGCCCATATTTAATGCACACACAATATTGCTGGCGTTGTCCGATGCCACAAATCCACAGGAGAGTCCAATTGGGGTAAGCCATTCCGCGATGATCTTCCTCAGTTGCCGTAAGAGGTTTTCAGCTGTGTGCGTATTCTGGAAAGCGGTGATACAAAGCGTAGCCTGCCTAGGAAAGAGTTGGCGTTTGCGAGATGCTGCTACTGGTGCCGCCGCTGCTGTTCTTGCGGCGGGAGTCCATACATCTACCCAGTGGGCTGTCACAGTCATATAGTCCTGACCCTGCCCTGCTCCACTTGTCCACATGTCCGTGGTTAAGTGGACATTGGGTACAACTGCATTTTTTAGGACACTGGTGAGTCTTTTTCTGACGTCCGTGTACATTCTCGGTATCGCCTGCCTAGAGAAGTGGAACCTAGATGGTATTTGGTAACGGGGGCACACTGCCTCAATAAATTGTCTAGTTCCCTGTGAACTAACGGCGGATACCGGACGCACGTCTAACACCAACATAGTTGTCAAGGCCTCAGTTATCCGCTTTGCAGCAGGATGACTGCTGTGATATTTCATCTTCCTCGCAAAGGACAATTGGACAGTCAATTGCTTACTGGAAGTAGTACAAGTGGGCTTACGACTTCCCCTCTGGGATGACCATCGACTCCCAGCAGCAACAACAGCAGCGCCAGCAGCAGTAGGCGTTACATGCAAGGATGCATCGGAGGAATCCCAGGCAGGAGAGGACTCGTCAGAATTGCCAGTGACATGGCCTGCAGGACTATTGGCATTCCTGGGGAAGGAGGAAATTGACACTGAGGGAGTTGGTGGGGTGGTTTGCGTGAGCTTGGTTACAAGAGGAAGGGATTTACTGGTCAGTGGACTGCTTCCGCTGTCGCCCAAAGTTTTTGAACTTGTCACTGACTTATTATGAATGCGCTGCAGGTGACGTATATGGGAGGATGTTCCGAGGTGGTTAACGTCCTTACCCCTACTTATTACAGCTTGACAAAGGCAACACACGGCTTGACACCTGTTGTCCGCTTTTCTGTTGAAATACCTCCACACTGAAGAGCTGATTTTTTTGGTATTTTCACCAGGCATGTCAACAGCCATATTCCTCCCACGGACAACAGGTGTCTCCCCGGGTGCCTGACTTAAACAAACCACCTCACCATCAGAATCCTCCTGGTCAATTTCCTCCCCAGCGCCAGCAACACCCATATCCTCCTCATCCTGGTGTACTTCAACACTGACATCTTCAATCTGACTATCAGGAACTGGACTGCGGGTGCTCCTTCCAGCACTTGCAGGGGGCGTGCAAATGGTGGAAGGCGCATGCTCTTCACGTCCAGTGTTGGGAAGGTCAGGCATCGCAACCGACACAATTGGACTCTCCTTGTGGATTTGGGATTTCGAAGAACGCACAGTTCTTTGCGGTGCTTTTGCCAGCTTGAGTCTTTTCAGTTTTCTAGCGAGAGGCTGAGTGCTTCCATCCTCATGTGAAGCTGAACCACTAGCCATGAACATAGGCCAGGGCCTCAGCCGTTCCTTGCCACTCCGTGTGGTAAATGGCATATTGGCAAGTTTACGCTTCTCCTCCGACAATTTTATTTTAGGTTTTGGAGTCCTTTTTTTACTGATATTTGGTGTTTTGGATTTGACATGCTCTGTACTATGACATTGGGCATCGGCCTTGGCAGACGACGTTGCTGGCATTTCATCGTCTCGGCCATGACTAGTGGCAGCAGCTTCAGCACGAGGTGGAAGTGGATCTTGATCTTTCCCTAATTTTGGAACCTCAACATTTTTGTTCTCCATATTTTAATAGGCACAACTAAAAGGCACCTCAGGTAAACAATGGAGATGGATGGATACTAGTATACTTATGGATGGACTGCCGAGTGCCGACACAGAGGTAGCTACAGCCGTGGACTAACGTACTGTGTCTGCTGCTAATATAGACTGGATGATTGATAATGAGATGAAATCAATATATATATGTATGTATATATAATATCACTAGTACTGCAGCCGGACAGGTAGATAATATATTTATTAGGTAATGATGACTGATGACGGACCTGCTGGACACTGTCAGCTCAGCAGCACCGCAGACTGCTACAGTAAGCTACTATACTCTATAGTAGTATGTACAAAGAAGAAAGAAAAAAAAAAAACACGGGTAGGTGGTATACAATTATGGATGGACTGCCGAGTGCCGACACAGAGGTAGCTACAGCCGTGGACTAACGTACTGTGTCTGCTGCTAATATAGACTGGATGATTGATAATGAGATGAAATCAATATATATATGTATGTATATATAATATCACTAGTACTGCAGCCGGACAGGTAGATAATATATTTATTAGGTAATGATGACTGATGACGGACCTGCTGGACACTGTCAGCTCAGCAGCACCGCAGACTGCTACAGTAAGCTACTATACTATAGTAGTATGTACAAAGAAGAAAGAAAAAAAAAAAACCACGGGTAGGTGGTATACAATTATGGATGGACTGCCGAGTGCCGACACAGAGGTAGCTACAGCCGTGGACTAACGTACTGTGTCTGCTGCTAATATAGACTGGATGATTGATAATGAGATGAAATCAATATATATATGTATGTATATATAATATCACTAGTACTGCAGCCAGACAGGTAGATAATATATTTATTAGGTAATGATGACTGATGACGGACCTGCTGGACACTGTCAGCTCAGCAGCACCGCAGACTGCTACAGTAAGCTACTGTACTCTATAGTAGTATGTACAAAGAAGAAAGAAAAAAAAAAACCACGGGTAGGTGGTATACAATTATGGATGGACTGCCGAGTGCCGACACAGAGGTAGCTACAGCCGTGGACTAACGTACTGTGTCTGCTGCTAATATAGAGTCTAGACTGGATGATAAATTATTGATAATGAGATGAAATCAATATAATATCACTAGTACTGCAGCCGGACAGGTACTATATATATTTATTATGTAATGACTGATGACGGACCTGCTGGACACTGTCAGGTCAGCACAGCACCGCAGACTGCTACAGTAAGCTACTATAGTAGTATGTATAAAGAAGAATGAAAAAAAAAAACCACGGGTAGGTGGTATACAATATTATATATATATATATATATTATATACAATTATATATATATATATATATATATATATTAAACTGGTGGTGATTGATTATTAAACTGGTGGTCACTTCAGGACAGGTCACGTTGCAACTTGCAACTAGTACTCCGAGGCCTAAGCAGACAATCACAAAATATATTATTATACTGGTGGTCAGTGTGGTCACAACAATGGCAGTGTGGCACTGACTCTGGCAGCAAAAGTGTGCACTGTACGTTATATGTACTCCTGAGTCCTGCTCTCAGACTCTAACTGCTCCCCACTGTCAGTGTCTCCCCCACAAGTCAGATAATACACTTACAGTCACACTATCTAATCTATAAATATCACTTCAGCAAGTAGTATAGTAGTATACAGTAGTACTCCTCCTAATAATGCTCCCCGAAAATACTGTGTCTCTCTCTTCTCTAAACGGAGAGGACGCCAGCCACGTCCTCTCCCTATGACTCTCAATGCACGTGTGAAAATGGCGGCGACGCGCGGCTCCTTATATAGAATCCGAGTCTCGCGATAGAATCCGAGCCTCGCGAGAATCCGACAGCGTGATGATAACGTTCGGGCGCGCTCGGGTTAGCCGAGCAAGGCGGGAAGATCCGAGCCTGCTCGGACCCGTGTAAAAAACCTGAAGTTCGGGCGGGTTCGGATTCAGAGGAACCGAACCCGCTCATCTCTAGTTTTTTCTTCAAAGTGTCATGTCGGTAATTTACTAAGCAAAATTCTCGGCAGTGATGAGGGCATTCGTAATATATTGGAAGTCCTAGGAAAAAATCACGAATCAATACACCATCGGTCAAATACGCCTGCAATTTGGTAGAAATCGGTAATTTACTAAAAAGTGCAAATCACAAACACTGCCGGCAATAGCCAAACACTGCCGTGCTGAAATACAATTCGTGAAAAAGTGCTAAAAAAAAACAGACCTGCTTTTTTATCCCGTGTTTGGATAGGCATGCACGGATCCATGAGATCCGTGCATGTTTATCAGTGGGAAGGGGATGGGAAAGTGTTATTTTTATGAAAAAAAAATGCGTGGGGTCCCCCCTCCTAAGCAAAACCAGCCTCGGGCTCTTTGAGCCGGCCCTGGTTGCAAAAATATGGGGGGGGAAATTATAGGGGTTCCCCCATATTTAAACAACCAGCACCGGGCTCTGCGCCTGGTCCTGGTTCCAAAAATATGGGGGACAAAAAGCGTAGGGGTCCCCCGTATTTCTGAAACCAGCACCGGGCTCCACTAGCCAGATACATAATGCCACAGCCGGGGGACACTTTTATATAGGTCCCGGCGGCCCTGGCATTACATAACCAACTAGTCACCCCTGGCCGGAGTACCCTGGAGGAGTCAATCAAGGGGTCCCCCCCCTCCAGCCACCCAAGGACCAGGGGTGAAGCCCGAGGCTGTCCCCCCCCATCCAAGGGCTGCGGATGGGAGGCTGATAGCCGTTGTGTAAAAAAATGAATATTGTTTTTAGTAGCAGTACTACAAGTCCCAGCAAGCCTCCCCCGCAAGCTGGTACTTGGAGAACCACAAGTACCAGCATGCGGAGGAAAACCGGGCCCGCTGGTACCTGTAGTACTACTACTAAAAAAATACCCCAATAAAAACATAAGACACACACCTTGAAAGTATAACTTTAATACATACATCCACACCTCCATATACACATACTTACTTACCTTATGTTCACACGAGGGTCAGTCCTCTTCTCCATGTAGAATCCATGGTGTACCTGTGGAAAAAATTATACTTACAAAATCCAGTGTAAAAGGCTCTTCTTGTAATCCATTTGTAATCCAGGTACTTGTCAAAATAAAAAAACGGATACCCGACCTCGCACTGAAAGGGGCCCCATGTTTTCACAGTGGACCCCTTTCCCCGAATGCCAGAAACCCCCTCTGACTTATGTCTAAGAGGGTTCCATCAGCCAATCAGGCGGTGACGTCACTTTAGGTCAACCGCAGGGCAGAAAGTTCCCAGCATTGGTTACAATGGAGCGCATAGGCGCAACATTGTAACACTGCCGTGTGCCGCCTGTCACTCAGTACAGGAGCACACAGCCGATCAGGAGAGTGCTACAACGTGGCACTCCCTGATTGGCTGAAGAAACCCACTTAGACATCAGTCTAAGTGGGTACTTGTCAAAATAAAAAGGTACTTGTCAAAATAAAAAAACGGACACCCGACCTCGCACTGAAAGGGGCCCCATGTTTTCACATGGGACCCCTTTCCCCGAATGCCAGGAACCCCCTCTGACTTATGTCTAAGAGGGTTCCATCAGCCAATCAGGGAGCGCCACATTGTGGCACCCTCCTGATTGGCTGTGTGCTCCTGTACTGTATGACAGGCGGCACACGGCAGTGTTACAATGTAGCGCTTATGTGCTCCATTGTAACCAATGGTGGGAACTTTGTGGTCAGCGGTGAGGTTACTTTCGGTCACCCGCTGACCACAGTGAGTGACCGAAAGTAACCTCACCGCTGACCACAAAGTTCCCACCATTGGTTACAATGGAGCGCATAGGCGCTACATTGTAACACTGCCGTGTGCCGCCTGTCATACAGTACAGGAGCACACAGCCGATCAGGAGGATGCCACAACGTGGCGTTGCCTGATTGGCTGATGGAACCCTCTTAGACATAAGTCAGAGGGGGTTTCTGGCATTCGGGGAAAGGGGTCCAATGTGAAAACATGGGGCCCCTTTCAGTGCGAGGTCGGGTATCCGTTTTTTTATTTTGACAAGTACCTGGATTACAAATGGATTACAAGAAGAGCCTTTTACACTGGATTTTGTGAGTATAATTTTTTCCACAGGTACACCATGGATTCTACATGGAGAAGAGGACTGACCCTCGTGTGAACATAAGGTAAGTAAGTATGTGTATATGGAGGTGTGGATGTATGTATTAAAGTTATACTTTCAAGGTGTGTGTCTTATGTTTTTATTGGGGTATTTTTTTAGTAGTAGTACTACAGGTACCAGCGGGCCCGGTTTTCCTCCGCATGCTGGTACTTGTGGTTCTCTAAGTACCAGCTTGCGGGGAGGCTTGCTGGGACTTGTAGTACTGCTACTAAAAACAATATTCATTTTTTTACACAACGGCTATCAGCCTCCCATCCGCAGCCCTTGGATGGGGGGGACAGCCTCGGGCTTCACCCCTGGTCCTTGGGTGGCTGGAGGGGGGGACCCCTTGATTGAAGGGGTCCCCACTCCTCCAGAGTACCCCGGCCAGAGGTGACTAGTTGGTTATGTAATGCCAGGGCCGCCGGGACCTATATAAAAGTGTCCCCCGGCTGTGGCATTATGTATCTGGCTAGTGGAGCCCGGTGCTGGTTTCAGAAATACGGGGGACCCCTACGCTTTTTGTCCCCCGTATTTTTGGAACCAGGACCAGGCGCAGAGCCCGGTGCTGGTTGTTTAAATATGGGGGAACCTCTATCATTTTTCCCCCCATATGTTTGCATCCAGGATCGGCTCAAAGAGCCCGAGGCTGGTTTGGCTTAGGAGGGGGGAACCCACGCAATTTTTTTTTTTATTGTAACACTGTTTTTTTTTTTTAACAAGGTGCACAATGTAGCCCAGCACGGATCTCTCAGATCCGGCCGAGATTCATTGTATTAAAGTCGGCAGTGTTTTACAAGTCACTCACGTAAAACACTGCTTAAAAAAACGAATGACATCGACATCGGTAAAACCGAAAATGCAGAATACGGCAGCTTAGTAAATTAGTCGTACTAAATTCAAAAAGTTGCATATTTACACTTTCGATGTCATTCGTGATTGAACTTTGACCTCAAATGGGAAAATACGATTTTTAGTAAATATACCCCATAGTGTGTACTGTAAAAACCAATTGCTCTTAATTAGGAACCAAGCTGGTCCCAATAACCGAATGAGAGTATGGTAACATAAAAAGATATAAAGATTTAATAAACAGTTCTGAAGCAAATGTAGGTAACAAACGTACAGAATAAACAAATAAAATCAGCTTATCAGTCCACTCTGGGACCATTCATGGTTAAGCAGCAAATCCCAGTTTCATAACATTATGGCGAATAAAAATTCCTGAAGCAAATGCAGGTAACAAACGTACAGGATAATTGAATAAAAACAGCTTATCTGTCCACTCTGGGAAGTTCAGGGTTAAGCAGCAAGTCCCAGGCCCAACGCGTTTCGTCCTATGGTGAAGGACTTCATCAAGGGGATCCCCTTGATGAAGTCCTTCACCATAGGACGAAATGCGTTATGAAACTGGGATTTGCTGCTTAACCATGAATGGTCCCAGAGTGGACTAATAAGCTGATTTTATTTGTTTATCCTGTACGTTTGTTACCTACATTTGCTTCAGGACTGTTTATTAAATCTTTATATCTTTTTATGTTACCATACTCTCATTCGGTTATTGGGACCAGCTAGGTTCCTAATTAAGAGCAATTGGTTTATACAGTACACACTATGTTTCTCTTTCTGTTTTTACATGTATCAAAGTGTCATCAGAATTGAAGACGTGTAAAGAGATAAGTCATACTCTGTAATTCTACACTCTCTCACTTCCCACAGGGTGACTTATCACCTTTTGCTTTAAACACCAGTAGGCACTCTTTTGCACTTCATTTTTGTATATCTTTAACCCACTTCTGGGCAGGAGCTGCCACCCACTAATAGCTGGGGGGTGTTTTATAATTAGAGTCATATATCTAATATACGTCGTTGTTTATATCAGGATCGTCCTGGGCGCTATTCTCCATTTTTTCCATATATATATATATATATATATATATATATATATATATATACAATGGTCGTAGTGGAAATTTTGAAGTGGGGGTATGCAAAAGTCAAGGACACAATTATGCGTGCGCCTTCGGCTCGCGGTCACACAAAAGGGGGCATGTCCAGTGTAGTAGAACCCCTTATACTATCTAGTACTGGTGCCCCTTATAGCACACGGTACGAGCCAAAATTCACATTATAGCACACGGTACGAGCTGAAAGTCACATTATAGCACACGGTACGAGCCAAAATTCACATTATAGTACACGGTACGAGCCGAAATTCACATTGTAGCACACTGAATGAGCCGACATTCACATTGTTGCACACTGAATGAGCCGAAATTCACATTGTAGGACACTGAATGAGCTGAAATTCACATTATAGCACACGGTACGAGCCGAAATTCACATTGTAGCACACTGAATGAGCTGAAATTCACCTTGTAGCACACTGAATGAGCTGAAATTCACATTATAGCACACTGAATGAGCCGAAATTCACATTGTAGCACACGGTACGAGCTGAAATTCACATTATAGCACACTGAATGAGCCGAAATTCACATTGTAGCACACTGAATGAGCCGAAATTCACATTATAGCACACTGAATGAGCCGAAATTCACATTGTAGCACACAGAATGAGCTGAAATTGTGACAGCAGGGACAGCCAGAGTGACGACAGGGAGAGAGAGAGTGACGAGAGGGAGAGAGAGAGAGTGACAACAGGGAGAGAGAGTGACGATAGGGAGAGAGTGACGACAGGGAGAGAGAGTGACGATAGTGACAGCCGGGAGAGAGAGAGTGACGACAGGGAGAGAGAGTGACGACAGTGACAGCTAGGAGAGAGAGAGTGACGACAGGGAGAGAGAGTGACGACAGTGACAGCAGGGAGAGAGTGACGACAGTGACAGCTGGGAGAGAGAGAGTGACAGTAGGGACAGGGATGGTAATGACAGGGAGAGAGGTGCCAGCAGGGGAACATTATCTCATTTGTTGCGGGTGAGCGGCGGGTGTCTGGCGGCGGTGAGCGGCTGGTGGCTGGCTGCAGTGAGCGGCGTGCGGTGGGTGGCTGGCGGCGGTGAGTGGCGGTGATCTAGTACAGCGCTCTACACAGCCGCCGGCCGCCGCGCAGGGTCGGGGAGCAACATGTGCAGCAGGATGGCCACTTCCCTCGCCTCCTGCTGCACTTTTATTTCCTCATTTCCGGGTCATTGGAAGAAGTGGCGGTATACCATACCGCCGTATACCGCCCCACTTCGACCACTGTATATATATATATATACTTCAAAAGTATGTCACTCAGCGGGCTTCTTAATCACATATCACAAACGCCAGCTAGTTCAGCAACGTTTTTTACCCTTTGTCAAACAGCACATATACGACAAAAGGGTAAATAAAACCCGAAATGTGATTAAGAAGTCCGCTGAGTGCCATACTTTTGGAGGTTTATGTGAAGGCACTGTAAAGAGCACCACGGCTGTAGATTAAGGAGAGGGAGTGCCGGCCAATCGATTTGTATATATATACACATACACATTACATAGATCTCATACACCCACATACACACAAATACATAACATACACATAAAACACATACACACACATAGAAAATATACACACATATATACTGTATACACTAATAGAACATATACACATACATACAGTATACACAGATAGAGCACAAACTGTGCATACACTTACACTAAAGCCTGCCCTGAGGAAAGGAGTGAGGACTGAGGATGCCACAGCCAAGAGATATTGCTGGGAGCCAGGGACACAGTTCACCATTAGGCCCCGCCCCCATGGAAAAAAAATGCCGCGATTCGCGGGTCGGCAGGGAGGGGCGGAGCCAATATATCCTGATTCTATAACAATTATCTCATATTAGCTCCGCCCCCCAAATCGCGGTATACAGCTACAAGGGGGCGGGGCTCCGAATGCCTGCCGTAGGACCGGACAGCGGGCATTGAAAACAAAAAACATTTGGCCCACCTCCCTATTCTCTCCTCTCTCCATCCCCCCCAAGCCCAGCACAGCACAGCACAAAGCCAGGCAACGGCAACAGGAGAAGTCGGGGTAAAGGCTCCACGCTGTAGCAGGGAGGAGAAGACTCCCGGCTGCTGGGGAGGGAGGATTCCGCGCTGCCAGCGGGTGTGTGATGTCCCGCTCGCGGCTGTTTCGTGTGGCTCCCTCCCCACTCCTCACGGGTCAGCGGCAGATACAGGGCAGAGGGGACAGCAGCACCAGAGTGGTGCAGAGCAGCTTCGGCTGGGGGGCCCCTTATGCCAGGGGGGCCCAGGGTACTGACCCCCTTGGCACCCCCCTTAATCCGGCTCTGGATGTGCACCTGATTTCTTCAGATTCGGATAAATACTAGTTGGGGCAGCCTCAGAGATCTGTAGTTCAGACATATCTGACACGGAAGTGTGCTTCAGATGGGAAGAGCCATCCAATGTGACACTTTTCTTCAGATTTGACGGTCAGATGCGTTGAAATCTGAAGAAAACTGCGTAAATCGGACTAGTGGATGGGGGCCTTAAGATCTGTGCTGCTTGCCATCTCTTCCCTGTTTTTCTGTTTATTATTCCCTCTGAGGTATTATACTGGGTTACTTACAGTTGCTGTGCAGATTTTCTCTCAGAGATGTCTCTTTTGCATGGGTCCTTGTAACTGGGGGGCAGATTTATTAAGCCTGGTGAAGTGATAAAGTGGAAGGTGATAACACAGCAGCCAATCAGCTCCTAACTGTCATTTTTCAAACCCAGCCTGTAACACGGTAGTTAGGAGCTGATTGGCTGGTGCATTATCACCTTCCACTTTATCACTTCACCATGCTTAATAAATCTGCCCCTGGGTCCCTGGAAGCTGGGTTCCTTATGCCTGTGTCTGGGAAATTGTAACCTGTGTTCCTTGTAACTGGGGCCGGGACATTTACTAAGCAGTGATAAGAGCGGAGAAGTGAGCCAGTGGAGAAGTTGCCCCATCAACCAATCAGCAGCTTCATAGGCGTGCGCACACCACACCTGCAGCACCGTGATCGGCGGTGGACGCACTGGGTGCATTGAAAGAGAAACTTCTGTCTCCGCCTCATGATGTGATGCGCACCCGCCCGAGCTCTCTCTATCCCTCCTACAGCCCTTGCTCTCCCGGAAGCTAGCCTGCTGCTGATTCCTGTGCCCCGGCTCCGAACACTGCGTCCACCGCTTGGTCAGATAATACTTTACTGGCCGGCGGATGCGTTGGTTTCTGGAGTGCTGAAGTACAAACCATCTGCCTAACGATGTGGCGCCCGCCCACGCTCTCTCTTTTCTCATGTGCTATAATGTAAATTTCGGCAGCATACCGAAGCCGGGATCCCGGCGGGGAGGGGCGAGTGCAGCAAGCCCCTTGCAGTCGCCACGGGTTCTATTCCCGCTCTATAGGTGTCGTGGACACCCACGAGTGGGAATAGTCCCTGTTGGCCGGCATACCGACCATCGGGATAGTGAGGGGGCGGGATGTCGGTGGAGGTCATGTGACCGTCGGTCTCCCGACCGCCGGTCACATGAATACCAGCCCAGTGTGGTGTAATGTGAATTTTGGCTCATACTGTGTGGTGTAATGTGAATTTTGGCTCATATTGTGTGGTATAATGTGAATTTTGGGTCATACTGTGTGGCGTAATGTGAATTTTGGCTCATACCGTGTGCTATAATGTGAATTTCAGCTCATATTTTGAGGTGTAATGTGAATTTCGGCTCATACTGTGTGGCATAATGTGAATAAGGGGCAGTACTGTCAGTAGCTGATGAGCATGGGGGCATGTGTCACAAATGCTGGTGTCCTGCGGAGGAGGGGTCTGATGGCATAGAAAGAGGCAGATGTGGCTCTGATGGCAGATGTGTACATTTTAAACTTTACTTGTGTTATATTAAAATTAAAATGTCTGGCCCCAAAATTTCCTGTACTTTTCAGTAGAGATGAGCGCCTGAAATTTTTCGGGTTTTGTGTTTTGGTTTTGGGTTCGGTTCCGCGGCCGTGTTTTGGGTTCGAACGCGTTTTGGCAAAACCTCACCGAATTTTTTTTGTCGGATTCGGGTGTGTTTTGGATTCGGGTGTTTTTTTCAAAAAACACTAAAAAACAGCTTAAATCATAGAATTTTGGGGTCATTTTGATCCCAAAGTATTATTAACCTCAAAAACCATAATTTACACTCATTTTCAGTCTATTCTGAATACCTCACACCTCACAATATTATTTTTAGTCCTAAAATTTGCACCGAGGTCGCTGTGTGAGTAAGATAAGCGACCCTAGTGGCCGACACAAACACCGGGCCCATCTAGGAGTGGCACTGCAGTGTCACGCAGGATGTCCCTTCCAAAAAACCCTCCCCAAACAGCACATGACGCAAAGAAAAAAAGAGGCGCAATGAGGTAGCTGTGTGAGTAAGATTAGCGACCCTAGTGGCCGACACAAACACCGGGCCCATCTAGGAGTGGCACTGCAGTGTCACGCAGGATGGCCCTTCCAAAAAACCCTCCCCAAACAGCACATGACGCAAAGAAAAAAAGAGGCGCAATGAGGTAGCTGTGTGAGTAAGATTAGCGACCCTAGTGGCCGACACAAACACCGGGCCCATCTAGGAGTGGCACTGCAGTGTCACGCAGGATGTCCCTTCCAAAAAACCCTCCCCAAACAGCACATGACGCAAAGAAAAAAAGAGGCGCAATGAGGTAGCTGTGTGAGTAAGATTAGCGACCCTAGTGGCCGACACAAACACCGGGCCCATCTAGGAGTGGCACTGCAGTGTCACGCAGGATGTCCCTTCCAAAAAACCCTCCCCAAACAGCACATGACGCAAAGAAAAAAAGAGGCGCAATGAGGTAGCTGACTGTGTGAGTAAGATTAGCGACCCTAGTGGCCGACACAAACACCGGGCCCATTTAGGAGTGGCACTGCAGTGTCACGCAGGATGTCCCTTCCAAAAAACCCTCCCCAATCAGCACATGATGCAAAGAAAAAGAAAAGAAAAAAGAGGTGCAAGATGGAATTGTCCTTGGGCCCTCCCACCCACCCTTATGTTGTATAAACAAAACAGGACATGCACACTTTAACCAACCCATCATTTCAGTGACAGGGTCTGCCACACGACTGTGACTGATATGACGGGTTGGTTTGGACCCCCCCCAAAAAAGAAGCAATTAATCTCTCCTTGCACAAACTGGCTCTACAGAGGCAAGATGTCCACCTCATCATCACCCTCCGATATATCACCGTGTACATCCCCCTCCTCACAGATTATCAATTCGTCCCCACTGGAATCCACCATCTCAGCTCCCTGTGTACTTTGTGGAGGCAATTGCTGCTGGTCAATGTCTCCGCGGAGGAATTGATTATAATTCATTTTAATGAACATCATCTTCTCCACATTTTCTGGATGTAACCTCGTACGCCGATTGCTGACAAGGTGAGCGGCGGCACTAAACACTCTTTCGGAGTACACACTTGTGGGAGGGCAACTTAGGTAGAATAAAGCCAGTTTGTGCAAGGGCCTCCAAATTGCCTCTTTTTCCTGCCAGTATAAGTACGGACTGTGTGACGTGCCTACTTGGATGCGGTCACTCATATAATCCTCCACCATTCTATCAATGTTGAGAGAATCATATGCAGTGACAGTAGACGACATGTCCGTAATCGTTGTCAGGTCCTTCAGTCCGGACCAGATGTCAGCATCAGCAGTCGCTCCAGACTGCCCTGCATCACCGCCAGCGGGTGGGCTCGGAATTCTGAGCCTTTTCCTCGCACCCCCAGTTGCGGGAGAATGTGAAGGAGGAGATGTTGACAGGTCGCGTTCCGCTTGACTTGACAATTTTGTCACCAGCAGGTCTTTCAACCCCAGCAGACTTGTGTCTGCCGGAAAGAGAGATCCAAGGTAGGCTTTAAATCTAGGATCGAGCACGGTGGCCAAAATGTAGTGCTCTGATTTCAACAGATTGACCACCCGTGAATCCTTGTTAAGCGAATTAAGGGCTCCATCCACAAGTCCCACATGCCTAGCGGAATCGCTCCGTGTTAGCTCCTCCTTCAATGTCTCCAGCTTCTTCTGCAAAAGCCTGATGAGGGGAATGACCTGACTCAGGCTGGCAGTGTCTGAACTGACTTCACGTGTGGCAAGTTCAAAGGGCATCAGAACCTTGCACAACGTTGAAATCATTCTCCACTGCGCTTGAGACAGGTGCATTCCACCTACTATATCGTGCTCAATTGTATAGGCTTGAATGGCCTTTTGCTGCTCCTCCAACCTCTGAAGCATATAGAGGGTTGAATTCCACCTCGTTACCACTTCTTGCTTCAGATGATGGCAGGGCAGGTTCAGTAGTTTTTGGTGGTGCTCCAGTCTTCTGTACGTGGTGCCTGTACGCCGAAAGTGTCCCGCAATTCTTCTGGCCACCGACAGCATCTCTTGCACGCCCCTGTCGTTTTTTAAAAAATTCTGCACCACCAAATTCAAGGTATGTGCAAAACATGGGACGTGCTGGAATTTTCCCATATTTAATGCACACACAATATTGCTGGCGTTGTCCGATGCCACAAATCCACAGGAGAGTCCAATTGGGGTAAGCCATTCCGCGATGATCTTCCTCAGTTGCCGTAAGAGGTTTTCAGCTGTGTGCGTATTCTGGAAAGCGGTGATACAAAGCGTAGCCTGCCTAGGAAAGAGTTGGCGTTTGCGAGATGCTGCTACTGGTGCCGCCGCTGCTGTTCTTGCGGCGGGAGTCCATACATCTACCCAGTGGGCTGTCACAGTCATATAGTCCTGACCCTGCCCTGCTCCACTTGTCCACATGTCCGTGGTTAAGTGGACATTGGGTACAGCTGCATTTTTTAGGACACTGGTGACTCTTTTTCTGAGGTCTGTGTACATTTTCGGTATCGCCTGCCTAGAGAAATGGAACCTAGATGGTATTTGGTACCGGGGACACAGTACCTCCAACAAGTCTCTAGTTGGCTCTGCAGTAATGATGGATACCGGAACCACGTTTCTCACCACCCAGGATGCCAAGGCCTCAGTTATCCGCTTTGCAGTAGGATGACTGCTGTGATATTTCATCTTCCTCGCAAAGGACTGTTGGACAGTCAATTGCTTGGTGGAAGTAGTAAAAGTGGTCTTACGACTTCCCCTCTGGGATGACCATCGACTCCCAGCAGCAACAACAGCAGCGCCAGCAGCAGTAGGCGTTACACGCAAGGATGCATCGGAGGAATCCCAGGCAGGCGAGGAATCGTCAGAATTGCCAGTGACATGGCCTGCAGGACTATTGGCATTCCTGGGGAAGGAGGAAATTGACACTGAGGGAGTTGGTGGGGTGGTTTGCGTGAGCTTGGTTACAAGAGGAAGGGATTTACTGGTCAGTGGACTGCTTCCGCTGTCACCCAAAGTTTTTGAACTTGTCACTGACTTATTATGAATGCGCTGCAGGTGACGTATAAGGGAGGATGTTCTGAGGTGGTTAACGTCCTTACCCCTACTTATTACAGCTTGACAAAGGGAACACACGGCTTGACACCTGTTGTCCGCATTTCTGGTGAAATACCTCCACACCGAAGAGCTGATTTTTTTGGTATTTTCACCTGGCATGTCAACGGCCATATTCCTCCCACGGACAACAGGTGTCTCCCCGGGTGCCTGACTTAAACAAACCACCTCACCATCAGAATCCTCCTGGTCAATTTCCTCCCCAGCGCCAGCAACACCCATATCCTCCTCATCCTGGTGTACTTCAACACTGACATCTTCAATCTGACTATCAGGAACTGGACTGCGGGTGCTCCTTCCAGCACTTGCAGGGGGCGTGCAAATGGTGGAAGGCGCATGCTCTTCACGTCCAGTGTTGGGAAGGTCAGGCATCGCAACCGACACAATTGGACTCTCCTTGTGGATTTGGGATTTCGAAGAATGCACAGTTCTTTGCTGTGCTGCTTTTGCCAGCTTGAGTCTTTTCATTTTTCTAGCGAGAGGCTGAGTGCTTCCATCCTCATGTGAAGCTGAACCACTAGCCATGAACATAGGCCAGGGCCTCAGCCGTTCCTTGCCACTCCGTGTCGTAAATGGCATATTGGCAAGTTTACGCTTCTCCTCCGACAATTTTATTTTAGGTTTTGGAGTCCTTTTTTTTCTGATATTTGGTGTTTTGGATTTGACATGCTCTGTACTATGACATTGGGCATCGGCCTTGGCAGACGACGTTGCTGGCATTTCATCGTCTCGGCCATGACTAGTGGCAGCAGCTTCAGCACGAGGTGGAAGTGGATCTTGATCTTTCCCTAATTTTGGAACCTCAACATTTTTGTTCTCCATATTTTAATAGGCACAACTAAAAGGCACCTCAGGTAAACAATGGAGATGGATACTAGTATACAATTATGGACTGCCTGCCGAGTGCAGACACAGAGGTAGCCACAGCCGTGAACTACCGTACTGTACTGTGTCTGCTGCTAATATAGACTGGTTGATAAAGAGATGTCGTAGTAGTATGTATGTATAAAGAAGAAAAAAAAACCACGGTTAGGTGGTATACAATTATGGACGGACTGCCTGCCGAGTGCAGACACAGAGGTAGCCACAGCCGTGAACTACCGTACTGTGTCTGCTGCGACTGGATGATAAATGATATAAAAAATATATATATATCACTACTGCAGCCGGACAGGTATATATTATATATTATATAATGACGGACCTGCTGGACACTGTCTGTCAGCAGAATGAGTTTTATTTTTATAGAATAAAAAAAAAAACAACACACAAGTGAAGTCACACGACGAGTGTTTAACTTTTTCAGGCAATCACAATATAAGTATACTACTAACTATACTGGTGGTCAGTGTGGTCAGGTCACTGGTCAGTCACACTGGCAGTGGCACTCCTGCAGCAAAAGTGTGCACTGTTTAATTTTAATATAATATTATGTACTCCTGGCTCCTGCTATAACCTATAACTGGCACTGCAGTGCTCCCCAGTCTCCCCCACAATTATAAGCTGTGTGAGCTGAGCAGTCAGACAGATATATAATATATATAGATGATGCAGCACACTGGGCTGAGCCTGAGCAGTGCACACAGATATGGTATGTGACTGAGTCACTGTGTGTATCGCTTTTTTCAGGCAGAGAACGGATATATTAAATAAACTGCACTGTCTGGTGGTCACTCACTATATAATATTATGTACTCCTGGCTCCTGCTATAACCTATAACTGGCACTGCAGTGCTCCCCAGTCTCCCCCACAATTATAAGCTGTGTGAGCTGAGCAGTCAGACAGATATATAATATATATAGATGATGCAGCACACTGGGCTGAGCCTGAGCAGTGCACACAGATATGGTATGTGACTGAGTCACTGTGTGTATCGCTTTTTTCAGGCAGAGAACGGATATATTAAATAAACTGCACTGTCTGGTGGTCACTCACTAGTAAACTCTCTGCACTCTCTACACTTCTACAGTACTCCTCCTAGTCCTAAGCTCCAGTAAATCTCTCTCTCTTATAATCTAAATGGAGAGGACGCCAGCCACGTCCTCTCACTATCAATCTCTATGCACGTGTGAAAATGGCGGCGACGCGCGGCTCCTTATATAGAATCCGAGTCTCGCGAGAATCCGACAGCGTCATGATGACGTTCGGGCGCGCTCGGGTTAACCGAGCAAGGCGGGAGGATCCGAGTCTGCTCGGACCCGTGAAAAAAACCATGAAGTTCGGGCGGGTTCGGATTCAGAGAAACCGAACCCGCTCATCTCTACTTTTCAGAGTGGCCCACTCAAAATCAGGGTGTAGGTGTAGAGGGTTGCTAGGGGTGGGGTGTGTGTGTGGGGAAAGGGGGGGTCCATAGGCACATATGGCCCCCCACTCTCTGGTTCCGCCACTGGGTCAGGGATAGGTTGGGGAAGTATAAGCAGTGATAGGTTGCAGTGGCAGCTAGGACTGAGGGTTATGCCGTAGCGGACAGTTAGTACCGGCTGATGGTCGCACCATTATGTTTCATTTTATTTCTCTGCAGTGAATTATATCTACTTTATTTTTAGGAACTAGTGAGAAATTAGATTAAGCCATGTGATTGTACTGAATGTAAAATAGTGCTAGACATGTCCAAAAGGCAGTGCTAGACACACCCCTCTGGCGGTGCACCCCCTAATAAAATTTGCTGCGCACGCCTATGAGCAGCTCTGTATCATTTTATAGTATGTAAATTATAGATGTTACTTCAGTGCTGATTGGTTGCCATGGGCAACTTCTCCATTGGCTCACTTCTCCACTCTTATCACTGTTTAGTAAATGTCCCCCTGGGATCCTTATGTCTGTGTCTGGGCCATTGGCGTTTCTATAATGGGTGCAATGGGTGCGGTGCACATGGGCCCCTGGGTCCAGGGGGGAGCCCACACAGCACACATTGCACCCATATTTTAGTACTCACCTCTCCGGAGTCCAGCGTTGGACGCTGCAGCCGCCTCCATCCAGCACAGAATCGACTCCAAAATGGCTGCAGCGCACGCGCACTTTAAATTTTGTCTCCAGAACATGGCGGGTGCCATGTTTCCGGAGACCTGCGCATACACAGTAGCCTCTGGCGCAGTGTCGGAGCCTACAGTGCCATGGAGAGGAGGGGGCCCACCCGGAGTCTGCACACGGGCCCCCTCCTCGCTTAAGATGCCCCTGGTCTGGGCCCATAACCTGTTAGTAGAAGTGTTTCTTTGCAGATAGGCTCTCCTCTGTTACATACTGAATCAGTAGGCACACTGGGAAACTCTTGTGATATAATTTATTGATAATGAAACTGAATAGATCATAATACAAACTAACACACTAAACAAAAATATATAAACAGCCATTACTGCATTGATCTTCTTATATTACTACTGTAAGATTCCTACAACAAACAAGTGCGCATATATATCACAGACTGTCAAGACATCAACACATAAACAACAGCTCCACCTGCTGTCCCTTCAGTGTAATTACTCAACAGTATTAAAGTCTCTGGGGTAAAGTCACTAAGGACCTCATTCCGAGTTGTTCGCTCGCTAGCTGCTTTTAGCAGCATTGCACACGCTAGGCCGCCGCCCTCTGGGAGTGTATCTTAGTTTAGCAGAATAGCGAACGAAAGATTAGCAGAACTGCTACTAAATAATTCCTTGCAGTTTCTGAGTAGCTCCAGACCTACTCCTAGATTGCGATCACCTCGGTTTAGTTCCTGGTTTGAAGTCACAAACACGCCCTGCGTTCGGACAGCCACTCCCCCTTTTCTCCAGACACTCCCGCGTTTTTCCCTGACACGCCTACATTTTTTAGCACACTCCCGTAAAACGCTCAGTTACCACCCAGAAACGCCCCTTTCCTGTCAACCACTCCCCGATCAGCAGTGCGACTGAAAAGCGCCGCAAAGACAACAGCAAAACTGCTAAGTTTTTAGTTAAATAACTAAGCGCATGCGCGCTGCATACCATGCGCATGCGCATTTAGCAACAAATCGCAGCATAGCGAAAATCGTCAATGAGCGAACAACTTGGAATGACCACCTAAGATGGGAGTTCTATTTAAGATGGGATGTTGCCCATAGTAACCAATCAGATTCTACTTCTCATTTATCTAGCACCTTCCAGAAAATAATACCTGGAATCTGATTGGTTGCTATGGGCAAGATCACATCTTACATAGAACTACCATTTTAGTAAATTTACCCCTCAGTCTGTTGTAATTTCTCAACACTTCCAATGCTATCACCAGAAAGTCAAACTCCAATGTAAAATTTAGCAGTATCATCACGGCAATCTCCTCGTAAATTTTCTGGACCCCTACAGATGTGAACTACTGAGATATGGACATCATTTTGTCAGTGTAGTCACTCATAGTGGTGCATTCACATAACTTGGTATTATACAATACACGCCTCAGATTAATTCTTCTCATTAGACCCCCATCTTCATATGCTACCTTTAGGGCTGTCGACAAGGGCGTAGCTACCATAGGTGCAGGCAGTGCAGCTGCTATGGGGCCCGGAGCTGAGAGGGGCCAACCTTCCCTGTCACAGTTACATGTGTTATATACATGGTGTAGCTACCATAGGTGCAGGGAGTGCAGCTGCTATGGGGTCCAGAGCTGAGAGAGGCCCTCCTTCCCTGTCACAGTTATATGTGTTATATACATGGTGTAGCTACCATAGGTGCAGGCAGTGCAGCTGCTATGGGGCCCGGAGCTGAGAGGGGCCACCTTCCCTGTCACAGTTACATGTGTTATATACATTTTTCGCCATTGGGTGGTATGTAGGGGTCCTTTTAAACTTATTCCTAGGGGCCTGAAATATATCTAGGTAGGCCCCTGGACCTGCTCATTGTAGTGTGGTATAAACTGAAGTGGAGGGCATTTTAATGTTTTAAAGCCAGGGCACTGTAATGAGGCACAATATGATCGTGGAGCACTATTTATCATAATGTGAATTGGGGGTACAGTGCGGCATACATAGGCGTGCGCAGCACATTTTATTAGGGGGTGCACTGTCGGAGGGACGTGTCTAGCATCACCTATTGGGCGTGTCTCACAACGCCTGTCGGGCGTATCTAGCACCGCCTATTGACATTCCTTTTCATTCCATATGCACCTTACCTATATGGTGGCTTCTCACAACGGGGAACCTCTGAAGAAATGTCCTCCCTGGGCAGACGGCGTCTTCAGTTGGTATTCACTATTCATGTAGGATATCACATGGTACGGAAGATGCCTGTTTGTGTAGATATATGACCAATGTCATCATCATGCAACAGAGATTCAAGCAGACTTGTGTCACCTCCTGCTCCCTGCATCTCTCAGCCATAGCATCATCTCTTCCCTGCATCGTTTCTCAGCCACACCATCATCTCCCGTCTGCATCTCTCACAATCCCCCTTCAATTCACACGTAACACCACATAGTAGTGACCCTTACTTAAATTAAACTGCACAGTAGTGTCCATTGTTCACATTACACCGCACAGTAGCGTCCCTTATACATGTTACCCCTTACCAAATCCCTTCTTACTAGCCGCACTTGCAATAGGTATGGACAATGAACTGTTATAAAACATATTTGGGAAGGTGTAGGGTGCAGAGGTGGGCAGTCAGAGGGTGCAGGGAGGGAAGGAATAGGGTGCAGAGAGGGAAGGTATAGGGTGCAAAGGAGGGCAGTTACAGGGTGCAGGGAGGGAAGGAATAGGGTGCAGGGGTGGGCAGGTACAAGGTGCAGGGAGGGAAGGAATAGGGTGCAGGGAGGGAAGGCATAGGGTGCAGAGGAGGGCAGTTACAGGGTGCAGGGAGGGAAGAAATAGGGTGCAGGGCGGGAAGGCATAGGGTGCAAAGGAGGGCAGTTACAGGGTGCAGGGAGGGAAGGAATAGGGTGCAGAGGTGGGCAGGTACAAGGTGCAGGGAGGGAAGGAATAGGGTGCAGGGAGCGAAGGCATAGGGTGCAGAGGAGGGCAGTTACAGGGTGCAGGGAGGGAAGGAATAGGGTGCAGGGAGGGAAGGTATAGGGTGCAAAGGAGGGCAGTTACAGGGTGCAGGGAGGGAAGGAATAGGGTACAGAGGTGGGCAGGTACAAGGTGCAGGGAGGGAAGGAATAGGGTGCAGGGAGGGAAGGAATAGGGTGCAGAGGTGGGCAGTTACAGGGTGCAGGGAGGGAAGGAATAGGGTGCAGAGTTGGGCAGTTACAGGGTGCAGGGATCGAAGGTGTAGGGTGCAGAGGTGGGCAGTTACAGGGTGCAGGTAGGGAAGGCATAGGGTGCAGAGGAGGGCAATTACAGGGTGCAGGGATCGAAGGCGTAGGGTGCAGAGGTGGGCAGGTACAGGGTGCAGGAAAGGAAGGCGTATGGTGCAGAGGTGGGCAGGTACAGGGTGCAGGGAGGGAAGGCGTATGGTGCAGAGGTGGGCAGGTACAGGGTGCAGGGAGGGAAGGCGTATGGTGCAGAGGTGGGCAGGTACAGGGTGCAGGGAGGGAAGGTGTAGGGTGCTGGTTGAAGGTGCATATTGTTGGTGGGTACATGTAGGGTACAGGGATGTAAGATGCAGGGGTGTCATTTGCAGGCAATGCAGTTTCAAGGTGCAGGAGGACTGGTGCACAATAGGAGAGTGGTTAGAAGTGGGATAAAACAATACCTTTGAGGTGGTGTAGATAACATAAGGGTCTGCCTGCAGCAACAGGAGCATTCCACAGCAGCAGGAAGAAGTCATAAGAAATGGTTCCTGCGCAGGGGCCAGAAGCCAAAGTGTCCATTCACAGCAGCAGCCAGTAGATCAAAGGGGAGACCAGCACTGAACAGACTCAGGCACAGCAGCATAGCCTGCCCTGACAGCGGGAGGCACCCGCGACCCCCCCTCCCTTCACGGCCGCGAGCAGAAGTCTCCGCATGGCAGGTACACTCTGCCGCCTCACAGCTCTCCCCCAACCACGCTGCTGCTAAGCAAGCAGGGGAAAGAGCCAATCTACAGAAAGCACCCGCCCCCCATCCCCTCCCCACACGCCAGCACCGGAGCCCGTCACCTGCTAGACTGGGGATCAGGGAGGACAGGCAATGAACGCCTGATGCTGCACCCCCTCCTCCCCCCGTGAGTGCTGGCGATCACTACAGCAGGCGTGCTTGAGGGGGGTGCCGGACATTAGGGGGTGCCTGTGCGCACCAGGCACCCCCCGTGCGCACGCCTATGGCGGCATAATATGTACTGGCAGCTCTGAAATACGACATAGGGTGAGCTTAAGCACTACTGCTATTCATAAAAGAAACTAGGGCACTACTATGTGGCATAACATTAAATAAGGCTCTACTATGGTTCAGAAAATGAACTAGCAGGGGCAAACGCAGGATTTCTAGAGGGGGGTTTCCAAATGCAATCCACAGTTTCCCATTCTGTGGAACATTGGGCAACTGAAAATCACCCCCTATGTTTGTGTATGCTTGTTTCCATATATCATCTGCAGATACATTTATTGCATGTATCTTTTGTACCATTAAATAAGACACAAAACTGCTCAGTGGATGGATTATTTGATATCTCTCTATTTTATTTGAATTATTTCTGGATAATTTTGATATTACATGAAACCCATAATTATAGCCATAAGAAGGATTCAGAAAAGAAGTTGTGGAGAAGTGAGGGAAGGGGGGGGACCTGTAACCATAAACCATAGAACAATATTTGTGAATGGAGATAAGTGACACTACAGTATGTGGCTGATTCAGAGGTTCATCCAAATGTAGGAAAACTGTGATGCCCACTGTCAGTGTCCGTAAAACCTATAATATGATTGGTGCATCCTTTGTGCACTACAGTATTAAACACACGACAGTGGTTCAATTAAATTCCCTTTGTAATAATTAATAGAAAAAGCTTTCACTCTTGTATCAAACCTACACAAGAGGGAAGTCCATGAGCAGAGCATTCTGTCCCTCCTGGAGAGGGTCATGTTGGGAGGTATGCTCATGCAGTGCTGGCAAAAGTGATTATTATCTTGCTGGTGCCCATGTTGTACTATTACAGCCTGAAATACTGAATATCAGCTCGTTCTGTAACCCCTATACTGGGAGACTCCCATTCTAGTGAAGAGTCTCCCTCTCCCCCGCAAAGTTTATTCATTCCCTCGGATTCTCCACTGCCATGTCGGAAATCTAAACTGCGCAAGTCTGGATGTGACAGTAAAGGGCCTGGTGTCAATATGCAAAATAGGCCGGCCACGCACCACAGGGTTGTTGGCAGAGACTGTGAGTCATCAGTGCATCTTATTCTTTCCTGCATTAGCGGCAGCAGCTTCTTCTCCTTCTCCTCCCTGCACAAAAAATGTAAGTACAGGTTGAGTATCCCATATCCAAATATTCCGAAATACGGAATATTCCGAAATATGGACTATTTTTAGTGAGAGTGAGATAGTGAAACCTTTGTTTTCTGATGGCTCAATGTACACAAACTTTATTTAATACACAAAGTTATTAAAAATATTGTATTAAATGACCTTCAGGCTGTGTATATAAAGTGTATATGAATCATAAATGAATTGTGTGAATGTACACATGCTTTGTTAAATGCACAAAGTTCTAAAAAATATTGGCTAACATTACCTTCCGGCTGTGTGTATAAGGTGTATATGTAACATAAATGCATTCTGTGCTTAGATTTAGGTCCCATCACCTGATATCTCATTATGGTATGCAATTATTCCAAAATACGGAAAAATCTGATATCCAAAATACCTCTGGTCCCAAGCATTTTGGATAAGGGATACTCAACCTGTAGTAGTTTACACCATGCAGGAAGGGTATAGTGTCCCAATCCACCAACTACTCTGACAATAGAAAATATTTTGCTTAGTATATGACAATAAACTTGATTCACAGTATACACTACACAGCACTGTGAACACTAGTGGCTGGGGTATTTACTAGTGATGAGCGGGTTCGGTTTCTCGGAAACCGAACCCCCCCGAACTTCAGCTTTTTTTACACGGGTCCGAGCAGGCTCGGATCCTCCCGCCTTGCTCGGTTAACCCGAGCGCGCCCGAACGTCATCATCCCGCTGTCGGATTCTCGCGAGGCTCGGATTCTATCGCGAGACTCGGATTCTATATAAGGAGCCGCGCGTCGCTGCCATTTTCACACGTGCATTGAGATTGATAGGGAGAGGACATGGCTGGCGTCCTCTCCGTTTAGAGTAGACTAGAGAGTAGTAGAGACACTTGATTTACTAATTTTGGGGAGCATATTAGGAGTACTACTTGCTGATAGTGTGACCAGTGACCACCAGTTTAATTAATCCGTTCTCTGCCTGAAAAAAAACGATACACAGTGTGACACAGTCACATACCATATCTGTGCTCAGCCTCAGTGTGCTGCATCATCTATGTAATACTGTATATCTGACTGTGCTGAGTGCTCACTGCTCACACAGCTTAATTGTGGGGGAGACTGGGGAGCAGTTATAGCAGGAGTACATATTTTAACAGTGCACACTTTTGCTGCCAGAGTGCCACTGCCAGTGTGACTGACCAGTGACCACTGACCACCAGTATATTGTGATTGTCTGCCTGAAAAAGTTAAACACTCGTCGTGTGGTGTTTTTATTCTATAAACGCATTCTGCTGACAGTGTCCAGCAGGTCCGTCATTATATAATATATACCTGTCCGGCTGCAGTAGTGATATATATATATTTTTTATATCATTATCATCCAGTCTATATTAGCAGCAGACGCAGTACGGTAGTCCACGGCTGTAGCTACCTCTGTGTCGGCAGTCGCTCGTCCATCCATAATTGTATACCACCTACCCGTGGTGTTTTTTTTTTTTCTATCTTCTTGATACTAGTAGCTTACTTTAGGAGTCTGCAGTGCTGAGCTGACAGTGTCCAGCAGGTCCGTCATTATATAATATATACCTGTCCGGCTGCAGTAGTGATATATATATATTTTATATCTCATTATCATCCAGTCTATATTAGCAGCAGACGCAGTACGGTAGTCCACGGCTGTAGCTACCTCTGTGTCGGCAGTCGCTCGTCCATCCATAATTGTATACCACCTACCCGTGGTGTTTTTTTTTCTTTCTATCTTCTTGATACTAGTAGCTTACTTTAGGAGTCTGCAGTGCTGAGCTGACAGTGTCCAGCAGGTCCGTCATTATATAATATATACCTGTCCGGCTGCAGTAGTGATATATATATATTTTTTATATCATTATCATCCAGTCTATATTAGCAGCAGACGCAGTACGGTAGTCCACGGCTGTAGCTACCTCTGTGTCGGCAGTCGCTCGTCCATCCATAATTGTATACCACCTACCTGTGGTGTTTTTTTTTTTTCTATCTTCTTGATACTACTAGTAGCTTACTTTAGGAGTCTGCAGTGCTGAGCTGACAGTGTCCAGCAGGTCCGTCATTATATAATATATACCTGTCCGGCTGCAGTAGTGATATATATATATTTTATATCTCATTATCATCCAGTCTATATTAGCAGCAGACGCAGTATGGTAGTCCACGGCTGTAGCTACCTCTGTGTCGGCAGTCGCTCGTCCATCCATAATTGTATACCACCTACCCGTGGTGTTTTTTTTTTTTCTATCTTCTTGATACTAGTAGCTTACTTTAGGAGTCTGCAGTGCTGAGCTGACAGTGTCCAGCAGGTCCGTCATTATATAATATATACCTGTCCGGCTGCAGTAGTGATATATATATATTTTTTATATCATTATCATCCAGTCTATATTAGCAGCAGACGCAGTACGGTAGTCCACGGCTGTAGCTACCTCTGTGTCGGCAGTCGCTCGTCCATCCATAATTGTATACCACCTACCTGTGGTGTTTTTTTTTTCTATCTTCTTGATACTACTAGTAGCTTACTTTAGGAGTCTGCAATGCTGAGCTGACAGTGTCCAGCAGGTCCGTCATTATATAATATATACCTGTCCGGCTGCAGTAGTGATATATATATATTTTATATCTCATTATCATCCAGTCTATATTAGCAGCAGACGCAGTACGGTAGTCCACGGCTGTAGCTACCTCTGTGTCGGCAGTCGCTCGTCCATCCATAAGTATACTAGTATCCATCCATCTCCATTGTTTACCTGAGGTGCCTTTTAGTTGTGCCTATTAAAATATGGAGAACAAAAATGTTGAGGTTCCAAAAATAGGGAAAGATCAAGATCGACTTCCACCTCGTGCTGAAGCTGCTGCCACTAGTCATGGCCGAGACGATGAAATGCCAGCAACATCGTCTGCCAAGGACGATGCCCAATGTCATAGTACAGAGCATGTAAAATCCAAAACACCAAATATCAGTAAAAAAAGGACTCAAAAATCTAAAATAAAATTGTCAGAGGAGAAGCGTAAACTTGCCAATATGCCATTTACCACACGGAGTGGCAAGGAACGGCTGAGGCCCTGGCCTATGTTCATGGCTAGTGGTTCAGATTCACATGAGGATGGAAGCACTCAGCCTCTCGCTAGAAAAATGAAAAGACTCAAGCTGGCAAAAGCACAGCAAAGAACTGTGCGTTCTTCGAAATCACAAATCCACAAGGAGAGTCCAATTGTGTCGTTTGCGATGCCTGACCTTCCCAACACTGGACGTGAAGAGCATGCGCCTTCCACCATTTGCATGCCCCCTGCAAGTGCTGGAAGGAGCACCCGCAGTCCAGTTCCTGATAGTCAGATTGAAGATGTCAGTGTTGAAGTACACCAGGATGAGGAGGATATGGGTGTTGCTGGCGCTGGGGAGGAAATTGACCAGGAGGATTCTGATGGTGAGGTGGTTTGTTTAAGTCAGGCACCCGGGGAGACACCTGTTGTCCATGGGAGGAATAGGGCCATTGACATGCCTGGTGAAAATACCAAAAAAATCAGCTCTTCGGTGTGGAAGTATTTCAACAGAAATGAGGACAACATTTGTCAAGCCGTGTGTTGCCTTTGTCAAGCTGTAATAAGTAGGGGTAAGGACGTTAACCACCTCGGAACATCCTCCCTTATACGTCACCTGCAGCGCATTCATCATAAGTCAGTGACAAGTTCAAAAACTTTGGGCGACAGCGGAAGCAGTCCACTGACCAGTAAATCCCTTCCTCTTGTAACCAAGCTCACGCAAACCACCCCACCAACTCCCTCAGTGTCAATTTCCTCCTTCCCCAGGAATGCCAATAGTCCTGCAGGCCATGTCACTGGCAATTATGACGAGTCCTCTCCTGCCTGGGATTCCTCCGATGCATCCTTGCGTGTAACGCCTACTGCTGCTGGCGCTGCTGTTGTTGCTGCTGGGAGTCGATGGTCATCCCAGAGGGGAAGTCGTACTCGTAAGACCACTTTTACTACTTCCACCAAGCAATTGACTGTCCAACAGTCCTTTGCGAGGAAGATGAAATATCACAGCAGTCATCCTGCTGCAAAGCGGATAACTGAGGCCTTGGCATCCTGGGCGGTGAGAAACGTGGTTCCGGTATCCATCATTACTGCAGAGGCAACTAGAGACTTGTTGGAGGTACTGTGTCCCCGGTACCAAATACCATCTAGGTTCCATTTCTCTAGGCAGGCGATACCGAAAATGTACACAGAACTCAGAAAAAGACTCACCAGTGTCCTAAAAAATGCAGTTGTACCCAATGTCCACTTAACCACGGACATGTGGACAAGTGGAGCAGGGCAGGCTCAGGACTATATGACTGTGACAGCCCACTGGGTAGATGTATGGACTCCCGCCGCAAGAACAGCAGCGGCGGTACCAGTAGCAGCATCTCGCAAACGCCAACTCTTTCCTAGGCAGGCTACGCTTTGTATCACCGCTTTCCAGAATACGCACACAGCTAAAACAAAAAACTGCAACAAACGAGCGCCTAATCATCAAATAAGAATTAGAAGCCAATGCGTGTTACATAGAATAAAATGATCACAAATGATCAGGAACGAAACATAATGTACAGAGAGCCAACGTAAAAAATAACAATGTTTATTAATAAAACATATAAAAAGATTAATTATCAAATAACCGGTGAATAATGTATATATATATATATATATATATATATGAGAACATTCACTAAACGTGAACTGGTGGTATATTGTAATAACTCAGCTTTTTGAGGGTGAAGAGTTCCAAGTTCCACTTGTTAGATAATTGATAAGTACCAGGTATGCTGGTGGAATCCTAATGGATTACAAGTCCCTCAGTTGAAAGTGATATTCAATACCTTTCCAAAATGGGCTGGTAAGAGCCGAGCGTCCTCGGCTTCAATGTCCTGCAATGCCAATGTACGCTGTGCAGCGGAAAGGAGGAGACCGTCTCTCTGACAACCCGGTCGTGGCGGCGTGTGCGCTGGAGCCGCTGATGTCGGATGCTGTAGACGGAGAGTGCAGCGGGGACCAAGGAGCACCTGGAAGATTTCACCTTAGCTGAGTGTGGATAGGGGCGGGTCCTGACGCGTTTCGTCACGTTCACGTGACTTTCTCAAAGGTAGATACCTGCCTCCTAGGTCATCCGGTATTTAAAGGCTGAGTTGATTAGTGTGGACAGGTGATTGTCATCAGCAATGTTAAAAGCAATAAAAATGCAAGAAACGAAGGCTCTCATGTACTAACACATAACATTGTATATAGTTGGCAGAAATGACTAGAAAAAGATACATTTATAATTGACTTATTGGTATCAGAGAGAGGTGTAGATTTAATATGGTTATACTTTATATTGTAGTAAATAGTAAGCCATTGAGAATAATGGTTTCGGTTCAGGTGTCATGACAGGTGTATTGATTCACAACAAATTAGATCACCTGCTAACTTCACCTATAATGAGTGGCAGACATTTATCACAAGGTTCACTGGACAAATATTGTTATCCGTATATGTACTAGTGGTGCCGTTTTAGGTTAAAAGAAGTTTAATCAAAGGGAAAAAAATATATCTATTTATATAAATCACCTCTACATAAAAAATCGGACCGAGAGGGAAAACTTTTAAATATTAGTATAGACATGATTCGAACTCTAGGATTCAAAACTAATGCTAGTCTGTCCTCTAACCTAATGCGCCACTGAGTCTGAGGTTTATATAGAAGACAGACTGAGAGATAAACACAATAATTTGCTTGTTTCAATATATTATAACAAAGGTGAGGGTAGTCTAACAAATGGATATCTCATATAGAAGGACATATTCTAAATTCTATAGATGAATCTAATTAGTGATTACAACATCCTTTGTATGCAACATCATTTATCAAATATAATAAAGATATCTTCTTTGTTGTACTATATTTATAATAAATAAATGATAAAACTAAAAGATAAAAGATAAATGTAAACAAAAGAAAAGGAAAAAATATAAACAAAAATGGGAAAAAAGGACAGTCCTACATATAGGAATGATAATATATTGCAGATGGACTTCCTTCATCAAACTCTGGATCTTTCAGGGAATCATCACCAGACAGATGATACCAAAGTATGTATTCATAATACAGATGTTTTGTTTCATATAGATATACACTATAGGGTTGGAAGAGGGGGGAGATAGTTTCTATACTTGAAATTATTGAACAATCTGCACAGATGTTACTCAAATGTGATATAAGGAGAGTCGAAAAAAATGAATTTTCATGAAAGATCAAATTCTATACTTTCATTGAGCCCTTCCGGTGTAAGTGTTCTTAATTTATGTATCCAATAATTTTCCCTAAGACATAGTTTTCTATATCTATCTCCCCCCCGTATTGTGGGTTTGATGATCTCTATACCCACTAGTTGGATGTCATCCGGATCTTTATGATGCTTTTCTAAAAAATGTCTGGAGACACTATGAAATATTAGGCCCTTTTGGATGTTACGTCTATGCTCAAGGAACCTCGTCCTGAGTTTGCGAGTTGTTCTACCTACATACATTAGGTTACATTTACAAACCAATATATAAATAACAAAGGAACTATTGCAATTGATATGAGAACATATCTCAAATTCAGATGAATCTGAGGCACCAAAGCTTTTTGTGTTATTCTGAATATATGAACATGTTATACATTTTTTCACCGGTTATTTGATAATTAATCTTTTTATATGTTTTATTAATAAACATTGTTATTTTTTACGTTGGCTCTCTGTACATTTTGTTTCGTTCCTGATATTCAGCGCAGCCGTTTGTTCTTTTTCCATGCTATCACCACAATACTACACATAGTATTCCGGCAAGCGCAGACTATCAGGAACATACAATTGTGATCATTTTATTCTATGTAACACGCATTGGCTTCTAATTCTTATTTGATGATTAGGCGCTCGTTTGTTGCAGTTTTTTGTTTTGGTCTTCTATTGTAGATATCTGTGGATATCCTGCTAGCTGCCCCATCATCTATTGTTCTGTCTTATTTTTGAATTGGTATTTAATTAATCTCAGATATTAATAGTTTGTGTTGATCATGGCAGATCTGACTTGTTTATCTGAATGTGCTAGGAGGAGACGGTGTTATGAGGCTAATTTCAATGAAGACTCCTCGATCACCTCCCCCTCTGTAACTCAGAATGATTATGAGAAGGAATTTAACATTCTCTTTTATAAATTGGAGGATCTGATGAAAACTGAAACCCGCCATTGGTGGGACATGATTACGTTACAAAAATACATTAAGAATAAAAAAATCCCTAGAGGTCTGAGGATATTTAAAGCGTTATCCTTTGTGGATGATCCCTTATTAAAAACCAAATGGGACTCCCTATTAGATGACTGTTCTTATTCATTAATGGAACTTCTGATTAACTATCGTAGAGAGAAGACCCTCACACTATCGCAGGAAATTGAGGAAACAAGGAAACGTTTAAGTACATATTCTGATCATCCTCAATTTCAACATAATGACTCCAAATTAAACCATAAAATTGAGTTATATGAGAAGGAGGTGATAGATGGGAAAAATAGGAAATTTACGAGAGACACTGAGGACTACAATCAGGATAAAGTCCGGAGTTTTAATAAGAGAACTCATTCTTTTATTAGGGGGAGATCCAGGAGCTTTTCAAACCAAAGATTGAAAAGAGACAGGAGTTATCATAATAACTTCAAAAATAATGCTAAGAAAGGGTCAAACCCAACTCAGCAGTATCAGACAGATAGATACTCATATTCTCTAAATATCAATAGAAAGGATCCTGGACAGATCCCTTCTAGTAATATGTCCGGGACAGATCCCTCAGTGAGACCAAAGAACACTACACATATCAATCCCTCCTGTGAAACCAGTCTCCCTAACTTTAGTAATTTTTTAGAGAGGGATCAGAGGATTCTAAAACAAAAACTCCCATATCACATGCACAATCATTACGACATATTAAGAATAGACTCCCCAAAAAGACCAAGGGAAGAAGGCAGAGAGGATGCAGAGGAGGCAGGAGGTTACAAAGAAAAAAAGCGAGACATGAGATCATAAATCAGACCAATATCTATAATTTGTCCTCCACCCACATTTCTCCAGCAGAGTCTACACTTTTAGCTAAGGGCCTTAAATTTGCCCCTTCCAAACCACCTACATTTTTTAATTTATTCGTGGAACTCAATACCTATACACGTACTTTAGCACGCAAAAGGTACTTTGCAACTAAGAATTTGACTAAACGTAAACTTGATGGTACACCGATTCTGTTAGATGATCAAGATAGAGTAGGCATAGATATGCTGGAATCCCTACTTCTTGAAAACAATACTGTAGATTCTGGGGTACAGATCTATAATCAAAGTCGTACCAATGAACGTAATCTTAAATTTAGAAATAAATCGCAATTCTATCCACTACATCATAGGAGCCCAGCCATTGATATATTCTACAAGAAAACACTGGATGACTTTAATAGTCTATCAGGTATATGCAATTCACGGCGAATCGCGGCAAATTATCGCCGTTTTTTAATTCGACTCAATTCGACAGGTGAATTCCGGCAGGTGGCTGCTGGAATTCACCATATTCAATGAAAAACGGATTCGACAGACCCGCGGGCGAAAATCGGCCGATTTGGCGGATTTTGCCGCGATTTTAAAAAACGGGAAAAAACGGGAAAAACCCGAAAAAAAAATGGCGTGGGGTCCCCCCTCCAAAGCATAACCAGCCTCGGGCTCTTCGAGCTGGTCCTGGTTCTAAAAATGCGGGGAAAAAATTGACAGGGGATCCCCCGTATTTTTAAAACCAGCACCGGGCTCTGCGCCTGGTGCTGGTGCCAAAAATACGGGGGACAAAACGAGCAGGGGTCCCCCGTATTTTTCACACCAGCATCGGGCTCCACTAGCTGGACAGATAATGCCACAGCCGGGGGTCACTTTTATGCCGTGCCCTGCGGCCGTGGCATTAACTATCCAACTAGTCACCCCTGGCCGGGGTACCCTGGGGGAGTGGGGACCCCTACAATCAAGGGGTCCCCCCCCCAGCCACCCAAGGGCCAGGGGTGAAGCCCGAGGCTGTCCCCCCCCCATCCAATGGGCTGCGGATGGGGGGGCTGATAGCCTTTTGTGATAATAAAAAGATATTGTTTTTTCCAGTAGTACTACAAGTCCCAGCAAGCCTCCCCCGCAAGCTGGTACTTGGAGAACCACAAGTACCAGCATGCGGGAGAAAAACGGGGCCGCTGGTACCTGTAGTACTACTGGAAAAAAAATACCCAAATAAAAACAGTACACAGACACCTTGATAGTAAAACTTTATTACACACTACTGACACACACATACTTACCTATGTTGACACGCCGACTGCCACGGTCTCCGACGATCCGAGGGTACCTGTGAAAGAATTATACTCACCTTCCAGCGTCCAGAGGTACATCCACGTCCAGATATAAATCCACGTACTTGTTAAAAAAACAAACCGAACACCCGCTCCATACCGGACTAAAAGGGGTCCCATGCTTTCACATCAGACCCCTTTCTCCCGAATGCCGGGACATCACGTGACTCCTGTCACTGAAGTCCCTTCAGCCAATCAGGAAGCGCTACTTCCGTGGCGCTCACCTGATTGGCTGTGCGCTGTCTGTGCTGAGACAGCGCATCGCAAAGCCGCTCCATTAGTTTCAATGGTGGGAACTTAGCGGCTAGCGGTGGGGTTACCCGCGGTCAGCCGCTGACCGGCGGGTGACCTCACCGCTAGCCGCTAAGTTCCCACCATTGAATAAAATGGACGGGGCTGTGCGATGCGCTGTCTGAGTTCAGACAGCGCACAGCCAATCAGGTGAGCGCAACGAAGTTGCGCTTCCTGATTGGCTTTAGAGACCTTTGTGCGACAGCTGTCACTGACAGGTCTCATTCGTGGAAAGGGGTCTCATGTGTCAGCATGGGACCCCTTTCAGTCCGGTGGCCCGTGTGTTCGTTTTCTTTTTTTGCCAAGTACGTGGATGTATCTCTGGACCATGGCTGAGGTGAGTATATTGATCTTTTATTTTCAGGTATCCGTGGATTCTACATGGAGAAGAGGACCGATGTCGGCGTGTGAACATAGGTAAGTATGTGTGTGTCGACGTATGAAATAAAGTTTTACTGTCACGGTGTGTGTGTCCTGTTTTTATTTGGGTATTTTTTCCCCAGTAGTACTACAGGTACCAGCGGGCCCGTTTTTCTCCCGCATGCTGGTACTTGTGGTTCTCCAAGTACCAGCTTGCGGGGGAGGCTTGCTGGGACTTGTAGTACTGCTGGAAAAAACAATATTCTTTTCATTATCACAAAAGGCTATCAGCCCCCCCATCCGCAGCCCATTGGATGGGGGGGACAGCCTCGGGATTCACCCCTTGCCCTTGGGTGGCTGGGGGGGGGACCCCTTGATTGAAGGGGTCCCCACTCCCCCAGGGTACCCCGGCCAGGGGTGACTAGTTGGATATTTAATGCCACGGCCGCAGGGCACGGCATAAAAGTGACCCCCGGCTGTGGCATTATCTGTCCAGCTAGTGGAGCCCGATGCTGGTGTGAAAAATACGGGGGACCCCTGCTCGTTTTGTCCCCCGTATTTTTTGCACCAGCACCAGGCGCAGAGCCCGGTGCTGGTTTTAAAAATACGGGGGATCCCCTGTCAATTTTCCCCCCGCATTTTTAGAACCAGGACCAGCTCGAAGAGCCCGAGGCTGGTTATGCTTTGGAGGGGGGACCCCACGCCATTTTTTTAAAGGATTTTACCGTTCCAGCAATAAAAAATAAATAAAAAAAAATAATATTTTAAAAAATATATAAATAATATTTGTGCCTCCAAAAAAAAAAAGAAAAAAAGTACCTAATCCCTTCTAATATAAATAGATATGCTATTCCAAAAAAAAAAAACACCTAAAAAAACATGTTTAAATTTTTTTTTATTGTTTTCACCCTCCAAAGTGTGGCGGATTGAAAATGACGAATTTGCTGTCTAAAAGCACTGCTGTCGAATTTCCAAACTTGAATTGAATATGCTTTGGTCGAATTGCAGCACTTGTATCATTGCAGAAAAGTCGAATTTGCAAAAATTCGAATTTCAAAAAGTCGAATTTTGAAAGTCCGTTTTTTGGTCGGAAAGCACTGAATTGCATAGGCGAATTTTTTTTTTGGGCGAAAATGACCCGAAATTCGACAATTTCGGGAATTCGACCGCAATTGCATATACCCATATGTAAGAAAGAATCAAAAAGATTCAAATATAGACATAATCTAACAGTTCAGGAGAGATTAGCTTTACAAAAACTTGCCAATGACCCCTCCCTTGTCATCAAGTCGGCAGACAAGGGAGGAGGCATTGTCATTCAAAACACTGAGGATTATTTGACAGAGGCTTTCAGACAACTTAATGATAGGAATACATATGTTAAATTGTCCTCCAATCCTGCATATGATTTTCATAGCTCACTAACTATTATAGTTAAAGATGCCTTGGATAAAGGCATTATATCCAAAGAAGAATTTAGATATCTGATTCCCACACACCCTGTCACTCCTACTTATTATCATTTACCCAAAATTCACAAATCACTCACTGCACCCCCTGGTCGGCCAATTATCTCTGGTGTTGGGTCCCTCACTTCTAATTTATCACACTTTGTTGATTATTTTTTGCAGCCACTTGCCTCTTCTTTACGTTCTCACATCAGGGATACTACATGTTTTCTAAATGATATTTCAAACATTAATTGGAAAAGTTCCTATTTCTTTTTGACCTGCGATGTGCAGGCATTATACTCTAATATTCCGCATAAGAGAGGTCTATCTACGATAGCAGAATCTCTCTCCAAAACTAGTATGATTGATTCAGAGTTACAAAAATTCATACTGGACTCAATCAATTTTATATTATCTCACAATTTTTTTGTATTTAATAAGGAATATTATTTACAGATACTTGGGACGGCCATGGGGACGAGGTTCGCGCCAAGCTTCGCTAACCTATACATGGGTGCCTTTGAGGAGGAGCATGTGTGGGGGCGGAGCTGTGGCGCGGACCTCGTCTACTATGGCCGTTACATAGACGACATGTTTTTTATCTTTGGTGGTGATATATCTTCATCTTCTGATTTCATCACCTCTTTGAATAACAATAGTTATAATTTAATTTTCACTGGTACTGCGCACCAATCATCCATCACTTTTTTGGATATTTCACTTGATATTATTGAGGGCAATATATCCACAAAAACGTTTCGTAAGGAGGTGGACACTTTAAATTTTATTCACTACAGTAGTTCACACCACAAATCATGGTTGAACAATGTCCCTTATGGACAATTTAGACGCATAAAACGTAATTGCAGTAATAGAGTGGACTTCCAACTACAAGCGGATGAATTATCTAAATCCTTATGTAATCGTGGCTATCCAGCAAGATTGATTGAAACAGCACGGGAGAGAACGGATGCTTTAGATAGAAGGGATCTTTTGAAAACAAAAACCCACATATGTAAATTTGCACAAGACCAGCCACATTTCATGTCACAGTTCAACTGTGCTTCTTCTAAGATTAGAAACATAATCCACAATAATTACTCTATTCGCCTTACAGATCAGATCCTTCGATCTGAACTTAAGGATACCCCCTCAGTGATCTTTAAAAAATCCAATAATTTACAACAACAACTAGCCCCAAGCCTCTTTGTTGACAGAAGACTCACTAATGAGAGTTCAACATCAGCTGGCAATACACAGTGGCTCCCGAAAATAGTAGGGTGTTTTAAATGTGGTGCCAAAAAATGTATAACATGTTCATATATTCAGAATAACACAAAAAGCTTTGGTGCCTCAGATTCATCTGAATTTGAGATATGTTCTCCTATCAATTGCAATAGTTAATTTGTTATTTATATATTGGTTTGTAAATGTAACCTAATGTATGTAGGTAGAACAACTCGCAAACTCAGGACGAGGTTCCTTGAGCATAGACGTAACATCCAAAAGGGCCTAATATTTCATAGTGTCTCCAGACATTTTTTAGAAAAGCATCATAAAGATCCGGATGACATCCAACTAGTGGGTATAGAGATCATCAAACCCACAATACGGGGGGGAGATAGATATAGAAAACTATGTCTTAGGGAAAATTATTGGATACATAAATTAAGAACACTTACACCGGAAGGGCTCAATGAAAGTATAGAATTTGATCTTTCATGAAAATTCATTTTTTTCGACTCTCCTTATATCACAAACTATCTCCCCCCTCTTTCAACCCTATAGTGTATATCTATATGAAACAAAACATCTGTATTATGAATACATACTTTGGTATCATCTGTCTGGTGATGATTCCCTGAAAGATCCAGAGTTTGATGAAGGAAGTCCATCTGCAATATATTATCATTCCTATATGTAGGACTGTCCTTTTTTCCCATTTTTGTTTATATTTTTTCCTTTTCTTTTGTTTACATTTATCTTTTATCTTTTAGTTTTATCATTTATTTATTATAAATATAGTACAACAAAGAAGATATCTTTATTATATTTGATAAATGATGTTGCATACAAAGGATGTTGTAATCACTAATTAGATTCATCTATAGAATTTAGAATATGTCCTTCTATATGAGATATCCATTTGTTAGACTACCCTCACCTTTGTTATAATATATTGAAACAAGCAAATTATTGTGTTTATCTCTCAGTCTGTCTTCCATATAAACCTCAGACTCAGTGGTGCATCAGGTTAGAGGACAGACTAGCATTAGTTTTGAATCCTAGAGTTCGAATCATGTCTATACTAATATTTAAAAGTTTTCCCTCTCGGTCCGATTTTTTATCTCTCAGTCTGTCTTCTATATAAACCTCAGACTCAGTGGCGCATTAGGTTAGAGGACAGACTAGCATTAGTTTTGAATTCTAGCGTTCGAATCATGTCTATACTAATACTTAAAAGTTTTCCCTCTCGGTCCGATTTTTTATGTAGAGGTGATTTATATAAATAGATATATTTTTTTCCCTTTGATTAAACTTCTTTTAACCTAAAACGGCACCACTAGTACATATACGGATAACAATATTTGTCCAGTGAACCTTGTGATAAATGTCTGCCACTCATTATAGGTGAAGTTAGCAGGTGATCTAATTTGTTGTGAATCAATACACCTGTCATGACACCTGAACCGAAACCATTATTCTCAATGGCTTACTATTTACTACAATATAAAGTATAACCATATTAAATCTACACCTCTCTCTGATACCAATAAGTCAATTATAAATGTATCTTTTTCTAGTCATTTCTGCCAACTATATACAATGTTATGTGTTAGTACATGAGAGCCTTCGTTTCTTGCATTTTTATTGCTTTTAACATTGCTGATGACATTCACCTGTCCACACTAATCAACTCAGCCTTTAAATACCGGATGACCTAGGAGGCAGGTATCTACCTTTGAGAAAGTCACGTGAACGTGACGAAACGCGTCAGGACCCGCCCCTATCCACACTCAGCTAAGGTGAAATCTTCCAGGTGCTCCTTGGTCCCCGCTGCACTCTCCGTCTACAGCATCCGACATCAGCGGCTCCAGCGCACACGCCGCCATGACCGGGTTGTCAGAGAGACGGTCTCCTCCTTTCCGCTGCACAGCGTACATGGGCATTGCAGGACATTGAAGCCGAGGACGCTCGGCTCTTACCAGCCCATTTTGGAAAGGTATTGAATATCACTTTCAACTGAGGGACTTGTAATCCATTAGGATTCCACCAGCATACCTGGTACTTATCAATTATCTAACAAGTGGAACTTGGAACTCTTCACCCTCAAAAAGCTGAGTTATTACAATATACCGGTACCACCAGTTCACATTTAGTGAATGTTCTCATATATATATATATATACATTATTCACCGGTTATTTGATAATTAATCTTTTTATATGTTTTATTAATAAACATTGTTATTTTTTACGTTGGCTCTCTGTACATTATGTTTCGTTCCTGATATTCAGCGCAGCCGTTTGTTCTTTTTTTGCACACAGCTAAAAACCTCTTACGGCAACTGAGGAAGATCATCGCAGAATGGCTTACCCCAATTGGACTCTCCTGTGGATTTGTGGCATCGGACAACGCCAGCAATATTGTGTGTGCATTAAATATGGGCAAATTCCAGCACGTCCCATGTTTTGCACATACATTGAATTTGGTGGTGCAGAATTATTTAAAAAACGACAGGGGCGTGCAAGAGATGCTGTCGGTGGCCAGAAGAATTGCGGGACACTATCGGCGTACAGGCACCACGTACAGAAGACTGGAGCACCACCAAAAACGCCTGAACCTGCCCTGCCATCATCTGAAGCAAGAAGTGGTAACGAGGTGGAATTCAACCCTCTATATGCTTCAGAGGTTGGAGGAGCAGCAAAAGGCCATTCAAGCCTATACAACTGACCACGATATAGGAGGTGGAATGCACCTGTCTCAAGCGCAGTGGAGAATGATTTCAACGTTGTGCAAGGTTCTGCAACCTTTTGAACTTGCCACACGTGAAGTCAGTCCAGACACTGCCAGCCTGAGTCAGGTCATTCCCCTCATCAGGCTTTTGCAGAAGAAGCTGGAGACATTGAAGGAGGAGCTAACACAGAGCGATTCCGCTAGGCATGTGGGACTTGTGGATGGAGCCCTTAATTCGCTTAACAAGGATTCACGGGTGGTCAATCTGTTGAAATCAGAGCACTACATTTTGGCCACCGTGCTCGATCCTAGATTTAAAACCTACCTTGGATCTCTCTTTCCGGCAGACACAAGTCTGCTGGGGTTCAAAGAACTGCTGGTGAGAAAATTGTCAAGTCAAGCGGAACGCGACCTGTCAACATCTCCTCCTTCACATTCTCCCGCAACTGGGGGTGCGAGGAAAAGGCTCAGAATTCCGAGCCCACCCGCTGGCGGTGATGCAGGGCAGTCTGGAGCGACTGCTGATGCTGACATCTGGTCCGGACTGAAGGACCTGACAACGATTACGGACATGTCGTCTACTGTCACTGCATATGATTCTCTCCCCATTGAAAGAATGGTGGAGGATTATATGAGTGACCGCATCCAAGTAGGCACGTCACACAGTCCGTACTTATACTGGCAGGAAAAAGAGGCAATTTGGAGGCCCTTGCACAAACTGGCTTTATTCTACCTAAGTTGCCCTCCCACAAGTGTGTACTCCGAAAGAGTGTTTAGTGCCGCCGCTCACCTTGTCAGCAATCGGCGTACGAGGTTACATCCAGAAAATGTGTAGAAGATGATGTTCATTAAAATGAATTATAATCAATTCCTCCGTGGAGACATTGACCAGCAGCAATTGCCTCCACAAAGTACACAGGGAGCTGAGATGGTGGATTCCAGTGGGGACGAATTGATAATCTGTGAGGAGGGGGATGTACACGGTGATATATCGGAGGATGATGATGAGATGGACATCTTGCCTCTGTAGAGCCAGTTTGTGCAAGGAGAGATTAATTGCTTCTTTTTTGGTGGGGGTCCAAACCAACCCGTCATTTCAGTCACAGTCGTGTGGCAGACCCTGTCACTGAAATGATGGGTTGGTTAAAGTGTGCATGTCCTGTTTATACAACATAAGGGTGGGTGGGAGGGCCCAAGGACAATTCCATCTTGCACCTCTTTTTTCTTTCATTTTTCTTTGCGTCATGTGCTGTTTGGGGGGTGTTTTTTGGAAGGGCCATCCTGCGTGACACTGCAGTGACACTCCTAGGTGGGCCAGGTGTTTGTGTCGGCCACTAGGGTCGCTTAGCTTACTCACACAGCTACCTCATTGCGCCTCTTTTTTTCTTTGCGTTATGTGCTGTTTGGGGAGTGTTTTTTGGAAGGGCCATCCTGCGTGACACTGCAGTGCCACTCCTAGATGGGCCAGGTGTTTGTGTCAGCCACTAGGGTCGCTTAGCTTACTCACACAGCTACCTCATTGCGCCTCTTTTTTTCTTTGCGTCATGTGCTGTTTGGGGGGTGTTTTTTGGAAGGGCCATCCTGCGTGACACTGCAGTGCCACTCCTAGATGGGCCAGGTGTTTGTGTCGGCCACTAGGGTCGCTTATCTTAGTCACACAGCTACCTCATTGCGCCTCTTTTTTTTCTTCTTTGCGTCATGTGCTGCTGTTTGGGGAGTGTTTTTTGGAAGGGCCATCCTGCGTGACACTGCAGTGCCACTCCTAGATGGGCCCGGTGTTTGTGTCGGCCACTAGGGTCGCTTAGCTTACTCACACAGCTACCTCATTGCGCCTCTTTTTTTCTTTGCGTCATGTGCTGTTTGGGGAGTGTTTTTTGGAAGGGCCATCCTGCGTGACACTGCAGTGCCACTCCTAGATGGGCCAGGTGTTTGTGTCGGCCACTAGGGTCGCTTAGCTTACTCACACAGCTACCTCATTGCGCCTCTTTTTTTCTTTGCGTCATGTGCTGTTTGGGGAGTGTTTTTTGGAAGGGCCATCCTGCGTGACACTGCAGTGCCACTCCTAGATGGGCCAGGTGTTTGTGTCGGCCACTAGGGTCGCTTAGCTTACTCACACAGCTACCTCATTGCGCCTCTTTTTTTCTTTGCGTCATGTGCTGTTTGGGGAGTGTTTTTTGGAAGGGCCATCCTGCATGACACTGCAGTGCCACTCCTAGATGGGCCAGGTGTTTGTGTCGGCCACTAGGGTCGCTTAGCTTACTCACACAGCTACCTCATTGCGCCTCTTTTTTTCTTTGCGTCATGTGCTGTTTGGGGAGTGTTTTTTGGAAGGGCCATCCTGCGTGACACTGCAGTGCCACTCCTAGATGGGCCAGGTGTTTGTGTCGGCCACTTGGGTCGCTTAGCTTAGCCATCCAGCGACCTCTGTGCAAATTTTAGGACTAAAAATAATATTGTGAGGTGTGAGGTGTTCAGAATAGACTGAAAATGAGTGGAAATTATGGTTATTGAGGTTAATAATACTTTGGGATCAAAATGACCCCCAAATTCTATGATTTAAGCTGGTTTTTAGGGTTTTTTGAAAAAAACACCCGAATCCAAAACACACCAGAATCCGACAAAAAAAATTTGGTGAGGTTTTGCCAAAACGCGTTCGAACCCAAAACACGGCCGCGGAACCGAACCCAAAACCAAAACACTAGTATTTACACTGCTTTTATATAACAGCGTCTCCCTCGGGTCAGGAGAGGAAAAGTCTCACCAGAGATATTAGCAGACCGCACTATCCCAATGATAATAAGTACAGGTTTTGTGCCTTTGGGGCTAATTCTGTAAGGATAGCAATTTCTGCAAATCAGCAGAATTTGCTATCCTTTTGGTCGCATGCTGGGGGCCGCCCATCGCTGGGCAAGGCCACCCAGCATATTGACTGGCGCATGCCCCCCTTCAACAAGCAGAAATTGCGATCGCTTCACAATTTCTGCTTGTCAGCAGAAACTTAGCTGCTCCCGCAGGAGTCCCGGCACCATGTTACCCATCGCGGTGGCTGCATGTGACGTCATGAAGCCACCGCAATCACGCCCCCATTCACGATGCACTGCCCGTTTGCATTGACCCGCCCCTGCAACGCTCTGTCTTCTCCCTGGAAATGGAGGGCTGCCGCCCCTCCTCTGCCCCGCGACCGCCTCTGCCTGATTGACAGGCAGAGACCATCACTATTTCTGCGCTCCCACCCACAGAAAGTGTGGGTGCATGAGCAGGACGGGCGCTGCGCTTGCGCCCGCAGGGCCATCGTAAAAATTCCGGTTGGATCGCGATTTGCGATCCATCCTGAATTAGCCCCATTATCTGTTACATAGATGCCAAATCTCCTGCTCCCCTAAGGGGCATTGTAGTGACAAACTTTTCAAATCAAATCACACTGCTCTGCAAACAGAAGTCAGTGCAATTGCTTTGGCTGTGATAGTTATAACACTGCAACTGTTTTTGTTTTAATCCTTAATCTGGATTTGATGGAGAACTTGTGCATATGGTAATAATAAGTAATAATTGATTTGGGTTGTGTAAGAAATCAGAAGACCGACAGCAGGATCCTGACACATCCCGGTAAGCATTTTTACTTTTACCCTACTCTTAATCCTAACCCTAGCCCACCATTCCCGCATCCTAACCCTAACCTCCCCCTCCTGCATCCTAACTCTAACTCTCCCCTCATGCAGCCTAACCCTAACCATCCACTCCTTCAGCCTTTCCCTTATTGTCCTGTCCCGCAGCCTAACTTTAACCTCCCCACCCCCACAGCCTAACTATAAACCTCCCCAAAGTGCCTATCCCCAACCCATATACAGTTGTGCTCATAAGTTTACATACCCTAGCAGAATTTGTGATTTTCTGGCCATTTGTCAGAGAATATGAATGATAACTCACAAACTTTTCTTTCACTCATGGTTAGTGGTTGGGTGAAGCCATTTATTGTCAAACAACTGTGTTAACACTCATTTTAAATCATAATGACAACAGAAACTACCCAACGACCCTGATCAAAAGTTTACATACCCCAGTACTTAATACCGTGTATTGCCCCCTTTAACATCAATGACAGCTTGAAGTCTTTTGTGGTAGTGGTGGATGAGGCTCTTTATTTTCTCAGATGGTAAAGCTGCCCATTCTTCTTGGCATAAAGCCTCCAGTTCCTGTAAATTCTTGGGCTGTCTTGCATGAACTACACGTTTGAGATCTCCCCAGAGTGGCTCAATGATATTGAGGTCAGGAGACTGAGTTGGCCACTCCAGAACCTTCACTTTATTCTGCTGTAGCCAATGACAGGTCGACTTGGCCTTGTGTTTTGGATAATTGTCATGTTGGAACGTCCAAGTACGTCCCATGCGCAGCTTCCGGGCTGATGAGTGCAAATTTTCCTCCAGTATTTTCTGATTACATGCTGCATTCATCTTGCCATCAATTTTGACCAAGTTTCCAGTGCCTTTGTAGCTCACACATCCCCAAAACATCAGCGATCCACCTCCATGTTTCACAGTAGGAATGGTGTACCTTTCATCATAGGCCTTGTTGACTCCTCTCCAAATGTAACGTTTATGGTTGTGGCCAAAATGTAAAATTTTGGTCTCATCACTCCAAATGACTTTGTTCCAGAAGTTTTGAGGCTAGTCTCTGTGCTGTTTGGAGTATTGTAAGCGGGATGCTTTGTGGCATTTGCGTAGTAAAGGCTTTCTTCTGGCGATTCGACCATGCAGCCCATTTTTCTTCAAATGCCTCCTTATTGTGCATCTTGAAACAACCACACCACTTTTTTTCAGAGAGTCCTGTATTTCAGCTGAAGTTATTTGTGGATTTTTCTTTGCATCCCGAACAATTTTCCTGGCAGTTGTGGCTGAAATTTTTGTTGCTCTACCTGACCGTGATTTGGTTTCCACAGAATCCCTCATTTTCCACTTCTTAATTAGAGTTTGAACAATGCTGATTGGCATTCTCAATTGCTTGGATATCTTTTTATATCCCTTTCCTGTTTTATACAGTTCAATTACCTTTTCCCGCAGATCCTTTGACAATTCTTTTGCTTTCCCCGTGACTCAGAATCCAGACACGTCAGTGCAGCACTGGATGAAAGATGCAAGGGTCTTTCAGGAGTCCAGAACTCACTGACCTTTTATACACACACACTGATTACAAGCAAACAGATCACAGGTGAGGATGGTTACCTTTAGTAGCCATTCAAACCCGTTTGTGTCAACTTGTGTGCATGTTATCAGGTCAAAATCTCCAGGGTATGTAAACTTTTGATCGGTCATTTGGGTAGTTTCTGTTGTCATTATGATTTAAAAAGAGTAAACACAGTTGTTTGATAACAAATGTCTTCACCCAACCACTAACCATGAGTGAAAGAAAAGTTTTTAAGTTATCATTCATATTATCTGACAAATGGCCAGAAAATCACATATTCTGCTATGGTATGTAAACTTATGAGCACAACTGTACTTACCTTCAGGAGCCATCGGGACTCTGACGCTGTCAGTCTTCTGACTGTAGGGATCACGGCTGCCAAGATTTGACTACATCCCATTGATTTACCCATGTGCTGGTATAGGCAGATTTTCATATCTCAGCAATATTTTATTCACTTGACACTTGCTATAAATGTTACATGTTAATATACAGTGGGGTATTTTACTAAAAATCGTATTTTCCTGTTTGAGGTCAAAGTTCAATCACGAATGACATCGAAAGTGTAAATATGCAACTTTTTGAATTTAGTATGACTAATTTACTAAGCTGCCGTATTCTGCATTTTCGGTTTTACCGATGTCGATGTCATTCGTTTTTTTAGGCAGTGTTTTACGTGAGTGACTTGTAAAACACTGCCGACTTTAATACAATGAATCTCGGCCGGATCTGAGAGATCCGTGCTGGGCTTCATTGTGCACCTTTATTAAAAAAAAAAACAGTATTAAAATAAAAAAAAAAATTGCGTGGGGTCCCCCCTCCTAAGCCAAACCTGCCTCGGGCTCTTTGAGCCGATCCTGGTTGCAAAAATATGGGGGAAAAAATGATAGAGGTTCCCCCATATTTAAACAACCAGCACCGGGCTCTGCGCCTGGTCCTGGTTCCAAAAATACGGGGGACAAAAAGCGTAGGGGTCCCCCGTATTTCTGAAACCAGCACCGGGCTCCACTAGCCAGATACATAATGCCACAGCCGGTGGACACTTTTATATAGGTCCCGGCGGCCCTGGCATTACATAACCAACTAGTCACCCCTGGCCGGGGTACCCTGGAGGAGTGGGGACCCCTTCAATCAAGGGGTCCCCCCTTCCAGCCACCCAAGGACCAGGGGTGAAGCCCGAGGCTGTCCCCCCCATCCAAGGGCTGCGGATGGGAGGCTGATAGCCGTTGTTAAAAAAAATGAATATTGTTTTTAGTAGCAGTACTACAAGTCCCAGCAAGCCTCCCCACAAGCTGGTACTTGGAGAACCACAAGTACCAGCATGCGGAGGAAAACCGGGCCCGCTGGTACCTGTAGTACTACTACTAAAAAAATACCCCAATAAAAACATAAGACACACACCTTGAAAGTATAACTTTAATGCATACATACACACCTCCATATACACATACTTACCTTATGTTCACACGAGGGTCGGTCCTCTTCTCCATGTAGAATCCATGGTGTACCTGTGGAAAAAATTATACTCACAAAATCCAGGGTAGAAGGCTCCTCTTGTAATCCATTTGTAATCCAGGTACTTGTCAAAATAAAAAAACAGACACCCGACCTCGCACTGAAAGGGGCCCCATGTTTTCACATGGGACCCCTTTCCCCGAATGCCAGAAACCCCCTCTGACTTCTGTCTAAGAGGGTTCCTTCAGCCAATCAGGGAGCGCCACGTTGTGGCACCCTCCTGATTGGCTGTGTGTGTTATGATTCCAGCACTCTGGTCTGAGGAGATCTTATAACAAGGACCTGAGCACTGGAAAGTAATGCTGGGAAAGGGAGCGGGAATGGAAAATAGCCCCTTGCGCCCTAACTCCGTTGTCTCGCCCGTGCTGTCAGAAATCCCTTGCAAGACTATGGTTGCTTGAGCCCATGGCAGCCGCGTTTGAAGGGCGGATTACGTCTGCCCAACTCCGATGCCCCCTCAGGTCTTAATGGGAGACAAAGGGAAATCCGAGACAGGGTGATAACAAGGGGCCCTCTAACTAAGCAACAAGGCCAGGGGCTACAAGCTAACTTAAAACTAGAATATGTGCGGAAAAACCGCCAGGGAAAAGGACAACCAAAATACCCACTTGTCCACTCTCCTACCCGGCACCGCCAAGTTCCGGAGAGGACTTGTGGAAGCGGAACCCTCCGCAAATGCTCCGAAACAGAATACAAAATAAAGCGGGCTGAGCCGCAGCACACGGCAGAGCCGCAACTCACGAACACCACACGAGATTCTCTGGCGATCGTTGCGGACAATAAGGGACCAGAAGACTTCTTGGGATGAGATGACAACTCCAAGATTCAGGACCTCTGAGGACAGGAATGATCGGACACAGCAGGACTGGAACAGACGTTCAGCAAACCTAAGCAGCATGCAGGAAGCTATTACCGGCGTCTGTGTGAAGCACTGAGAAGGTATTTAGCAATGAGTCCTCCAATCAGATGTTCAGAATCTGATTACCCTAAATGCTGTGCAGCTGCCCTGCTGCACGCCCAGAAAACCAGTGTGTGTGTGTGTTGTTAAATTGACCATGCAATGGGGAACGCGGTCCGCCCGTGGCGTCCCCGTTGCTAGGGTCCAGGCGGCTCAGCGCGCCCGGCGTCCCTGCGTTGCTAGGGAGCCGGCGGCTACGCGCGCACGGTATCCCTAGTTGCTAGGGACCCGGCGGCTAGCACGCTCGGCGTCCCTAGTTGCTAGGCGCCGGGCCGCGAGGACATCGCGGACCCCGGCGCCTAACAGTACCCTCCCCCTTGAGGAGGGGTCAAGGAACCCCCAAAGCCATGGTTTCTGAGGGAATTCTCAAAAAAATGCCCTCTTGAGCCTAGGGGCATGAAGATCCTTATCCAGGACCCAAGACCTTTCCTCCGGACCATAGCCTCTCCAGTGAACTAAAAAATAAAGCCGACCCCGGGACAATTTAGAATCAAGAACTTTCTCTACCAAGAACTCCTGTTGTCCCTGTACATCCACCGGAGATCTACCCTGAGAGATCCTCCGAGGAAATCTACTGGAAGAAACGTATTGTTTCAACAGGGAACAGTGAAAAGTATTTCCAATCTTGAGAGATCTTGGTAAACGTAGCCGAAAGGCAACTGGGTTGACCTTCTTAATAATAAGAAACGGTCCAATAAATTTGGGTCCCAGTCTAGCCGAGGATTGTCGAAGCCTGATGTTGCGAGTCGACAACCACACCTTTTCTCCCACCTTAAAAGTGCAAGGACGTCGGAGCCTGTCAGAAAATTTCTTCTCTCGGAAGGCCGCTTTTCTGAGAGCAAGGTGCACTTTTTTCCAAATTGCTCTGAGATGGGAGGTCAAGGTTAGCGAGGAGACTGGAGAATGATGAAAAAAAGAATTGGCTCTGGGGTGAAAACCAAAAACTGAAAAGAATGGAGACTCTTTGGTGGAGGAATGACAAGAGTTATTGTAAGCAAATTCAGCCAAAGGGAGAAACTAGGACCAATCATTCTGGAGTTTGGCTGAATACAAACGCAAATATTGTTTTAATGACTGGTTGACTCGTTCGGTTTGCCCGTTAGACTGTGGGTGGTAACCAGATGTTAAAGACAGTGTCATCTTCAATGAGGCACAAAAACATTTCCAGAATTGTGCGATGAATTGTGGACCCCGATCAGAAACAATATCAGTGGGCAAGCCATGAAGCCTGAACACATGGCGGAGGAACAAAACTGCCAACCCTTGAGCAGAAGGCAATCGGGGAAGAGCAATAAAATGAGCCATTTTACTAAAACGGTCCACTACCACCCAAATGACTCGGAATCCGGCTGAAAGGGGAAGGTCAACCACAAAATCCATGGAAATATGAGACCATGGCCTGAGAGGAACAGCTAAAGGCATGAGTTGCCCGATAGGCAACGAACGAGGAACCTTATGCTGTGCACAAACCTGACATGAATGAACGAATTCCTTAACGTCTTTAGAAAGACTAGGCCACCACACTGAGCGAGAGACTAACTCCAATGTCTTAGTGATTCCCGGATGCCCTGAGACTTTGTTGTCATGAAATTCAGTTAAAACAGTGGCTCTCAAAAATTCAGGGACATAAAGACGACCAGCAGGAGTAAGTCTAGGAGCTTGGTGTTGAAGCTGGTTTAACTGGGTAAATAAATCCTGTGTGAGGCCTGCCCGGATGACCGAAGATGGAAGTATGGGGGTAACAACAGGATTGCTATTGTGAACCGGAAGAAAGCTACGTGACAGGGCATCAGCTTTTGTATTCTTGGAACCAGGCCTGAAAGTGATTATAAACCTAAAACGAGTAAAAAATAATGCCCAACGTGCCTGCCGAGCATTAAGCCGTTTAGCTGATTCGATATATTGCAGGTTCTTATGGTCAGTCAAAACCGAAATAGTATGTTTAGCTCCCTCCAGCCAATGCCTCCACTCCTTGAAAGCCCATTTCACCGCCAGTAACTCCCGATTACCAACGTCATAGTTGGATTCAGCGGAAGAGAATTTCCTGGACATAAAGGCACAAGGATGTAACTCCAGAGACTCCGGATCCTCTTGAGAAAGGACAGCCCCCACTCCAACCTCTGAGGCATCAACCTCCACAACAAAGGGCAATTCCGGATTAGGATGTCTGAGGACTGGAGCCGAAACAAAGGCTTGTTTCAAGGCCTGGAAGGACAATTCAGCTTCATGCGACCAGTTGGTAGGATCAGCTCCTTTTTTTGTCAGAGCTACTATGGGAGCAACCAGGTCAGAAAAAGAATGAATGAACCTCCTATAATAATTTGCAAACCCTAAAAAGCGCTGAATTGCTTTTAAATTAGTGGGTTGCGCCCAATTAAGGATGGCCTGGAGCTTCTTTGGTTCCATGGAAAATCCCTGAGGAGAAATTACGTACCCTAAAAAAGATACTTCTGTGACGTGAAAATCACACTTCTCCAGCTTGGCATATAAATGATTCTCACGTAACTTTTGAAGAACCAGACGCACCTGGTTAACATGTTGTTCCATCGATTCAGAATAAATCAAGATGTCGTCTAAATAAACGACCACGAATTTCCCTAGGAAGTCACGGAGAACATCGTTAATGAGGTCTTGAAAAACTGCAGGAGCATTAGACAGGCCGAACGGCATCACCAGGTATTCGTAGTGACCCGACTGAGTGCTGAAAGCCATCTTCCACTCATCCCCAGATTTAGTTCGGATGAGGTTGTAAGCTCCTCTAAGGTCAATTTTAGAAAAAATCACAGCAGAACGTAACTGATCAAAAAGTACAGAAATTAACGGCAAAGGATAGGTGTTTTTAACGGAGATCTTATTCAGGGCCCTAAAATCAATGCATGGTCTAAGCGAGCCATCTTTTTTTCTCCACAAAGAAAAAACCTGCACTTAAAGGAGATTTTGATGGTCTAATAAATCCCTTCTTTAGGCTTTCTTGAATATAATTATTCATGGCCGTAGTTTCTGGCCCGGACAAGGCATATAATCTCCCCTTAGGCAAAGTGGCAACTGGAACTAACTCAATTGCACAATCATAAGGCCGATGGGGAGGCAGAATGTCCGCATTGCCTTTGGAGAAGACATCGGCAAACTCTTGGTATTCTACAGGAATGAGCTCTGGAATGATTGCTGCAACTCTGACTGGATACGAAATACATTCCTTAGCACAAAATGTACCCCATTGGGAAATCTCCCCGGACCGCCAATCAATGGTGGGATTATGAAAGGCCAGCCAAGGGTGACCCAGAACAACAGGAACTGCCGGGCAATGTGTAAGGTAGAATTCAATATCTTCGGAATGTAAGGCTCCTACTGTAAGTACTACTGGAGGTGTACGGTGAGTAATTACCCCGTTGGAAAGCGGACCCCCATCTAAGCCGTGCATGGTGATACATCTATCTAATGGTAACTGCGGAATGCCTAAGGCCTTAGCCCAAGTTAAATCCATAAAGTTTCCTGCAGCTCCACTTTCGACAAAAGCCGACACCAAAGAACTGAGGCTGCCAAAGGAAACCTTAACAGGGACTAAAAGAGAGTTGTTCGAGGAGATAAGCAGCAGACCTAAGTGAACCCCCTCACAATTCACTTGGTCAAAGCGTTTCCCGACTTGTTCGGGCAATACGAGCAAAATGTCCCTTACCACCACAGTATAAACAAAGACCGGAAATTTGTCTTCTGGTTTTTTCCTCAGGAGACAGCCGAGAGAGACCCATCTGCATGGGCTCCTCGACGTCCTCTGGAAAGGAATATACACAAGGACTAGACCTTACAGATGTTCCTCTTTCAGCCCTCCGCTCTCGGAGACGACGATCAATCTTTATAGCAAGCTCCATTAGTTTATCGAGAGTCTCAGGAGCGGGGTACTGGAGGAGACTGTCTTTAATAAATTCAGATAAACCGAGGCGAAACTGACTGCGCAGGGCCGGGTCATTCCAGCCACAGTCGTTCGACCAACGGCGAAACTCAGTACAATAAACCTCCGCAGGATTTCTACCTTGTTTGAGAGCGCGCAGCTGACTCTCAGCAGACGCCTCTCTATCTGGGTCATCATACAAGAGCCCTAAAGACTTAAAAAAGGCATCTACAGATAACAACGCAGGATCCTCTGCTCTTAAACCAAATGCCCAGGTCTGAGGATCCCCCTGGAGTAAAGAAATAATAATCCCAACCCGCTGAGATTCATTACCAGAGGATGTAGGTCTTAAACGAAAATAAAGTTTACAGGATTCTTTAAAATTAAAAAAATTATTTTCTATCACCGGAAAAACGGTCGGGCAAATGCATCTTTGGTTCAGGGACTACCTTCGGGGAGGCTCGCAAAAGATCTTCCTGCGATCTCACCCGAAGAGAAAGATCCTGAACCATCTGAGTAAGTTCTTGAATCTGGTTGACTAAGAGCTGACCGGGATTTGGCCCTAAACCTGTCGGATTCATGAGGCCGATAAACTCTCACAAAAACAGAATGAGAAAAAATTAAACCCCGTTTAATTTTAAGTTTTGGTATGGCCGGTAATAATGTTATGATTCCAGCACTCTGGTCTGAGGAGATCTTATAACAAGGACCTGAGCACTGGAAAGTAATGCTGGGAAAGGGAGCGGGAATGGAAAATAGCCCCTTGCGCCCTAACTCCATTGTCTCGCCCGTGCTGTCAGAAATCCCTTGCGAGACTATGGTTGCTTGAGCCCATGGCATCCGCGTTTGAAGGGCGGATTACGTCTGCCCAACTCCGATGCCCCCTCAGGTCTTAATGGGAGACAAAGGGAAATCCGAGACAGGGTGATAACAAGGGGCCCTCTAACTAAGCAACAAGGCCAGGGGCTACAAGCTAACTTAAAACTAGAATATGTGCGGAAAAACCGCCAGGGAAAAGGACAACCAAAATACCCACTTGTCCACTCTCCTACCCGGCACCGCCGAGTTCCGGAGAGGACTTGTGGAAGCGGAACCCTCCGCAAATGCTCCGAAACAGAATACAAAATAAAGCGGGCTGAGCCGCAGCACACGGCAGAGCCGCAACTCACGAACACCACACGAGATTCTCTGGCGATCGTTGCGGACAATAAGGGACCAGAAGACTTCTTGGGATGAGATGACAACTCCAAGATTCAGGACCTCTGAGGACAGGAATGATCGGACACAGCAGGACTGGAACAGACGTTCAGCAAACCTAAGCAGCATGCAGGAAGCTATTACCGGCGTCTGTGTGAAGCACTGAGAAGGTATTTAGCAATGAGTCCTCCAATCAGATGTTCAGAATCTGATTACCCTAAATGCTGTGCAGCTGCCCTGCTGCACGCCCAGAAAACCAGTGTGTGTGTGTGTTGTTAAATTGACCCTGCAACGGGGAACGCGGTCCGCCCGTGGCGTCCCCGTTGCTAGGGTCCAGGCGGCTCAGCGCGCCCGGCGTCCCTGCGTTGCTAGGGAGCCGGCGGCTACGCGCGCACGGTATCCCTAGTTGCTAGGGACCCGGCGGCTAGCACGCTCGGCGTCCCTAGTTGCTAGACGCCGGGCCGCGAGGACATCGCGGACCCCGGCGCCTAACAGTGTGCTCCTGTACTGTATGACAGGCGGCACACGGCAGTGTTACAATGTAGCGCCTATGCGCTCCATTGTAACCAATGGTGGGAACTTTGTGGTCAGCGGTTGACCGAAAGTAACCTCACCGCTGACCACAAAGTTCCCACCATTGGTTACAATGGAGCGCTTAGGCGCTACATTGTAACACTGCCGTGTGCCGCCTGTCATACAGTACAGGAGTACACAGCCAATCAGGAGGGTGCCACAATGTGGCGCTCCCTGATTGGCTGATGGAATCCTCTTAGACTTAAGTCAGAGGGGGTTTCTGGCATTCGGGGAAAGGGGTCCCATGTGAAAACATGGGGCCCCTTTCAGTGCGAGGTCGGGTGTCCGTTTTTTTATTTTGACAAGTACCTGGATTACAAATGGATTTAAAGAAGAAGAGGCTTCTACATTGGATTTTGTGAGTATAATTTTTTCCACAGGTACACCATGGATTCTACATGGAGAAGAGGACCGACCCTCGTGTGAACATAAGGTAAGTATGTGTATATGGAGGTGTGTATGTATGCATTAAAGTTATACTTTCAAGGTGTGCGTCTTATGTTTTTATTGGGGTATTTTTTTAGTAGTAGTACTACAGGTACCAGCGGGCCCGGTTTTCCTCCGCATGCTGGTACTTGTGGTTCTCCAAGTACCAGCTTGTGGGGGAGGCTTGCTGGGACTTGTAGTACTGCTACTAAAAACAATATTCATTTTTTTCCAAACGGCTATCAGCCTCCCATCCGCAGCCCTTGGATGGGGGGGACAGCCTCGGGCTTCACCCCTGGTCCTTGGGTGGCTGGAGGGGGGGGACCCCTTGATTGAAGGGGTCCCCACTCCTCCAGGGTACCCCGGCCAGGGGTGACTAGTTGGTTATGTAATGCCAGGGCCGCCGGGACCTATATAAAAGTGTCCCCCGGCTGTGGCATTATGTATCTGGCTAGTGGAGCCCGGTGCTGGTTTCAGAAATACGGGGGACCCCTACGCTTTTTGTCCCCCGTATTTTTGGAACCAGGACCAGGCGCAGAGCCCGGTGCTGGTTGTTTAAATATGGGGGAACCGCTATCATTTCCCCCCCCATATTTTTGCAACCAGGACCGGCTCATAGAGCCCGAGGCTGGTTTTGCTTAGGAGGGGGGACCCCACGCAATTTTTTTTCAAAAAATAAACACTTTCCCATCCCCTTCCCACTGATAAACATGCACGGATCTCATGAATCCGTGCATGCCTATCCAAACACGGGTCTGTTTTTTTTTAGCACTTTTTCACGAATTGTATTTCAGCACGGCAGTGTTTGGCTATTGTCGGCAGTGTTTGTGATTTGCACTTTTTAGTAAATTACCGATTTCTACCAAATTGCAGGCGTATTTGACTGATGGTGTATTGATTCGAGATTTTTTCCTAGGACTTCCAAAATATTACGAATGCCCTCATCACTGCCGAGATTTTTGCTTAGTAAATTACCGGAATAACACTTTGTAGAAAAAACGGCATCTCGGTCAAAATCGGGACCTTAGTAAATATACCCCAGTATGTTCACAATTTAGCATGTGCATATTAACTAGGGCTCTTCATGTTTATGTAGCAATATAAGAAAGGTCCATATTGTTGAGAATATATAATTTCTATTATTGTGCGAATCATGGAAAGCAACTTTTATTTATTTATTACCAGGTATTATATAGCGCACACATATTCCGCAGAGCTGTACAGAGAACATTTGGCCATTCACATCAGACCCTGCCCCAGTTTACAATCTATATTCCCTACCACAAGTATACCATGCAAGTACAGGGAGAATATACAAACTCCGCACAGTTAGGGCCATGGCGGGAATCAAACCTAAGACCTCAGTGCTGTGAAGCATTAATGCTAACCATTACACCAATCCGTGCTGTCCATTAAAACCAATTCAGCGTCCGTGCTGCCGATGCTTAAATGCCAGCGATGAATGACTATATTGTTAAACAATAGCGTTCAACGATATAGTGCATTCATACTGAACGTCATCGTTCAACGATAACGATCAGTGACGTCACAGCCGACATTGACGAGTTGAGCTGCATGTCAGCTCAATATTGGTGATCGCTAAATGACGTGCGGGAGCGCACATCGTTCATCAATAATACCCCCATACACATTGGACGATACAAGTCTAAAAACAATAAAAACATCATTTATTTTTTAGGTTGAAATCGCCTAGAGTGTACCGGCTTAAGGGGGTCATTCCGAGTTGATCGCTCGCTAGCAGTTTTTAGCAGTCGTGCAAACGCTAAGCCGCCACCCTCTGGGAGTGTATCTTAGCTTAGCAGAAGTGCGAATGAAAGGATCGCAGAGCGGCTACAGAAAAAATTGGGCAGTTTTAGAGTAGCTTCAGACCTACTCAGCGCTTGTGATCACTTCAGACCATTCAGTTCCGGATTTGACGTCACAAACACGCCCTGCATTCGCCCAGCCATGCCTGCATTTTTTCCTGGATCGCCTGCATTTTTTCGATCACTTCCTGAAAACGGTCAGTTGACACCCAGAAACGCCCCTTTCCTGTCAATCACTCTGCGGCTGCCATTGTGACTGAAAAGCTTCGCTAGACCGTGTGTAAAAATACTTCGCCCGTTGTGAAAGTTTGTCGCGCGTGCGCACTGTGCCGCATACGCATGCGCAGAAGTGACGCTTTTTCACTTAATCGCTGCGCTACGAACATTTTTAACTAGCGATCAACTCGGAATGACCCCCTAAGTCTCCCAATATGGGAAGAGATCTACAGTTTGAGAATGTGAAGGAAGACCAACAATGGGCCTAATTCAGACCTGAACGCAGCAGGAAATTTGTTGGCAGATGGGCAAAACCATGTGCGCTGCAGGGGGGGGGGGGGGGGGGGGGGCAGATATAACATGTGTAGAAAGATTAGATTTGGGTGGGGTGTGTTCAAACTGAAATCTAAATTGCAGTGTAAAAATAAAGCAGCCAGTATTTACCCTGCATAGAAACAAAATAACCCACCCAAATCTAACTCTCTCTGCACATGTTATATCTCCCCCCTCCCCCTGCTGTGCACATGGTTTTGCCCAACTGCTAACAAATTTGCTGCTGCGATCAGGTCTGAATTACCCCCAATGTCTCCAACATTGGTTATTTTGTCTACCATTTGCATCTCTTTGGAATGCTGAGTATCAAAGCTTGGAGAGAAATGAAGTGAAGAGCGATAAAGTATCAACCAAGCAGCTTCTGTCATTTTTTTTTAAAACACAGACCGTAGACACTGATTGGTTAGCATTTTATCTCTAAACTTTATCTCTCTCAAAGCATTTCTAAATCTCCTCCTATATTTATTAGTTGCACTCCGAAAAACATGCATATTAAAATGTTATTGGAAATGTGTGGAGCTGGATTTGTGCTGGTTAAAGGTGTAAAAGGAAAAACAACTTCCATTGTTAAACTTTGTGCCTGATATTTTTCTTACTAGTCACAGGATCAAAAATCCATGTTCTTTTAGGCGTAATCACAGTAGTGTTTCCACATTCTTGATTTGACAAATATTCCCACCTGGTATATAACGAGAAATCACAGCACACATTTACAGATTTTATAGGCAAAATGAAGCAGAAAGTCACGTTATCTTTAAATTTGTCTTAAAGCATGGCGTATGTGCCACTCCATCGAAAAATATTACCGTTTTTTCTCTCCTAAATTTAAGAATGACTTTGAACTGACCCCATACTTCATTTTCTGGCTGAAAGGCACTGTAGCTATATAAATTGCCAGTGGACGGATTACATTACACCAGTGGGAGATTTCCTGATCAGCAGATGAATAGCAGAAACAAAAACATACTAATACAAAGCAGAATAAGGAAAAGATAGATTGGATCAGCTTTAGTTAGCAGCCTTTCTCTTAACATCCAGCTTTAGTATCTCTCTAGAGTAATTGAACAGTCATGTTTTTTTCTAGCTGAGTAAAATATTACAGAATACCCATAAAACAAAGAGCAAATTAAAATGTGCTAAGACAAATCTGTTAATTTGTAATGATACTTTGCTATTTTGACTATTTTGTTTCCAGAATGAAAGGGGGACAATCTGTAATGATTAGGGGGGGTGGGGGGGGATCAATTATTACTAACCGAGGGAGAATGGAATCCCAGAGCAGGAATGATCATAATACTGTCGGTAGTTTGGAAGATTTATAAAGAGAAGGCTTAAGACTTATAGGTATAGCAATACTTACATACTGTAGTAACCAATGAAATGTTTATGCAGCAGGCCAGGCAAGTAGCATACCTCCCAAATTTACAAAGGAGGAAGGAGGGAACGAAATTAGGGGTCATGGGTTCGCGGGTAGGGGGCGTGGCTTCAAGGATGGTGCCGCGATCGCTGGCCTTGCCCCTATTTTTGCCGCAGCCACTACGGGAGAACTGATTCCCGACCTTAGCATGCTCTCTATGCCCTACAGCAGTTTCTCCTTTGAATTCAGCTACACCTTTGGGGCAGATTCAGTTAGCCATGGGATTGAAGCAGTGTCTGAAGCAATTCAATTGCAGCCTGCAGTTAGCCTGCAGACTGTACTTGCTGATGATTTCTGTCTGCACCAGGGATGTGCAGTGAGGTCAATTTCTGGGGAGGTACTGGCTATGTCAGAGCCAGATTTACGCGCACATACTGTATATGAGCCCAATAGTTGATGTGGGCATTATACAAATGAGCAGCTGTATACCTTGTATGCTTTGTTACCCCTTGTGTGCTGAAGGCCCGCAACACCAGTCTAAGCTCTTTAATGTAGATAATCTTTATAACTTCTAAGATCAGGTTAGAGTATAGTTCATAACTTTTGCAAATTGTACAATGGGTTCCAGTGACCATTCTAAATATGCATTAAATTGCAGATATTTTGCTATTTGAATATAAATCATGTGGCCAGCAATTATTTACAAGGATAAACCAACCTGGTTTTCCCTTGTAAATGATTGCCGCTTTAAAAATATGGTCATTCTCGCCTCCAGTGTCTCGCAGCTCTGGCAACTTGGACAATAATACATTTACCCCTTTATCTCTGTCCACTTTATATCTCTCCAAAGGGGAAATATAATAGGGTGTGAGAATTAGAAAGTGAGAGATTTTGTGAGAGTTTTTTTTTAAAGTGGCAATCATTTACACAGCAAAATCAACTTTAAAGAACCCAGAAAACTCTCACAAGTTATCTCCCTTTCTGATTCTCACACCCTATTACATTCCATCCAAGGCTTAATACATACAGTGGGGATTGAAAGTTTGGGCACCCCAGGCAAAAATTCATTTTAATGTGCAAAAAGAAGCCAAGGAAAGATGGAACAATCTCCAAAAGGCATCAAATTACATATTAGACATTCTTATAACATGTCAAAAAAAGTTTGATTTTATTTCCATCATTTACACTTTCAAAAGAACAGAAAACAAAAAATGGCATCTGCAAAAGTTTGGGCACCCTGCAGAGTTAATACCTTGTACTGCCCCCTTTGACAAGTATCACTGCTTGTAAATGCTTTTTGTAGCCAGCCAAGAGTCTTTCAATTCTTGTTTGAGGTATCTTCGCCCATTCTTCCTACAAAAGTCTTCCAGTTCTTTGAGATTCCTGGGCTGTCTGTGACGCACTGCTCTTTTAAGGTCTATCCATAGATTTTCAATTATGTTGAGGTCAGGAGATTGTGAAGGCCATGGCAAAACCTTCAGTTTACGCCTCTTGATGTAATCCACCGTGGATTTTGAGGTGTGTTTAGGATCATTATCCATTTGTAGAAGCCAGCCTCTCTTTAACTTCAGCTTTTTCACAGATGGCATCAAGTTAGCGTCCACAATTTGCTGGAATCTTATTGAATCCATTTTTCCTTCTACTCGTGAAATGTCCCCTGTGCCACTGGCTGCAATACAACCCCAAAGCATGATTGATCCACCCCCATGCTTAACAGTTGGACAGAGGTTCTTTTCATTAAATTCTGTGCCCTTCCTTCTCCAAACGTACCTTTGCTCATTCCGGCCAAAAAGTTTGATTTTAACCTCATCGGTCCACAGAACTTTATTCCAAAATGCATCAGGCTTGTCTATATGTTCATTTGCAAACTTCAAATGCTGATTTTTGTGGTGAGGACGTAGAAGAGGTTTTCTTCTGATGACTCTTCCATGAGGACCATATTTGTACAAGTATCTCTTTATAGTGGAATAGTGTACCACAACTCCAGTGTCTGCCAGATCTTCCTGGAGGGATCGTGCAGTCAAACGTGAATTTTGACTTGCTTTTCTCACAATCCTGCGAGCTGTTCTGTCTGATATTTTTCTTGGTCTTCCAGATCTTGCTTTAACTTACACTGTTCCTGATGACTGCCATTTCTTAATTACATTCCGAACAGAGGATATGGGCATCTGATAACGCTTTGCTATCTTCTTATAGCCTTCTCCTGCTTTGTGAGCGTCAACTATTCTCCGTTTCAGTGTTCTACACAACTGCTTAAAGGAACCCATGGTGCTGATTGTTGGAGCAAGGTCAGATGAGTCTGGGCTTTTAAAACCTTTGAGATTGACATCACCTGGTCTTTCCAGATGATGATTGAGAACAATCCATGACACTACCAGGTCTCAGCTGTCCAAAGGGGGCAGTACAAGGTATTAACTCTGCAGGGTGCCCAAACTTTTGCAGACACCATTGTTTGTTTTTTGTTCTTTTGAAAGTGTAAATGATGGAAATAAAATCAAACTTTTTTTTTGACATGTTATAAGAATGTCTAATCTGTGATTTGATGCCTTTTGGAGATTTTTCCATCTTTCCTTGGCACATTAAAATTATTTTTTGCCTGGGGTGCCCAAACTTTCAATCCCCACTGTAGACCCCAAAGTGGATGGAAATAAAGTTACTATCCAGTTCCCATCATGGCTCCTAGCTGCCATGTTACATGGCTTGTTTGAAATTACAGGAGCTGGTTGGCTGGTACTTTATCACCATGACTTTATCTTTCTCCAAGTCTTAGTTCATAGACCCATATGATAGAGGGGAGGCTGAGCTCATAGTTACCTCACCTCTAGTCTCTCCCTGACAGTCCCTGTATTTCCAGACGAGCACGCAAATTTGGTGAGTTTTCACTATAAATATGACTAGAATAATTGAAAGATGATTTAACTATTTTCTTTGTATAATTCTAATCTGTAGTATACTGGAGCATGACAGGTGAGGCTCTGTAAGTAGAACGCGCATGCACAGGAGTCCTGATAGAGAAGGGATGAGACCACTAATGCGGTCACTTCATTCTGAACACAGCACAGGGAAGGGCTCCTTTGGGAGTCTCTGTACCTGTGGGTGTACAGTACTGTATCTCAGGGCTGTGACTAGGTGTGTGCCAGCAGTGCCTGACACACAGCACATATGAACTCTGATTACATTTTTAGGATCATAAATTGTCCTTCAATCACATATATGTCAGGGCTGTGTCAATGTATATCACAGAGAGCATAACTTAACAAGGTATTGGATTCACAGTTACAGGTAGAAATATATATATATATATATATATATATATATATATATTCTCATAATAAGGTAAAGTTGTATGCTTTGGGGGGGAAGGGGGGAGGAAAAGACCACACACACACACACACACACACACACACACACACACGCACACGCACACACGCACACACACACACACACACACACACACACACACACACACACACACACACACACACTATAGCACCCTTGCTTAATGTGTGTCTGAGGCTCTACCTGGTGTAATGTGTATCAGGGGCTCTACCTGGCATAATGTGGGCTCTACCTGGCAAAATGTGTATCAGGGGCTCTATCTGGCATAATGTACCTGGTGTAATGTGTATCAGGGCTCTACCCGGCATAATGTGTATCTGACGCTCTACATGGCATAATGTACCTGTCATAATCATCAGTGGCTGTACCTGGCATCATGTACTTGGCATTATGTTTATCAGGGACTCTACCTGTCATAATGTACCTGGCATAATGTGTATAAGGGTTTCTACCTGGCATAATATGTGTCGGGGCTCTACTGTGGTGTAATATGTATCAGGGGCTCTACCTGGCATAGTGTGTATAAGGGGCTCTAAAGTCTGGGCTCTGCTTGGCATAATGTACCTGGTATAATGTGTATCAGGGGCACTACCTGGCATAATGTGTATCTGAGGTTCTACCTGGCATAATATATCTGGCATAATGTGTATCAGGGCTCCACCTGGCATAATATAAGTGGCAAAATGTTTATCAGGGGTTCTACCTGGCATAATGTACCTGTCATAATGTGTATAATGGGTTCTACCTGACATAATGTGTTTCGGGGCTCTACTGTAGTGTAATGTGTTTCAGGGGCTCTACCTGGCATAATGTGTATAAGGGGCTCTAATGTGTGGGCTCTACCTGGCATATTGTGTATCATGGGCTCTACCTGGCATAATGTGGGCTCTACCATAATGTGGGTTATATATGTTTGGTTCGCGCCTTAGACATGCACTGTTCCCATTTTTAATATGGTGGGATAGGGGGCACCAATTCTTTTTCAGACACAGGGCACCAAAATGTCTAGTTGTAGCACTGGTATATATCAATACTATTGGGTGGTATTTAATTTCTTGTTGCCATGAATAGTGGTAAGAAATTAAAGTATTGGGGTTTTTCGTTAATGGAGAAGGGAAGAAAAATGTTGCTGTTGCACTGGCCGCAAAGTAACCTGAATTCAGCTCTACTTGGTTCTGAGTGTTATATATTGTACCTGCAAAATGCTTTGCAGTACATGATTTGCATGCTAAGAGCACCATATGTGAAAATAATTCAAAAGGATGCCATGCTATTTGGCATTTGTCCCAAATAAAACAAAACATGCCCTTATTATTATCCTAAATAATTATGTTTATACATTGCAGAAGCAGTAAACACAATAATGGATATGGAAGGCACGTAAAATATGGAATAGTTTTGCAAGGAACCCAGTATATTAAGGGAATAAAATATCTCAATGATAAACGGTAATGAATGTAGATTTATCATTTAAATAACTGCCAGGAAGTTTTATTTATATGTGAATACTGAGTCTAATTAAATAATAGTGGAAAATACAGTTGGATTTATGACACTATAATAAGGTCCCAGGGGCTCAGTAAAGACATTGCACAGAGCCTATTATTAATTTTATTCTGCATCAGTATTTTCTGCTGGCTGCCAAATGCAGTCATAAGTCACAGGCAGCTGATATTATTGGTGTAGTCTATCTAAAGTATTGACACTTCAGCCAATCCATAATGACTTTAAAAGCAAGTGTTAAGCACTGTAATCTGACAGTGTTTCTTTAATCATTAAGGATTTAGAAGCACATTAATGGTACACTACCACACTTTGTTTGCAATGGAAAGGGAAACATTTGCATATTTATTGATGCCAGAATGATTCATCATAAAATGTTTTTATCTAACTCAATTAGAATATACCATTAGCAGCATGTTCCTATTTTTTGGGAGGGGTATTTTAAACTAGTACTCATTATCTGAACAGGATTGATTACTTTATGATTTGTAGATAGTATTCTATTTAAGAACATTTTATATAAACTATACATTGCATTGTAAAGAGCACCTGTCACCTACACACAGCGGAGACAGACTTGTTATGGACTGAACCAATAGTGTGGGAAATTCATGTTATGTCTTAGAAGCAGTCAGGGTCGGATTAAGGGAGGTGTGACAGGGACGCTCGTCCCGGAGCCCCCACATATTAGGGACCCCCTGCTGCGGCTCCAGTGGCCTGCTGAAGAGCTCCTGCATCTATAGTGAGTGTAGCTGGATAGGGAAGTACAATCCCACCAGACACTGGCTGTGAAGTGGCTGAGTATACAGATGGTGAGGCTCCCGGACAGTCGATGCTGCAGCGTCCACGTACATCGGCGTCCATGTGTGGGGTACACGTGTGTGCTGAGGGTTTCAATCACTTTTACTAGTGGGGGCACCCATATGTTCGTTGCCCCGGGGCCCCCACTAGCCTTAATCCAGCCCTGGAAGCAGTGACATCACTGAGGCATACAGCAGTGCTCAATAGATGCTGAATATTGATTTTATTCAGTGGCGTAACTAGAAATTTTTGTCCCCCAAGCCAAAAAATTCTTCAGCGCCCCCACCCCCCCATCTCCCATAATTGGCACTAGAAAAGGGATAAACATGCACGCGCCGCAAAAAAGGAGCGTGGCTTTGTTGAAATGGCCGTGGCTTTGCATAAAGGGGCGTGGCATTGCAGGAAAAGACTACCTCACACCCCAGTTTTGCAACCTGCACGCCATACGCGGCTTCAGGGGGGGGGGGAACCAAGGCACGTGCCCCCACTGTCATTTAGGACGTTTTTAATTTTTAATGCTGCACTGCCAATGAGGCCGCCGGCTGTCAGTCCCTCCTTCCTGTAGCAGCTTACCTAGGAACGAACAGCCCAGCTCCGCCTCCTGCATTCTGATTCGCGGGCTGGGCTTAATCCGGACTTTAGTGTCACCCTCTCCCTGGCTGCACTAGTACACGGGGGAGGAGGGGCTCCGCGGAACGCTGATTGCGGGGGAGTGAAAGCCGTCAATGCCGCCGTCTGTTAGATGGAGCAAGCTGCCGCCTGATGGAGCCAGCCGGACCCGCCACCAGGAGACAGATCCCTGCACAGAGTTGGCGGTGCAGGGGTGATTGAGCTGAGCTGGGGACCGAGGAAGCAGGTAGGGTGCAGGGACACGGGCAGGGCTACTGAGTGAGTGTGCGGTGCTGCACTCGCATGTGCAGGGCCAGACAGAAACAGCAGCAGACCAGTACTCTCTCAGCGTCTGCCCCCTTCTCCAGCCTGGTGCCCCCACCATTACTGCCCCCAGCCCCAGTATCTCCCATCCTGCCAGCCCAATGTTTCCCCTTCCCTCCCCAACCAGCTCACTGTTCCCATCTCACTGCTCTCCCATCTAGAACCCCCCAGTGAGTCTAGACATACTGATCCTTCCTCACCAGCCTAGTTTTACCCCTTTCACTGCCCCCTTCCCATCCTGCCATGTGCCATCCCATTCATAGTGCCCTGGCCCCCCAATCCAGCCCAGTGTCCCCCACCATCTCACTAACTCCCTTATCCCAGTATCTACCACCCTGCCTGACCAGTGTCTCCCCTCTCCCAGCCCCCTGCCCCCCATCTTACTGCCCCTCAGCAAGAACATCCCCTCATTCAGCCCAGTGTACCCCCTTCTACAGCCTAGTGTTTCCCCCTCCCACCACCATCTCTCTGCCCCATTCCCATCTAGACCGGTGTCCCATATATAGATCCCACTGCCTGTCACCTACTGCCTTTCTGTCTCCAACTATCTCTCCCCATCACTTTTCTCTCCTGTCACCCATTGCCTTTTACTCTCTACCTGACATCACCCACTGCCTCTCCCCGTCACATTCTCCCTGTCACCCACTGCCTTTCTGTCTCCCACTATTTCACTCCATCACTTCTCCCTCCTGTCTGCCTCTCCCTGTTGCCCACTATCTCTCCCCGTCATCCACTATGTCACAAACACTCTCCCCATGTCACATTCTGTGGCGTCACCCACTGCCTCATGGATATGGCATTCTCTTTGAAGCCACACCTATTGTTGCAAGGCCAAACCCACTTTTCTGGAGCACGTGCGCTCTAAAGTACCCCCCCCCTCCTCATTTCCTCTGTCATGGTGCCCCCCCTGTCATTTTGTTCTGGATCCGCCCCTGCTGCACGCCCAGACGTTAGCCATCACAGGAAAGAAAAATAATCCTGATTCATGCCCCTTACATTATTTGTCATTTTTCCTCCTTATAGTAATGCCCAGTATACATTATGCCACATACTGCAATGGCCCTTAGACATTATGCCACACACAATAATGCACACACCGTAATGCCTCTGACACATTATGCCACACACCGTAATGCCTGTGACACATTATGACAGGAATCGCAATGCCCGTTATACATTATGCTACACACTGCAATGCCCCTGATACATTATAGCACATACAATGTCTGTGACACATTATGACACACACCGCAATGACCCTGAGACATTATACCACATACCACAATGCTCGTGATATAGTATACAACACACCGTAATGCCTGACACATTATGACACACACTGCAATGTCCGTGATACAGGGCCGTAACTACGTGTGTGCCAAGTGGGCTTGGCACACAGCGCAGTTGCCCTGAGGGCGCACGGCCAGCGGCATGTAATGAGTCAAATTGACTCATTACATGCCGCCTCTGCTGTGTGCGCCGCGCTGTGGAGGGAGAAGAGGACCAGCGCCGGGCAGCGGAGAAGGAGGACGAGGGAGGGGGAGCAGGGAGCCGCAGCAGCGCTATGTCATTGGTAGTAAGCGCCGCTGCAGCATCCCCCTCTCCTTCTGTATTGGCTGCCCGGCGCTGCTGTGGATGCTGGGATGCGGTTCCTCCATCCCAGCATCCACAGCAGCGCCGGGCAGCCAATACGGAAGGAGAGGGGGATGCTGCAGCGGCGCTTACTACCAATGACATAGCGCTGCTGCGGCTCCCTGCTCCCCCTCCCTCCTCTTCCTTCTCACCTCACTGCCTGCACCGAGGGAGCTGCACCAGGAGCCTTACCGCCAGCAGGGAGATGGTAAGTATCTCTCTCTCTCTCTCTCTCAGGGGGTCACCGTCTGCCGCAATGTGTAAAAAGGGGGATGGCTGCCGCAATGTGTAAAAAGGGGGCCTGGCTGTAAAAAGGGGGCCTGGCTGCCGCAATGTGTAAAAAGGGGGCCTGGCTGCCGCAATGTGTAAAAAGGGGGACTGGCTGCCGCAATGTGTAAAAAGGGGGCCTGGCTGCCGCAATGTGTAAAAAGGGGGCCTGGCTGCCGCAATGTGTAAAAAGGGGGCCTGGCTGCCGCAATGTGTAAAAAGGGGGACAAAAGGGGGCCTGGCTGCCGCAATGTGTAAAAAGGGGGACTGGCTGCCGCAATGTGTAAAAAGGGGTCCTGGCTGCCGCAATGTGTAAAAAGGGGGACTGGCTGCCGCAATGTGTAAAAAGGGGGACTGGCTGCCGCAATGTGTAAAAAAGGGGACTGGCTGCTGCAATGTGTAAAAAGGGGTACTGGCTGCCGCAATGTGTAAAGAGGGGGCCTGGCTGCCGCAATGTGTAAAAAGGGGGACTGGCTGCCGCAATGTGTAAAAAGGGGGCCTGGCTGCCGCAATGTGTAAAAAGGGGGACTGGCTGCCTCAATGTGTAAAAAGGGGGACTGTCTGCTGTAATGTGTAAAAAGGGGGACGCTGTCTGCTGTAATGTATAAAAGGGGCTCTACCTGGTGTAGTGGCGCTACTGTGCAGCGTAATTTGAATAATGTAGATTACTGTGCACCGTAGTATGAATTGCTATTATTTTGTGACCACGCCCCTTCCCCGTGAAGCCACGCCCCTATAAATTTTTCGGGCGCCTACGGCGAGCACTGCCCCTATCTTACATGGGGGGGGGACGCCACTGTCGTTTCTTGCACACATCGCTAAAATGCCTAGTTACGGCACTGCCGTGATACATTATGCCACACACTGCAATGACCCTGAGACATTATACCACATATCACAATGCCCGTGATATAGTATACCATACACCGTAATACCTGTGACACATACTGCAATGCCCGTTATATCCTATGCCAAACACTGCAATGCCCGTTATACATTATGCCACACTGCAATGCCACTGAGACATTATACCACATACCACAATGCCCGTGATATAGTATGCCACACACCATAATGCCTGTGACACATTATGACACACACCGCAATGTCCGTGATACATTATGCCACACACCGTAATGCCCATTACACATTAAGTCCTACAGTAAGGCTTCTAATTACTTTTAAATTACCTGCTCGTTGCCGGGGGTTTCATGCTCTTGGTTCCATGCGCGGTGCCAGGGGTTTTCATGCTCAGGGTGTCATGCTCGTTGCCAGGGGTTTCATGCACTGGGTGTCATGCTCGTTGCAGGGGGTAGTGCTTGTTGCTAGGGCTGTGCTCTCCCAGTGCCACATATGCCCCCAGTGCCAGATATTCCCCCACAGTGCCAGGTACTCACATGCCCCCAGTGCCAAATATAGCCCCCCCCACCCCATGTGTCAGGTACACATATACCCCCCCAATGCCACATATGCCCCCAGTGCCACATATTCCCCCACAGTGCCAGGTACTCACATGCCCCCAGTGCCAAATACAGCCCCCTTCCCCCCCATATGCCAGGTACACATATACCCTCCCGTGCCACATATGCCCCCAGTGCCACATAAGCCCCCCTCCCCCTGTGCCACATATGCCCCCAGTGCCACATAAGCCCCCCTCCCCCGCATATGCTCCCCCAGTGCCCCCCATGCTCCCCCAGTGTGCCCCCCCTTCCCCCGCTGTTTTGTGTTGGAGGGACACGGAGGGCACAGCGCGCGCCTCTCCTGTGTCCCTCCTGGGTCTCCGGCAGGTCTGTTAAAGGAAGTGCCGGTTCGTGAGCCAATCAGAGCTCACGAACAGCACTTCCTTTATTAGACCAGCCGGAGACGCAGGAGGGACACAGGAGAGGCGCGCGCTGTGCCCTCCGTGTCCCTCCTTACAGCAGTGGAGGGAAGGAGGAGACCGCAGATTGACATGCGGACGGCTCGTCCGCATGTTAATCTGTGCTAAATCAGTGGCGCCCCCGCAGCCCCTCGCCCCCAAGCCACCGCGAGGGCTGCGAGGGCAGTAGTTATGCCACTGTTTTTATTCACAGTATGGGCGATCCCATTGTGTGATATCGGGTGAATGCATTGACAATTATACAGGTTTGTATGCAATACTGTTGTAGGATCATTTGCTGACAAATGGCTTATAACACTCCTGCAACAGTCGGGAATGGGAGGTCGCATCTCATGTACAGTTCAATATTCATTGGCCCACCCTCCCGAACCCATAGAAGACCGATAGCGTCTAGTTTACCTTCATAGAGAGGACCTTTACCATAACCCCCTGGGTCCATGTCACAATCTATTTGGAATAGTAAAGTGTGGCGAGCGAAGCGAGACACCGTGCCCGATGCGTGGCGAGCGAAGCGAGCCTGGGACAGTCCAAAGCTGCATATAAAAAAAATAATACCCCAAACGAACGGAGAACGAAGAAAACATTTAGGTGCTGTAAGAGCGGAAGTTCTCTTGGGCCCTCTTGTTTTGTCATTTCCAGGTCCTGAGCACGACGTTAACATATATACAACCATAGAAGACCATACACACTGTTCTATTTTTAGCACAGTGTGTATGGGACTCACAGGAAGCTGACAGGAGGTGAAGGGGGAGAGACATTGCTTAGCTGATCGGGAGCATTAACCTGATTAGCCCAGTGACTGTAGAGGTCTGTACCCAGCTTTAGTGTACACACCATTCCCTGAGACAACGTACAGGGCAGTGGGGTAGTTTATTTGGTAACAATGTGATGGTACAGCCATACTCACAGGTAGGCACATACAGTACATGGAGTGGGGCTTGAGCAGAGTGGAGCATACAGGTCACCAGCCAGTGCCTGTATCTTGATAGCAGTGTGGAATGCAAGCAGGTTCTCCAGCAGTAATGGTAAGGCAGTAATCACAGGTCTCTCTAGTTGTAAGTGGAAGACATCTGTCTCCCACTGTGGCACTCTAACACGGTGACAAGATGGCACACACATGCGCAGTATTAGGGTGAGTGGCCATGTTCTGAAGCCTCCCTCTAGAAACCTACGTATAGAGTCTTTGCATTAGCACACTCCAACAGATCTTCCTTTATCTTTTCAATTAGAAACATATTTTACATAGAGTACAAAAATAATATAATATAACTATACATTTTGTTTTTTACAAAAATAAATGTTATTGTGCATTTTCTATCCTAGCAGCCATATGTAGGATAGAGGACATATCTATAGATATATAGTATCTTATACCATAATCAAATACGGTACGACTCTTACGGGTTGTTCCTTAAGGTGTCACGCTCAGGATTATGAAGTAAATTATACCAGCCAAGACTAAAATTGTTTTATCAGGAGCAAATGTAAATATTTTAAGAACAACATTCCTGCAAGAGGTGTAATTTACTTTTACTTCTCCTAGAAAATGGTTATCTTTTGAAAATCTTATTAACTGACAACTTTGTATATTTTTAGTACAATTTTCTAATTGATCTTTAACAAACAGACTCTATTACCACCCAAGTGGAAAAAAAGAGGATCTTGGAATCATTTAGAGGTATTCTCATGACTTAACCTTGTCAGCACAAATCACTATTGGTATGGTCTACAATGAAATATTAAATGTGATGATTTGAGGAAAACGTTTTTAGATTAAGTGAGTAATGCAGACTATTACTTCCATTTTTGCTAATGTTTTATAAAGTTATTTATATATTCCCTGTCCCAGTGGAGTTTACAATCTATATACAGAGCCCCAGTGTTAATCTGGCCCTGGAAAAGATTATAAATAGATACATAGCAATGGTAATAAGTAGGCAGGATGGGATTTTCACCTTGGTATAGTGCTGATCACGTGACTTGCTCACATCATAGACAGTCTTTGTGATGTCACTCAGCTTTGATAGAAAGGTCAAATCTGAGCAGAGAACTGTCAGTTATCAACTGTTTCTGCTGATATGACATGGAGGAGAGAAGGGAAGGGGGGGGGGGGCATGATAGAAACTTTGAAATATATTAAGGGTCTTTACAAAGTTCAGGAGGGAAACATTCTTCAAAGGAAGAGAAGTATTAGAACTCGAGGTCATACACTGAGACTGGAGGGGGGGGGGGGCAGGGGAAATGTAAGGAAAAATTACTTCACAGAAAGGGTAGTGGATAAGTGGACTAGCCTCCCATCAGAGGTGGTAGAGGCTAAGACTGTAGAGCAATTTAAACATGCTTGGGATAGGCATATGAATATCCTTACAAAGATTTAAGGTTCAAAAAGGGTTGAGATTGCCTAAAGGATAAAGAAAGGGGCAGACTAGAACGTATAAACAAAAAGCAGAATGGAGGCTGCGCTTAAATTAATCAGTTGTAACAACAGTAATGATGTACCTAATAATTACACTGTTTATTTAAATGGAATTAATATACTTAGATTTTAAAAATAAATACATCATAAGAATGCATGCATCAATAATAAAAAGTTAAAAAACACAAATGGTACAGTAAGTAATTTTTGGGTTACCCAAGCAGCCAGGAATTTGAAGAGGATTTAGAAATAGGAGGTCCGTTCCACAATTGTTCCCCAATAATTGTAAAGTCCAGCATAAGCAGATTAATGGGAGGTAAGCAGTGTCCAATGTGATGGCAATTTACCGCTAGAGGATGGTATGCTCCGAAATAGTGGATGGTGGGCTCCTCATGCAATGCGGTAGGTACAGTTCATCGGTTCAGCTTGCTATTGAAAGTCCTCCATATGCAAATAGATGATCTGAAAAAGCTGCTAGCTAATTGCAGCGAAACACGTCAGGTGCACAGGGACCCCCGCCAGGATCCCATTATTGGAGGATTGGACCATCCCCTATATAATCCAGATCATCTATTTGCATATGGAGGACTTTCAGGATGTGGTATACTGCTGATCATGTGACTTGCTCACATCATAGACAGCCTTTGTGGTGTCACTCAGCTTTGATAGAAAGGTCAACTCTGAGTAGAGAACTGTAAGTTATCAACTGTATCTGCTGATATGACATCTAACAATGTAACGTATGCTTATTTTCACCTAAATATTATATGAAAATAATGTTAGATGTGTAAGATGAAGATAGATAGATAGATAGATAGATAGATAGATAGATAGATAGATAGATAGAGCCTACATATTACACCCTACTTTATAGAGAAATGTTCAGTGGAGCTTGCATTCTGTTTTACTCACCACAGAGAGACACCCACACACATGCACAGAGGCAGAACTGCCAGAGACAATGGAGTCAATTGCCGCCAGGTGTAAGCACTACTTCCATTGTCTACCGTTTCTTTGCTGCTTTTACAAAGGAGCCTCCGATAGGTGCAGACTGCCTACTAGGGGTGTGTGACGGTACCCCCCTGAAACTTGGAAACTCCACTCCACATGTTCTCCACTTGCCCGTGAGTGGATACTTACCTGACTCTCCCGTGGAACTGTTATTGCTGCTAGAAAGCCTTTCTGCCACAACACAGCCTGGAGAACGTGGTCTGAAGTTTGGATCTGTCCTGCTGCATTGCATTCCTTGGTCTGCGGTCATGGAGAGTCTGTACAGCTGCCAGTCTGAGTGTGCTGTTTCGACTTTTCTGACTGGTGCTGGTGCCTATGGAGCGGTGAGGGCCTGGGGACCGTGGAAACAGGGAGACTTCCGTGGAGCAGCTATTTGTTATCTATCTCCTTCCTGCTGGGAAATCCTCGGCTGGATCTGAGGTTCCCCTGCCTTGTGATATTAAACATCTGTCCTTGCTACCTCATCGCTAGCTCCCTTCCCCAGGTGATGTGGATCCTGGATTGACACCTCATCTGTTCTTATTCTTACAAATACTCCTTACCTCCCCTTCTGAGGGGTCTCTCCTCTCCTCTTCTCCTCCTTATTCTCCCTTTCTCATCTGGTTTTTCCTTTTTTTTTTTCTCTCCCCCTCCTTTTTAACAATACTACAGAGTTTTTGTTAGTGGTACCCTCCCAGCATTTGCACTGACACTGCCTTTCATATCTTATAGTGGCATGCATAAAGGGGGGACTGACTTTTTGATATTCTTATTACATCCTTATTGCATTAGCTGTCCTCAGCTGATGGGCTAGATGCATCATCGCTTGGTAAGTGATAAAATGGAGAGTGAAAAAGTACCAGCCAATCAGCTCCTAACTGACATTTTTCAAACACAGCCTGTGACATGGCAGTTAGGAGCTGCATGGCTGGTGCTTTTTCACTCTCCATTTTATCACTTTCCAAGCGATGATGCATCTAGCCCGATATCTTTCATCCGTTGCATAGCCCTTGCAGAGCGCCGATCAGCATCAGCGGTGCTCCTGCTCTGTGACCTGGACTCAGAGATCTGCGCTGGTCGCGGACATGATGTGTCACGTAACCTCCATCTGTCTCCCACATACATACATATACATATATATGTGTGAGTGTGTGTGTGTGTGTGTGTTGTGTGTGTTTATATATATATATATATATATATATATATAATATTGAACGGAAGTAGGCGGCACTCACAGACTTTTCGTTGAACAAAACTCGAGCTGACTCAAGGATTGTGACTTAACGTTTCGGTTTTAATATAACCGTCTTCAGAAGTATATCATATACATATATATATATATATATATAGTTCCAATATGACCGGCACTCCAAACAAATTAATTCACAAAGGGAGCTGACCTTGAGAAAGACCCAGGCAGGGTCGGAACGCGTGGGTGCCCCAGTGGACTGATCTGACTGGAGAAGGACGTGGAATCATCTATGCCAGAGTAGGAAGGCTTATCTACATCAGAGAACTCTCCTGCTGCAGCCGGAAAAGTCTGGTGTTATACGCCTGTGGAACTGCTTTTTGCCTGTTATTCACCTACATCTGGTAATTACCCACTACCATATCTATGTCGGATTAAATCCACTCAAGAATGCCTAACAGCATTTTAAGTGTCATTTTAACTTGGGATGTTCTTAATGTTGTTTTTTATCGTGTGTGATGTGTAATAAAATCCTTAACCTAAGGTACTGCACTATAGTCCACAATTCTGTTTCTTTTTCCGGTTCGACGAACTAAGAGAAAAAGAATTTAAGAATACGTTTGGCCTTGACCTCCTGACAGCGCTTACCCAGTGGTATCCTATATGTTGTATTGTTTGTGTATTGTGAGGGTGGAGAGACCTCAATAGTGATACCCGGACCAGCAGCTGTGACAGCGCACTGACATCTACCAAATTGGTATTTTGCAAATTAATTAAATACCTTGGTGTCCTCCCACGGTCCAAAAAGAGCAAGTACAGAGAGAGCAAAACGGGCGGCACTCCACGGATTTTTCAGAAGAATTGAGACAGCTACACAAGCTTGATAATCAACGTTTCAGGTGCTGTTTTAATACCACCTTTCGTCAGGATACAAACATAACATATACAACATGATGATCTAAATTAGCTGGTTACGGATGGCCGTATGCTATGACGGCACCCGCGACCGGAAGTGGGCGGTGATTGTGATGTGGGTCTGGGCACTGGGATCTATATAAGGTATGTTGTATATGTTATGTTTGTATCCTGACGAAAGGTGGTATTAAAACAGCACCTGAAACGTTGATTATCAAGCTTGTGTAGCTGTCTCAATTCTTCTGAAAAATCCGTGGAGTGCCGCCCGTTTTGCTCTCTCTCTCTCTCTCTCTCTCTCTATATATATATATATATATATACTGTATATAGCAGCAATGATGAAGGGGTTGATGGAGAAAATTACATTGGGTTTTCATTCCTGTGGCAGGGAAATTTGTCAGATATAAATGGGTTAAAAAGATGTGTTCACTTTGTAAGGTAGGGGATACAAAAGATGTTTTTGTGGAGTGCGCACGCGCAACGTCCGCACTGTGCGTGCGCACCCCGGGAGCCCAGTGAGATGCTATGAGCATCTCTGCGCTGCGATCGCCTCTGCCTGATTGACAGACAGAGGTGGTCGCGGGGAGTTAGGGGACGTGCGTTAGAACACCATTGGCGGGGTGCGGTCTGGACAACGGAGGTGTGTCTGGACCATTAGGTGGGTGGGCTGTGGTGGCTGTGTGACGTTACACGCAGCCGCTGCGACCCAGGATGCGGCCAGTAGCTCCCTGCCAGAGTGCAGGAGCTGTGCTGGCTGGGAGCTACTCCTCAGGTACAAAAGTATCGCCACTGTGCGATGCTTTTGTACCTGTGCTGGGGGGGCAGAGCAAGACATGCGGGGGTCAGACTAGCCCTGTGCTGGGCGTCCCCCCGCATGTCTAAGTAACTGATCGTAGATGTGCTAAATTTAGCACATCTACGATCAACTATGAATTACCCCCTAAATCTGAAAAAAAGACTTTGTTTAGTTGTGCAGGAGAGCACACTGCAATTCTTACACCTGCATGAATGTTACAAAACCTACAGTATGTTAATTTGAAAATTAACCAGAATTTGCTCAATATCCGGCAGCAGATTGTTGCCATACTGTATTTATTTGAAAACCTGTCTCTCATTCTTCATCACTAGCTCTCATATCGATAGCATTTAGGGGAACAGTTTGCACTGAATCACAGAACCAGGACTGTTTCTAGCCAATTTGGCTCCCAGTGCAAGATTTAAAAATGTGCCCACTCATTGACATGAAAAAAAATGCGCCGCCCCCTCCCCCTTAGATATAAAAAATACAAATTTGCGTGTGCTGAAGGCGCACACGCTTCGCGGCCTCGCTAAAATGGCTATGTCTCGTCTGAAAAGACTACCTTACACCCCAGTTTTTGACCCTGCACCAACAGATCACGGCCACCACAGAAAAAAAAATGCCACCATATTAAGCCTCACACAGTAATGCTCCCTGCACCATATTATGCCACACACCACAATGTCCTTGATACATTTTGCCCTACAGTAAAGCTTCTAATTACTTTTAAGTTACCTGCTCGTTACCAAGGGTTTTACGCGCTGGGTGTCATGCTAGTTGGTGTCACGCGCTGGGTGTCATGCTGGTTGCCAGGGGTTTCATGCTCTGGGTTCCATGTTGGTTGCCAGGGGTTTCATGCTCTGGGATCCATGCTGGTTGCCAGGGGTTTCATGCTCTGGGACGGGTGTCATGCTAGTTGTCAGGGCTGTGTAGTTCTCTTTGGTGTGTTTAGTGCACCTGCTCAGCCGTCCGCCATCATCTCCCTCCTCTTCTTCTCTTCCCGCCCGTTTGTAACACAGAGATATTGGCCCTCATTCCGAGTCGTTCGCTCGGTAATTTTCTTCGCATCACAGCGTTTTTCTGCTTAGTACGCATGCGCAATGTTCGCACTGCGACTGCGCCAAGTAATTTTGCTATGAAGATAGTTTTTTTACTCACGGCTTTTTCTTCGCTCCGGCGATCGTAGTGTGATTGACAGGAAATGGGTGTTACTGGGCGGAAACACGGCGTTTTATGGGCGTGTGGATAAAAACGCTACCGTTTCCGGAAAAAAACGCGGGAGTGGCTGGAGAAACGGAGGAGTGTCTGGGCGAACGCTGGGTGTGTTTATGATGTCAAACCAGGAACGACAAGCACTGAACTGATCGCAGATGCCGAGTAAGTCTGAAGCTACTCTGAAACTGCTAAGTAGTTTGTAATCGCAATATTGCGAATACATCGTTCGCAATTTTAAGAAGCTAAGATTCACTCCCAGTAGGCGGCGGCTTAGCGTGTGTAACTCTGCTAAAATCACCTTGCGAGCGAACAACTCGGAATGAGGGCCATAGAGAGGAGGGCGTGCAGCAGGTGACAGGGGATAGTGAGAGTCTCTGATTAGCTCCTGCCACTTATCTCGCATGGAGTGAGCTGGGGAGTGAGTGAGATGAGCTCTGTGTCTGGAGAGATGACAGTGATCCATTCATAAGGCAGCAGCAGCCAGCGCAGGGAACCCTGCACCCCCTCTCTCACCTCCTGTCACACAATGCACAGGGAATATACAGTATGTGACTCCCTGTGCCCCAATTTCTGTGCTTCCTGCAATTAGCTCACACCATAGCTGTACTACAGGTACACCACTGATTTTCCAATATACTCAGTTCCAGTGCCGTGCCGGATTATCGATTTTGCAGAGTTAACGGTGGAAAATTTTTTTTTTTTTTTTACTAATTTTGCACCTTTATAACATTTCTAAAGCAATACATAGTAAAATATATGCTCCAGTGGACCCCATAACAGCCCCACTGATGCTTGCTGTGTCACCTGGAGTGTCCGCGGAAGCTGTACTCACTGAATCTTGCTCATGCTGTCTGTTCCGCCCATGTGCGGTATTTGCTGTGACCTTGGACGCCATAACAGCCCCACTGATGCTTGCTGTGTCACCTGCAGTGCCCTCAGAAGCTGTACTCACTGACACTCGTGCGTGCTGTGTGTTCCGCCGATGTGCGGTACTTGCTTTGACCTTGGATACTATAACAGCCCTACCCAGGGCCGGTTTTACACATACGCTGATTACTCAGCTGAGTAAGGCGCCCTACTCAGCTGCGCCAGCGATATGTGTAACACCAATATGTGTACTTCCTGATACGCCCTTGCCCGGAGACTCACCGAGCAGGCAGTGATGTTGGCGCAGACGCACTATGTCCGGCAGCGCACTCCATTACAGTAATGTGAAGGAAAATAAAAAAATACTCCCAGAATCCCTTGCTTCCAGACAGCAAGGGCTGCTGGGAGTGGTAGTTTATTTTGAGAGTCTTCACATTACTGTATATGCAAAATAAACTACCACTCCCAGAAGCCCTTGCTGTCCGGCTACTGAGCGCTGTAGTTTATTTTGAGATTCTTCTTCTTCAAGTACTATAGTGCGGTGCCGGGCTTGGCGGCAGGGACGGATCTAGACTGTTCTTTTAGGGGAGGCGGTTTATAAATGAATACAGACTCCTCCTCTTTTTACTCATTACTCCTCCCACTACCAGTCCTGCCCCTCCCATTTTTTAGACTGTGATGTCATCCCCTGGAGGCAAGAGCAGGGCTGTCTCACCTGTAGCTCCCAGTCAGTCAGGAGGAGGCTGAGAGAGAAAGGCCCTGGGAGGAGCAGGGCATGCTGGAACTTACAGTTCCACCGCACTTGAAAAACTATAGGGTACACAGGCTTGCATTAGATACCTTACATAAAACCAGAAGACGTCTCTGCAAGTTTTCTCAATAAAAATAGTGTATTCCTAAGGCTTCCTGTATGCAACACCTGCCCACCTCAGATAATGCAGTGTCATGTAACCTGGCTGCTCATTAATGTACTGCCTTGATACAACCAATATGCCAAAAGTTCCCATAGCATTATTTCTGAGAACGTAAGATGCATAAAAACACATACCTGATAAATAACTTTACAGAATAATTAAACAACGGGAGTGAGTGCAACTGCAGCTTCTCCTAATGCAGTTCACTATCTGCACCCCTGACCTGTCACACTGCCTACCAACACAAAGTGCAGTAACATTGACAGGACACTGCCACAACAACACTGTACTGTTATTCAGAATAGAGCTGTCTGACAGTACATAATAAGTTCATGTCATCTGACTAGTCCTAGAAGCAGCCTCCTCTTGTCCCTCCATGTCCTCACCTGGCCGGACAGCATCCACTTAATCACAGCGATTGAGCTGCAGCACCTAAAGAGTCAGAATGACTCATTACAAAGCTGTCGGCTGGCCGCGGGTCCCTTCTCAGCAGACGCGCTGACATTGCAGCTCACCCCCATGCCCAGAGCTGCAGCAACAGAAAGTTCCTAAGTGGGTGTGGCTGTATCTGTAAAATGGGGGGGGGGGAGCATTCGCCCCCCCTAAATCAGGCCCTGCATGGCGGAGGCGACAACACCACTGACTGCTTTGCGAGTCTCCGGGCACAGGGGGCATATCAGGTAATACAGTACTTTGATTAGATTAATATGTAAGGGGAAGTATTAAAGTGGGCAAATGTGTCAGTGGCACTTATATAGTGGGCAAATGTGTAAGGGGCACTTATATAGTGGGCAAATGTGTAAGGGGCACTTATATAGTGGGCAAATGTGTAAGGGGCACTTATATAGTGGGCAAATGTGTGAGGGGCACTTATACAGTGGGCAAATGTGTAAGGGGCACTACAACTGGGCTTTTACAATGAGACCACGCCTTCTTCATTTTTTTTAAGCAAAAAGTGCTTACGTGGGTGCCAAAGTGTTTATTGCATACCAAATAATTTGGCCTCGGGCCGGTCCTGGACCCACCGATGCTTACTGTGTCACCTGCAGTGTCCGTGGAAGCTATACCCACTGACACTTGCGCATATTGCGTGTTACGCCCATGCGCAGAATATGTTCTGGATTAAAAGACGTCCCTAACCCTCTTTAATCCGGACAAAGCAAAATTGACAGGATTAAAAGAGGTTCAGGATCATCGGTTGCCGGAAAATCGGTGGGTACCTGTATACATATATACACATCCATAGAGCTATAAGTCCCGCTCCTGCACCCTGGATGGGGGGGGGGGGCAGCAGCTGCACTGACTGGGAAGGAGCCTCCCCAGGACTGTTCCTCTGCGAGCTGGGAGGAAGGAGGGATTTGGGCGCTGTGGCTTTAAGAGCGTCGGGGGGCGTGCACCAGCTCCAGATGCCCAGTGCCACTGCGCGCTCCCTCTCCCTCTGAGCTTTAAAGTCTCTTTACTTGTTACTTCCTGTGCTGGAGAATGGGGAGCCGGAGCCTAGCCTGGAGGACCAGAGACCCCCCCCCCCCACGCCCTGGACTAGAGGAGCCCGTTTGTCAGTGTCCTGGCTCCGGGGCTCTCCCTCCTCCCCGTCATTACTACTCCGCTCAGGGGGCGGAGTTTCGTGTGTCTAAAGCGTTTGCATCGTGACGTCACGACGCAAACGTGTCATTGCGCGATACTCCACCCCGCTAGCGAAGTAGTAATAATGGGGAGGAGAGGGAGCACCAAGAGCTGCGGCGGGCGCCCCGTGAGACAGCTCGCCCGCAGCAAGAAACGGCTCTGCACAGAAAAGATTCTACAGGTGTCTCATCTGCTGTGTGCAAGTTACATATGTAACACCCTGGGGTTGGAACTTGGCAGGTGTCTGAGTGGTTGGAAGAGGCATCATAGGTGTTTGGTGTCTATGTGATGGACCCTTTCCCTAAGATGTTTTCCCCATACCTAGGACCTTAATCAGCTCAAATTACATTATGCCGATTCTCTGACAATTGCGCATGCGCAGGGCGCGTTATGCGTGTTACGGCAAATGTGATTGCATCGCATTGATGCAAAAGCCTCTGTCTGGCAGAGGCGTTCACAGGGCAGTCGGAGGCGGCGATGTGGCATTGCGGGGCATGGCAATGGGAGTGCAGGCAGGTCCGGGCCATTTTCGGGGTGGCCGCATGATTACTCACGCGGCCGCTGAAACAGGTAAGATGGCAACGCTGCGCCTGCCTTCGCCAGGCTGTGCAGGCAGGGGGGCTTCACTTATTTTGCGGGGCCAGCCAGTTAAATTCCAATCGCATTGCTAGTGGCCATTAGCATGCTGGGAGGCCTTGCCCTGTGCTTAGCGGCCTCCAGCATGCGAGTGCTAGCAGTTGCACTTTTGCTAAATTAGCAAAACTGCAACTGATGCTGAATAAGGTCCCTAGGGCCTGAATCCTTACCAATTGCAAATGTGAGATTGCACGCAGTGAGCGATTGTCGACAGAATGCTCATGTGCTGTGAACGCATTACACATGCGCAAAGGGCAAAATGCAATCGCCTTGCGCATGCAGCCTAATTTTAAAGTGAAAGCATTTTGATTGACAGGAAGTGACTGTTTGTGGGTGGCGGGAGCTCGACTGCCAGGATCCTGACCAGATTCCGATCAACATCTGACTCTCTGGGTCACAACAGAAAATGGCACTGTATCCGATTTTGCACAGGAATGTGGGTAGCAAATGGGTCTTGAAATTCCATTCAAATGTTTCTGTAGTAATTATCCCAAGGAACAAGTGTCTCTATCTTTACTATCCAAAACGATTACTGTCTCTACATGGATAATCCAAACTAATTAGTGTCTTTGTACTAATGGGCCAAACAATAAGTGGTCTGTTTTCCCCTGTCCTCCCTACTCTGGGATTAGCTACTCACCACTGCGGGCAGTGGGGGTTCAGAGGGTTTTATAAAAATTTTTACCTGTTCTGACGGACTTACTTTGGCTCAATTATTCTCGATTCGGCTAATTGGATTTCAATTATATGTCCCTCAGCGGGTGTTTTCCCCTTCCCTCCCCCCACTCCCCATCTCTCACTCTTCTTTTATTTTTATTATGCTCGTGTGTGTTCATGTTACTTCGATTGGCCTGAAGCTTGTTTAGGGCAAATTTATTATACAGTAATGTTTCTTTTTGGCAGATCCTCACTATTTTGGTATTAACAGCACAAATTCTGTTTACTCATTAATTGTAACTTTTCTTTTTGTTTTCTATCCTTACTTACGGGTTTGGGGGCCGATAGGTATCGTGTCTGGATAGTCGGTCACTCTTATCTTTATTGGGCGGCCAGGTTTATGGCTTCGGCTGGGGCACCAAATTTTCCAGGGTCTGAGGAGGTTAGATGGGTTAGTGTGAGAGAGGTATGTTGTGGCAACATCTTAAGGCTAATCTTTTGGAACAAGCCAAGTTGTTTGGTTTACCTCAGATTCTGGTACTGCATTTAGGAGGGAACGACCGGGGTAAGAGGACAGCTTTGGAGTTGCAATGTGCCATGGTGGTGGATTTATCCTTTATTTTGGAGGCTTGCAAAATTGTTTGGTCATTTATTGTTCCACGGTTGGTTTGGTGAGGAGTGACTGATTGCCAGGTGATTGATACGGCCAGAAAAAAGGTTAATGCGGCGGTAGCAAAGTAGGTACTGGCCAATGGTGGTGCTGTTGTTAGACATACCCAAATTAGGTTTCATTATTCTTACCTACAGTATTTAGGCCTGATGGGGTGCACTTGGCTGAGGAGGGTTTGGTTCTTTTTCTTGAGGATATGTTTGCAGTAGTTGTTTCTGTGCATTAGCAGTATGGTTGCGGTGCGTGTTTCTGTATGCAGAATCTCGCTTTTGGCGAGAAAGAGCAGCGGGTTACCTGTTTTTGGGTACGGATATCAGTCGAAGTTTGATTGGTTCTTGGTTTCAGGTGCGCTCACCTTCATTGACTGTTTATATCTGGTGGACCACCTTACCGAGGGCAGCGTCATCACCTTACCGGTTGGGAAGTCAAGGTAGAAGGTTGAGTGGATACCTGTGTGGTGTTAGTTGGTTTTGGATTGTTTCTATTGAGGTGTTAGTATTTTGAGGGTTTGAGATGATTTTAGCCGTTCTTTTGTGCCACCATACTTTACTTTTATTCTTACAGCTTTTAAATCATATAAGTTCATTTATATAAATAGCTAACAATTTCTGCCAAATTTATGTCTCTGTGTCTTTATTTTATTAAGGTATGTAGTTAATTACTATGGTGCATACACAGGTCTATCCTCAGCCGCTAGGAGGTTTAGTTTCTGTGCGTGTATGCAGCAGACGCTAGCAGTGGGTATCTCTATGCATATTTTCACAGGTGCACAAGTTTGCAAGTCCACTGTGTCCGAAATCAGAGTTGTGAATACAGCAACGTGCACCACTGAATCAGGCCCTCAGGCAGTTGCAGAGTTGTCAATGCCCCTCCCTGTATGATCATCTGCCTGTCTGGCAGGCAGAGGCGTAACTAGGGTTTTTGGAGCCCAGGGCAAGATGGAAAATGGCGCCCCCCCCCCCAAAAAAAAAAAAAAAAAACATACAAAAAGAAGCATGTGCGCGGTTTAAAAAAATGGGCGTGGCCACACTCCAGAAGGGGTGTGGCCACGCTCCAGAAGGGGTGTGGCCACTGAAAATGGCCCACAGTGCCAGTTACATTGCCCCACAGTGCCGGATACATGCCCCACAGTGCCAGATACATTGCCTCACAGTGCCGGATACATTGCCCCACAGTGCCAGATACATGCCCCACTCAGTGCCAGTTACATTGCCCCACAGTGCCAGATACATTGCCCCACAGTGCTGGATACATGCCCCACAGTGCCAGATACATTGCCCCACAATGCCAGATACATGCCCCACTCCATGCCAGTTACATTGCCCCACAGTGCCAGTTACATTGCCCCACAGTGCCAGTTACATTGCCCTACAGTGCCGGATACATGCCCCACAGTGCCAGATACATTGCCCCACAGTGCCAGATACATTGCCCCACAGTGCCAGTTACATGCCCCACAGTGCCAGATACATTGCCCCACAGTGCCAGTTACATTGCCCCACAGTGCCAGATACATTGCCCCACATTGCCAGTTACATGCCCCACAGTGCCAGATACATGCCCCACAGTGCCAGGCCCCACTTGGTGCTAGATACATGCCCCACTGTGCCGCTGGACCCCCCCCCCCCCTGTCACTTACCGGCCGGCGGCCGCTTGTTGCTATGTGAGGGGAGGAGAGCGCAGCGCAGCGCCTCTCCTTCCCCTCGCCGCTCCAGGTCTCCGGCGGCTGTCTGGCGCCGGTTCGCTAGCCAATCAGAGCTCGCGGACCGGCAGCCAATCAGGAGCCGGTCCGCAAGCTCTGATTGGCTAATGCCGGAGACCGGACACAGCAGCGCTGCTGGCAGCGCTGCTAGTGCTGGCAGCGGCGGTGAGGGGAGGGAGAGACGCTGCGCTCTCCTGCCCTCACATTTAGGGTTGACGGGGGCGAGTGGGGCATGATGCCCTGGACGCCGGCGGCGCCCCCCTCTCCTGGGCCTGCCAAGGCGCCCAGGGCACGTGCCCCACTCGCCCTACCCTAGATACGCCTCTGCTGGCAGGGCAAGAAGCATACAAGAGAACAATAGCATACATTTTTTAACGTGTTTTTTTTTTGGGATCCAGTCAGGATCCCGACTGTCAGGATCCCAGCAGCTAGAATACTGATGCCAGAATCCCGACACTATTCGGAATTCCAACACCGGCATCCTGAATAGGTTCACCATCCTGGCACCGGAATCCTGACAGGCGGGATGCCGAACAAGAAGACACCAGCCCACTGGAGAGGTAAGCTGTAGGGGAGGGGCAGAGGAGTTTAGGTCTAGGTTGCGAGGGGAGGGTTAGGCTGCGGGATGGGGGGGTTACGGTTAGGCTGCGGGGAGGGGGTTAGGGTTATGCACCCCCCAGGAAGGGTTAGGGTTAGACTGTGCAGAGGGTCGGGGGGGGGAAGGGGTAGCAGTTAGGTTTAGGCTGTGGGGAGGGTGGGTTAGGGTGCTAGGGGGATTCTGACCATTGGGATGCCGTGGTCGGTATTCTGACCACTGGCATCCAAATGATGACAAAGCTCACCCAAATAGTTTTTTAACTTAGGACCCTATTCAGTAAGGATTGCAAATTCTGTTTTTTAGCTTTGACTCGCATGCTGGTGGCCGCCCATAGCATGGCAAGGCTGTCCAGCATGCTGTCCGTCACCCACCCGCTGAAATCAAGCTGAAATTGCAGCGTGAACGGAAGTTCAGAGTGATCGCAGAAGATATGGAAGCCTGCTGCTGGCGCAGCCATTTTGATGGCGGCGGGCCTCCGACACACCTCCGTCCACACCGACACGCCCCCGTTTCCCTGCCGCCGCTCCGCAACGCTTTGTCTACACCTTGGAAATGGTGCATTGCCGTCCTGCGAATGCATCTGTCTGTCAATCATGCGGGAGCATTCGCAGGATGGGCCCTGCGCTTGCGCCAGCAGGGCGATTGCAAAAATTCAGGTTGGACCTCGATTTGCGATCCAACCTGAATTAGCCCCATAGTTCCACTCAGATAAATGTTCACCTAGACATAGTTATGCATGCAGCATTAGTAGCAATTTAATGCATGCATCAATTCAAGCCTTGGACAAATGCTGTATACAGTCTGCCTATTATAGCACATAAGACGTTTCTGCCGGAGCTACACAAACATATGGGTAAAAATTATATATATATATATATATATATATATATATACATATATATATATATTGACCCACACATTTGTATTGTCTCTGGCCAGCTATAGGCAGCAGCTGGTAGTAACTGCACAGAAATGTTTGTAAGGGCATATCAGGTAGATACTAGAGATGAGCGGGTTCGGTTCCTCGGAATCCGAACCCGCCCGAACTTCATGTTTTTTTACACGGGTCCGAGCGACTTGGATCTTCCCGCCTTGCTCGGTTAACCCGAGCGCGCCCGAACGTCATCATCACGCTGTCGGATTCTCGCGAGGCTCGGATTGTATCGCGAGACTCGGATTCTATATAAGGAGCCGCGCGTCGCCGCCGCCGCCATTTTTCACACGTGCATTGAGATTCATAGGGAGAGGACGTGTCTGGCGTCCTCTCCGTTTATAGAGATTCGAGAAGAGAGTGACACAGAGAGAGACACAGTAGTAATTTGGGGAGCATTAGGAGGAGTACTACTACTACTAGTACTTGCTGAAGTGATAGAGAGAGATAGTGTGACTGTATTATCTGACTTGTGGGGGAGACACTGACAGTGGGGAGCAGTTAGAGTCTGAGAGCAGGACTCAGGACTCAGGAGTACATATAACGTACAGTGCACACTTTTGCTGCCAGAGTGCCAGCCACACTGCCATTGTTTGTGACCACACTGACCACCAGTATAATATATATTGTGATTGTCTGCTTAGGACTCAGGAGTACTACTTGCAAGTTGCTGATAGTGTGACCAGTGACCTGACCACCAGTTTAATAAATCACCACCAGTTTGAGTTTAATATATATTATATATATATATATATATAATTGTATATAATATATATATAATATTGTATACCACCTAGCACCTACCCGTGTTTTTTTTTTTTTTTCTTTCTTCTTTATACATACTACTATAGTAGCTTACTGTAGCAGTCTGCGGTGCTGCTGAGCTGACAGTGTCCAGCAGGTCCGTCATCAGTCATTACATAATAAATATATAATATATACCTGTCCGGCTGCAGTACTAGTGATATTATATATACATATATATTGATTTCATCTCATTATCATCCAGTCTATATTAGCAGCAGACACAGTACGTTAGTCCACGGCTGTAGCTACCTCTGTGTCGGCACTCGGCAGTCCATCCATAATTGTATACCACCTACCCGTGGTTGTTGTTTTTTTCTTTCTTCTTTATACATACTACTATAGTAGCTTACTGTAGCAGTCTGCGGTGCTGCTGAGCTGACAGTGTCCAGCAGGTCCGTCATCAGTCATTACATAATAAATATATAATATATACCTGTCCGGCTGCAGTACTAGTGATATTATATATACATATATATTGATTTCATCCCATTATCATCCAGTCTATATTAGCAGCAGACACAGTACGTTAGTCCACGGCTGTAGCTACCTCTGTGTCGGCACTCGGCAGTCCATCCATAATTGTATACCACCTACCCGTGGTTGTTGTTTTTTTCTTTCTTCTTTATACATACTACTATAGTAGCTTACTGTAGCAGTCTGCGGTGCTGCTGAGCTGACAGTGTCCAGCAGGTCCGTCATCAGTCATTACATAATAAATATATAATATATACCTGTCCGGCTGCAGTACTAGTGATATTATATATACATATATATTGATTTCATCTCATTATCATCCAGTCTATATTATCAGCAGACACAGTACGTTAGTCCACGGCTGTAGCTACCTCTGTGTCGGCACTCGGCAGTCCATCCATAATTGTATACCACCTACCCGTGGTTGTTGTTTTTTTTTTTTCTTCTTTATACATACTACTATAGTAGCTTACTGTAGCAGTCTGCGGTGCTGCTGAGCTGACAGTGTCCAGCAGGTCCGTCATCAGTCATTACATAATAAAAATATAATATATACCTGTCCGGCTGCAGTACTAGTGATATTATATATACATATATATTGATTTCATCTCATTATCATCCAGTCTATATTAGCAGCAGACACAGTACGTTAGTCCACGGCTGTAGCTACCTCTGTGTCGGCACTCGGCAGTCCATCCATAATTGTATACCACCTACCCGTGGTTGTTGTTTTTTTCTTTCTTCTTTATACATACTACTATAGTAGCTTACTGTAGCAGTCTGCGGTGCTGCTGAGCTGACAGTGTCCAGCAGGTCCGTCATCAGTCATTACATAATAAATATATAATATATACCTGTCCGGCTGCAGTACTAGTGATATTATATATACATATATATTGATTTCATCTCATTTATCATCCAGTCTATATTATCAGCAGACACAGTACGGTAGTCCACGGCTGTAGCTACCTCTGTGTCGGCACTCGGCAGTCCATCCATAATTGTATACCACCTACCCGTGGTTGTTGTTTTTTTCTTTCTTCTTTATACATACTACTATAGTAGCTTACTGTAGCAGTCTGCGGTGCTGCTGAGCTGACAGTGTCCAGCAGGTCCGTCATCAGTCATTACATAATAAATATATAATATATACCTGTCCGGCTGCAGTACTAGTGATATTATATATACATATATATTGATTTCATCTCATTTATCATCCAGTCTATATTATCAGCAGACACAGTACGGTAGTCCACGGCTGTAGCTACCTCTGTGTCGGCACTCGGCAGTCCATCCATAATTGTATACCACCTACCCGTGGTTGTTGTTTTTTTCTTTCTTCTTTATACATACTACTATAGTAGCTTACTGTAGCAGTCTGCGGTGCTGCTGAGCTGACAGTGTCCAGCAGGTCCGTCATCAGTCATTACATAATAAATATATAATATATACCTGTCCGCTGCAGTACTAGTGATATTATATATACATATATATTGATTTCATCTCATTTATCATCCAGTCTATATTATCAGCAGACACAGTACGGTAGTCCACGGCTGTAGCTACCTCTGTGTCGGCACTCGGCAGTCCATCCATAATTGTATACCACCTACCCGTGGTTGTTGTTTTTTTCTTTCTTCTTTATACATACTACTATAGTAGCTTACTGTAGCAGTCTGCGGTGCTGCTGAGCTGACAGTGTCCAGCAGGTCCGTCATCAGTCATTACATAATAAATATATAATATATACCTGTCCGGCTGCAGTACTAGTGATATTATATATACATATATATTGATTTCATCTCATTATCATCCAGTCTATATTATCAGCAGACACAGTACGGTAGTCCACGGCTGTAGCTACCTCTGTGTCGGCACTCGGCAGTCCATCCATAAGTATACTAGTATCCATCCATCTCCATTGTTTACCTGAGGTGCCTTTTAGTTGTCCCTATTAAAATATGGAGAACAAAAATGTTGAGGTTCCAAAATTAGGGAAAGATCAAGATCCACTTCCACCTCGTGCTGAAGCTGCTGCCACTAGTCATGGCCGAGACGATGAAATGCCAGCAACGTCGTCTGCCAAGGCCGATGCCCAATGTCACAGAGCATGTAAAATCCAAAACACCAAATATCAGTAAAAAAAGGACTCCAAAACCTAAAATAAAATTGTCGGAGGAGAAGCGTAAACTTGCCAATATGCCATTTACCACACGGAGTGGCAAGGAACGGCTGAGGCCCTGGCCTATGTTCATGGCTAGTGGTTCAGCTTCACATGAGGATGGAAGCACTCAGCCTCTCGCTAGAAAAATGAAAAGACTCAAGCTGGCAAAAGCACCGCAAAGAACTGTGCGTTCTTCGAAATCCCAAATCCACAAGGAGAGTCCAATTGTGTCGGTTGCGATGCCTGACCTTTCCAACACTGGACGTGAAGAGCATGCGCCTTCCACCATTTTCACGCCCCCTGCAAGTGCTGGAAGGAGCACCCGCAGTCCAGTTCCTGATAGTCAGATTGAAGATGTCAGTGTTGAAGTACACCAGGATGAGGAGGATATGGGTATTGCTGGCGCTGGGGAGGAAATTGACCAGGAGGATTCTGATGGTGAGGTGGTTTGTTTAAGTCAGGCACCCGGGGAGACACCTGTTGTCCGTGGGAGGAATAGGGCCATTGACATGCCTGGTGAAAATACCAAAAAAATCAGCTCTTCGGTGTGGAAGTATTTCAACAGAAATGCGGACAACAGGTGTCAAGCCGTGTGTTGCCTTTGTCAAGCTGTAATAAGTAGGGGTAAGGACGTTAACCACCTCGGAACATCCTCCCTTATACGTCACCTGCAGCGCATTCATAATAAGTCAGTGACAAGTTCAAAAACTTTGGGTGACAGCGGAAGCAGTCCACTGACCAGTAAATCCCTTCCTCTTGTAACCAAGCTCACGCAAACCACCCCACCAACTCCCTCAGTGTCAATTTCCTCCTTACCCAGGAATGCCAATAGTCCTGCAGGCCATGTCACTGGCAATTCTGATGAGTCCTCTCCTGCCTGGGATTCCTCCGATGCATCCTTGAGTGTAATGCCTACTGCTGCTGGCGCTGCTGTTGTTGCTGCTGGGAGTCGATCGTCATCCCAGAGGGGAAGTCGTAAGCCCACTTGTACTACTTCCAGTAAGCAATTGACTGTCCAACAGTCCTTTGCGAGGAAGATGAAATATCACAGCAGTCATCCTGCTGCAAAGCGGATAACTGAGGCCTTGACAACTATGTTGGTGTTAGACGTGCGTCCGGTATCCGCCGTTAGTTCACAGGGAACTAGACAATTTATTGAGGCAGTGTGCCCCCGTTACCAAATACCATCTAGGTTCCACTTCTCTAGGCAGGCGATACCGAGAATGTACACGGACGTCAGAAAAAGACTCACCAGTGTCCTAAAAAATGCAGTTGTACCCAATGTCCACTTAACCACGGACATGTGGACAAGTGGAGCAGGGCAGGGTCAGGACTATATGACTGTGACAGCCCACTGGGTAGATGTATTGACTCCCGCCGCAAGAACAGCAGCGGCGGCACCAGTAGCAGCATCTCGCAAACGCCAACTCTTTCCTAGGCAGGCTACGCTTTGTATCACCGCTTTCCAGAATACGCACACAGCTGAAAACCTCTTACGGCAACTGAGGAAGATCATCGCGGAATGGCTTACCCCAATTGGACTCTCCTGTGGATTTGTGGCATCGGACAACGCCAGCAATATTGTGTGTGCATTTAATATGGGCAAATTCCAGCACGTCCCATGTTTTGCACATACCTTGAATTTGGTGGTGCAGAATTTTTTTAAAAACGACAGGGGTGTGCAAGAGATGCTGTCGGTGGCCAGAAGAATTGCGGGACACTTTCGGCGTACAGGCACCACGTACAGAAGACTGGAGCACCACCAAAAACAACTGAACCTGCCCTGCCATCATCTGAAGCAAGAAGTGGTAACGAGGTGGAATTCAACCCTCTATATGCTTCAGAGGTTGGAGGAGCAGCAAAAGGCCATTCAAGCCTATACAATTCAGCACGATATAGGAGGTGGAATGCACCTGTCTCAAGCGCAGTGGAGAATGATTTCAACGTTGTGCAAGGTTCTGCTGCCCTTTGAACTTGCCACACGTGAAGTCAGTTCAGACACTGCCAGCCTGAGTCAGGTCATTCCCCTCATCAGGCTTTTGCAGAAGAAGCTGGAGACATTGAAGGAGGAGCTAACACAGAGCAATTCCGCTAGGCATGTGGGACTTGTGGATGGAGCCCTTAATTCGCTTAACAAGGATTCACGGGTGGTCAATCTGTTGAAATCAGAGCACTACATTTTGGCCACCATGCTCGATCCTAGATTTAAAGCCTACCTTGGATCTCTCTTTCCGGCAGACACAAGTCTGCTGGGGTTCAAAGACCTGCTGGTGAGAAAATTGTCAAGTCAAGCGGAACGCGACCTGTCAACATCTCCTCCTTCACATTCTCCCGCAACTGGGGGTGCGAGGAAAAGGCTCAGAATTCCGAGCCCACCCGCTGGCGGTGATGCAGGGCAGTCTGGAGCGACTGCTGATGCTGACATCTGGTCCGGACTGAAGGACCTGACAACGATTACGGACATGTCGTCTACTGTCACTGCATATGATTCTCTCACCATTGAAAGAATGGTGGAGGATTATATGAGTGACTGCATCCAAGTAGGCACGTCACACAGTCCGTACTTATACTGGCAGGAAAAAGAGGCAATTTGGAGGCCCTTGCACAAACTGGCTTTATTCTACCTAAGTTGCCCTCCCACAAGTGTGTACTCCGAAAGAGTGTTTAGTGCCGCCGCTCACCTTGTCAGCAATCGGCGTACGAGGTTACATCCAGAAAATGTGGAGAAGATGATGTTCATTAAAATGAATTATAATCAATTCCTCCGTGGAGACATTGACCAGCAGCAATTGCCTCCACAAAGTACACAGGGAGCTGAGATGGTGGATTCCAGTGGGGACGAATTGATAATCTGTGAGGAGGGGGATGTACACGGTGATATATCGGAGGATGATGATGAGGTGGACATCTTGCCTCTGTAGAGCCAGTTTGTGCAAGGAGAGATTAATTGCTTCTTTTTAGGTGGGGGTCCAAACCAACCCGTCATTTCAGTCACAGTCGTGTGGCAGACCCTGTCACTGAAATGATGGGTTGGTTAAAGTGTGCATGTCCTGTTTATACAACATAAGGGTGGGTGGGAGGGCCCAAGGACAATTCCATCTTGCACCTCTTTTTTCTTTCATTTTTATTTGCGTCATGTGCTGTTTGGGGAGTGTTTTTTGGAAGGGCCATCCTGCGTGACACTGCAGTGCCACTCCTAGATGGGCCAGGTGTTTGTGTCGGCCACTAGGGTCGCTTATCTTACTCACACAGCTACCTCATTGCGCCTCTTTTTTTCTTTGCGTCATGTGCTGTTTGGGGAGGGTTTTTTGGAAGGGACATCCTGCGTGACACTGCAGTGCCACTCCTAGATGGGCCAGGTGTTTGTGTCGGCCACTAGGGTCGCTTAGCTTACTCACACAGCTACCTCATTGCGCCACTTTTTTTCTTCTTTGCGTCATGTGCTGTTTGGGGAGTGTTTTTTGGAAGGGACATCCTGCGTGACACTGCAGTGCCACTCCTAGATGGGCCAGGTGTTTGTGTCGGCCACTAGGGTCGCTTAGCTTACTCACACAGCTACCTCATTGCGCCTCTTTTTTTCTTTGCGTCATGTGCTGTTTGGGGAGGGTTTTTTGGAAGGGACATCCTGCGTGAGACACTGCAGTGCCACTCCTAGATGGGCCCGGTGTTTGTGTCGGCCACTAGGGTCGCTTATCTTACTCACACAGCTACCTCATTGCGCCTCTTTTTTTCTTTGCGTCATGTGCTGTTTGGGGAGGTTTTTTTGGAAGGGACATCCTGCGTGACACTGCAGTGCCACTCCTAGATGGGCCAGGTGTTTGTGTCGGCCACTAGGGTCGCTTATCTTACTCACACAGCTACCTCATTGCGCCTCTTTTTTTCTTTGCGTCATGTGCTGTTTGGGGAGGGTTTTTTGGAAGGGACATCCTGCGTGACACTGCAGTGCCACTCCTAGATGGGCCCGGTGTTTGTGTCGGCCACTAGGGTCGCTTATCTTACTCACACAGCTACCTCATTGCGCCTCTTTTTTTCTTTGCGTCATGTGCTGTTTGGGGAGGGTTTTTTGGAAGGGACATCCTGCGTGACACTGCAGTGCCACTCCTAGATGGGCCCGGTGTTTGTGTCGGCCACTAGGGTCGCTTATCTTACTCACACAGCTACCTCATTGCGCCTCTTTTTTTCTTTGCGTCATGTGCTGTTTGGGGAGTGTTTTTTGGAAGGGCCATCCTGCGTGACACTGCAGTGCCACTCCTAGATGGGCCAGGTGTTTGTGTCGGCCACTAGGGTCGCTTATCTTACTCACACAGCTACCTCATTGCGCCTCTTTTTTTCTTTGCGTCATGTGCTGTTTGGGGAGGGTTTTTTGGAAGGGACATCCTGCGTGAGACACTGCAGTGCCACTCCTAGATGGGCCCGGTGTTTGTGTCGGCCACTAGGGTCGCTTATCTTACTCACACAGCTACCTCATTGCGCCTCTTTTTTTCTTTGCGTCATGTGCTGTTTGGGGAGGGTTTTTTGGAAGGGACATCCTGCATGACACTGCAGTGCCACTCCTAGATGGGCCAGGTGTTTGTGTCGGCCACTAGGGTCGCTTAGCTTAGTCATCCAGCGACCTCGGTGCAAATTTTAGGACTAAAAATAATATTGTGAGGTGTGAGGTATTCAGAATAGACTGAAAATGAGTGGAAATTATGGTTTTTGAGGTTAATAATACTTTGGGATCAAAATGACCCCCAAATTCTATGATTTAAGCTGTTTTTTAGTGTTTTTTGAAAAAAACACCCGAATCCAAAACACACCCGAATCCGACAAAAAAAATTCGGTGAGGTTTTGCCAAAACGCGGTCGAACCCAAAACACGGCCGCGGAACCGAACCCAAAACCAAAACACAAAACCCGAAAAATTTCAAGTGCACATCTCTAGCACAATTTATTGAGGCAGTGTGCCCCCGTTACCAAATACCATCTAGGTTCCACTTCTCTAGGCAGGCGATACCGAGAATGTACACGGACGTCAGAAAAAGACTCACCAGTGTCCTAAAAAATGCAGTTGTACCCAATGTCCACTTAACCACGGACATGTGGACAAGTGGAGCAGGGCAGGGTCAGGACTATATGACTGTGACAGCCCACTGGGTAGATGTATGGACTCCCGCCGCAAGAACAGCAGCGGCGGCACCAGTAGCAGCATCTCGCAAACGCCAACTCTTTCCTAGGCAGGCTACGCTTTGTATCACCGCTTTCCAGAATACGCACACAGCTGAAAACCTCTTACGACAAGTGAGGAAGATCATCGCGGAATGGCTTACCCCAATTGGACTCTCCTGTGGATTTGTGGCATCAGACAACGCCAGCAATATTGTGTGTGCATTAAATCTGGGCAAATTCCAGCACGTCCCATGTTTTGCACATACCTTGAATTTGGTGGTGCAGAATTTTTTAAAAAACGACAGGGGTGTGCAAGAGATGCTGTCGGTGGCCAGAAGAATTGCGGGACACTTTCGGCGTACAGGCACCACGTACAGAAGACTGGAGCACCACCAAAAACAACTGAACCTGCCCTGCCATCATCTGAAGCAAGAAGTGGTAACGAGGTGGAATTCAACCCTCTATATGCTTCAGAGGTTGGAGGAGCAGCAAAAGGCCATTCAAGCCTATACAATTCAGCACGATATAGGAGGTGGAATGCACCTGTCTCAAGCGCAGTGGAGAATGATTTCAACATTGTGCAAGGTTCTGATGCCCTTTGAACTTGCCACACGTGAAGTCAGTTCAGACACTGCCAGCCTGAGTCAGGTCATTCCCCTCATCAGGCTTTTGCAGAAGAAGCTGGAGACATTGAAGGAGGAGCTAACACGGAGCGATTCCGCTAGGCATGTGGGACTTGTGGATGGAGCCCTTAATTCGCTTAACAAGGATTCACGGGTGGTCAATCTGTTGAAATCAGAGCACTACATTTTGGCCACCATGCTCGATCCTAGATTTAAAGCCTACCTTGGATCTCTCTTTCCGGCAGACACAAGTCAACATCTCCTCCTTCACATTCCCCCGCAACTGGGGGTGCGAGGAAAAGGCTCAGAATTCCGAGCCCACCCGCTGGCGGTGATGCAGGGCAGTCTGGAGCGACTGCTGATGCTGACATCTGGTCCGGACTGAAGGAACTGACAACGATTACGGACATGTCGTCTACTGTCACTGCATATGATTCTCTCACCATTGAAAGAATGGTGGAGGATTATATGAGTGACCGCATCCAAGTAGGCACGTCACACAGTCCGTACTTATACTGGCAGGAAAAAGAGGCAATTTGGAGGCCCTTGCACAAACTGGCTTTATTCTACCTAAGTTGCCCTCCCACAAGTGTGTACTCCGAAAGAGTGTTTAGTGCCGCCGCTCACCTTGTCAGCAATCGGCGTACGAGGTTACATCCAGAAAATGTGGAGAAGATGATGTTCATTAAAATGAATTATAATCAATTCCTCCGTGGAGACATTGACCAGCAGCAATTGCCTCCACAAAGTACACAGGGAGCTGAGATGGTGGATTCCAGTGGGGACGAATTGATAATCTGTGAGGAGGGGGATGTACACGGTGATATATCGGAGGATGATGATGAGGTGGACATCTTGCCTCTGTAGAGCCAGTTTGTGCAAGGAGAGATTAATTGCTTCTTTTTTGGTGGGGGTCCAAACCAACCCGTCATTTCAGTCACAGTCGTGTGGCAGACCCTGTCACTGAAATGATGGGTTGGTTAAAGTGTGCATGTCCTGTTATACAACATAAGGGTGGGTGGGAGGGCCCAAGGACAATTCCATCTTGCACCTCTTTTTTCTTTAATTTTTCTTTGCGTCATGTGCTGTTTGGGGAGTATTTTTTGGAAGGGCCATCCTGCGTGACACTGCAGTGCCACTCCTAGATGGGCCAGGTGTTTGTGTCGGCCACTAGGGTCGCTTATCTTACTCACACAGCTACCTCATTGCGCCTCTTTTTTTCTTTGCGTCATGTGCTGTTTGGGGAGGGTTTTTTGGAAGGGCCATCCTGCGTGACACTGCAGTGCCACTCCTAGATGGGCCCGGTGTTTGTGTCGGCCACTGGGGTCGCTTATCTAACTCACACAGCTACCTCATTGCGCCTCTTTTTTTCTTTGCGTCATGTGCTGTTTGGGGAGGGTTTTTTGGAAGGGACATCCTGCGTGACACTGCAGTGCCACTCCTAGATGGGCCCGGTGTTTGTGTCGGCCACTAGGGTCGCTTATCTTACTCACACAGCTACCTCATTGCGCCTCTTTTTTTCTTTGCGTCATGTGCTGTTTGGGGAGGGTTTTTTGGAAGGGACATCCTGCGTGACACTGCAGTGCCACTCCTAGATGGGCCAGGTGTTTGTGTCGGCCACTAGGGTCGCTTATCTTACTCACACAGCTACCTCATTGCGCCTCTTTTTTTCTTTGCGTCATGTGCTGTTTGGGGAGTATTTTTTGGAAGGGCCATCCTGCGTGACACTGCAGTGCCACTCCTAGATGGGCCCGGTGTTTGTGTCGGCCACTAGGGTCGCTTATCTTACTCACACAGCTACCTCATTGCGCCTCTTTTTTTCTTTGCGTCATGTGCTGTTTGGGGAGGGTTTTTTGGAAGGGACATCCTGCGTGACACTGCAGTGCCACTCCTAGATGGGCCCGGTGTTTGTGTCGGCCACTAGGGACGCTTATCTTACTCACACAGCTACCTCATTGCGCCTCTTTTTTTCTTTGCGTCATGTGCTGTTTGGGGAGGGTTTTTTGGAAGGGACATCTTGCGTGACACTGCAGTGCCACTCCTAGATGGGCCCGGTGTTTGTGTCGGCCACTAGGGTCGCTTATCTTACTCACACAGCTACCTCATTGCGCCTCTTTTTTTCTTTGCGTCATGTGCTGTTTGGGGAGGGTTTTTTGGAAGGGACATCCTGCATGACACTGCAGTGCCACTCCTAGATGGGCCCGGTGTTTGTGTCGGCCACTAGGGTCGCTTATCTTACTCACACAGCTACCTCATTGCGCCTCTTTTTTTCTTTGCGTCATGTGCTGTTTGGGGAGGGTTTTTTGGAAGGGACATCCTGCGTGACACTGCAGTGCCACTCCTAGATGGGCCCGGTGTTTGTGTCGGCCACTAGGGTCGCTTATCTTACTCACACAGCTACCTCATTGCGCCTCTTTTTTTCTTTGCGTCATGTGCTGTTTGGGGAGGGTTTTTTGGAAGGGACATCCTGCGTGACACTGCAGTGCCACTCCTAGATGGGCCAGGTGTTTGTGTCGGCCACTAGGGTCGCTTATCTTACTCACACAGCTACCTCATTGCGCCTCTTTTTTTCTTTGCGTCATGTGCTGTTTGGGGAGGGTTTTTTGGAAGGGCCATCCTGCGTGACACTGCAGTGCCACTCCTAGATGGGCCAGGTGTTTGTGTCGGCCACTAGGGTCGCTTATCTTACTCACACAGCTACCTCATGGCGCCTCTTTTTTTCTTTGCGTCATGTGCTGTTTGGGGAGGGTTTTTTGGAAGGGCCATCCTGCGTGACACTGCAGTGCCACTCCTAGATGGGCCAGGTGTTTGTGTCGGCCACTAGGGTCGCTTAGCTTAGTCATCCAGCGACCTCGGTGCAAATTTTAGGACTAAAAATAATATTGTGAGGTGTGAGGTATTCAGAATAGACTGAAAATGAGTGAAAATTATGGTTTTTGAGGTTAATAATACTTTGGGATCAAAATGACCCCCAAATTCTATGATTTAAGCTGTTTTTTAGTGTTTTTTGAAAAAAACACCCGAATCCAAAACACACCCGAATCCGACAAAAAAAATTCGGTGAGGTTTTGCCAAAACACGGTCGAACCCAAAACACGGCCGCGGAACCGAACCCAAAACCAAAACACAAAACCCGAAAAATTTCAAGTGCACATCTCTAGTCTAAAGTAGAGATGAGCGCCAGAAATTTTTCGGGATTTGTGTTTTGGTTTTGGGTTCGGTTCCGCGGCCGTGTTTTGGGTTCGAACGCGTTTTGGCAAAACCTCACCGAATTTTTTTTGTCGGATTCGGGTGTGTTTTGGATTCGGGTGTTTTTTTCAAAAAACACTAAAAAACAGCTTAAATCATAGAATTTGGGGGTCATTTTGATCCCAAAGTATTATTAACCTCAAAAACCATAATTTACACTCATTTTCAGTCTATTCTGAATACCTCACACCTCACAATATTATTTTTAGTCCTAAAATTTGCACCGAGGTCGCTGTGTGAGTAAGATAAGCGACCCTAGTGGCCGACACAAACACCGGGCCCATCTAGGAGTGGCACTGCAGTGTCACGCAGGATGTCCCTTCCAAAAAACCCTCCCCAAACAGCACATGACGCAAAGAAAAAAAGAGGCGCAATGAGGTAGCTGTGTGAGTAAGATTAGCGACCCTAGTGGCCGACACAAACACCGGGCCCATCTAGGAGTGGCACTGCAGTGTCACGCAGGATGGCCCTTCCAAAAAACCCTCCCCAAACAGCACATGACGCAAAGAAAAAAAGAGGCGCAATGAGGTAGCTGTGTGAGTAAGATTAGCGACCCTAGTGGCCGACACAAACACCGGGCCCATCTAGGAGTGGCACTGCAGTGTCACGCAGGATGTCCCTTCCAAAAAACCCTCCCCAAACAGCACATGACGCAAAGAAAAAAAGAGGCGCAATGAGGTAGCTGTGTGAGTAAGATTAGCGACCCTAGTGGCCGACACAAACACCGGGCCCATCTAGGAGTGGCACTGCAGTGTCACGCAGGATGGCCCTTCCAAAAAACCCTCCCCAAACAGCACATGACGCAAAGAAAAAAAGAGGCGCAATGAGGTAGCTGTGTGAGTAAGATTAGCGACCCTAGTGGCCGACACAAACACCGGGCCCATCTAGGAGTGGCACTGCAGTGTCACGCAGGATGTCCCTTCCAAAAAACCCTCCCCAAACAGCACATGACGCAAAGAAAAAAAGAGGCGCAATGAGGTAGCTGTGTGAGTAAGATTAGCGACCCTAGTGGCCGACACAAACACCGGGCCCATCTAGGAGTGGCACTGCAGTGTCACGCAGGATGTCCCTTCCAAAAAACCCTCCCCAAACAGCACATGACGCAAAGAAAAAAAGAGGCGCAATGAGGTAGCTGACTGTGTGAGTAAGATTAGCGACCCTAGTGGCCGACACAAACACCGGGCCCATCTAGGAGTGGCACTGCAGTGTCACGCAGGATGTCCCTTCCAAAAAACCCTCCCCAATCAGCACATGATGCAAAGAAAAAGAAAAGAAAAAAGAGGTGCAAGATGGAATTGTCCTTGGGCCCTCCCACCCACCCTTATGTTGTATAAACAGGACATGCACACTTTAACCAACCCATCATTTCAGTGACAGGGTCTGCCACACGACTGTGACTGATATGACGGGTTGGTTTGGACCCCCCCCCAAAAAAGAAGCAATTAATCTCTCCTTGCACAAACTGGCTCTACAGAGGCAAGATGTCCACCTCATCTTCACCCTCCGATATATCACCGTGTACATCCCCCTCCTCACAGATTATCAATTCGTCCCCACTGGAATCCACCATCTCAGCTCCCTGTGTACTTTGTGGAGGCAATTGCTGCTGGTCAATGTCTCCGCGGAGGAATTGATTATAATTCATTTTAATGAACATCATCTTCTCCACATTTTCTGGATGTAACCTCGTACGCCGATTGCTGACAAGGTGAGCGGCGGCACTAAACACTCTTTCGGAGTACACACTTGTGGGAGGGCAACTTAGGTAGAATAAAGCCAGTTTGTGCAAGGGCCTCCAAATTGCCTCTTTTTCCTGCCAGTATAAGTACGGACTGTGTGACGTGCCTACTTGGATGCGGTCACTCATATAATCCTCCACCATTCTATCAATGTTGAGAGAATCATATGCAGTGACAGTAGACGACATGTCCGTAATCGTTGTCAGGTCCTTCAGTCCGGACCAGATGTCAGCATCAGCAGTCGCTCCAGACTGCCCTGCATCACCGCCAGCGGGTGGGCTCGGAATTCTGAGCCTTTTCCTCGCACCCCCAGTTGCGGGAGAATGTGAAGGAGGAGATGTTGACAGGTCGCGTTCCGCTTGACTTGACAATTTTGTCACCAGCAGGTCTTTCAACCCCAGGAGACCTGTGTCTGCCGGAAAGAGAGATCCAAGGTAGGCTTTAAATCTAGGATCGAGCACGGTGGCCAAAATGTAGTGCTCTGATTTCAACAGATTGACCACCCGTGAATCCTTGTTAAGCGAATTAAGGGCTGCATCCACAAGTCCCACATGCCTAGCGGAATCGCTCCGTGTTAGCTCCTTCTTCAATGCCTCCAGCTTCTTCTGCAAAAGCCTGATGAGGGGAATGACCTGACTCAGGCTGGCAGTGTCTGAACTGACTTCACGTGTGGCAAGTTCAAAGGGCATCAGAACCTTGCACAACGTTGAAATCATTCTCCACTGCACTTGAGACAGGTGCATTCCACCTCCTATATCGTGCTCAATTGTATAGGCTTGAATGGCCTTTTGCTGCTCCTCCAACCTCTGAAGCATATAGAGGGTTGAATTCCACCTCGTTACCACTTCTTGCTTCAGATGATGGCAGGGCAGGTTCAGTAGTTTTTGGTGGTGCTCCAGTCTTCTGTACGTGGTGCCTGTACGCCGAAAGTGTCCCGCAATTTTTCTGGCCACCGACAGCATCTCTTGCACGCCCCTGTCGTTTTTTAAAAAATTCTGCACCACCAAATTCAAGGTATGTGCAAAACATGGGACGTGCTGGAATTTGCTTATATTTAATGCACACACAATATTGCTGGCGTTGTCCGATGCCACAAATCCACAGGAGAGTCCAATTGGGGTAAGCCATTCCGCGATGATCTTCCTCAGTTGCCGTAAGAGGTTTTCAGCTGTGTGCGTATTCTGGAAAGCGGTGATACAAAGCGTAGCCTGCCTAGGAAAGAGTTGGCGTTTGCGAGATGCTGCTACTGGTGCCGCCGCTGCTGTTCTTGCGGCGGGAGTCCATACATCTACCCAGTGGGCTGTCACAGTCATATAGTCCTGACCCTGCCCTGCTCCACTTGTCCACATGTCCGTGGTTAAGTGGACATTGGGTACAACTGCATTTTTTAGGACACTGGTGAGTCTTTTTCTGACGTCCGTGTACATTCTCGGTATCGCCTGCCTAGAGAAGTGGAACCTAGATGGTATTTGGTAACGGGGGCACACTGCCTCAATAAATTGTCTAGTTCCCTGTGAACTAACGGCGGATACCGGACGCACGTCTAACACCAACATAGTTGTCAAGGCCTCAGTTATCCGCTTTGCAGTAGGATGACTGCTGTGATATTTCATCTTCCTCGCAAAGGACTGTTGAACAGTCAATTGCTTACTGGAAGTAGTACAAGTGGGCTTACGACTTCCCCTCTGGGATGACCATCGACTCCCAGCGGCAACAACAGCAGCGCCAGCAGCAGTAGGCGTTACACGCAAGGATGCATCGGAGGAATCCCAGGCAGGAGAGGACTCGTCAGAATTGCCAGTGACATGGCCTGCAGGACTATTGGCATTCCTGGGGAAGGAGGAAATTGACACTGAGGGAGTTGGTGGGGTGGTTTGCGTGAGCTTGGTTACAAGAGGAAGGGATTTACTGGTCAGTGGACTGCTTCCGCTGTCACCCAAAGTTTTTGAACTTGTCACTGACTTATTATGAATGCGCTGCAGGTGACGTATAAGGGAGGATGTTCCGAGGTGGTTAACGTCCTTACCCCTACTTATTACAGCTTGACAAAGGGAACACACGGCTTGACACCTGTTGTCCGCATTTCTGGTGAAATACCTCCACACCGAAGAGCTGATTTTTTTGGTATTTTCACCTGGCATGTCAACGGCCATATTCCTCCCACGGACAACAGGTGTCTCCCCGGGTGCCTGACTTAAACAAACCACCTCACCATCAGAATCCTCCTGGTCAATTTCCTCCCCAGCGCCAGCAACACCCATATCCTCCTCATCCTGGTGTACTTCAACACTGACATCTTCAATCTGACTATCAGGAACTGGACTGCGGGTGCTCCTTCCAGCACTTGCAGGGGGCGTGCAAATGGTGGAAGGCGCATGCTCTTCACGTCCAGTGTTGGGAAGGTCAGGCATCGCAACCGACACAATTGGACTCTCCTTGTGGATTTGGGATTTCGAAGAATGCACAGTTCTTTGCTGTGCTGCTTTTGCCAGCTTGAGTCTTTTCATTTTTCTAGCGAGAGGCTGAGTGCTTCCATCCTCATGTGAAGCTGAACCACTAGCCATGAACATAGGCCAGGGCCTCAGCCGTTCCTTGCCACTCCGTGTGGTAAATGGCATATTGGCAAGTTTACGCTTCTCCTCCGACAATTTTATTTTAGGTTTTGGAGTCCTTTTTTTTCTGATATTTGGTGTTTTGGATTTGACATGCTCTGTACTATGACATTGGGCATCGGCCTTGGCAGACGACGTTGCTGGCATTTCATCGTCTCGGCCATGACTAGTGGCAGCAGCTTCAGCACGAGGTGGAAGTGGATCTTGATCTTTCCCTAATTTTGGAACCTCAACATTTTTGTTCTCCATATTTTAATAGGCACAACTAAAAGGCACCTCAGGTAAACAATGGAGATGGATACTAGTATACAATTATGGACTGCCTGCCGACTGCAGACACAGAGGTAGCCACAGCCGTGAACTACCGTACTGTACTGTGTCTGCAGCTAATATAGACTGGTTGATAAAGAGAAGATGTCTATGTAACTATGTATGTATAAAGAAGACTGAAAAAAATCCACGGTTAGGTGGTATACAATTATGGACGGACTGCCTGCCGAGTGCAGACACAGAGGTAGCCACAGCCGTGAACTACCGTACTGTACTGTGTCTGCAGCTAATATAGACTGGTTGATAAAGAGAAGATGTCTATGTAACTATGTATGTATAAAGAAGAATGAAAAAAATCCACGGTTAGGTGGTATTACAATTATGGACGGACTGCCTGCCGAGTGCAGAGACACAGAGGTAGCCACAGCCGTGAACTACCGTACTGTGTCTGCTGCGACTGGATGATAAATGATATAAAAAATATATATATATCACTACTGCAGCCGGACAGGTATATATTATATATTATATAATGACGGACCTGCTGGACACTGTCTGTCAGCAGAATGAGTTTTATTTTTATAGAATAAAAAAAAAAAAACACACAAGTGAAGTCACACGACGAGTGTTTAACTTTTTCAGGCAATCACAATATAAGTATACTACTAACTATACTGGTGGTCAGTGTGGTCAGGTCACTGGTCAGTCACACTGGCAGTGGCACTCCTGCAGCAAAAGTGTGCACTGTTTAATTTTAATATAATATGTACTCCTGGCTCCTGCTATAACCTATAACTGGCACTGCAGTAGTGCTCCCCAGTCTCCCCCACAATTATAAGCTGTGTGAGCTGAGCAGTCAGACAGATATATAATATATATAGATGATGCAGCACACTGGCCTGAGCCTGAGCAGTGCACACAGATATGGTATGTGACTGACTGAGTCACTGTGTGTATCGCTTTTTTCAGGCAGAGAACGGATATATTAAATAAACTGCACTGTGTGTCTGGTGGTCACTCACTATATAATATATTATGTACTCCTGGCTCCTGCTATAACCTATAACTGGCACTGCAGTAGTGCTCCCCAGTCTCCCCCACAATTATAAGCTGTGTGAGCTGAGCAGTCAGACAGATATATATAATATTATATATAGATAATAGATGATGCAGCACACTGGCCTGAGCCTGAGCAGTGCACACAGATATGGTATGTGACTGACTGAGTCACTGTGTGTATCGCTTTTTTCAGGCAGAGAACGGATATATTAAATAAACTGCACTGTGTGTCTGGTGGTCACTCACTATATAATATATTATGTACTCCTGGCTCCTGCTATAACCTATAACTGGCACTGCAGTAGTGCTCCCCAGTCTCCCCCACAATTATAAGCTGTGTGAGCTGAGCAGTCAGACAGATATATATAATATTATATATAGATAATAGATGATGCAGCACACTGGCCTGAGCCTGAGCAGTGCACACAGATATGGTATGTGACTGACTGAGTCACTGTGTGTATCGCTTTTTTCAGGCAGAGAACGGATATATTAAATAAACTGCACTGTGTGTCTGGTGGTCACTCACTATATAATATATTATGTACTCCTGGCTCCTGCTATAACCTATAACTGGCACTGCAGTAGTGCTCCCCAGTCTCCCCCACAATTATAAGCTGTGTGAGCTGAGCAGTCAGACAGATATATATAATATTATATATAGATAATAGATGATGCAGCACACTGGCCTGAGCCTGAGCAGTGCACACAGATATGGTATGTGACTGAGTCACTGTGTGCTGTGTATCGCTTTTTTCAGGCAGAGAACGGATTATAAAGTAAACTGCACTGTCCTCACTAGTAAACTCTCTCCACTCAGTCTCTACACTTCTACAGTAACAGTACTCCTCCTAGTCAGCTCCAGTAAATCTCTCTCAGTCTCTTATAATCTAAATGGAGAGGACGCCAGCCACGTCCTCTCCCTATCAATCTCAATGCACGTGTGAAAATGGCGGCGACGCGCGGCTCCTTATATAGAATCCGAGTCTCGCGATAGAATCCGAGCCTCGCGAGAATCCGACAGCGTCACGATGACGTTCGGGCGCGCTCGGGTTAACCGAGCAAGGCGGGAAGATCCGAGTCGCTCGGACCCGTGAAAAAAAACATGAAGTTCTGGCGGGTTCGGATTCAGAGAAACCGAACCCGCTCATCTCTAGTCTAAAGCCCAGCAAAGCCTTATTTTACAAATGAATTACACATTAACCTTAACCAAAAAAAGCTTCTCTGTCCAGTAGTGAAGAGCGGGTTCGGTTTCTCGGAATCCGAACCCCCCCGAACTTCACCCATTTTATACGGTTCCGAGGCAGACTCGGATCTTCCCGCCTTGCTCGGTTAACCCGAGCACGCCGAAAACGTCATCCCGCTGTCGGATACTCGCGAGATTCGTATTCTATATAAGGAGCCGCGCGTCGCCGCCATTTTCACTCATGCATTGGAGATGAAGGGAGAGGACGTGCAGCGTTCTCTCAGTTTCTGTGTTCAGTGTGCTGCAAATATCTGTGCTCAGTGTGCTGCAAATATCTGTGCTCAGTGTGCTTGCAAATATCTGTGCTCAGTGTGCTGAAAATATCTGTGCTCAGTGTGCTTGCAAATATCTGTGCTCAGTGTGCTGAAAATATCTACGTTCTCTGCCTGAAAAACGCTCCATATCTGTGCTGCATTGTAGTATAGGAGGACAGTGCAGAATTTTGCTGACCAGTGACCACCAGTATTATATCAGTATGGTACAGTAGTCCACTGCTCTACCTACCTCTGTGTTGTCAAGTATACTATCCATCCATACCTGTGGTGCATTTTAGTTGTTCGCAGTATTATATAGTAGGAGGACAGTTCAGAATTTTGCTGACCACCAGTATATAATACACTGCTCAAAAAAAAATAAAGGGAACACTTAAACAACACATCCTAGATCTGAATGAATGAAATAGTCTTATTAAATACTTTGTTCTTTACATAGTTGAATGTGCTGACAACAAAATCACACAAAAATTATCAATGGAAATCATATTTATTAACCCATGGAGGTCTGGATTTGGAGTCACACTCAAAATTAAAGTGGAAAAACACACTACAGGCTGATCCAACTTCGATGTAATGTCCTTAAAACAAGTCAAAATGAGGCTCAGTAGTGTGTGTGGCCTCCACGTGCCTGTATGGCCTCCCTACAATGCCTGGGCATGCTCCTGATGAGGTGGCGGATGGTCTCCTGAGGGATCTCCTTCCAGACCTGGACTAAAGCATCCGCCAACTCCTGGACAGACTGTGGTGCAATGTGGCGTTGGTGGATGGAGCGAGACATGATGTCCCTGATGTGCTCAATTGGATTCAGGTCTGGGGAACGGGCGGGCCAGTCCATAGCATCAATGCCTTCATCTTGCAGGAACTGCTGACACACTCCAGCCACATGAGGTCTAGCATTGTCTTGCATTAGGAGGAACCCAGGGCCAACCGCACCAGCATATGGTCTTACAAGGGGTCTGAGGATCTCATCTCAGTACCTAATGGCAGTCAGGCTACCTCTGGCGAGCACATGGAGGGCTGTGCGGCCCCCCAAAGAAATGCCACCCCACACCATTACTGACCCACTGCCAAACCGGTCATGCTGGAGGATGTTGCAGGCAGCAGAACGTTCTCCTTGGCGTCTCCAGACTCTGTCACGTCTGTCACATGTGCTCAGTGAGAACCTGCTTTCATCTGTGAAGAGCACAGGGCACCAGTGGCAAATTTGCCAATCTTGGTGTTCTCTGGCAAATGCCAAACGTCCTGCATGGTGTTGGGCTGTAAGCACAACCCCCACCTGTGGACGTCGGGCCCTAATACCACTCTCATGGAGTCTGTTTCTGATCGTTTGAGTAGACACATGCAAATTTGTGGCTTGCTGGAGGTCATTTTGCAGGGCTCTGGTAGTGCTCCTCCTGTTCCTCCTTGCACAAAGGTGGAGGTAGCGGTCCTGCTGCTGGGTTGTTGGCCTCCTCCACGTCTCCTGATGTACTGGCCTGTCTCCTGGTAGCGCCTTCATGCTCTGGACACTACGCTGACAGACAAAGCAAACCTTCTTGCCACAGCTCGCATTGATGTGCCATCCTGGATGAGCTGCACTACCTGAGCCACTTGTGTGGGTTGTAGACTCCGTCTCATGCTACCACTAGAGTGAAAGCACCGCCAGCTTTCAAAAGTGACCAAAACATCAGCCAGAAAGCATAGGAGCTGAGAAGTGGTCTGTGGTCAGCACCTGCAGAACAACTCCTTTATTGGGGGTGTCTTGCTAATTGCTTATACTTTCCACCTGTTGTCTATTCCATTTGCACAACAGCATGTGAAATTGATTGTCAATCGGTGTTGCTTCCTAAGTGGACAGTTTGATTTCACAGAAGTGTGATTGACTTGGAGTTACATTGTGTTGTTTAAGTGTTCCCTTTATTTTTTTGAGCAGTGTATATAGCAGTACGGTACAGTAGTCCACTGCTCTACCTACCTCTGTGTCGTCAAGTATACTATCCATCCATACCTGTGGTGCATTTTAGTTGTGTGCAGTATTATATAGTAGGAGGACAGTGCAGAATTTTGCTGACCACCAGTATATAATATATAGCAGTACGGTACAGTATTTCACTGCTCTACCTACCTCTGTGTCATCAAGTATACTATCCATCCATACCTGTGGTGCAAAATGAAAAGCATCTGATGAGAAGCGTAAACTTGCCAATATGCCATTTACGACACGGAGTGGCAAGGAACGGCTGAGGCCCTGGCCTATGTTCCTGGCTAGTGGTTCAGATTCACATGAGGATGGAAGCACTCATCCTCTCGCTAGAAAACTGCAGTGCCACTCCTAGGTGGGCCAGGTGTTTGTGTTGGCCACTTGGGTCGCTTAGCTTAGCCATCCAGCGACCTTGGTGCACCTCTTTTTTTCTTTGCATCATGTGCTGTTTGGGGACTATTTTTTAAATCGGCCATCCTGTCTGACACTGCAGTGCCACTCCTAGATGGGCCAGGTGTTTGTGTCGGCCACTTGGGTCGCTTAGCTAAGCCATCCAGCGACCTTGGTGCACCTCTTTTTTTCTTTGCATCATGTGCTGTTTGGGGACTATTTTTTAAATCGGCCATCCTGTCTGACACTGCAGTGCCACTCCTAGATGGGCCAGGTGTTTGTGTCGGCCACTTGGGTCGCTTAGCTTAGTCACACAGCTACCTCATCGCGCCTCTTTTTTTCTTTGCATCATGTGCTGTTTGGGGACAGTTTTTTTTAATCTGCCATCCTGTCTGACACTGCAGTGCCACTCCTAGATGGGCCAGGTGTTTGTGTCGGCCACTTGGGTCGCTTAGCTTAGTCATCCAGCGACCTCGGTGCAAATTTTAGGACTAAAAATAATATTGTGAGGTGTGAGGTATTCAGAATAGACTGGAAATGAGTGTAAATTATGGTTATTGAGGTTACTAATACTATGGGATCAAAATGACCCCCAAATTCTATGATTTAAGCTGTTTTTGAGTTTTTTTTGTAAAAAAACACCCGAATCCAAAATACACCCGAATCCGACAAAAAAATTTCAGGGAGGTTTGGCCAAAACGTGTCCAAATCCAAAACACGGCCGCGGAACCGAATCCAAAACCAAAACACAAAACTCGATAAATTTCCAATGCACATCACTACTCAGTGCCGTAACTACGTGTGTGCGAAGTGTGCTTTGCACACAGCGCACTTTAGCCGAGGGCGCATCATTTGCTGTGACCCCGCTTGGCTGCTCTATTTGTGTTGCAGCTCTGTCCGCTGTAGACAGCACTGGCAAGTTCCCAGGTAGAATACCGCGGGTGGTGACACCCGAACCCCCCTCCCCCTGTCACAATATGCAGCGCTGGCCGCAAGTAGTGATAACCGAACCCCCCTCCTCCCTGTCACAGTATGCAGTGGTGGCCGCAGGTGCTGACACCCGAACCCCCCCTCCTCCCTGTCACAGTATGCAGCGGCGGCCGCGGGTGCTGACACCCGAACCCTCCCTCCCCCCTGTCAAGGTATGCAGCAGTGGCCATGGGTGGTGACACCCGAACCCCCCTCCCCAGTACCATACAATACAGCAGCGGCCGCGGGTGGAAGAAACCCGAACACCCTCACCCCCCTGTAGGAATGCAGCGGCGGCCGCGGGTGCTTACACCCTCTCCCCCCTGTCACAGTATGCAGCGGTGTGCCGCGGGTGATGATACTCGAACCCCCCCTTCCCCCTACCAAAGAATACAGCGGCGGCCGCGGGTGGTGACACCCTCTTCCCCCCTACCACAGAATACAGCAGCGGCCGCGGGTAGAAGACACCCGAACCCCCCCCTCTCCCCTACAGCAGTATGCAGCCGCGGGTGGAAGACACCCGAACCCCCCTCCTCCCTGTCACAGTATGCAGCGGCGGCCGCGGGTGGTGACACCCGAAACCCCCCCTCCCCACTGTCACAGTATGCAGCTGCAGCCGCGGGCGGTGACACCCGAACACCCCTCCTCCCTACCACAGTATACAGCGGCGGCCGCGGGTGGTGACACCCGAACCCCCCTCCCCCCTACCACAGAATACAGCAGCGGCCGCGGGTGGAAGACACCCTCTTCCCCCCTCTCCCCTACAGCAGTATGCGGCCGCGGGTGGAAGACACCCGAACCCCCCTCCTCCCTGTCACAGTAGGCAGCTGCAGCCGCGGGTGGTGACACCCGAACCCCCCTCCTCCCTGTCACAGTATGCAGCGACGGCCGCTGGTGGTGACACCCGAACCCCCCGCCCCCCTTGTCACAGTATGCAGCTGCAGCCGCGGGTGGTGACACCCGAACCCCCCCTCCCCCCTACCACAGAATGCGGCTGCGGGTGGATGACACCCGAACCCCTCCCTCCCGTACAGCAGTTTTCAGTGGCGGCCCCTCTACCATGGTATGCAGCCACCCCATTGTATTAGGGGTGAGAGACAAGAGAGGGAATGGGAGCCAGGGAGAGACAGAGGGGAATGAAAATGAGGGAGTGGTAGAGGGATAGGGTTGTCAGGGAGAAAGAGGGACGTGTGGGAGAGATGGGTGAGTGTGCGGGTGTAGTATGTTATGCCGGCGGTTGGGACCCCGGCGCCTGGCATACCGGCGCCGGGATCCCGACCGCCGGCATACCGGCAGTAGGGCGAGCGCAAAAGAGCCCCTTGCGGGTACGGTGGCGCGCTATTTATTCTCCCTCCAGGGGGGTCGTGGACCCCCCAAGAGGGAGAAAAGTTGTTGGTATGCCGGCTGTCGGTATTCCGGCACCGGTATACTGAGCGCCGGGATCCCAACAGCCGGCATATCAAATACCACTCGAGTGTGTGACTGCCTAGGACCTAGGTGATTCGTTTAAGTTTGTTTTTCATTTTAGTTTTTCCATAGAATCGGCCTGAAGGACCACCTAAGAAGACTCCTGTAGAGAGGGTAAGAAAGGAGCGGTACATTGAGAGTCAGAACCGGAGGAGTCGAGCCAGCTGCCAGCCAGGATCGACAAGGACCCTCTGTACGGCAGGAGCAGCTCGGTGCGGTGTGATACATCCCTGGCCTGCTCAGGAGTTCGGAGGTGGCAGAAAAGCTGCAACGCAGGGTGGTAAGAGACACTGTTTGTGTAAAGGGGACTCTACCTGCGTAATGTGTAAAATGGGGCTCTACCTGCCGTAATGTGTAAAAGGCGGCTCTACCTGGCATAATGTGTGACAGTGGCACTACCTGGCGTAATGTGTAAAAGGGGCTTTACTGGTGTAATGTGTGTAAATGGCGCTACTGTGCGGTGTCATTTGAATAATGGAGATTACTGTACAGCATAATATGAATTGGTATTATTTTGCAGCTACGCCCCTTCCCCATGAAGCCATACCCCTATATTCTTGGTGCGCACTGGCCCTATTTTACATATGGGGGGGGCGCCGATGCTGTTTCTTGCACACAGCGCTAAAATGTCTAGTTACGGCACTGTCACTACTTACAGGTAGTAGTGATCAAGTACAATCTATAAAATGATACCTTACTGTCATTTTGCTGCATTTTCTAACTCTGGTGCTGTTCTTGCCTCTCTACCCTTACTCTTACCCACACCTAATGAAGGTTAGCTCTCCTGTCAAAGCACCATGGATATCTGTTTTTTTATTTCCTTTTTAGTTTATCCTTGATTTCCGGTGCACATCACTACTGTCCAGGTAATCACTGCAAATTGTACCCTAAAGATGGGACCTGATTCTGAGTTGGAAGTGAGTGGAAAGACAAATGGATGTTGTCAATGTCTGCATAGCCAAACGCAGGGCAGGAGGGGGATTTCTATTTGACCAGAAACCCCCCTCTCCCAGCCAACAGATTGAATCATGACCACAATAGTAGTAGTACTGTATATAGGGCCCAAATCAGCATGGATCGCTATTACCATACCTCCCAACATTTTAAATCCAGGGAAAGGGACACCTGCGCATGCATAGTCCATGCACTAAAAGGGGACATGGTCTATGGAAAAGGGTGTATGGCTTCACGGGAGGGCCGAGGTGCCCGACGGCTGATACGGACGACCCGGTGGTGGGGGGGAGGGAAGTTTCTTCACTCCCCCCATCATCCGGCTCCATAGCCCTGCATGCTAATATGGACGATATTGTCCATATTGCCTTGCAGGCATGAACGAGCCAGCACCATCGGTGAACGAGCGCTGGGCCGCGCATTGTTCATCGTTGGTGCATACACACTGAAAGATATGAACGGTATCTTGTTCATTAATGAACGAGATCGTTCATATCTTTCAGTGTAATCGGCCAGTGTGTGGGGCCTATTAGCACTGTAGAATTACATACACTTTCTATGTGGCAGACTATAGAATGTTAAATTCTAATCATGGACTGCCACACTTGCTCTAAAATCAAACATTTGGAAACCTCCCCTCTAGAAATTCTGCTTTTATCCATGCTTTGCATACTGTGCATGCACCATTGAAAGAAATAGCCGGACAAGTCGTACTCACACCCATGGAGTTTGCAAGTGCATGCGGATTGGTCTGTCCATCCACGGAGTGCTCTGCCAGTGAAATAGGTGTTTCTGGCGGTAACTGGGCTGTAACCATGTGAAGACACGGAACTGTTCTGTCTCGTGGTTTGTATGGATGGCCAGCGACAGGTCTACCATTTGATGATGCCATCAGTGGTGTACATTTATGGCAGGAAACCATCAATGGTTTACACCATCAATAGCCATCAGTGCAGCAGCTGGAGTTGGACAGCGGACCAATCTGCACTACATGCCACTGGGGCCGGCCGCCCGCAACCTGAAGACCACCCCCATCATGTATAGGCGAATACCACTTTAAAAATGTATCTCTCCAAGGGGTCCATTTATCATCAAATATTTGTGGCTTATTTCTGCAAATATTTAGTATCACCTCAGTGTATCATTGAGAGACTGCAGCATACAGCTCCGATATCCTCCATTCCTGACTGCAGCCACAGTTCCCATAGGTTTCTATAGGAGAGGCGATGCTGGCAGATTTACCAAACTCCGCCATGCTAAGCAAATTGGCCCTTGCAGCTACAGCCATATGATGATGGCGTTAGCCCATTGTTGCTTCTGGAACTCTCCTCAGCAATGGCTGCTGCGCATACATGGTCAGCGGGACAGCAGATTCGCATGAGTGCCACAACCATTCTGAGCACATAACAGGGACAGGCTTGGCGAAATAATCACATACAACAGTGCTATTCTGGGCATTAATATCGCAACCAGATTGCACTGAGTATGCAATTTTTTATAAATGAGACTCTAAGTATATAACTTATTGCACTAAAGTGGCCTTTATTGGTGATCTCGCCACCTCAAACTTAATATTTCTAAAACAGAATTAATTATATTTCCACCAAACAATAGTAGTTACCAATCTGATATGTGTATTACTGTTGAGAACTCAATAATCAGTTCTACCCCACAAGCTCGCTGCCTAGGTGTCATCCTTGACTCTGAACTGTCCCGTGTCCCCCACATTAAATCTGTCTCAAAATCATGTTATATAAATCTAAAGAACATATCCAAAATATAACCATATCTTACAAACACTGCAAAAACTCGAATTTATTCTCTCATTATCTCCTGCATTGATTACTGCAATTGTCTCCTTATTGATATTACCAAAAACAGACTCTCACCACTACATCCCATTTAGAATGCAGCGGCGAGGCTAATCTTCCTTATAGACGCTCATTGTCTGCAGATCCACTCTGTCAGTCCCTCCATTTGTTACCTGTATTCTACTGTATTCAATAAAAAATGCTTTTTACTAACACACAATACCATTAACAAAACTACACCAAAGTATTGTACATCTCTTCGCTTATATTAAAATATCTCCCAACCCGACCTTTGTTCTTCACAAGAGCTACGTTTGTCATCCACACTCATTATTTACTCTATGGAATGCCTTTCCATGCGCAATAAGACTCTCCTCTAGTCTCTAAACCTTCAAGCGTTCCTTGAAAACTCATCTCTTCAGGCAAGCTTATCAAATTAACATAACCACATAACCTTCATAAACTTTCCTATCCAATTTACATCCCCACTATACAGTCCACACATATCCTCACATATTTTCTCTTTCTTCACTTTCACATCCTCCTGACCCCAGGCCAACTTTGTTGTGTGACCATATCATACAATCCACCAAGAACCTTTGCAATCTGGTGGAACATAATGCAATAAATAACAGCTATCCTTGTATATTAATGCTTATTTCTAGTGATGAGCGGGTTCGGATCCTCGGGATCCGAACCCGCCCGAACTTCACCTTTTTTTGCACGGGTCCGAGCAACTCGGATCCTCCCGCCTTGCTCGCTTAACCCGAGCGCGCCCGAACGTCATCATCCCGCGGTTGGATTCTCGCGAGATTCGTATTCTATATAAGGAGCCGCGCGTTGCCGCCATTTTTCACTCGTGCATTGGAGATGATCGTGAGAGGATGTGGCTGGCGTCCTCTCAGTTTCTATGTTCAGTGTGCTGCAAATATCTGTGCTCAGTGTGCTGCAAATATCTGTGCTCAGTGTGCTGCAAGTGCAAATATCTACGTTCTCTGCCTGAAAAACACTCCATATCTGTGCTCAGTGTGCTGCAAATATCTATGCTTAATGTGCTAATTGCTTTATTGTGGGGACTGGGGACCAGCAGTATTATATAGTAAGAGGACAGTGCAGAGTTTTGCTGACCAGTGACCACCAGTATTATACGTTCTCTACCTGAAAAACGCTCCATATCTGTGCTGCATTGTAGTATATAGTAGGAGGACAGTGCAGAATTTTGCTGACCACCAGTATAACTATATATATAGCAGTACGGTACAGTAGTCCTACCTACCTCTGTGTCGTCAAGTATACTATCCATCCATACCTGTGGTGCATTTCAGTTTTGCACAGTTTGCTGACCACCAGTATATAATATATAGCAGTACGGTACAGTAGGCCACTGCTCTACCTACCTCTGTGTCATCAAGTATACTATCCATCCATACCTGTGGTGCATTTCAGTTTTGCACAGTTTGCTGACCACCAGTATATATAATATATAGCAGTACGGTACAGAAGGCCACTGCTCTACCTACCTCTGTGTCGTCAAGTATACTATCCATCCATACCTGTGGTGCATTTCAGTTTTGCACAGTTTGCTGACCACGAGTATGTAATATATAGCAGTACGGTACAGAAGGCCACTGCTCTACCTACCTCTGTGTCGTCAAGTATAATATCCATCTATACCTGTGGTGCATTTCAGTTTTGCACAGTTTGCTGACCACCAGTATATAATATATAGCAGTACGGTACAGAAGGCCACTGCTCTACCTACCTCTGTGTCATCAAGTATACTATCCATCCATACCTGTGGTGCATTTCAGTTTTGCACAGTTTGCTGACCACCAGTATATAATATATAAGCAGTACAGTACAGTAGACCACTGCTCTACCTACCTTTGTGTCGTCAAGTATACTATCCATCCATACCTGTGGTGCATTTCAGTTTTGCACAGTTTGCTGACCACCAGTATATATAATATATAGCAGTACGGTACAGTAGGCCACTGCTCTACCTACCTCTGTGTCGTCAAGTATACTATCCATACCTGTGGTGCATTTCAGTTTTTGTGCGCGGTATATATAGTAGTATTAGTATTGATAAATATATTACTGGCATATAATTCCACACATTAAAAAATGGAGAACAAAAATGGGGAGGGTAAAATAGTGAAAGATCAAGATCCACTTCCACCTCATGCTGAAGCTGCTGCCACTAGTCATGGCCGAGACGATGAAATGCCATCAACGTCGTCTGCCAAGGTCGATGCCCAATGTCATAGTAGAGAGCATGTAAAATCCAAAAAACAAAAGTTCAGTAAAATTACCCAAAAATCAAAATTAATATCGTCTGAGGAGAAGCGTAAACTTGCCAATATGCCATTTACGACACGGAGTGGCAAGGAACGGCTGAGGCCCTCTCCTATGTTCCTCATGACTGGTGGGTCAGCCTCACATGAGGATGGAAGCACTCATCCTCCTGCTAGAAAACTTAAAAGACTTAAGATGGCAAAAGCACAGCAAAGAACTGTGCGTTCTTCTAAATCACAAATCCCCAAGGAGAGTCCAATTGTGTCGGTTGCGATGCCTGACCTTCCCAACACTGGACGGGAAGAGGTGGCGCCTTCCACCATTTGCACGCCCCCTGCAAGTGCTGGAAGGAGCACCCGCAGTCCAGTTCCTGATAGTCAAATTGAAGATGTCACTGTTGAAATACACTGGGATGAGGATATGGGTGTTGCTGGCGCTGGGGAGGAAATTGACAAGGAGGATTCTGATGGTGAGGTGGTTTGTTTAAGTCAGGCACCCGGGGAGACACCGGTTGTCCGTGGGGCGAATATGGCCATTGACATGCCTGGTCAAAATACAAAAAAAATCACCTCTTTGGTGTGGAATTATTTTTATTATTATTATTTTATTATGCGGACAACTGGTGTCAAGCCGTGTGTTGCCTTTGTCAAGCTGTAATAAGTAGGGGTAAGGACGTTAACCACCTAGGAACATCCTCCCTTATACGTCACCTGGAGCACATTCATCAGAAGTCATTGACAAGTTCAAAAACTTTGGGTGACAGTGGAAGCAGTCCACTGACCACTAAATCCCTTCCTCTTGTAACCAAGCTCCTGCAAACCACACCACCAACTCCCTCAGTGTCAATTTCCTCCTTAGACAGGAAAGCCAATAGTCCTGCAGGCCATGTCACTGTCAAGTCTGACGAGTCCTCTCCTGCCTGGGATTCCTCCAATGCATCCTTGAGTGTAACGCCTACTACTGCTGGCACTGCTGTTGTTGCTGCTGGGAGTTGATTGTCATCCCAGAGGGGAAGTCGGAAGACCACTTGTACTACTTCCAGTAAGCAATTGACTGTCCAACAGTCCTTTGCGAGGAATATGAAATATCACAGCAGTCATCCTGCTGCAAAGCGGATAACTCAGGCCTTGGCAGCCTGGGTGGTGAGAAACGTGTTTCAGGTATCCACCGTTAATTCACAGGGAACTAGAGAATTGATTGAGGTACTGTGTCCCCGGTACCAAATACCATATAGGTTCCATTTCTCTAGGCAGGCGATACTGAAAATGTACACAGACGTTAGAAAAAGAGTCACCAGTGTCCTAAAAAATGCAGTTGTACCCAATGTCCACTTAACCACGGACATGTGGACAAGTGGACCAGGGCACACTCAGGACTATATGACTGTGACAGCCCACTGGGTAGATGTATTGCCTCCCGCAGCAAGAACAGCAGCGGCGGCACCAATAGCAGCATCTCGCAAACGCCAACTCGTTCCTAGGCAGGCTATGCTTTGTATCACCGCTTTCCATAAAAGGCACACAGCTGACAACCTATTACGGAAACTGAGGAACATTATCGCAGAATGATCTCTGGCTCTGTGGAAAGGCTTGTCTTTTTTAAGTGCTGCTTGGATTTCTAAGTGAGCTGGAAGCCGAGTGAAAAGAAGGTGCAGCGAGCTGGAACAACTGCAACTGCTAAGTGGAGTATAGGTGCCGCAGGAGAGAGTACCACGGCTGCATAAAAGTGAAGGACCAAGACCCGCACAAAGATAGATAAGTATAAGCCAGCTTAATTATTATATAAGTGAGATTGCTTGTCTTCTACTTTTTATTTTTGCTGCTTTTTCTTTGAGAGTAACAGGGAGTTAGACCTTACAAACAATATGGGAGGGGCTGTGATTGGGGACCTCACTCAGTGCATGTCGTGCAAGATGTATGCACACCAGGAGCTACCGGCCCAGTGTGATTACATCTGCACGAGGTGTGTGCGAACTGTTGCCCTGGAAGCCCAGGTAACTGATCTAGAGCAAACTGTTACGTGACTGAGGGAGATTCACAATCTCGAGCGTAGTTTAGACAGAACGGTGGAGGAGTTGCGGGAGGGGTCACTGGTAGAAGAGGATGATGATCAGGTAGCCAGTTTGGTCACAGTTAGAAGGAAGAAAAAGAGGGGGAGGCTCGACATCTCCGAACTATCAAACCCGAACAAATTTGCCCGATTGGACGAGGAATCGGAGGATGATAGTGAAGAAATGACGGTGCCGGAGGAGACTGCTCCCTCTAGCATCCAGAGGAGCGGTCCCTCTGGCGCGGTTGGGATAAAAGATAGAGAGGTACCTAGTCAGATGGTGGTGGTAGGGGATTCTATCATCAGGAAGGCAGATAGGGCAATCTGCTACCGGGACCGTGATCGCCGTACAGTCTGTTGTCTCCCGGGTGCTCGGGTACGGCACATCGCGGACCGGGTAGATAGATTGTTGGGAGGGGCTGGGAAAGACCCGGCGGTCTTGGTGCACATTGGCACCAATGACAAAGTTAGCGGAAGGTGGGATGTCCTTAAGAAAGACTATAGGGACTTAGGAAAGAAACTGAAGGCAAGGACATCTAAGGTAATATTCTCGGAATTATTACCCATGCCACGCGCTAGTCCAGGGATGCAGAGGGAGATTAGGGAGGTAAATGTGTGGATTAGGGATTGGTGCAGGAAAGAGGGGTTTGTGTTCCTGGTTTGTGTTCCTGGAACACTGGGCGGACTTCTCAGTCAGGCGCCATCTCTTTTGTCATGACGGATTGCACCTGAATGAGGAGGGGGCAGCGGTGCTGGGGGGAAGAATGGTTAGAAGGTTGGAGGAGATTTTAAACTAGGAGCCTGGGGGGAGGGTTTAGCTAGAAACCACGGGTCATGCAGTGAGAATAGTGGGGATGGCGGTAGTAAACGAAATGGGGGAGAAGTTGGGGGGAGGGTAAGAGCAGGCGGTAAGGTTACTAACATGGGTACTAAAAGGGATTTTACCAAAGCACTAACCAATGACGATTACAGGTCATCATTGCTACATAAGGTGAAAGATGTCCCTAACGCAAGGGAAAATACTTATCTTAGTTGTATGTATGTAAACGCCAGAAGCATTACTGGTAAAAAGGGTGAACTAAAAATACTTGCAGCAAGCAAACAGTATGATATTATAGGCATTACTGAAACTTGGTGGGATGAATCTCATGATTGGACAGTCAATCTGGAGGGCTATACACTGTTTAGGAGAGACAGACTAAATAAAAAGGGTGGAGGGGTGTGTCTTTACGTAAAGCCGTTTTTAAAACCTGATATACGGGAAGATATTCAGGAGGGGACTGTAGACACTGACGAGACATTATGGGTAGAAATTGCATGCGGGGAAAAAGGAATAAAAAAGTTAGTATTGGGTGTATGCTATAGGCCGTCTGGTATCAACGCATCTGATGAGGAATTGTTACTAAAGCAAATTGAAAGAGCAGCAGGAGTAGGAGACATAGTAGTGATGGGAGATTTTAACTATCCAGAGATAAGCTGGAAAAACGATTCATGTGATACTGCTAGGGGAAATATGTTTTTAAACACACTTAATGATAACTACTTAGTCCAACTAATTGAGGAACCAACTAGGTACAATGCAATCTTAGACCTGGTATTAACAAACAATGGGGATTTGGTATCAGGTAATATAGTAGGGGAACCCATAGGAAACAGCGACCACAATATGGTCACATTCAATATCAGTTTCCATAAACAGCCCTATACTGGCTCAACTAGGACTCTAAACTTTAGCAAAGCAAATTTTGAAAAGATGAGGGTATTTTTCAGGGATATTGAATGGGAAGGTTTGTTTTTAGGAAAAAATACTACGGAGAAATGGGAGATACTAAAATTCCTGCTAGCTAAAAATGCACTCAAATTTATTCCTATGAGTAGCAAAAAAAGGAATAAAAATCATAAACCGATGTGGCTTAACAAAAAGATTAAGGAACTTATGGGCAAGAAAAGGCGAGCATTTAAAAAATACAAATCTGACGGGGAAGCAGAGTCATTTCAGCACTATAAGGAATGTAACAAAATTTGCAAAAAGAAAATAAGAGTGGCTAAAGTAGAAACTGAAAAACTAGTAGCAAAGGAAAGCAAAGCAAATCCCAAAAAATTATTTAAATACATTAATAGCAAGAGATTAAAGAAGGAGAGTATAGGCCCTTTAAAAGACAAGTGGGGAGTCTTAAGCAAAAATGATAATGACATAGCGGACACACTAAATGATTTTTTTTCGACAGTATTCACTAGAGAGGACCCATTTCAGGGACTGACACACAATCTCAATAATGAGAATATCCCACTGATAGGTACTTATTTAAGCGAGGAAGTAGTCTGTGACCGATTAAAACATTTAAAGATTAATAAATCACCAGGGCCCGATGGTATTCACCCAAGGGTTCTAATGGAGCTTCACTCTGAACTGGCAAAACCGCTATCTTTGATCTTTAAGGATTCAGTTATAACAGGTATGGTTCCCAAAGACTGGCGTATAGCGGAAGTAGTGCCTATATTCAAAAAGGGAAGTAAAGCTGAACCAGGTAATTATAGACCAGTTAGTCTTACATCTATAGTGGGGACAGTATTGGAAGGTATTCTAAGAGATAGTATTCAGAAGTTCCTTGAAGTCAATAAGGTCATTAAAAGGAATCAACATGGGTTTATGAAGGACAAATCCTGTCAAACCAACTTACTTGGCTTTTATGAAACAGTAAGCGCAAACCTAGATCAGGGTAAAGACGTGGATGTAATCTTTTTAGACTTTGCCAAAGCGTTCGATACTGTACCACACATGAGACTTATCTACAAGCTACAAGAATCAGGGCTAGGAAGCACAATATGCACTTGGGTCAAAAACTGGTTAGATAATAGGGAGCAGCGCGTTGTGGTTAATGGATCTTTTTCAACTTGGACTGAAGTACTAAGTGGTGTGCCGCAAGGCTCAGTATTAGGACTGCTATTGTTCAATATTTTCATTAACGACCTAACAGAAGGTCTAGAGAGCATGGTGTCAATTTTTGCAGATGATACCAAATTGTGTAAGGCTATAAATACAGAGGAGGAAGCCGAGTCTCTTCAGAACGACTTAGTTAAATTAGAAGCATGGGCAGCCAAATGGAGAATGCGCTTCAACACAGACAAGTGTAAGGTAATGCACTGTGGTAACAAGAACAAAAATTACACCTACCTACTAAATGGGGTAAAATTAGGGGATTCTGTACTGGAAAAGTACTTGGGTGTCCTCATAGATAGCAAGCTAAGCAGTAGTACCCAAAGTAGGACTGCAGCAAAGAAGGCTAATAAGATATTAGCATGCATAAAACGGGGTATTGATGCTAGGGACGAGAGTATTATACTCCTGTTATATAAATCACTAGTGAGGCCACACCTTGAATACTGTGTACAATTCTGGGCACCGTACTACAAAAAGGATATCCTTGAGCTTGAAAAGGTACAGAGGAGGGCGACCAAACTAATTAAGGGCATGGAGACGATGGAATACAAGGAAAGGCTTGAAAGACTAGGCATGTTTACATTGGAAAAGCGGAGACTAAGAGGGGATATGATCAACATCTACAAATATATAAGGGGACAATACACAGAGCTTGCGCGGGACCTGTTTTTGGTTAGATCAACACATAGGACTCGTGGACACTCGCTCAGGTTAGAGGAGAGGAGATTCCGCACAATACGGCGTAAAGGCTTTCACGGTAAGGACAATACGTGTTTGGAATTCCCTGCCCGAGGGAGTTGTAATGGCGGAATCTGTCAACACCTTTAAGAATGGGTTAGATAAATTCCTAATGGATAAGGATATCCAGGGGTATGGTGCATAGTCATGCATTATAGTTACTATAAATAGGGATAAAATGCAACGGCTGACAGCAGCATCAGTCAGAAATTTTAGTCAAATCATCATGCATAGGAGACCACAAATAGGTTGAACTCGATGGACAATTGTCTTTTTTCAACCTCAGATACTATGTTACTATGTTTAATGGCTTACCCCAATTGGACTCTCCTGGGGATTTGTGACATCGGACAACGCCACCAATATTGTGCATGCATTACATCTGGGCAAATTCCAGCACGTCCCATGTTTTGCACATACATTTAATTTGGTGGTGCAGAATTATTTAAAAAACGACAGGGGCGTGCAAGAGATGCTGTCGGTGGCCCAAAGAATTGCGGGCCACTTTCGGCATTCAGCCACCGCGTGCCGAAGACTGGAACACCAGCAAACACTCCTGAACCTGCCCTGCCATCATCTGAAGCAAGAGGTGGTAACGAGGTGGAATTCAACCCTCTATTTGCTTCAGAGGATGGAGGAGCAGCAAAAGGCCATTCAAGCCTATACAGCTACCTACGATATAGGCAAAGGAGGGGGAATGCACCTGACTCAAGCGCAGTGGAGAATGATTTCAACGTTGTGCAAGGTTCTGCAACCCTTTGAACTTGCCACACGTGAAGTCAGTTCAGACACTGCCAGCCTGAGTCAGGTCATTCCCCTCATCAGGCTTTTGCAGAAGAAGCTGGAGAGATTGAAGGAGGAGCTAAAACAGCGATTCTGCTAGGCATGTGGGACTTGTGGATGGAGCCCTTAATTCGCTTAACCAGGATTCACGGGTGGTCAATCTGTTGAAATCAGAGCACTAAATTTTGGCCACCGATCCTAGATTTAAAACCTACGTTGTATCTCTCTTTCCGGCAGACACAAGTCTGCAGAGGTTCAAAGACCTGCTGGTGAGAAAATTGTCAAGTCAAGCGGAACGTGACCCGTCAACAGCTCCTCCTTCGCATTCTCCCGCAACTGGGGCTGTGAGGAAAAGGCTAAGAATTCCGAGCCCACCCGCTGGCGGTGATGCAGGGCAGTCTGGAGCGAGTGCTGACATCTGGTCCGGACTGAAGGACCTGCCAACGATTACTGACATGTCGTCTACTGTCACTGCATATGATTCTGTCTCCATTGAAAGAATGGTGGAGGATTATATGAGTGACCACATCCAAGTAGGCACATCAGACAGTCCGTACGTATACTGGCAGGAAAAAGAGGCAATTTGGAGGCCCTTGCACAAACTGGCTTTATTTTACCTAAATTGCCCCCCCTCCAGTGTGTACTCCAAAAGAGTGTTAAGTGCAGCCGCTCACCTTGTCAGCAATCGGCGTACGAGGTTACTTCCAGAAAATGTGGAGAAGATGATGTTCATCAAAATGAATTATAATCAATTCCTCTGTGGAGACATTCACCAGCAATTGCCTCCAGAAAGTACACAGGGACCTGAGATGGTGGATTCCAGTGGGGACGAATTAATGATCTGTGAGGAGGGGGATGTACACAGTGAAAGGTGTGAGAAATCGGACGATGAGGAGGAGGTGGACATCTTGCCTCTGTAGAGCCAGTTTGTGCAAGGAGAGATTGATTGCTTCTTTTTTGGTGGGGGCCCAAACCAACCAGTCATTTCAGTCACAGTTGTGTGGCAGACCCTGTCGCTGAAATGATGGGTTTGTTAAAGTGTGCATGTCCTGTTTATACAACATAAGGGTGGGTGGGAGGGCCCAAGGACAATTCCATCTTGCACCTCCTTTTTCTTTAATTTTTCTTTGCATCCTGTGCTGTTTGGAGACTATTTTTTGAAGTGCCATCCTGTCTGACACTGCAGTGCCACTCCTAGATGGGCCAGGTGTTTGTGTCGGTCACTTGGGTCGCTTAGCTTAGTCACACAGCTACCTCATTGCGCCTCTTTTTTTCTTTGCATCATGTGCTGTTTGGGGACTATTTTTTAAATCGGCCATCCTGACACTGCAGTGCCACTCCTAGATGGGCCAGGTGTTTGTGTCGGCCACTTGGGTCGCTTAGCTTAGTCACACAGCTACCTCATTGCGCCTCTTTTTTTCTTTGCATCATGTGCTGTTTGGGGACAGTTTTTTTAATCTGCCATCCTGTCTGACACTGCAGTGCCACTCCTAGATGGGCCAGGTGTTTGTGTCGGCCACTTGTGTCGCTTAGCTTAGTCACACAGCTACCTCATTGCGCCTCTTTTTTTCTTTGCATCATGTGCTGTTTGGGGACAGTTTTTTTTAATCTGCCATCCTGTCTGACACTGCAGTGCCACTCCTAGATGGGCCAGGTGTTTGTGTCGGCCACTTGGGTCGCTTAGCTTAGTCACACAGCTACCTCATTGCGCCTCTTTTTTTCTTTGCATCATGTGCTGTTTGGGGACTATTTTTTAAATCGGCCATCCTGACACTGCAGTGCCACTCCTAGATGGGCCAGGTGTTTGTGTCGGCCACTTGGGTCGCTTAGCTTAGTCACACAGCAACCTCATTGCGCCTCTTTTTTTCTTTGCATCATGTGCTGTTTGGGGACAGTTTTTTTTAATCTGCCATCCTGTCTGACACTGTAGTGCCACTCCTAGATGGGTCAGGTGTTTGTGTCGGCCACTTGTGTCGCTTAGCTTAGTCACACAGCTACCTCATTGCGCCTCTTTTTTTCTTTGCATCATGTGCTGTTTGGGGACAGTATTTTTTAATCTGCCATCCTGTCTGACACTGCAGTGCCACTCCTAGATGGGCCAGGTGTTTGTGTCAGCCACTTGGGTCGCTTTGCTTAGTCACACAGCTACCTCATTGCGCCTCTTTTTTTCTTTGCATCATGTGCTGTTTGGGGACTATTTTTTAAATCGGCCATCCTGACACTGCAGTGCCACTCCTAGATGGGCCAGGTGTTTGTGTCGGCCACTTGGGTCGCTTAGCTTAGTCACACAGCTACCTCATCGCGCCTCTTTTTTTCTTTGCATCATGTGCTGTTTGGGGATAGTTTTTTTTAATCTGCCATCCTGTCTGACACTGCAGTGCCACTCCTAGATGGGCCAGGTGTTTGTGTCGGCCACTTGGGTCGCTAAGCTTAGTCATCCAGCGACCTCGGTGCAAATTTTAGGACTAAAAATAATATTGTGAGGTGTGAGGTGTTCAGAATAGACTTGAAATGAGTGTAAATTATGGTTATTGAGGTTAAGAATACTATGGGATCAAAATGACCCCCAAATTCTATGATTTAAGCTGTTTTTGAGGGGTTTTTTGTAAAAAAACACCCGAATCCAAAACACACACGAATCCGTCAAAAAATTTTCAGGGAGGTTTTGCCAAAATGCGTCCGAATCCAAAACACGGCCACGGAACCGAATCCAAAACCAAAACACGAAACCCGAAAATCACACATCACTACTTATTTCCCTTTAGATTGTAAGCTTGCGTACAGAGCCCTCCCACCTTTATGACTGTCTGTTATTACCCAGTTTTGTTCTATCGCTGTTGTATCCAATTATAATGAGCAACGAATTTGCTGCGCAATATAAGAAACTGTTATTAATAATAATAATTTTTAAAAAATGTATAAATAAATCATGAACAGCATTAACTGCTATAAAAAATAAATCTATAAAATGAGAATGTTACGTAGTTATGTTTCTCGCTGTCCTTTCATCAACATTGTGTTAACATATTACTCTTCTCTGCATTTAAAGATATTTGTTGGTGGTCCAACTAATGACATTCTTTAAATGATAAAAGGAATGTAAAGCTTTTTTCTTGGCTTTTATTGTATTAATCCCAAATTCTTTGGCAAGAACAACGTACCAATTCATAAATCATATATAAATATGCAATGTGTTTCCAGCATGTTATTGTAAGATAATATCTGCCACAGCGCAATAAGTAATGCTGTGTGGAAGTGAAGATAACATACCTGTGTAGTTTTACTTTGAAATTTGCAACATCAAAAATAAGAGAGGTAATACAACTGTGAGCAATAAACATTCCTGGGCTCGGTCCTAGACACTGCCCTGTCAGATTCCACATACATATTTACATTCCTGTTGCCATGAAAGCAAATACTTTCTGAAAGTAAAATGCTAAGATCTAAAAATGTCCTCTAGGATTCCAGCAAGAACAAATGGGAAACTCATTATATTTTTTCACTTCTCTTAAAGTTTGTTGGCGCTTTTATCAGCATGGCATTTTGGTACTGTCTAAAAGTCAGTAAGGTGTATCAGTGATAGAGCACAGGGATGTAAAGGTATTTGTAGCACTACTAGTTCCAGCAAGCAACCAGTAAAAATGCTATGATAATGGTAAGTGAAACTCTATATAATATAAATAAATGTATTAATTGATGGCTTAAGGGGGTATCCAATTAGCCCCGATGACCGTTCTGCCAATCAACAACGGCAGGATATTGCAATTAATTACAGATGGTCATTATCGCGGTATCCAATTAGATCCTGTTTTGATTGCCCGAAATTGGACCCGTGATCTGGTGAAAACACATGGGATTGCGCAATGTGGGTTCTGGCAGCCCATTTATCGCTGATTATGCATCGGGTGCCCAAGGCACCGGAAGCATAATCCCCGATAAGTGTCGGCATCGGGGGGAGGAGCATGCTGCATCTGGGCTAATTGGATAGCTCCCGGCAAAACAATAACCCATGGAATTGGATACCCCCTTAGAATTGTAAATCATTATGATAACACAGTATGTGCTTAGGGAAGATTATTTTTATGTAATGGGTGTCACACATAATATACAGTTTAGATTATTTTTTCTCAGTAAACCAATGATTTTTTTAAGACGTTTATAAACATGAAAACGTGCAGGACCCTACTAGTTTAGTATAATAGCAGAGTAGGTATTGTATGCATTACTAGTTGACATATGCGTGCCCAGTGAAAATTGTATATCAGTCTTATATGTTTTAAACCTTTAGATCCTCAATAGTCCTACTCCATGAGTTGATGACAGTTTCTTGAAATTGGGAAAGAACACTGATGGTGTGCTAGTGGTAAAATAAGTGGGTAGTACTTGTGGGTACCACCCTGAAAATGGCTGTTACCCCACAACAGTTTTTTTTTTTTTTTTATAAATACACCCCTTAATAACAGAATAATTGTGTAAGAAATGCCATTTTGGGAGATTTTATTTCTTATCAATTCCGCCAAGTGCTGTTTACAACTCATCCATGAGAAACTTCAGGGAATTGAGATAATGTGGGTTCTAATTTGAAACATAGCACCTCTGGACTTTGATAAAATTAAGCTTTTTTTATGTACTCAGATATCTTCCGTTGCGTTAAATGAATTTGTCATTTTACCACTAGCATACCATCAGTGTTCTTTCCCAATTTCAAGAAACTGTCATCAACTCATGGAGTAGGACTATTGAGGACCTAAAGGTTTAAAACATTTAAGATTGATACAGTATATAATTTTCACAGGGCACACATATGCCACCTAGTAATGCATACATGCATACAATACCTACTCTGCTATTATACTAAACTTTTTTTGATAAAGGTGCATGTCGTGATGCTCTCTCCCTTACCTTTAAGCATCAAGTCCAGATATTCAATTTGTTCCTTGTTAATATTGTGGGAGAATTTCAAGTTGTAGGTGTTCTTGGAGATGTAATAAAAAAAAAATCAAGAAATATTGATTCATCCCCCTCTCAGCTAATGAGTATATTGTCAATATATCTCTTAGAAAGTATCAGATATTTCCAGAAGGTATTTTGAGTGTCTATTACTTTTTCTCATGCTCAGATATCTTCCGTTGCGTTAAATGAATTTGTCATTTTACCACTAGCACACCATCAGTGTTCTTTCCCAATTTCAAGAAACTGTCATCAACTCATGGAGTAGGACTATTGAGGTTCTAAAGGTTTAAAACATATAAGACTGATATATAATTTTCACTGGGCACGCATATGCCACCTAGTAATGCATACAATACCTACTCTGCTATTATACTAAACTAGGAGGGTCCTGCACGTTTTCATGTTTATAAACGTCTTAAAAAAATCATTGGTTTACTGAGAAAAAATAATCTAAACTGTATATTATGTGTGACACCCATTACATAAAAATAATCTTCCCTAAGCACATACTGTATTATCATAATGATTTACAATTCTAAGGGGGTATCCAATTCCACGGGTAATTGTATTATTGGGGGCTATCCAATTAGCCCAGATGTGGCATGCTCCTCCCCCCAATGCCAGCACTTATTGGGGATTATGCTTCCGATGCCTTGCGCACCCGATGCATAATCAGCGATAAATGGGCTGCCGAAACCACAATCCCCAATCAGTTGGTGCCTGCAGAAGCAAGTCACTTTACAGGTGGGCTGCACTGGACAGCCCTGAAAAAGCTGACAGAAAACTGGGCTGACAGCGCTGTATGTCAGGGTGACACATCAGCACTGCAGCTCCATCACCTCCCAAGCGGCATTGCGTACTCTGGCTGGTTTAATTCCCAGGTACTTGTAGTGGAGACGCTCCGGCTTAGGCACACAGTCGCAGACATTCTCCTGGTTTGCGTGGCTGCTACGGGGAGGAGGTAAGAGGGTCCTCCAGGTGGGACCCGCCATTAAATCGCGTTCCGATCGCAGTCTAGGGAGATGGACTGAGACGCTGGCGTGGATACTGTGACCGAGTAGGATCCCCACTATATTCACCAGGGCATAGGAGTACAGGTCGTATATACTAATGTCCGCTTTTAATAAGACTCCACAGTACCAGGTGGTGAAGTCCAGCACAGGGGAGCCGGCGCTTGACCTGTAGCCCATCCCCCAGCCCAGGGCGCCATCAACTCTGGTGTTCCCGCCCTGGAGCTGCCTCACAGTCTCCCTCACTCCCTGACTGAGACGCTGGGCGCCATTTTCTAGAATAGATGCGACTGGTCTCTGGGACTGCAGGGTAAGGTCTCCTTTGTAAACCCGCCTGTACATCAGCGCCGTGGTTTTACAAACACTTAAGTATTCTACATGTCGATATTAAGACATCGTTAGTTAACAACAAGTGTACCTGTGCCAGAATATATTGTACGAGTATTCTGATATATACATCCAGTCTCAGACTGCGCATTGTTTTATATATTTATATATATATATATATATATATTGTAGATGAGTGGATCAGTGCGCTCGTCCAGTTCAAGAAAGTACCTTACTGTTTTATTGTGGTCTCTCAACCACAATTGGATCAGTCAAATAATTAGTTCAAGATATGAAAGATTCTTCCAAATCTGGTGTTTAATCAAATGGCCAGTAAACCACACTCTCCCCGCTTTATCGGGTGGCTGCTCAATTCTTCAAAAAGTGCCACTAGGTATGCGTAGCCCAAAAAGAAATCTGAAAACTTGTTTTTTGGTATAAACTATTGAATGGAGCTTTGATATACTTTCTAAGGGCTGTCCAGTCACCAATTCCTCGATGAAGACCTGGACACAGTACCTGTACTGATACCCATAAATTATTTATTCATCTGGTACGCATGCAATTTTGTGTGATGATTTGATTTAACCCTACCTACGGAAAATTACTACCCTATATAGCGATTTTCTATGTCTCCTAAACACATTTAGATCCCAGTAGACACCTGGACTAAAGAATGGGGGATTGACAAGCCTTATGTCAAGCCGTATACCGGTATGCAATATTATTCTTGCGTGTTACAGAATTTATTGAAGAATACTACACCATGGCCCTCATTCCGAGTTGTTCACTCGGTAAAAATCTTCGCATCGCAGCGATTTTCCGCTTAATGCACATGCGCAATGTCCGCACTGCGACTGTGCCAAGTAAATTTGCTATGCATTTAGGATTTTTACTCACGGCTTTTTCATCGTTCTGGCGATCGTAATGTGATTGACAGGAAATGGGTGTTACTGGGCGGAAACAGGCCATTTTATGGGCGTGTGGGAAAAAACGCTACCGTTTCCGGAAAAAACGCAGGAGTGGCCGGAGAAACGGAGGAGTGTCTGGGCGAACGCTGGGTGTGTTTATGACGTCAAACCAGGGACGACAAGCACTGAACTGATCGCAGATGCCGAGTAAGTCTGGAGCTACTCAGAAACTGCTACGAGGTGTGTAATCGCAATATTGCGAATACATCGTTCGCAATTTTAAGATGCTAAGATTCACTCCCAGTAGGCGGCGGCTTAGCATGAGCAAATCTGCTAAAATCCGCTTGCGAGCGAACAACTCGGAATGAGGGCCCATAGGCGCTCTTTTGTTTCTTCCTTTGTTTTCAGATATATATATATATATATATATATATATATGTATATATATTTTTTTTATGTGTTCATATAATAATCCAATGCAATTTTATTGTCATGAAAATAATTATCTGCATTGCAAACGTGACTATGTGTGCCTGTATTAGCTATGCGATTTCACTGCGGTGTATTCCAGATATATCTATCACTGTTTACTGTACCCTAGGGGACTAGGTGCGTCTGGATCAATATATAGTGCGTCACAGTATTTACCTATTATGTGTAATCTACTGTGTACTCAGTCACATAATACTGGATTTATTCCCAGGTGTTGTGAGTACTCATTCACATGCTAACGGATTTATTCGCAGGTATTGTACTCTGTCTGGCTTCATCGTACTAAACCGCTCTCTGTTGCATTTGTGTATAATGTTTAACATGTAGGGCAGTAAATCTGGGGACGCTCCTGTATCCTGCAGAGCATGTGCAACGGATTTACCTGAGGGGGAAGTTTTCTGTAATGGTTTGTGTACTATGTCTCATACATCTCCCAGTCAGTCCGCAGCTCCCTTTAATCAATCTGGAGCCAACCTGGGCTGCGTTCTCAAACCTACTGGGTACTCTAGTTGAATGCTTTATGCCCCCTATGGGACAACCTGTAACATTACAGTCACTGATGTCCCCATGGTTACTCCGCTTTGGGCGGGAAAATTTTACCTCACCGGTTGTAGCGTATGAGTCATTCCTTGGTCAGGCAAAACCCTATTCCAGGTCACTCTTGTGTCTCTGGGTCATCTAAGCGGGCTGCTCCCTCCCTATCCAATAATCTCTCTGATATTTTATCTGAAGAGAGGGGGATCATGCTGTCCTGTCAGTGCCTATATTAGGTGTTTCTGACAAGGATTTTTCATTGCTAAATGATACCACTGCCCTTGTGGTTACTGGAAAACAAATCCTACAAATCACTGATGATAAGAGGATTCCCCTACTGTGGTTAAACAAACTGATATGTTCACACATCAGAGGGTAAATAAAACTATGGCCCTCATTGCGAGTTGATCGGTCGCAAGGCGAATTTAGCAGAGTTACACACGCTAAGCCGCCGCCTACTGGGAGTGAATCTTAGCTTCTTAAAATTGCGACCGATGTATGCGCAATATTGCGATTACTAACTACTTAGCAGTTTCAGAGTAGCTCCAGACTTACTCTGCCTGTGCGATCAGTTCAGTGCTTGTCGTTCCTGGTTGACGTCACAAACACACCCAGCGTTCGCCCAGGCACTCCCACCGTTTCTCCGGCCACTCCTGCGTTTTTTCCGGAAACGGTAGCGTTTTCAGCCACACGCCCCTGAAACGCCGTGTTTCCGCCCAGTAACACCCATTTCCTGTCAATCACATTACGATCGCCGGAGCGATGAAAAAGCCGTGAGTAAAATTACTTTCTACATAGTAAAGTTACTTGGCGCAGTCGCAGTGCGAACATTGCGCATGCGTACTAAGCGGATTTTCATTGCGATGCGATGAAAAATACCGAGCGAACAACTCGGAATGAGGGCCTATGTTACCACAATCTGACCATTAAGTGTACATCAGACAAGACCCCATGTCTAATCCAGAGAAGACATTCCCCCTGTCTACAACGGGCATTAGCTCGATGTCCTCCTCCTGCAGAGTTATATAACAAGTAGGTAATTCACTGCCTGTCACCACTGTCCCCTCACTGTAGGAACCGACAGATAAGCGTGTGGAGGGATGCCTGAAGTCTAGTACTCCCTTACGGGTGTTGTACATAGACCACGATTGCGTCATCTTGGGGCTGCAAAATAGATTGATGACTGGATCAGGCATTAGAGGAAGAGCTGCCCGAGGATATATCTGACAATGCAAGACATTCCCTGTCTCACTATAGCACTGCCACCTTTTTCTACACCAGGAGGCGTCCTCTGAGGCGGGTGTGTTGGCTGCCAAGGCATCAGATACATCTGTCCTGGCTCGCCGCATTCTGTGGTTGAGGTCATGGAAGGTGGATCTGAACTCCAAAAGTCCTTGGAGGTATTCCCCTTTACTGGGGACATCTTATTTGGGGAAGACCTAATTAAAAATTAGGTCTGAATCGGCGGCTACTATGACTGCCTTTCTCCCAAATGCTACTCTTTATGCACAGAAGGCATAAGGTGCCACTTTTCCCTGCTTTCGGCCCTAAGGGAAAGCGAAGGTCAGGCATATCCGAGATTTTCTCGTGCTCCCAACAACCACTAAGCCCAAGGCCTAACTATCCTAGGCCGCTCGTCGCCTGCTTCTCATGACAAGCCTGCTGCATGACGGGACAGGCCTCCCCCTGGGGGATCCCTGGGTGGGGGGCCGACTTGTACGATTCATCAAGGTCTGGTTAATGACCACTTCAGACGCATGGGTGCGAGAAGTTGTCTCTCACGGGTACGCAGTGTCTTTCAAGAGACGTCCCCCTCACCAGTTCTGCACAACGGTTATCTCTTTGGATCCGTTAAAGGCAAAAGCTCTACAGATGGTTGTGCGTTCCCTCCTGGATACAGGAGTGGTAGTGCCGGTACCTCTGTCCCAGAGTGGCAGAGGATACTACTTGACCCTGTTTCTAGTTCAGAAACCTGATGGGTCTTTCCCGCTTATTCTCAACCTCAAATCACTGAACAAGTTTGTGAGAGTGTCCAGGTTTCATATGGAAACACTGTGCTAAATTGTACTGGCCATGGAACCCGGAGGCTATATGGTATCCCTCGATATATAAGTTGCTTACCTGCATATGCCTATTGCCATATCGCATCAGCAATATCTGCGGTTTGCTATTGGCAACCTTCACTATCAGTTCCAGGCTCTGCTGTTTGGACTGGCCACGGTCCCTTGGATCTTCACCAAAGGTTATGGCTGGGAAGACGGCTCATCTCCGTCGCCAGGGAGTCAGGATCCTGCCGTATCTGGACGATTTGCTGATTCTGGCAAACTCCCACGATGTGCTCCTCAGTCATCTACAACTGACGGTAAACTTCCTACAAGCCCACGGGGTGGCTCATCAACTGGAAGAAGTCCTCGCTGGTCCCTGCTCGGAGCATGCTGCACTACCAGACACACACTGTCAACGACTGTTTCTGTCTCCAGGGAAGGACCTGAAACTTCAGGACAGAGTCAGATATTTCCTATCTTGCCCAAGAGTGTCAATACACTCGGCGATGCAAGTACTAGGCCTCAGGGTGTCGGCTTTCAACATGGTAGAGTACGCTCAATTGCATTCCTGCCCTCTAAAGAGATTAATTCTCTCCAAGTGGGATGGCCTGCCTCATCGGATCAGGTCTCACATGATCTCCTTGACTCCGGAGGTTCGTCTGTCGCTGACCTGGCGGCTACAGGACCAGCAGTTGAGCGGGCAGTGTTCAATGCTTTGTCTCTCGCACTGCCTCTGATACAGAACAGGCCTGTACAGGTACGGTCAGACAACACTACCATGGTGGCGTACATAAACCATCAAGGTGGCACTCAAAACCGCATGGCAATGATAGAAGTGTCAAAAATCCTTTGTTGGGCGGAACGCCTTCTGCCGGCAATATCGGCAGTGTTCAATCCGGGAGTCCTCAACAGGGAAGATGATATCCTCAGTCGTCAGGACGTGCATGCCGGAGAGTGGAGTCTTCATCAGGAAGTCTTTCAACTCCTAGTGAACAAGTGGGGCCTACCAGATGTAGAAATTGTATATATATATATATATGTGTGTGAATCTTTTTCAGTCCTCAGGATATTAGGTATAGTCCGCCTTGCGGTTCGCACCTCTGGACTGACCTCCTCACAGTGGGGGATGTTCCTTAAAAGGTTTCTTTCTCCACACTTCTTAACACATCAAGCTTCCTGGGTCTCACCCCTTTTTTTCATAAAGAGACGCTCACCTTATGTATACGCCCTATGTGCCTTGAAAGGTTTCTTTTACTTCACTTCCTTTTTCACACCACCCTCCTTATATATATCACATCAGAGGCTGCTCCTGTCCCATATATAATATGCTCACCTTCAGGCAAAGCCCTATGTGCCTTGAACGGTTTCTTTTCCTCCGTCTGTCCTCTGTGGTTTTCTTTCCACACCTCAAAGAACCCGTATGCAGTATATCCAATTGGTAAAAGAAGTTCAGAGTCCAGAGTTGCATAAAAATTATTCGAAAAATTTATTTTTAACAAAACATTCCATAAAACATTAAAAAGTTTCCCCAAAAAATTAGTGGCCACAGGGTAATCCCACAGTATGCCTCTCGGAACCCGTCAGGGAGTAATATCTTACCCTGAAAAAAACGAATTTTGTGGATTCCTCCTGAGAGGTAAAAAACCTCATATATAAGAAAAAAGTGGGAAACCTTACCACTTGGGGTTAAAAAGATTGTGCCAACGCGTTTCGGATAACAAATCCTTCCTCAGGGTAAGATATTACTCCCTGACGGGTTCCGAGAGGCATACTGTGGGATTACCCTGTGGCCACTAATTTTTTGGGGAAACTTTTTAATGTTTTATGGAATGTTTTGTTAAAAATAAATTTTTCGAATAATTTTTATGCAACTCTGGACTCTGAACTTCTTTTACCAATTGGATATACTGCATACGGGTTCTTTGAGGTGTGGAAAGAAAACCACAGAGGACAGACGGAGGAAAAGAAACCGTTCAAGGCACATAGGGCTTTGCCTGAAGGTGAGCATATTATATATGGGACAGGAGCAGCCTCTGATGTGATATATATAAGGAGGGTGGTGTGAAAAAGGAAGTGAAGTAAAAGAAACCTTTCAAGGCACATAGGGCGTATACATAAGGTGAGCGTCTCTTTATGAAAAAAAGGGGTGAGACCCAGGAAGCTTGATGTGTTAAGAAGTGTGGAGAAAGAAACCTTTTAAGGAACATCCCCCACTGTGAGGAGGTCAGTCCAGAGGTGCGAACCGCAAGGCGGACTATACCTAATATCCTGAGGACTGAAAAAGATTCACACATATATATATATATACAATTTCTTTAATGTGGTTGTTTGTTTGTTGGTAGCGCTTGAGGACTATTCTCAATTTGTAATTGTAAATATATAACTGGAGGTGGTGTTTCCCAGAGTTTTAGTACCAAGCAGCTCCATAGGCGCAAGTTATACCTCTCCTTTTTGTTTATTTGCCTACCAGATGTAGACCTGATGGCGTCTCGACACAATCACAAAGTTCCAATCTTCGGATCAAGAACCAGGGATCCTCAAGCAGTGTTCGTGGATGCACTGACAATTCCATGGAACTTTCGGCTGCCATACGTATTCCCTCCAGTGTCACTCCTGCCCAGGGTACTACGGAAGTTCAAACAAGTAGGAGGAATACTACGTCTAGTCGCTCCAGCATGGCCCAGACGGCATTGGTTCTCAGACCTGCAGGGTCTATTGATAGAGTGTCCTCTTCTACTTCCTCAACGCCCAGACCTCCTCGTTCAGGGCCCTTGTGTCTATTGGGACCTGCCCAGACTGGCTTTGACGGCGTGGCTCTTGAAGCTTTACTCCTGAGGGCCAAAGGATTCTCCAAGGCGGTCATCCAAACTATGCTGAAGGCCCACAAATTGGCTCTGTGCGGATTTATTATAGGGTCTGGAATTCTTACTTCACCTGGTGTACTGCTAAAAATTACGAGGCTTACGAATTCAGTACTTCCAGACTTCTGGCTTTTCTGCAACAAGACTTGGACTTAGGCCTTCGTCTGGCCTCCCTCAAGGTTCATATCCCTGCCTTGTTGGTATGGTTTCAGAGAAAAATGGTGTCTATTCCTGATGTTCATACTTTCACTCAGGGTGTTTTACGGATTCAGCCTCCCTATGTCCCTCCTGTGGCTCCATGGGATCTGTCTGTTGTTCTGAATGCCATGCAAGAGTCTCCATTTGAACCTCTTGAGTCAGTGGACCTTAAATGGCTCACGGTCAAGGTCCTGTTCAACTGGCTATTGCCTCTGTTAGGAGGGTGTTGGACCTAGGTGCTTTGTCCTGTCATCCACCCTTTCTGATATTTCACCGTGACCGGGCAGTTCTTAGAACTCACCATAGTTATTTGCCTAAGGTGGTGTTATCTATTCACCTTAACCAAGAGATTGTGGTTCCGGCCTTCATCTCTTCTGGTTTGTCCTACAAAGAGCGGTCTTTGGATGTGGCACGGGCTCTCCATATATACGTGGAGAGGACTGTCTCTATCAGGAGGTCAGATTCCCTTTTTGTACTTTTTGGTTTTCACAAATGTACCTGGCCTGCGACTTAACAAACTTTGGCCAGATGGATTAGAATGGTGATTGCACAAGCTTATGCACAGGTTGGACCTCCAGCTCCTGCTGCTATTATAGCCCATTCTACTCAGTCTGTAGGACTCTCTTGAGTGGCCCGCCGTGGCGCATCCGCAGAACATTTGTGCAAGGCGGCTACGTGGTCCTCAGTGAACACGTTAATCAGGTTCTATGCCTTTGATACTTCCGCCTCCCAGGACGCTTCCTTTGGATGCCGGGTTCTCATACCCACTAAGGCGCATCCCCTCCCTTGAGGAACTGCTTTGGGACATCCTGAATGTATTCCCTGTGGAACACAGTGTACCCCGCTGCAGAAAATGAGATTTATGGTAGACTTACCATTGTTAAATCTCTTTCTGCAAGGTACACTGGGTTCCACAGGGCACCCGCCCTGCCCTGATGCACCTAGCTTCTATGGGTTTGTATGGCATTAGACGCTGGTCCCTTCTCCTGTCATGAGAATGTGGTTCTATGTGACTAACATCTGCCATCTCTTTTACCTGCTCCTGCATTGGACTGGTTAACGAAACTAAGCTCACAGTGCCTGGAGGCGAGGTTATAGAGGAGGTCCCAATGCATCTTGGGACAGCTAAAGCTTTAACCTGTTGGTGCCTCTGGATCAAGATCCGTCTATACACCCCAATGTATTCCCTGTGGAACCCAGTGTACCTTGCAGAAAGAGATTTAACAATGGTAAGTCTACCATAATTCTCCTTTTTGCCCATTAATACTCGGATACCCATTGCCAGAGCTTAGAAGAGATCATTTAGACTGTTAAGCTTATAGCACAGTCTGTAAAATGATAGGTAGATGCTGATTGGTTGCTATTAAGATCTTCTCTACTTTATCTCTGTCCAAGGCTTGGTAAATCTCCCTCCTTGGAGTATACCTGATCTGCATCTGCCTTTTCCTGTATTACTGGATACCTGTGTTACCAGAGTAATATATATGGATTATATCTAACCTGCTACATGTGTGAGACCTCAGTGTGCATCTGATGTTTGTGGCTACCATACAATTGCTGAGGTGACTGAATTGAGTCGCACCTTCTGTTGCTGTGGATTTGTTAAACCCAGAATACCTTGTGAGCAGGTGACAGACTTAATTACCATTTTAATTGCTGAGTATTTGTATAACACTATGAAACCTTTCTGCCATTGGAATCCAGCATCTTTAGATACAGATGCAATGACTAGTATCCATCTGACACAATAGGGGATATTCAATTGTTTGAAAAGTCAGTTGGGTGTCTGTTTTTTCCTGTCTATTAGATAGGAAAAACAGACACCCAACTGACTTTTCAAACAATTGAATACCCCCCAATGTAGCATAACACAAATTAGCTAAATTATTATCTATTAGTTGGGATAATTCAAATGTGTAATATACAGTCTTAAACAAAGGAACAGCAGCCTTAATGGAAACCCACATAGCACAACAGGTCTTCCTAGCAACTGTGAGCAAATATTGCAAGAGGATAGAATGGTAGGCCAGCCTGTAAATCTCAGACTATGGCCACAGGCAGCAATTTGATTCACCATGATTCACACATCCCCTTCCACTGTTAGGGCTGCCACGTCGTCATGGCAACCGGGAGACAAGTGCTAGTGGTGTAACCTGAGCGCAGCTGATACTCCGGTTCGGGTCTTTTGCTGTGCAGTGGTTATAGGCTCTGTGCACGGCAGGGGATCCGGTGCTGGTTTTTGTGCTCACAGTCTGTGAGGTCTGAGTGGGGCGTGGACAGCACCTGCTTTATAAGGCCTCTTTTCAGAGTAAGCAGATGCTGCTGAATCTTTGTTGGTTAGTCAGTTCATGAAAGTTAGCCAGTACTGTGTAGCTTTGTATTTGTTTGTTGCTTACTGCAAATAGGCCTGGGGATTTGGTATTACACTCTGCCAATCCAGACCTAGCAGTAAGACTGGAGTCAGTCGTTTAGCTTGCTGGGGTTCTGTTACTACTCTGTGAACTTAGCAAGTTTGCGGCTGTATTCTAAGACTTGCCTGTCTAATCCTGTCTCACTGTGCTAGGTGTCAGGGGTCAGTTTAGTGGCAGTAAGCTAAAACCTGTGCACTGCAAGTGAGAATTAGGATTGTGGAGATTCTCCTTGTGTCTATCATTCCATCTCTGACCAAGGAGTTTACTGCCACACCCGTTGGTAACCCTTTAGGGTTTTGCTGTTGCCCTTAGCAACAGCATTTCGGGTTCTCTACGTATTAAAACACAACATCTTGCTTTTCCATCTGAGCAGTTCTAATACAAGGGAGATACCCAGTTCCTTAGCCTCTGGGCTTCTCTGTTCACTTTGTGTGTATTTTGTTACCCTATCACCTTCTGTGTACATTATGTCATATCCCCCAGTTTGTCTGTGAGTCCATCTGTTTTGCATAACAGTTCAAACACCAGTACATTCCTGCAGACACTGGAGTGCATAACAGTTCTGACACCAGTACTTTCCTGCAGGCACTGGTGTGCATAACATATTCAGCAGCCTAATACTCCTGTTGAAATTTTGTGGGAATATGGAGCATACCCCTCAAAATACGTTGCAACAGGTGGTCGATCAGGTGCAGGTCCTGACTCGACAATTTAATGATTTGTCCATTAAAATGCACACCTCCCAGGCTGCTGGCGGAGCTCCCGCAGCAGCAGCACCTGCAGGGGTTAAGGAGCCGAAAGTAAATCTCCCGGATCGTTTTTCTGGAGATCGCTCGCAGTTCTTTTGTTTCAAGGAGAGCTGCAAGCTATACTTCCGGCTTAGGCCTCAGTCTTCTGGGTCGGAGATTCAGCGGGTGGGCATAGTGATTTCCTTGCTACAAGGAGACCCACAGGTCTGGGCATATGGGTTGCAGCCTGACTGTCCGTCGCTTAAAAGTGTTGATGCTTTTTTTACGGCACTGGGCATGTTGTATGATGACCCTGACAAGACGGCCTCAGCCGAGGCTCAGATTTCGATCCTTAAGCAAGGGCGAAGGCTAGTTGAGGTTTACTGTACGGAGTTTCGGAGGTTGGCCCATGATACCCAGTGGAATGACCCAGCCCTGAGACACCAGTACCGAAGAGGTCTTTCTAACCAGATAAAGGACCAACTGGTACAATATCCCTTGCCTGATAGCTTGGATCAGCTCATGCAGTTATCCATCCGGGTGGATAGACGGCTGAGAGAGCGTAGGCTTGAAAGGGAGACTGAGATTTCCTTCCTTCCCAAGGGAACCTCAGACTCTGAGGAATTTTCTGAGGAGCCTATGCAGATTGGGGCTACCCGCCTCTCCTCACGTGAGAAGACGCGGAGGAGACAGCAGGGGTTGTGTTTGTACTGTGGGAATAAAGGTCATGTGGTAGTATCATGCCCAGAAAAGCCGGAAAACTTCAGGGCCTGAGGGTGATGGGAAATATCCTGTCAGGCCTGAAGTCAGAATTTCCCAAGAAGACTTTTATCATTCCGGTGACCTTGAAGATCCTCGGTCAAACTGTCAAGACTGAGGCATTTGTGGACAGTGGGGCCGACGGGGTTTTTATGGACCGCCAATTCGCCCTGAAACACTCTGTTCCCTTAGTACCCTTGGCATCGGAAATTGAGATTTGTGGGTTAAACGGGGAACCATTATCCCAAGGTAAAATTACCTCTTGCACTAGCCAGATTTCTTTGTTTATTGGAGCCACACACTCTGAAAAATTGTCCTTTTATGTGACTGTCTGTACTTTTGCCCCATTGGTGTTGGGGTTACCCTGGTTAAGGGCCCACAATCCTCAATTTGACTGGGTCTCTGGGGAGATTCTTAATTGGGGTACTGATTGTTTCAGGAGTTGCTTGAGCCTTCCAGTCAGGCTCTCGCAGCTAAGTTTGCCAGGATTGCCAGGGTGTTATGTAGATTTTGCGGACGTGTTCTCCAAAAAAGTTGCAGAGGTACTACCTCCCCATCGCCCCTATGACTGTGCCATTGATTTGTTGCCAAATGCTAAGCTTCCCAAGAGCAGGTTGTACTCCCTGTCACGTCCTGAGACTCAGGCTATGGCAGAGTACATTCAGGAGAACTTGGCTAAGGGATTTATCAGACCTTCACAGTCTCCAGTTGGGTCGGGGTTCTTCTTCGTGGGTAAAAAGGACGGTTCGTTGCGACCCTGCATCGACTTCAGGGAATTGAACCGTATCACGATTAAAAACTCATACCCACTGCCTCTCATTTCGGTCTTGTTTGACCAGCTTCGTACTGCCACCATTTTTTCTAAGATTGACCTACGCGGTGCGTACAATCTAATCCGAATAAGAGAGGGGGATGAATGGAAGACTGCCTTTAATACCCACTCAGGGCATTATGAATATTTGGTGATGCCTTTTGGGCTCTGTAATGCCCCGGCAGTCTTCCAGGATTTCATGAATGATGTGCTCAGGGAATATTTGGATAGATTCTTAGTTGTATACTTAGATGACATCCTAATCTTCTCCCATTCCCTGGAGGAACATCGGAAGCATGTACGCTTAGTCCTCCAGAAACTCAGAGACCACCGGCTTGGGGCGAAGCTGGAGAAGTGCGAATTTGAAGTTCAGCAAATCGCATTTCTAGGATATATTATCTCCCCAGAAGGTTTCCAAATGGAGGGTTCCAAGGTACAGGCAGTCCTGGATTGGGTGCAGCCCACTAGTTTGAAGGCGCTTCAGCGTTTCCTGGGCTTTGCGAATTTTTATAGACGATTTATCGCTGGATTTTCGTCTATAGTGGCGCCCTTGGTGGCACTCACTAAGAAAGGGGCGGATGTTGCTCACTGGTCTTGTGAGGCTAAAGCGGCTTTTGCCCGTCTCAAAAGGGCATTTGTTTCGGCCAAGGTGCTGCGACACCCAGATCCAGAGCGTCCTTTTGTGGTGGAGGTGGATGCCTCTGAGATGGGTATTGGGGCAGTGCTTTCTCAGATGGGAGTGTCTGATAATCGCCTTCATCCCTGTGCTTACTTTTCCCGTAAATTTTCGCCTGCCGAGATGAATTATGACGTGGGTAACCGGGAATTGTTGGCTATTAAGGATGCACTCGAGGAGTGGAGACACTGGCTTGAGGGGGCTAAGTTTGTGGTCTCAATTCTCACTGACCATAAGAATCTGGCATATTTAGAGTCAGCGAAGCGTCTCAATGCCAGGCAGGCACGATGGGCTTTGTTTTTTGCTCGCTTTAATTTTTTGATAACATATCGCCCTGGGTCAAAAAACATCAAGGCTGATGCGCTCTCGCGGAGTTTTGCTCCAATCCAGGAGACCACCGAGGAGCCGTTGCCCATTGTTTCCCCATCATGTATTAAAGTGGGCATTACCCAGGACCTCTTATCATTAGTCCTTAGAGCACAGGAGCAGGCTCCTCCAGACCTTCCGGTAGGTCTTTTGTTTGTGCCTCCTAGGTTAAGACAGCGAGTGTTCCTGGAATTCCATGCCAAGAAGTCGGCAGGTCACCCGGGTATTGCCAGAACTCGGGAGTTGCTATCTAGGGCGGTGTGGTGGCCCTCGGTGGCTAAGGATGTGGATCAGTGGGTTCGGGCATGTGACATCTGTGCCCGAAATAAGACTCCTAGAGGGGTTCCTGTTGGCCCATTACATCCACTCTCTATCCCATCTAAGCCATGGACCCACATTTCAATGGATTTTGTGGTGGACTTGCCCAAATCCTCGGGGATGACAGCCATCTGGGTTGTCGTTGACAGGTTTTCGAAGATGGCGCACTTCGTTCCACTGGTTGGGCTGCCATCAGCCAGACGCCTGTCTGAATTATTTATGCTGCATGTTGTGCGTCTCCACGGGTTGCCACTTGATGTGGTCTCTGACCGCGGATCCCAGTTTGTGGCCAAATTCTGGAGGGCATTTTGTTCCGATCTCCAGATTTCTGTCAGCTTGTCGTCAGGCTACCATCCGCAGTCTAATGGGCAGACTGAAAGGGTGAACCAGTCCTTGGAGCAGTTCCTCAGGTGTTATGTCTCCAAGTGTCAGACTGACTGGGTTGCTCATCTGTCCATGGCGGAGTTTGCCTATAACAACGCGGCTCACTCTGCTACAGGGATCTCTCCCTTCCTTTGTGTGTATGGGCATCATCCTAAGGCCAATTCTTTTGACCCCCTGGACTCCACGCCTGGTGGTTCCTCTGTGGTTTCGGTCCTTAGAGGTATTTGGCGGAAAGTGAAGAAAGCCCTTGTGTCTGTGTCATTAGTGACCAAAAGGGTTTTTGATAAGCGGAAAAGACCCTGCAGCTTCAAATTAGGAGACTTCGTCTGGTTGTCTACCAAGAATTTGAAGTTGAGACAGCCATCTCATAAGTTAGGGCCCCGGTTCATCGGCCCTTATAAGATCACCAGGGTTATCAATCCGGTGGCATTTCAGTTAGATCTGCCCCGTTCTTTGGGTATCAATAAAACATTTCATTGTTCCCTTTTAAAACGGGCGATTAGTAATCCTTCTTCCAGTGGAAGACCTTCCCCTCTTCTGATACGTGGCCAGAGGGAGTTTGTTGTTGAAAGGATTCTTGACTCCAAGGTGGTTCGGGGTCGGCTGTCATTTTTGGTGCACTGGAAGGGGTATGGCCCGGAGGAGCGGTCGTGGGTGCGCAGTTGTGATCTTCATGCCCCCAGACTGATACGCTCTTTCTTCTCGCAGTTCCCCGATAAACCCGGTGGTAGGGGTTCTTTGACCCCTCGTCAGAGGGGGGGTACTGTTAGGGTCTCCTGCCCTGTGCTGCCACGTCGTCATGGCAACCGGGAGACAAGTGCTAGTGGTGTAACCTGAGCGCAGCTGATACTCCGGTTTGGGTCTTTTGCTGTGCAGTGGTTATAGGCTCTGTGCACGGCAGGGGATCCGGTGCTGGTTTTTGTGCTCACAGTCTGTGAGGTCTGAGTGGGGCGTGGACAGCACCTGCTTTATAAGGCCTCTTTTCAGGGTAAGCAGATGCTGCTGAATCTTTGTTGGTTAGTCAGTTCATGAAAGTTAGCCAGTACTGTGTAGCTTTGTATTTGTTTGTTGCTTACTGCAAATAGGCCTGGGGATTTGGTATTACACTCTGCCAATCCAGACCTAGCAGTAAGACTGGAGTCAGTCGTTTAGCTTGCTGGGGTTCTGTTACTACTCTGTGAACTTAGCAAGTTTGCGGCTGTATTCTAAGACTTGCCTGTCTAATCCTGTCTCACTGTGCTAGGTGTCAGGGGTCAGTTTAGTGGCAGTAAGCTAAAACCTGTGCACTGCAAGTGAGAATTAGGATTGTGGAGATTCTCCTTGTGTCTATCATTCCATCTCTGACCAAGGAGTTTACTGCCACACCCGTTGGTAACCCTTTAGGGTTTTGCTGTTGCCCTTAGCAACAGCATTTCGGGTTCTCTACGTATTAAAACACAACATCTTGCTTTTCCATCTGAGCAGTTCTAATACAAGGGAGATACCCAGTTCCTTAGCCTCTGGGCTTCTCTGTTCACTTTGTGTGTATTTTGTTACCCTATCACCTTCTGTGTACATTATGTCATATCCCCCAGTTTGTCTGTGAGTCCATCTGTTTTGCATAACAGTTCAAACACCAGTACATTCCTGCAGACACTGGAGTGCATAACAGTTCTGACACCAGTACTTTCCTGCAGGCACTGGTGTGCATAACATCCACATAGATGATGTCTACACCAAAGTTCTGATGACTGGCTTGCTTATTAATTAGGTTCATACCAGCACTGCCCACATAATTTTAAATTTAGGTACAAATAACCACATCATTTCTACTGTATAATAGTTACCAGAAATATGGCATTCTCACAAGAATCTCCATTATTTAAGCTAAAAAGCAAAAATATGAGTTCAAACATGACTGCAATGTAATGTGGTATTAGTTAGATACCTCATTTCACCAGAACCATATATCCTATCAATTTCCAAATCGCACATAACCTGTATATAGACTTCACATTTTTCTATGATTTTGGAGGCACCTGCTGTTGTGGAAATATAACTTTTAAGTAAAAAATTGATAACATATGGTTTTATCTTTGATCATGTTTATGTGCAGTGGCACCTCGTGATTAGGCACCTGAGTGCTTGCTCTTTCTGTGTTTGGTGCAATTACACATCTCTAGATACAGCCACTGACAAATGGCTTTGTTAACCATTCTGTCTAGTTAATTGATGTCCTGGTCACAAGATCATAAGAGATGTACATTTTAATTGAAAATGCACAGAACCACTTCTGGTTTCCTGCATGTGATTAACATGCTAGAAAAAACCTTTACTGGGCTCTTCATTCAATTGACTTTCCAAAACATTAGTATATATATATATATATATATATATATATATACACATACACAGTGATCTTTTGAGCATTAATAGTATTATCTATATATTAACAGCAGAAGAATTACTTTTATGAGTGACATATTTCTATGACGCTATAGTCTGAGCAGGGCTATGTCTGTACCAAGGTCTTGGTTTGTAGATTTGCAGAAAAATATTGGCGTTTGTTGCTTAGTTTCGGAGTAATATGGCAAAAAGTCAGCTTGCCATTTACAATGCATCACCATTGTGCTCTGGAAAATGTGACAGTTGGTGAACTCTCCATGTGCACATGCTGGGTGACCTGGAACATGTGACCTGCTGGGTTGTCTGAAAACTTTGACAGTTATTTACAGCCACCCACTAAGAAGGGATTTTTCTAAATTTGACTCCTAAGGGGGTGCAAAGGGGTAAAATGTTCCACCCAGTACACCTTTGACCGGTTGAAACTGGGCACATCAGGTAGTTATTATTAATGGTGATATTTCCTTCAATGCCTTAACATGCTTATATCTCTACATCAACATCTTGGCCCATAAATCCTGTGCTTCCATGTTAATCCAGTTGCAACTAGATAATGGTAGCCAAGAGATGTCACAAAATAGCATTTGTGTTGCAAATTTGCAGCTCTTGGTTTGTGAATGACTCTTTCTGGTCACCTTATGTGATCTGTTTACTGCAATCATGATAAGGCCAGGTTGCCAAGTTTCATAAATGAGATGCCCATTGCATCCCTAATACCAGAACAAATGTGAAATCCAAAAAAAGGACACTACAGTATCAGCGTGTTCATCTGCGCATATTAATATAACTACTTAGGGTTGTCTGCTTTGGTCTGTGCACTGCAATGTGTAATTTCATTGTCAGTGCAAATTATTGTGCTGACCCAACATTCCATGGTCTTTCAAAGAACAGAATTGTAAATCATTGTTCCTATCACACATGTGAGCCGTAGTCAGGGCCAGACTGCCCATCTGGCACTTCTGGCAAAGCCAGCAGGGCTGATTTGTCTCGTGGGCTGGTCCAGTCACACAGAGAGCCAGGACGGCCGCATGCAGCGCAGTTTCCGCTCCCTTTTTGCTCTCCTGCCCCACCTGAAGTGCCAATTTCAAATAAATATGAGGGCGTACTGCGAATCCACACCCCCTGACTCACGGTACGCCCCTATAAGCAGTGTCCGTGCACCCCTTTCACGTGCGTACATGAACACAAATGCCATGACTGAAAAGCGTCCCCAGTCCGTCCCTGGCAGCAATGCTTGTCATAGTGAGGAATGAACCTTATGACAAGTGTATTTTAAAGTATGCCCACAGTGAACGCACTGCGGACTACACTCACATGTAAACTGGCAGTAAAAAGACAATTTGAGCTGCTTAGAAGCAATTTGAGCTGCTTAGTTAGAAGCTGCTTAATCATCATAATTGTCAAATTTACTATTTTATAAATGGAAAATGTATTTTGCATTATCTTTATTTGTTGCTTCTAAATGTTTTTTTATTCTATTTTCCTTCCTGCAAAATAGAAAATAATAATATTTAAGAGGCAATTATAATGCCCAAGCCTTGTGTATTTATTTTGCAGAGAGAGAATATTTTCTAATGTCTTCAAGAAAGGAAGACAGAATGTCTAAAGCAATGGGATATGTTTAGAATAATTCTTCAAATGTTGTGCTTCAGCAAAGTACTAATGAGGAATAAAGATATCTGGTAATAAAAAAATAAAACTTTTCATTATATAGTATAGAATATGAACTTGCAAAAACGTAAATTCAGAAGTCACATGTAAATAAAATAAAAACTAAAGTCGATTGCAGAACAGTGAATATTGGCCCTCATTCCGAGTTGATCGGTCGCAAGGCGAATTTAGCAGAGTTACACACGCTAAGCCTACGCCTACTGGGAGTGTATCTTAGCATCTTAAAATTGCGACCGATGTATTCGCAATATTGCGATCACAAACTACTTAGCAGTTTCTGAGTAGCTCCAGACTTACTCTGCCAGTGCGATCAGTTCAGTGCTTGTCGTTCCTGGTTTGACGTCACAAACACACCCAGCGTTCGCCCAACCACTCCCCCGTTTCTCCGGCCACTCCTGCGTTTTTTCCGGAAACGGTAGCGTTTTCAGCCACACGCCCATAAAACGCCGTGTTTCCGCCCAGTAACACCCATTTCCTGTCAATCACATTACGATCGCCGGAGCGAGGAAAAAGCCGTGAGTAAAAATACTATCTTCATAGCAAAGATACTTGGCGCAGTCGCAGTGCGAATATTGCGCATGCGCACTATGCGGAATTTCACTGCGATGCGATGAAAAATACCGAGCGAACGACTCGGAATGAGGGCCCTTGTTTTTAAAAAATTTTTATTGAAAATAATGGGGAAAAAAAGTTACAACATCAAAATAAGTTGCAACACCTAGGAAAGCATTTTTATAAAGTGCCTCCTCCCCCTAGAGGGAGTACTGAGGACTGCTGCATCCATTAATACAGACCAATTAATACAGACCAATTGCTGGGTTGGTGACGCGCTAGTGACGCGGCAGGGGCGGCGCTGGGAGATCACATGATCTCCCAGCGCCGCCCTCCCGATGCACTGTGAATGGGAGCCGTGTCGCCTCGACACGGCTCCCGTTCACACTAGACAGCTAGCCGGGTTGAACACGTGTTCAACCCGGCTAGCTACCAGGGTAGGATTCCCGGATCACTTGATCCGGGAATTTGCTGGGGGACCCGTTTCCACTAGGGAAAAACACGGGTAAATACGCGCCCCCGCGCATTTACCCGTGTTTAAAAGAGCTAGTGGAAAAGGGGTATTATAAGCCAACCATTCAGCGCGGGGGCTAGTCACAAGCCGCTTAATGATAATTGCTTGTGTTTGGACTGCTGCTCACTCCACCTTGCGATTTCCGCTAATGCTGAAAGAGAATAAAACTTTGGGGAAAAATGGCTGAAGTGAGCTACAGGGAGTAGAAACCTTAGGACAGTATTTTTCATGGTGGTATTTTAAAAACAAAGGGAAACCATATTTGGCTTTGTTTTTATCTCCATAGTTATATTTCTTAAGTGTTGGTGCGGTCCTTGCGATAAAGGACTGTCACAGCAAGAAGATTTCAAACATCTTTTGTATTTGCAAAAGATGTTTGAATGCTTTGTTCATGCACCAGTGCTGACTGGAGAAGCGGCCGGGTGGAGCAGAGAAGAGGGAGACGGCTGGAGAGAGCAGGAACCACTAGAGATGCAGCATTGATGGGCAGAGGAGAGAAGTAGTGAGAGAAGACCTCTTCTCTGCTCTTCTTAGTTTGTGCAGATAAGAAAACATATAACTCCATTTCTTTTTACCGAATCATACATGTTATATGTTAAATGTTGTAAGTCAATTTTATGTGCAACAAATGCATTCACTATTAGGCATCAATTAACCTGCAAAATCATCATTACTTTACACCTAACCTGATAACCCATAATACAGCTATGTAACGTGTTTGCATTTGGATGAACACACCCTTACTGTACTTGGTCTCCATGAGAACACTTGTTCCCAACCCAGTTCTTGTCAAAAGGATCTCTACATGGTTGCGTGTGAGGTTTGCAGTCTGTGCATGCACAGTATAAATGCACAAAGGATGCACTACACAAACTGGCATAGTGTCATGATCTGGGGCTCAGCGCCTCAATACTCACCACAATGCTGCCTGGGCTCTCCCTCAGCTCTGCTGCTGCTTACTAGCTTCCTGAGTCCTCTTCAGTGTTCTGACCCACTAGTTTTTCACGCTTGCCGCCACCAGCTCTGGTGCATGGGCACCATTATATTGGAAATTACTGCGCTTTCACCATTAGGAATTGGCTCTTCACTCAGCTGACTCTGGTGGCCAATGAAAGACCAGCAGTCCTTGTTTAAACCTTTCCTGGATAACTATCCAGTTGCCAGTACAACATAATTTCTACAGGGTGTCTTCCTGGTCCAGCGGATTTCAGTATATTCTCATACAGTGTCACTGCTAGCATTACTGGTTCCAGCTTTGTTATTCCAATACGCATTACCGGCCCCAGCCCAGTTAATCCAGTATGCATTACCGGTTCCAGCCCGGTTACTTTGATACTCATAACTGGTCCCAGCTTGGTTACTCTATGTGTATTACTAGTTCCAGCCAGGTTACTCTATATGCTCTACCGTTCCCAGTCTGTTTACTTTGATACACATTGCCAGTCCCAGCCCGATTCCTTATAACCACCAGTGGTTCCAGTCCGTTTAGCGGACATATTACCGCTTCCAGCCCAGTTACCTACTGTAATACTAGAACCCATATAGCTGATTTCAATCCAGCCCGCTTCATAAACTCTAGTCATACTGTAGCATGCACTCTGCATCAACTTCTTACTCTTTATCGTCCTCTCTCTGTTTTTCTCACCACATCTCTCTCTCTCTCTCTCTCTCTCTCTCTCTCTCTCTTTCTCTCTCTCCCCCTCTATCTCTTCACTATTTTTTCCTCACTCCTTTTCCCACGTGTTCCTCTGTCTCCTGTATACTTTATCAGTGGAAAAAAATGGCAGAAATGAAAAGTCCAATACAAGTTCAAATAAATATATACTTATGAGTTTACAGTTGTATGCCACCGACAAATGCACAATACAAACACACACACACACACACACACACACACACACACACACACACACACACACACACACACACACACACACGTAGATAGATAGATAGATAGATAGATAGATAGATAGATAGATAGATAGATAGATAGATAGATAGATAGATAATCTCACAGTTTCAGACTGAGACCACAAGGACTGGAGGATTCAATTTGGGCCTATGACATGTATCCATTAGGACCAGCACTGGAGGAAAGTTTATACAATGGTTGAGTGCTTGGACACTGTCAAGGTGGTTCTGCCATATTTATCAACTGTCATACTGGAGGGAAGTCTGTACACCAGTAGAGTGTTTGACATTAACAAAATGATTTTGCCACATCAACATCTGAGCCGGTCTAAACGGACTTTCAAGCATCAAAATAGAGGCTGTAAGTTTAGGATTAACTGCAGTGTCCACAGGAGAAGAATTCTCTTCATTTTCATCTACTATTTGATTTTTTTTTTAAAACCCTGAAGTCCCAATTGATGAAATGCGTTGGTTGATTATCATTAGTCCTTATTGGACTGACTCAAGCTTAACTGATCTCCCCAGAAATGGGCTATTAACAGGTTAAAATGCACAAAAGGCTATACCATTTATACAATTCAATTTGAAATGCTTTAAGTATATTGTTATTACTAATTTATTTGTTATATGTTATTAGTGCAATGCTGACAGTAAATATTAATCAGCATTAGTCAGGACCTAGTTACACAATATATTATATATAACAGTATATATATATATAACAGTATATATATATATATATATATATATATATATTTCCGAAGCCAAGCTTTCCATACAACCCAAGGGCCAAAATTCTTTGCGTGTGCTGTTAAACAGGCAGCTTTGTTATTGATCTGTATTTGCCAGCAGCTGTCTTTGTTAAACACATCCTTGTTTGTATGCTTTACTTGGCCGGCTAGATGGAGCTCTGCTAAGGCTGCTGAACAAATATAGCAGATGCAGTTTTCACCACTCTCTTTTATTGCTTCCACTTGTTTCATTATTATTGTTGTTTTCTGCAGCGGGGTACACTGGTATGCCGCAGGGAATAACATCGGGGTGTGGCGTTGGCTCTTGATCCGTGGCACCAACAGGCTAAAAACTTTGACTGTTCCCAGGAAGCACTGCACCGCCTCCTCTATGTAACCCCTCCTCCGTGCACAGGAGCTCAGTTTTAAAGTTGGTGCCTGCAGTGCAGGTCACTAACAGAGGGGACTGCCTGAGGTAGCCCTGAAGACTTTGAAAAATGAAGAAAGCTTTTACTATGCTGACTGAGCCGCAGTACTTCTACGTCTGGAAGACATGCCGTGCTGCGGCTCCATCACCTCCCCTTTGCGGCGCTGTATACTCCCGCGGCCTGGTTCCCGGGTACTTACAGCGGAGACGCACCTGTATTTTGGCATGCCGCCGCTGCATCATATCCAGGATCGCGTGGCCGCAGGACTTGGGTAGGAGGTAAGAGAGTCCCCCAGGGGAACCCGCCGGGTACAAATCGCGATTCGTGCGCGGCCCATGGGAGATGGACTGAGCGGCTGGCATGGACACTGTACTGTTCAGGGACCCCACTATATCCACCAGGGCAGTAAACAGAGCACAGTCATATATTTTAGGCTCCACTAAGTACCGGTAGTGAAGTCCAGCACTGTGGGGATAGAGCGCTGCCTGTAGCCCCTCCCCCCAGCTCCGGGCGCCATCCACTGCAGATGTTTCCGCCCTGGAGCTGTTTTCACTTTCCCCTCACTCCCTGCTGAGACCTGGCGCCATTTTTAGCTAAGAGACGCTCTCTATGGGATTGCTGGGTGCTGTCTCCTCTGTATAGCCGCCTGTTCCAGTGCCGTGCTTATACAGGACACTTGAGTATTCTACCTGTCATTTGACTGTGTTAGTTAAGAAATAAGTGTGTTGCTGACAGAACAGGTGGTACAAATATTCTGTGATATACATCCAGTTCTACTGTGCATTGTTTTATCTCTCTGCATATATATAACTGCTGTTGTATGTAAATTGCCTGTCCAGTGCAGTATTATTGTTGTGTACATTATTCCTGCATTGTGTTTGTGACTGAGTTTGCCATATAGCTACTGTGTGTGCTCTCCTTTTCAAGTGTATCACACCCTTGCAATCAGTATATTCTAAACCCTGTGAGGAAAAGTGCATCAGGGTCCACATTTATTTGAATATAAATATACATATATAGTGCTACACAGTCTATACATCTCAGTGTATCTTTTCTGTGTATTTTCAGTAGAGATGAGCGCCTGAAATTTTTCGGGTTTTGTGTTTTGGTTTTGGGTTCGGTTCCGCGGCCGTGTTTTGGGTTCGAACGCGTTTTGGCAAAACCTCACCGAATTTTTTTTGTCGGATTCGGGTGTGTTTTGGATTCGGGTGTTTTTTTCCAAAAACACTAAAAAACAGCTTAAATCATAGAATTTGGGGGTCATTTTGATCCCAAAGTATTATTAACCTCAAAAACCATAATTTACACTCATTTTCAGTCTATTCTGAATACCTCACACCTCACAATATTATTTTTAGTCCTAAAATTTGCACCGAGGTCGCTGTGTGAGTAAGATAAGCGACCCTAGTGGCCGACACAAACACCGGGCCCATCTAGGAGTGGCACTGCAGTGTCACGCAGGATGTCCCTTCCAAAAAACCCTCCCCAAACAGCACATGACGCAAAGAAAAAAAGAGGCGCAATGAGGTAGCTGTGTGAGTAAGATTAGCGACCCTAGTGGCCGACACAAACACCGGGCCCATCTAGGAGTGGCACTGCAGTGTCACGCAGGATGGCCCTTCCAAAAAACCCTCCCCAAACAGCACATGACGCAAAGAAAAAAAGAGGCGCAATGAGGTAGCTGTGTGAGTAAGATTAGCGACCCTAGTGGCCGACACAAACACCGGGCCCATCTAGGAGTGGCACTGCAGTGTCACGCAGGATGTCCCTTCCAAAAAACCCTCCCCAAACAGCACATGACGCAAAGAAAAAAAGAGGCGCAATGAGGTAGCTGACTGTGTGAGTAAGATTAGCGACCCTAGTGGCCGACACAAACACCGGGCCCATCTAGGAGTGGCACTGCAGTGTCACGCAGGATGTCCCTTCCAAAAAACCCTCCCCAAACAGCACATGACGCAAAGAAAAAAAGAGGCGCAATGAGGTAGCTGTGTGAGTAAGATTAGCGACCCTAGTGGCCGACACAAACACCGGGCCCATCTAGGAGTGGCACTGCAGTGTCACGCAGGATGGCCCTTCCAAAAAACCCTCCCCAAACAGCACATGACGCAAAGAAAAAAAGAGGCGCAATGAGGTAGCTGTGTGAGTAAGATTAGCGACCCTAGTGGCCGACACAAACACCGGGCACATCTAGGAGTGGCACTGCAGTGTCACGCAGGATGTCCCTTCCAAAAAACCCTCCCCAAACAGCACATGACGCAAAGAAAAAAAGAGGCGCAATGAGGTAGCTGACTGTGTGAGTAAGATTAGCGACCCTAGTGGCCGACACAAACACCGGGCCCATCTAGGAGTGGCACTGCAGTGTCACGCAGGATGTCCCTTCCAAAAAACCCTCCCCAAACAGCACATGACGCAAAGAAAAAAAGAGGCGCAATGAGGTAGCTGACTGTGTGAGTAAGATTAGCGACCCTAGTGGCCGACACAAACACCGGGCCCATCTAGGAGTGGCACTGCAGTGTCACGCAGGATGTCCCTTCCAAAAAACCCTCCCCAAACAGCACATGACGCAAAGAAAAAAAGAGGCGCAATGAGGTAGCTGACTGTGTGAGTAAGATTAGCGACCCTAGTGGCCGACACAAACACCGGGCCCATCTAGGAGTGGCACTGCAGTGTCACGCAGGATGTCCCTTCCAAAAAACCCTCCCCAAACAGCACATGACGCAAAGAAAAAAAGAGGCGCAATGAGGTAGCTGACTGTGTGAGTAAGATTAGCGACCCTAGTGGCCGACACAAACACCGGGCCCATCTAGGAGTGGCACTGCAGTGTCACGCAGGATGTCCCTTCCAAAAAACCCTCCCCAATCAGCACATGATGCAAAGAAAAAGAAAAGAAAAAAGAGGTGCAAGATGGAATTGTCCTTGGGCCCTCCCACCCACCCTTATGTTGTATAAACAAAACAGGACATGCACACTTTAACCAACCCATCATTTCAGTGACAGGGTCTGCCACACGACTGTGACTGATATGACGGGTTGGTTTGGACCCCCCCCAAAAAAGAAGCAATTAATCTCTCCTTGCACAAACTGGCTCTACAGAGGCAAGATGTCCACCTCATCTTCACCCTCCGATATATCACCGTGTACATCCCCCTCCTCACAGATTATCAATTCGTCCCCACTGGAATCCACCATCTCAGCTCCCTGTGTACTTTGTGGAGGCAATTGCTGCTGGTCAATGTCTCCGCGGAGGAATTGATTATAATTCATTTTAATGAACATCATCTTCTCCACATTTTCTGGATGTAACCTCGTACGCCGATTGCTGACAAGGTGAGCGGCGGCACTAAACACTCTTTCGGAGTACACACTTGTGGGAGGGCAACTTAGGTAGAATAAAGCCAGTTTGTGCAAGGGCCTCCAAATTGCCTCTTTTTCCTGCCAGTATAAGTACGGACTGTGTGACGTGCCTACTTGGATGCGGTCACTCATATAATCCTCCACCATTCTATCAATGTTGAGAGAATCATATGCAGTGACAGTAGACGACATGTCCGTAATCGTTGTCAGGTCCTTCAGTCCGGACCAGATGTCAGCATCAGCAGTCGCTCCAGACTGCCCTGCATCACCGCCAGCGGGTGGGCTCGGAATTCTGAGCCTTTTCCTCGCACCCCCAGTTGCGGGAGAATGTGAAGGAGGAGATGTTGACAGGTCGCGTTCCGCTTGACTTGACAATTTTGTCACCAGCAGGTCTTTCAACCCCAGCAGACCTGTGTCTGCCGGAAAGAGAGATCCAAGGTAGGCTTTAAATCTAGGATCGAGCACGGTGGCCAAAATGTAGTGCTCTGATTTCAACAGATTGACCACCCGTGAATCCTTGTTAAGCGAATTAAGGGCTGCATCCACAAGTCCCACATGCCTAGCGGAATCGCTCCCTTTTAGCTCCTTCTTCAATGCCTCCAGCTTCTTCTGCAAAAGCCTGATGAGGGGAATGACCTGACTCAGGCTGGCAGTGTCTGAACTGACTTCACGTGTGGCAAGTTCAAAGGGCATCAGAACCTTGCACAACGTTGAAATCATTCTCCACTGCACTTGAGACAGGTGCATTCCATCTCCTATATCGTGCTCAATTGTATAGGCTTGAATGGCCTTTTGCTGCTCCTCCAACCTCTGAAGCATATAGAGGGTTGAATTCCACCTCGTTACCACTTCTTGCTTCAGATGATGGCAGGGCAGGTTCAGTAGTTTTTGGTGGTGCTCCAGTCTTCTGTACGTGGTGCCTGTACGCCGAAAGTGTCCCGCAATTTTTCTGGCCACCGACAGCATCTCTTGCACGCCCCTGTCGTTTTTTAAAAAATTCTGCACCACCAAATTCAAGGTATGTGCAAAACATGGGACGTGCTGGAATTTGCCCATATTTAATGCACACACAATATTGCTGGCGTTGTCCGATGCCACAAATCCACAGGAGAGTCCAATTGGGGTAAGCCATTCCGCGATGATCTTCCTCAGTTGCCGTAAGAGGTTTTCAGCTGTGTGCGTATTCTGGAAAGCGGTGATACAAAGCGTAGCCTGCCTAGGAAAGAGTTGGCGTTTGCGAGATGCTGCTACTGGTGCCGCCGCTGCTGTTCTTGCGGCGGGAGTCCATACATCTACCCAGTGGGCTGTCACAGTCATATAGTCCTGACCCTGCCCTGCTCCACTTGTCCACATGTCCGTGGTTAAGTGGACATTGGGTACAACTGCATTTTTTAGGAGACTGGTGAGTCTTTTTCTGACGTCCGTGTACATTCACGGTATCGCCTGCCTAGAGAAGTGGAACCTAGATGGTATTTGGTAACGGGGGCACACTGCCTCAATAAATTGTCTAGTTCCCTGTGAACTAACGGCGGATACCGGACGCACGTCTAACACCAACATAGTTGTCAAGGACTCAGTTATCCGCTTTGCAGCAGGATGACTGCTGTGATATTTCATCTTCCTCGCAAAGGACTGTTGAACAGTCAATTGCTTACTGGAAGTAGTACAAGTGGGCTTACGACTTCCCCTCTGGGATGACCATCGACTCCCAGCGGCAACAACAGCAGCGCCAGCAGCAGTAGGCATTACACGCAAGGATGCATCGGAGGAATCCCAGGCAGGAGAGGACTCGTCAGACTTGCCAGTGACATGGCCTGCAGGACTATTGGCATTCCTGGGGAAGGAGGAAATTGACACTGAGGGAGTTGGTGGGGTGGTTTGCGTGAGCTTGGTTACAAGAGGAAGGGATTTACTGGTCAGTGGACTGCTTCCGCTGTCACCCAAAGTTTTTGAACTTGTCACTGACTTATTATGAATGCGCTGCAGGTGACGTATAAGGGAGGATGTTCCGAGGTGGTTAACGTCCTTACCCCTACTTATTACAGCTTGACAAAGGGAACACAAGCCGTTGTCCGCATTTCTGGTGAAATACCTCCACACCGAAGAGCTGATTTTTTTGGTATTTTCACCTAGCATGTCAACGGCCATATTCCTCCCACGGACAACAGGTGTCTCCCCGGGTGCCTGACTTAAACAAACCACCTCACCATCAGAATCCTCCTGGTCAATTTCCTCCCCAGCGCCAGCAACACCCATATCCTCCTCATCCTGGTGTACTTCAACACTGACATCTTCAATCTGACTATCAGGAACTGGACTGCGGGTGCTCCTTCCAGCACTTGCAGGGGGCGTGCAAATGGTGGAAGGCGCATGCTCTTCACGTCCAGTGTTGGTAAGGTCAGGCATCGCAACCGACACAATTGGACTCTCCTTGTGGATTTGGGATTTCAAAGAACGCACAGTTCTTTGCGGTGCTTTTGCCAGCTTGAGTCTTTTCAGTTTTCTAGCGAGAGGCTGAGTGCTTCCATCCTCATGTGAAGCTGAACCACTAGCCATGAACATAGGCCAGGGCCTCAGCCGTTCCTTGCCACTCCGTGTGGTAAATGGCATATTGGCAAGTTTACGCTTCTCCTCCGACAATTTTATTTTAGGTTTTGGAGTCCTTTTTTTACTGATATTTGGTGTTTTGGTTTTGACATGCTCTGTACTATGCCATTGGGCATCGGCCTTGGCAGACGACGTTGCTGGCATTTCATCGTCTCGGCCATGACTAGTGGCAGCAGCTTCAGCACGAGGTGGAAGTGGATCTTGATCTTTCCCTAATTTTGGAACCTCAACATTTTTGTTCTCCATATTTTAATAGGCACAACTAAAAGGCACCTCAGGTAAACAATGGAGATGGATGGATTGGATACTAGTATACAATTATGGACGGGCTGCCGAGTGCCGACACAGAGGTAGCCACAGCCGTGAACTACCGCACTGTACTGTGTCTGCTGCTAATATATAGACTGGTTGATAAAGAGATAGTATACTCGTAACTAGTATGTATGTATAAAGAAAGAAAAAAAACCACGGTTAGGTGGTATATACAATTATGGACGGGCTGCCGAGTGCCGACACAGAGGTAGCCACAGCCGTGAACTACCGCACTGTACTGTGTCTGCTGCTAATATATAGACTGGTTGATAAAGAGATAGTATACTCGTAACTAGTATGTATGTATAAAGAAAGAAAAAAAAACCACGGTTAGGTGGTATATACAATTATGGACGGGCTGCCGAGTGCCGACACAGAGGTAGCCACAGCCGTGAACTACCGCACTGTACTGTGTCTGCTGCTAATATATAGACTGGTTGATAAAGAGATAGTATACTCGTAACTAGTATGTATGTATAAAGAAAGAAAAAAAAACCACGGTTAGGTGGTATATACAATTATGGACGGGCTGCCGAGTGCCGACACAGAGGTAGCCACAGCCGTGAACTACCGCACTGTACTGTGTCTGCTGCTAATATATAGACTGGTTGATAAAGAGATAGTATACTCGTAACTAGTATGTATGTATAAAGAAAGAAAAAAAAACCACGGTTAGGTGGTATATACAATTATGGACGGGCTGCCGAGTGCCGACACAGAGGTAGCCACAGCCGTGAACTACCGCACTGTACTGTGTCTGCTGCTAATATATAGACTGGTTGATAAAGAGATAGTATACTCGTAACTAGTATGTATGTATAAAGAAAGAAAAAAAAACCACGGTTAGGTGGTATATACAATTATGGACGGGCTGCCGAGTGCCGACACAGAGGTAGCCACAGCCGTGAACTACCGCACTGTACTGTGTCTGCTGCTAATATATAGACTGGTTGATAAAGAGATAGTATACTCGTAACTAGTATGTATGTATAAAGAAAGAAAAAAAAACCACGGTTAGGTCACTGGTATATACAATTATGGACGGGCTGCCGAGTGCCGACACAGAGGTAGCCACAGCCGTGAACTACCGCACTGTACTGTGTCTGCTGCTAATATATAGACTGGTTGATAAAGAGATAGTATACTCGTAACTAGTATGTATGTATAAAGAAAGAAGAAAAAACCACGGTTAGGTGGTATATACAATTATGGACGGGCTGCCGAGTGCCGACACAGAGGTAGCCACAGCCGTGAACTACCGCACTGTACTGTGTCTGCTGCTAATATATAGACTGGTTGATAAAGAGATAGTATACTCGTAACTAGTATGTATGTATAAAGAAAGAAAAAAAAACCACGGTTAGGTGGTATATACAATTATGGACGGGCTGCCGAGTGCCGACACAGAGGTAGCCACAGCCGTGAACTACCGCACTGTACTGTGTCTGCTGCTAATATATAGACTGGTTGATAAAGAGATAGTATACTCGTAACTAGTATGTATGTATAAAGAAAGAAAAAAAAACCACGGTTAGGTGGTATATACAATTATGGACGGGCTGCCGAGTGCCGACACAGAGGTAGCCACAGCCGTGAACTACCGCACTGTACTGTGTCTGCTGCTAATATATAGACTGGTTGATAAAGAGATAGTATACTCGTAACTAGTATGTATGTATAAAGAAAGAAAAAAAAACCACGGTTAGGTCACTGGTATATACAATTATGGACGGGCTGCCGAGTGCCGACACAGAGGTAGCCACAGCCGTGAACTACCGCACTGTACTGTGTCTGCTGCTAATATAGACTGGTTGATAAAGAGATAGTATACTACTAATATTATATACTGGTGGTCAGGTCACTGGTCACTAGTCACACTGGCAGTGGCACTCCTGCAGCAAAAGTGTGCACTGTTTAATTTTAATATAATATTATGTACTCCTGGCTCCTGCTATAACCTATAACTGGCACTGCAGTAGTGCTCCCCAGTCTCCCCCACAATTATAAGCTGTGTGAGCTGAGCAGTCAGACAGATATATAATATATATAGATGATGCAGCACACTGGCCTGAGCCTGAGCAGTGCACACAGATATGGTATGTGACTGAGTCACTGTGTGCTGTGTATCGCTTTTTTCAGGCAGAGAACGGATTATAAATAAAAGTGGTGGTCACTGGTCACTATCAGCAAAACTCTGCACTGTACACTACTGAGTACTCCTAATGCTCCCCAAAATTAGTAAATCAAGTGTCTCTCTAATCTATTCTAATTCTAAACGGAGAGGACGCCAGCCACGTCCTCTCCCTATCAATCTCAATGCACGTGTGAAAATGGCGGCGACGCGCGGCTCCTTATATAGAATCCGAGTCTCGCGATAGAATCCGAGCCTCGCGAGAATCCGACAGCGTCATGATGACGTTCGGGCGCGCTCGGGTTAACCGAGCAAGGCGGGAAGATCCGAGTCGCTCGGACCCGTGAAAAAAAACATGAAGTTCTGGCGGGTTCGGATTCAGAGAAACCGAACCCGCTCATCTCTAATTTTCAGTCACCCCATACCGATTAATTTCTCTGTTTGTGTCCTGCTTTTATTAGCACATAAATCAGGGGATTGCGGTATTACTATTGTTTGGCTATATTGTACTGTGTGCCCCATCAGGCAGTGCTGCTTCCACAGATTTACCGAGAGGAGAACCTGCTGCTGGGGATGTGGGTACTGGGTCCCTTACATCTTCCACTCCACCTGTGGCCCCCATGGCCAACCAAAAGGCACCATGGGCCGCCTTTTCTTGTATGTTAAATATTTTGGTAACACGTCTTACGCCCCCTGTTTGACTGCCTGTGCCATTGCATCCACAAATTGTCCCTGTAGCTAACCCACCTTGGGCATACACACTATCTAACCAGATACAGGTTTTGAATAAATCCTTGGTTAAACAGCAGTCTACATCTCAGCCCTCTGGGGCTAAGGGGTCCTCTAAGCGTGTGATTTCCTTCTCTCAGTCCACTTATGTTTCAGATACTTCTTCTGATGAAGATGGGGCCTATACTGATCCGACTGTTTCTGACTCAGCGGACTCTGATGGGGAGCATGTACCTCAGGTTGATGTCCCTGAATTAGTGGAAGCTATCAAAATGGTTCTCCAGATTGATGATGAAGCTGATCCCACTACTGCATCAAAAAAGCCTGATAAATTAAAGCGTCAGAAGGTGGCAAAGGTAGTTTTTCCTCACTCTGACCTTTTAATTGACATACGTCAAGAGGCTTGGGTCTCCCCAGGAAAGAAGTTTGCCCTATCCAAGAAGATGTTGGCTCGTTTTCCTATCCCTGCGGAGTTGACTAACAAGTGGGAAACTCCACCGCCGGTCGACTCTCATGTTGCCCGGATTGTGGTTTCCCCTTCTCTGCCTGTCACCACTGTCACCTCCCTGAAGGAACCGACAGATAAGAGTGTGGAGGGATGCCTGAAGTGTATTTATTCCCTAACTGGGGCAATTTACAGGCCCACTATTGAGGCCTCCTGGGCTGCATTGATGCGTGGAATAGCTACCTCAGGATATTTCTGACATTGCCAAACAGTGTCTGTCTCATATTACCACCTCCTCCCATTATATTGAAGAGGCGTCCTCTGAGGCAGGTATTCTGGCTTCCAAAGCGTACACTACGTCTATTATGGCTCGCCGGATTCTATGGTTGCGGTCCTGGAAGGTGGACCTAGATTCTAAGAAAACGCTGGAGGTGCTCTCTTTTAAGGGAGACATCCTTTTTGGTGAAGAGCTTAATAAGATCGTGACTGACTTAGCCTCTGCTAAGGCTGCATGCCTTCCTAAAACTGTTCCTTCTGCTCCGAAAGCTAAAAGTACTACTTTGTGTTCCTTTCGGACCTCAGGTAAATCAAAGGGTCAGGGGTACTCGAGCAAGCCTTATACTTCCAAGACCGGTAAGCACAAATCTAAACAATCCCTGGCTGCCCATCAGCCTGTTTCCAAACAGGACAATCCTGCAGCATGACGGAGCGGGCCTCCCCCTGGGGGACCCCAGGGTGGGATGCCAACTCCTGCAGTTCACCCAGGTCTGGTTAAGGACCAATTCAGATGCGTGGGTGCAGGAAGTTGTCTCTCACGGGTACACAGTCTCTTTCAAGAGCCGTCCGCCTCACCAGTTCTGCGTAACGGTCATCCCATCGGACCCGTTGAAGGTGCAAGCTCTACACTTGGTTGTCCAATTCCTCCTGGAGACAGGAGTGGTGGTGCCGGTGCCTATCTCCCAAACAGGGAGGGGCTACTACTCGACCCTGTTTCTAGTACCGAAACCCAATGGGTCTTTCCGGCCTATTCTCAACCTCAAGTCACTGAACAAGTTTGTGAGAGTTTCCAGTTTCCAAATGGAAACACTGCGCTCCATTGTACTGGCCATGGAACCTGGGGACTACATGGTATCCCTGGATATACGGGATGCTTACCTGCATATGCCTATTGCCATTTTGCATCAGCAATATCTGCGGTGTGCTATTGGCAACCTACATGATCAATTCAGGGCTCTGCCGTTTGGACTGACTACGGCCCCTCAGATTTTCACCAAGGTCATGGCCATGATGACAGCTCATCTCCGTCAACAGGGAATCAGGATCCTGCCGTAGCTTGACGACCTGCTGATCCTGGCAAGATCCCAAGATGTCCTCCTGAGTCATCTCCAGCTGACGGTGCAATTCCTCACAGCCCACGGATGGCTGATCAATTGGAAAAAGTCCTCCTTGGTTCCTGCGTGGTGCATGGTTCACCTAGGGGCCCTGCTGGATACAAACAGCCAGAGGCTGTTTCTGTCTCCAGAGAAGGTCCTGAGGCAGGTGAGAAAGGATTAAAGCGCTAAAATGGTCAAATATGAGAGCAAAAGGTCACATGAAAATGCACATTTATTTGGATAAAAATGAACTTTAAAAAATGGTTAAAAAATTGTAACACTGTAGGAAATAGATATAATAGGGGACACAATGAAGTGTCCAATCGTTGTGTCACTCTCAGTCCTGATATAAATGCATAGACAGTTCACACCTGTTCCAATAAAGCAGTCCCTTAATTGATATGCTCAAGGTATCCCGTCAATGTTCCATCAAGTAATATAGTTACCACCAGCGGTTGTCCAAGGTGTTTAAGCGGATAGGCATCCGCAACGGCTTGTCCCTTGTTGAGCTGTGGATGATGGATGATCTTCAAACGGGTCCGCAAAATGAGCCAGTAGTGGGGACCTGGTCCAGGTGGAGAGTCTTCAGGAATGGATAGTTGATGTTAGGCACACACAGCACCAATCGCCAACGCGTTTCGTTGCGATCACGCAACTTTTTCAAGGTAATAGAGGTGCTGCTATCCAGGGTTTTTATACCCTTTACAAAATGGTTGCTCATTTGCATATGTGATTGACAGTGACCGAGTACTCTCATTATGTGACCAAAATGACAGACAAACAATTTAGATTATTAAATAAACAACAAATGATAAATAGTAGATATAGTGCACTTTGTTTTTTATACAATTATGGTTTAATCAATAGTAAGGATCAAATCACGTGACTTCTATAATTCAAAAGGGAAAAAGGGATAAAATAAAGCCCGGAATAAAGTGCAAAGGATCTCCCATTAGTCCTATATGAAAGTGGCTCAGGGTCCTATCCATGTATTATATAAGATCAGCCAGCATAAATAAAAACAGGTGAGTTTTAGCACTTACTAAGAGACTGACACCTGTGGATTGAGTTCCACGTCATTAGTCTGTGGCCGGGAGTCCGGGTGGCGAGGACACGTGGGCGTCCCCACTGTGCGCGTCACTGGGACTCACGTATAGTATAAGAGTCGCGCCCAATTGACGCGACCGTCGGGTTTTGCTTACATCAGATAGGTGGAAGCGGCGGGGATTGGTCCGCTATCCGGCCGTAGCTATGGTGACGAGTGGGCGTGTAGGTTACCATAGCAGCGGACAACGCAGTGCGCGCTACCAGGGTAACACATAACGCACTGTCCACCGCTATAGCAAACAAAGTGCATATTGAAAAACATATATATAATCAATAATTGTGTATGTTGTAAAGTGCTCACTGTGAATGTAGTGAGTGAAGTGGATAAAGCAATAAAAAGAAAGGGCCACAAAAGCATTTCCTAATAAAAAGTGATGTCTGTAAAGAATAATGGAAAATGCTGATAATGATAAACAGTAGATAATAACAGCAAATTTATCCTAGTAGCAAAACATTTGGAAAATCAAATGTGTATAAGTAGAGTACATATATAATAAATGCATAGAATAAATAACACACAGAGAAAATAATGATGACAGTAATACTTGTTATAATAAGAAATTAAACAAAAAGTTTTTCTTTGTGATAAACAGTTATGTATGGATATAACACCATACTAGAGTATTTGGCTGAGAAGACGGGGGAGCTGAAGGGATCATAGAACTGGATTCAGTTCTACCTGTTCATTAAGGCCAGAGGGGTATATCGTATTAAGCCTAAACATCCAGTAAAGCTCTTGTTTACATAATAATTTATACCGATCCCCACCCCTTTTGGTTTTCACAATATGTTCAATAGCTACTACTCCTAGGAGGCTGGGGTCGCTATCATGACAGTCTCTAAAATGTCTAGAGACACTATGTGTCTGGGATTTGTTTATAATGTTCCGGCGATGTTCCATGAATCGGACTTTAATACTTCTCGTCGTCCGTCCCACATATCTTTTATTACAAGCACATGTCAGCAGGTATATGACATAATTGGTGTCGCAATTCATAAAATTAATAAGATTGAATTCTTCACTTCCCTCAACAGAGATCGAAGTAGTTTTCTTAGGGATATGGTTACAGGTGGTGCACCTATTTGCACCACAACGGTGGAAGCCAGGGGGGCGTGCTGGTATCCAAGATTCTCGTATTCCTCCCTCTGTGTCTATTGGTGGAACTGTTTTGAGATAACTGGGTGCCAGGATATTTTTGAGGGAACGTCCTTTTTTAAAAATGAACTTAGGTCTGTGTGGCAAAGTACCTCTTAATAATGTATCCTGGTTTAACATCCCAAAATTCCTACATATAATTCTCTTAATCAACATACTCTCACTATTGTAGGTTGAGATGAAAGCCAAATTTTCTTGCTGGATATCATGCGTGTGATCACTGTCCTGTTCTATTGGAGATTGAATCTTGCTAGTTTTAGGTTTAAGAAGGGTATCTCTATCTATATGTAGGACTTCTTGCATAGTTTTCTTTAATGATGGATGTGGGTAACCCCTTGATTGAAATGCTTCCGTCATCCCATCGGACCCGTTGAAGGTGCAAGCTCTACACTTGGTTGTCCAATTCCTCCTGGAGACAGGAGTGGTGGTGCCGGTGCCTATCTCCCAAACAGGGAGGGGCTACTACTCGACCCTGTTTCTAGTACCGAAACCCAATGGGTCTTTCCGGCCTATTCTCAACCTCAAGTCACTGAACAAGTTTGTGAGAGTTTCCAGTTTCCAAATGGAAACACTGCGCTCCATTGTACTGGCCATGGAACCTGGGGACTACATGGTATCCCTGGATATACGGGATGCTTACCTGCATATGCCTATTGCCATTTTGCATCAGCAATATCTGCGGTGTTCTATTGGCAACCTACATGATCAATTCAGGGCTCTGCCGTTTGGACTGACTACGGCCCCTCAGATTTTCACCAAGGTCATGGCCATGATGACAGCTCATCTCCGTCAACAGGGAATCAGGATCCTGCCGTAGCTTGACGACCTGCTGATCCTGGCAAGCTCCCAAGATGTCCTCCTGAGTCATCTCCAGCTGACGGTGCAATTCCTCACAGCCCACGGATGGCTGATCAATTGGAAAAAGTCCTCCTTGGTTCCTGCGTGGTGCATGGTTCACCTAGGGGCCCTGCTGGATACAAACAGCCAGAGGCTGTTTCTGTCTCCAGAGAAGGTCCTGAGGCATCAGGACAGGATCAGATTCTTCCTCTCTTGCCCAAAAGTGTATATTCACTCAGCGATGCAAGTACTAGGCCTGATGGTGTCGACTTTCGACATGGTGGAATATGCTCAATTCCATTCTCGCCTCAGGTCTCAAATGATGATCCTGACTGTGGAGGTCCACTTATCCCTGTCCTTGTGGCTCCAGGATCAACAGTTGAGCAGGAGCCATCCTTTCTGGATTCCCCACTGAGTCCTCCTGACGACAGACGCCAGTCTGTGGGGATGGGGTGCGGTGTTCGAGCAACACACTCTCCAGGGTCGCTGGACCAAGGAGGAGTCTCTCCTCATCAACATCCTGGAACTGCGGGCAGTGTTCAATGCCTTACATAGTAACATAGTAACATAGTATCTAAGGTTGAAAAAAGACAATTGTCCATCGAGTTCAACCTATTTGTGGTCTCCTATGCACGATTATTTTGTATAAAATTTGACTGAAGTTGATGACTGCCGTTACATTTTACCCCTCTTTTTTATAATAACCATAGTGCGTGACTATGCCCCGTAACCCTGGATATCATTATCCATTAGGAATTTATCTAACCCATTCTTAAAGGTGTTGACTGAGTCGGCCATTACAACTCCCTCAGGTAGGGAATTCCAAACACGTATCGTCCTTACCGTAAAAAAGCCTTTACGCTGTATGTGCGGAATCTCCTCTCCTGTAACCTGAGCGAGTGTCCACGAGTTCTCTGTGTTGATCTAACCAAAAACAGGTCCTGCGCAAGATCTGTATATTGTCCCCTTCTATATTTGTAAATGTTGATCATGTCCCCTCTTAATCTCCTCTTTTCCAGTGTAAATATGCCTAGTCTTTCAAGCCTTTCCTCGTATTCCAGCGTCTCCATACCCTTAATTAGTTTGGTCGCCCGCCTCTGAACCTTTTCTAGCTCCAGGATATCCTTTTTGTAGTAAGGTGCCCAGAATTGTACACAGTATTCAAGGTGTGGCCTCACAAGTGATTTATATAACGGGAGTATAATACTCTCGTCCCTAGCATCAATTCCCCGTTTTATGCATGCTAATATCTTATTAGCCTTCTTTGCTGCAGTCCTACTTTGGGTACTACTGCTTAGGTTGTTATCTAGGAGGACACCTAAGTCCTTTTTCAGTACAGAATCCCCTAATTTTACCCCATTTAGTAGGTAGGTGTTATTTTTGTTCTTGTTACCACAGTGCATTACCTTACACTTGTCTGTATTGAAGCGCATTCTCCATTTCGCTGCCCAAGCTTCTAATTTAACTAAGTCGTTCTGAAGCGACTCAGCATACCCCTCTGCATTTATAACTTTACACAATATGGTATCATCTGCAAAAATTTACACCATGCTCTCTAGACCTTTTGTTAGATCGTTAATGAAAATATTGAACAATAGCGGTCCTAATACTGAGCCTTGCGGCACACCACTTAGCACTTCAGTCCAATTTGAAAAAGATCCATTAACCACAACGTGCTGCTCCCTATTATCTAACCAGTTTTTGATCCAAGTGCATATTGTACTTCCTAGCCCTGTTTCTTGTAGCTTGTAGATAAGTCTCATGTGTGGTACAGTGTCGAATGCTTTGTCAAAATCTAAAAAGATTACATCCACCTCTTTACCCTGATCTAGGTTTGCGCTTACTGTTTCATAAAAGCCAAGTAAGTTTGTTTGACAGGATCTGTCCTTCATAAACCCATGTTGATTCCTTTTAATGACCTTATTGACTTCAAGGAACTTCTGAATACTATCTCTTAGAAAACCTTCCAATACTTTCCCCACTATAGATGTAAAATTACCTGGTTCAGCTTTACTTCCCTTTTTGAATATAGGCACTACTTCCGCTATACGCCAGTCTTTGGGAACCATACCTGATATTACTGAATCTTTAAAGATCACAAATAGCGGTTTTGCAAGTTCAGAGTGAAGCTCCATTAGAACCCTTGGGTGAATACCATCGGGACCTGGTGACTTATAAATCTTTAAATGTTTGAATCGGTCACAGACTACTTCCTCGCTTAAATAAGTACCTATCAGTGGGATATTCTCATTATTGAGATTATGTGTTAGTCGCTGAATTGGGTCCTCTCTAGTAACTACTGTTGAAAAAAACTCATTTAGTGTGTCCGCTATGTCATTATAATTTTTGCTTAAGACTCCCAACTTGTCTTTTAAAGGGCCTATACTCTCCTTCTTTAATCTCTTGCTATTAATGTATTTAAAGAATTTTTGGGATTCGCTTTGCTTTCCTTTGCTACTAGTTTTTCACTTTCTACTTTAGCCGCTCTTATTTCCTTTTTGCAAATTTTGTTACATTCCTTATAGTGCTGAAATGACTCTGCTTCCCCTGTCAGATTTGTATTTTCTAAATGCTCGCCTTTTCTTGCCCATAAGTTCTTTTATCTTTTTGTTAAGCCACATCGGTTTATGATTTTTATTCCTTTTTTTGCTGCTCGTAGGAATAAATTTGAGAGTATTTTTAGCTAGCAGGAATTTTAGTACCTCCCATTTCTCCGTAGTATTTTTTCCTAAACACAAACCTTCCCATTCAATATCCCTGAAAAATACCCTAATCTTTTCAAAATTTGCTTTGCTAAAGTTGAGCTAGTATAGGGCTGTTTATGGAAACTGATATTGAATGTGACCATATTGTGGTCGCTGTTTCCTATGGGTTTCCCTACTATAATACCTGATACCAAATCCCCATTGTTTGTTAATACCAGGTCTAAGATTGCATTGTACCTAGTTGGTTCCTCAATTAGTTAAACTAAGTAGTTATCATTAAGTGTGTTTAAAAACATATTGCCCCTAGAAGTATCGTTTTTCCAGTTTATCTCTGGAAAGTTAAAATCTCCCATCACTACTATGTCTCCTACTCCTGCTGCTCTTTCAATTTGCTTTAGTAACAATTCATCATCAGATACGTTGATACCAGGCGGCCTATAGCATACACCCAATACTAACTTTTTTATTCCTTTTTCCCTGCATGCAATTTCTACCCATAATGTCTCGACAGTGTTTACAGTCCCCTCCTGAATATCTTCCCGTATATCAGGTTTTAAAAACGGCTTTATGTAAAGACACACCCCTCCACCCTTTTTATTTAGTCTGTCTCTCCTAAACAGTGTATAGCCCTCTAGATTGACTGTTCAATCATGAGATTCATCCCACCAAGTTTCAGTAATGCCTATAATATCATACTGTTTGCTTGCTGCAAGTATTTCTAGTTCACCCTTTTTACCAGTAATGCTTCTGGCGTTTACATACATACAACTAAGATAAGTATTTTCCCTTGCGTTAGGGACATCTTTCACCTTATGTAGCAATGATAACCTGTAATCGTCATTGGTTAGTGCTTTGGTAAAATCTCTTTTAGTACCCATGTTAGTAACCTTACCGCCTGCTCTTACCCTCCCCCCAACTTCTCCCTCATTTCGTTTACTACCGCTATCCCCACTATTCTCACTGCATGACCCGTAGTTTCTAGCTAAACCCTCCCCCCAGGCTCCTAGTTTAAAATCTCCTCCAACCTAACCATCCTTCCCCCCAGCACCGCTGCCCCCTCCTCAGTCAGGTGCAATCCATCACGACAAAAGAGATGGCGCCTGACTGAGAAGTCCGCCTAGTGTTCCAGGAACACAAACCCCTCTTTCCTGCACCAATCCCTAAGCCACACATTTACCTCCCTAATCTCCCTCTGCCTCCCTGGACTAGCGCGTGGCACGGGTAATATTTTGGAGAATATTACCTTAGATGTCCTTGCCTTAAGTTTATTTCCTAAGTCCCTATAGTCTTTCTTAAGGACATCCTACCTTCCGCTAACTTTGTCATTGGTGCCTACGTGCACCAAGACCGCCGCGTCTTTCCCAGCTCCTCCCAAAAATCTATCTACCCGCTCCGCGATGTGCCGTACCCAAGCACCCGGGAGACAACAGACTGTACGGCGATCACGGTCCCGGTAGCAGATTGCCCTATCTGCCTTCCTGATGACACTAGCCCTGTCTCTGTTAAAGAACAGGCCTGTTCAAGTACAGTATGACAACACCAACACAGTGGCATACATAAATCGTCAAGGCAGCACTCGAAGCTGAAAAGCAATGATGGAAGTGTCCAGAATTCCTCATTGAATGGAATGCCATCTGCCAGCAATATCGACAGTGTTCATTCCGGTTGTCCTCAACTGAGAAGCGAATTTCCTCAGTCATCAGGACGTACACGCCGGAGAGTGGAGCCTTCATCCGGAGGTGTTTCAACTCCTAGTGGACAAGTGGGGCCTACCAGTCGTAGACCTGATGGCGTCTTCGGATCACGGACAAAGTTCCGGTCTTCGGATCACGGACAAGGGATCCTCAAGCAGCGGTGCTAGATGCACTGGCAATTCCATGGAAATTTCAACTGCCATACGTGTTTCCTCCGGTGTCACTCCTGCCCAGGGTTCTGGAAGTTCAAGCAAGAAGGAGGAATGCTACTTCTAGTCGCTCCAGCGTGGCCCAGATGGCATTGGTTCTCAGACCTGCATGGTCTATCGATGGAGCGTCCTATACTACATCCTCAACGCCCAGACCTCCTCATTGAGGGCCCTTGTGTCTACCAAGACCTGGCCAGGCTGGCTTTGATGGCGTGGCTCTTGAAGCGTCACTCCTGAGGGCAAAAGGTTTCTCTGAGGCGGTCATCCAAACTATGTTGAAGGCCCGTAAACCGGCTTCAGCTTGGATTTACTACAGGGTCTGGAACTCTTACTTCACCTGGTGTGCTGATAAGAACTACGATGTTTACAAGTTCAGAACCCCTTGGCTTCTCGATTTTCTGCAACAAGGCCTGGACTTAGACCTTCATCTGGCCTCCCTCAAGGTTCATATTTCTGCCTTGTTGGTGTGGTTTCAGAGGAAACTTGCGTCTATTCCTGACATTCATACCTTCACTCAGGGTGTCTTGCGGATACAACCTCCCTATGTCCCTCCTGTGGCTCCATGGGATCTGTCTGTTGTCCTTAATGCCCTGCAAGGGTCTCCCTTTGAGCCTCTTGATTCGGTGGACCTGAAATGGCTTGCTAGAAGAGTTTCGGGCTTAGCCGCTTTGTCCTGTCGTCCGCTCTTCCTGATATTTAATCGTGACCGGGCAGTTCTCCATTTTCGCCCTGGTTATCTGCCTAAGGTGGGTCATCTTTCCACCTTAACCAAGAGATTGTGGTTCTGGCCTTTATCTCTCCTGGTTTGTCTTCCAAAGAAAGGTCTTTGGATGCTGTACGGGCTCTCCGTATATATGTGGAGAGGACTGCCTCCATTCGGAGGTCTGATTCCCTCTTCGTACTGTTTGGTTTTCAAAAATGTGGCTGGCCTGCAAACAAGAAAACTTTGGCTAGATGGATTAGAATGGTGATTGCACAAGCTTATGCGCAGGCTGGTCTACCAGCTCCTGCTGCTATCAAGGCCCATTCTACTCGGTCTGTTGGACCTTCTTGGGTGGCTCACCATGGCGCATCCGCAGAACATTTGTGCAAGGCGGCTGCATGGTCCTCTGTGAACACGTTAATCAGGTTCTATGCCTTTGATACTTCCGCCTCCCAGGATGCCTTCTTTGGACACCGGGTTCTTGTGGAAACTACAGTGCGTCCCCTCCCATGAGGAACTGCTTTAGGACATCCCTGATATTATTTCCTGTGGAATACCAGTGTACCCCGCTGCAGAAAAGGAGATTTATGGTAGACTTTCCATCATTAAATCTCGTTCTGCGAGGCACACTGGATTCCACAGGGCGCCCACCCTGATGCACTTAGCTTCTGTTAGGTTTGTATGGCATTAGCCACTGGTCCCTTCTCCTGTCGTGAGAATGTGGTTCTATGTGACTAACATCTACCGTCTCTTTACCTGCTACTGCATTGGACTGGTTAACAAAACTGAGCTCCTGTGCATGGAGGAGGGGTTTTATAGAGGAGGCGGTGCAGTGCATCCTTGGAACAGTCAAAGTTTTTAGCCTGTTGGTGCCTCGGATCAAGATCCAACTCTACACCCCGATGTTATTCCCTGTGGAATCCAGTGTACCTTGCAGAAAGAGATTTAATAATGGTAAGTCTACCCTAAATCTCATTATTATTATTATTATTACTGTAAAATAAAAACAAATATTGTAAAGGTGTGTATACACACCGTGAGATATTTACTTTCGATTTTGACTATATAGTCAAAATCGCAAGAAAAGTTAGTGCCCATCGCAAGGTGAAAGTCACCTTGCGATCCCAATTCAATCCCGATGCGCGGTCCAGTCAGGTCGGCATCGCAAGAAAAGATAGACTGTGCAGGCAAGTCAATCCTTGCTAGATCGGTGTACTATCTAGTTCATCTCACATGTCAATTACATCTCACATAAGCCAAAATCTCACATAATCCAAAATCGTAAGCACACATAGTCCATAGCTCAAGAAAAGTTAGTCAAAATCGGTGGTGCTGGGCTCCGGGGAGTTCAAGGGAAATAGCATAGTCAAAATCGGCCATAGCAAGGATCTCACCGTGTGTACACACCTTTACAATGAACAATGAATCGCCAATATCACACAAGGAATAAATACAAAACTCATTGTGTTGTACTGTTGTAAAGTGTCAGATTAATAGGCGATACAGGGTGTACCATCTGGTTCTCTACCATTGATGGCAAAACTGTTCAACATCGGCCAGTTTGGTCGATGGCCCTCCCCATGCCACACTTCCTATTTTCCCGTGCACCCCACTTCCTGTTACTGTTTTTCCAATTTATCCCTAAAATACTACACTTAAAAATCAGCGCTACAGTGTCGGGATGATAGCACTTGTTACAGCATCGGACCACTGAATAATACTACCTAGAAGCTATTATGCTACTTTCATGATTAATAGCCATACTTCCAGTCTTCTTTGGGCATTTCCTGCGGCAGCCACCTTAAATACACACTGTGCAGCAGTCATTGTGATTGCCACCTTGCACTGACACACATTGTGTGATCCCCTCAGGTATTTTTTTTTTCAATATATACTCATACTGCGCTGTTTTTATGTTACTATGCACTGATAAGCCGGTTTGTATGTAATAATTGCTGTGCTGTATATTCGGCATTATCTATCTATATTGGCTCAATTGGTGCTGATATTTATGTTATTTACTGTGTGTGCCTAGCTTAACATGCATTACTCACTCACCACAGTAATATATATATACTATAGTTCTTATAGATATACATATGCTTCTATTCTGTAATTTTGACTAGATACATTTTTGGTTTATATTTTGATCTTTGTGTATCTCAATAACCTATTGTTTGGCTTTAAATCCTTCTAGACACGTGATAATATTTAACATATGTAGATGCTATTTGTATTTATAATTATCTAATTGCAGAAATGAAATTGATATAAATTGCACTCAACGTGTGTAATGCACCACCATCATACAACATATGATCATATAGTGCTCTAGTAAAGTATCTCCCACATTGACTGATGTTTCATCAATGTTTGATATATGGTGTTCAATATGTGATTAATGCTAGATTTTATACCGCTGTACCTATTACATGTAATGCACCACCATTGAGCGCCATTTAATAATAACATATCACCATAAAGCGCTTTAATATAGTACTAGCCATAATGATCGATGTTTCATCAGTTCCGGATATATGATACTCAATATATGAGTTATGCTTTATTAGATATTGATGCATCTAACTTTGTAATGCACCACTATTGGGCGCCATTGAACAACGTATGATCACATAGTGCTCTGGCAAAGTACTATTCATATTGACCGATGTTTCACCAATTTTCGATATATGAGGCTCAATTTGTGATTAATGCTTTAACATATACTGCTACACTTTGCATGTGTGATGCACCACTATATACTCTAATTGATCTTCACTTGGATAAACCCCCATTGAGTCACTATAGGTTATATTATTATGTACGTATCTGTGTTATATTGAATATCATGTATTTATTACCAATATATGCATTATCGACTCTTTCTCATATGTGATCAATGATGTGCGGTACGTGACGTGCTTCTGACACCTGAGGCCACCTTATGCCACAAAATCATTGATATTTACTCATTATGCCATATGATGAATAGTATAAACAAAAAAACATTTCTGACTTTTGGTAATTGTTGTAAAATGTGGTAATTGGATAATTGTCAAAATTGGTTATTTACCATGCTCCAGCAGAAAATAATTTTAACATTTTGATAACTATCTTGTTATCTGTCTATAATACAACCAGGTTAGAGCCTGGGAGGCTATTATGTGCGATGTATAACACTTTGCTTTGTTATTCTTGTATTGTAGTTGTGCTGTATAAATCACGAAGCCTTGACAAAGGTTCCATAATGGGACCGAAACGTTGGCAACTTCTATGTGCATGATAATAAACTTCAAAAAACATGTTTGACCTCAAAGTCTGGAGAGTGCCTTTCTTTTACTACACGTAGCAAATTATTCTCTATGATTCTATAATTATTGGGTTACCACACATAATGGTCGCTCTAAAGAAGCAACCCAGCACATCAGTGGACAAAAGATGCGAATGCCGGCTCCCTATACCCCTGTGGGCCAGTCCAACCATGCATAGAGCCACACCTCTCATACAGCTGCATCATGTACAGAGAATCCCGAAGCCAGGCTGTCTCTGGTGTACGGTAGCCTCCATCATCATCACCACAGCTAGTTCTGGGTCTCCAGGATATATGACACCCACAGAACAGTGGTACCCGTGTATATTCCCCTTAGGTTAGGGGAAGTAATTTTTTTTTTGTAAAGCAGGTAACTGGTAGTGTACCCTATTGCTTTGTTATGTGGTTTAATGGTTTTATTTTTGGGGGGGTGTGGTGGTGTAAATAACTGTAGTGTATTGGTGTGCATGTAGTGTAAAGGTTAAGTGCAGCATACAGGTAGAATGTAGCAATTAGGGGAGGAGAAGTAAAGTACAGGTGTAGTGTGGTGGTGTATTATAGCGTATAATGGTGAGGATGTTGTATTGTAGTGCAGCAATAGGTAGAGTGAAGTAATGTACTGTTGGGGAGTAGTGTGTAGGGGTGCGTCAGTGGTGTATTCTAGCATCTAGTGGTAGGGATGATGTGTAACTGTGTAGTGCAACGTATAGTTTGATGGAAGCAGTGTACCTGTCTATATGCCTAGGTAATAGTTTAGTATAGCATTTAGGGAAGGTTGAAGTACAGTTCTGATGTAGAGCAGTGTATAGTGGTGGGGCTGATGTAGAGCAGTGTATAGTGGTGGGAATGTAGTGTAATCGATGCAGTGCTGCTTATTGGGTGGAGATTGTGGAGACATGGACCTTATAGCGAAGTCATTTAGTGCTGTAGTGCAGCATTTTTGGTGCGCATGTACAATAGTGCTATAGAGAATAAGAGGGCTGTTTAGTTATAAAGTTTTGGTTTTCAGTGAATTATTATACTGATGCTGAGCAGTGAACATTGGTGCCCTATGAGGGATCCCGCCCCCATCGACAGATCCCACCCCTCAAGTGACCCTCTCCCCATTAGGACTGTTTTCATACATTTCTGGGACTGGTTTTCCGTTCCAATCCACCCCTGATTAGTGGAGCAAAATACAGTGAAGCAATAAAAATCCAGACCAAAATTAACAGCAAGCTACAACAAGGCCATTTGTTTATTTGGAAACAATATAATAGCTGAAAGTTTTGATCTAAAACATCATTTAAATGCAGCTGTATAATACACATATAACATTGTGATTACTACCGTTCTGGAATATATCAAACTTCTAAATTATTCTGATTTATATTCACAGTTCTAAGAACCTTTTTCTTATTAAATGAATCTGAGAAAAAATAAATGTGTACTTGTATTGCTGGCAGAATTATTAGTAGGCTAAATAGTTATTAGCTCAAGTATTTGGTTGCCATAAATAGCACGCAATTAAATGTACACACTCTGTATTGCCATCCTCATATCCTGGATGCTCCTTACTTACTATTACTTTTGGAATAATTGCTCAAATGTATCACATTTGTAAGTCTTCTTTTGTTTTGTTAGGTGTTTTTGCCTCTAGAGCTACACACCCAGTGTCTACGTATGCAATATAGTGGATGTAGAAATGTCATGGGTACTAATACATGGATCATTTTCTATGGGTACATTCTTTTTAGTGAAATTGCCACTTATTATGTTGGACAACCCTTCTATAGACAAAAAAAACAAACAAAAAAACCAAGTACTTTTGTGCCTATAACAAACCATGTTGCAATGCAGGGGACACAAATACATTTACTGTATATTATTTCTGTGCAGGGTAAATACTGGCTGCTATTGCGTGTAGCCCACAAGTGTTAGACAGCTTTACTTTTACACTGAAATTTAGATTTCAGTTTGAACAGACCCCACCCAAATCTAACTCTCTCTGCACATGTTACATGCCCCACATGTAGTCAGGGCCGGATTGAGCTTTGAGGGTGCCCGGGGCACTTAGGACAGGGGGGCCCTGGTGGAGGGGGGGGGGGGGGGGGTATATTAAATTGTTCATATATGATTGGTGTCACCTTTGTTAAACTATTTAATTGATTTATGGTATTTGCAATCATGAATTAAGAAGGAAGTCCAGGTAGAGAGCATATTGGGGGGTCATTCCGAGTTGATCGCTAGCTAAAAATGATGCAAAAAAAAGGCACTTCTGCGCATGCGTATGCGGAGCATTGCGCACGCGCGACGTACTTTCACAACGGGCATAGTATTTTTACACAAGGTCTAGCGAAGCTTTTCAGTCGCAATGGCAGCCGCAGAGTGATTGACAGGAAGAAGTCGTTTCTGGGTGTCAACTGACCGTTTTCAGGGAGTGCTCGAAAAAACGCAGGCGTGCCAGGAAAAACGCAGGTGTGCTGGCCGAATGCAGGGCGTTTGTGACGTCAAATCCGGAACTGAACAGTCTGAATTGATCGCAAGCTAGGAGTAGGTCTGAAGCTACTCTGAAACTGCACAATTTTTTTTTGTAGCCGCTCTGCGATCCTTTCATTCGCACTTCCGCTAAGCTAAAACTACACTCCCAGAGGGCAGCGGCTTAGCGTTTGCACGACTGCTAAAAACTGCTAGCAAGCAATCAACTCGGAATGACCCCCATTATCCCTCCTGGAATGGGTTCATGATGGGAGGTTTGGATTGTGCATATTAAATTTAAACCAATGGTGTATATTAGATTTAAACTAATAGTTTAGTAATGCCTGGGTACTGTTTATAGCGCCACCTAATTGAAAGACAACTATTTTATAAATTTACTTGTAGTACAATGAAAGCAACTTAAACAACCTTAAAAATACATAGAAAACTAAAATCTATAATTTATCTTGTCACCTGCAAGAATAGCAGCAGCCTCTGTACTACTTACACACTGGGACAGGACGCAGGAGGACTCTGTATTTGTGTCTCTGTCTAGACCCTCATTAGATAGCAGGTTACATTGGACCCAGACTTCCGGGCGGGGAGGAGGAGATGCTGGGATCCCTGTGTCATTTACAGCTCTCTCCACCCTCCTATCTCTCCTCTGGTCGGTATATCCTGGGTCTCTGCCTGCACTTAATACTGTCCTGCTCACATTCTGGCTGCCTGGCTCTGCTGTTGCATAAGAGGAAATGCTAGTGATGTCAGTTTGCTCTGGCTAAGGGGGCCTCATGACAAAGGGGGGCATGCGGTACAGTATGCTCTGCATTCTCCCCCCCCCCTTAATCTGGCTATGCATACAGTGTTTTTTTGCTTTGCTCTTTTGCTTTGCTTGCAAACATGAATCAGGCCTGCAGTCACTTAAAAATACACAAACAGCATAATTTATTGTGATTTAGGACTTAACCAGCAGGTGTCACTAGTAATATCTAAAACAGCAATAAATAAACTTCTATATCACCTTAATCAAGTATGAACAGATACATACATTCAGCTTCTATTGCTGCAGCTACATTTTTAAAACCAGTTGAGTTAATTCAGAGTTTTAAACGTAATTATTTGAAAACGCATATAAGATAAATCACTCTCCTATGTCTGAAGATAAATGGAGATGATGAGTGCAGTGGGTATTGTGGGCTTAATTCAGCATGGATCACTCTTCTGAGAAATTGCAGTTGTATACGAGTAGAAAGGCGCCGCACAGACAGAAAGAAAAAATGCCCCGTACAAAATTGCAAATGAATCGCAGATCGCTATCCACTCGCAGATGCATACGCAATTCCTGGAACATCGAAATTTGAGTAGGTTCGAGGCTGCTACTAATCTGCGATTGAGATGGACTGGAAGTGTTCTGCACTGATGTCAGAGACACTTCCCAAAAAAGCTTGATCATGCCTGCAGTTTTTTTTTCTGACACATCCAGAAAACGGAGAAGAGATAAATAAATCGGGATGTTACTCTCCGATTTATAATCCGGCACTATAATTTATAAATATCAATATACCAATGTATAATAGTGATTAGTAGCAGCTAAGAGAAAAAAAACAGCTTGCTAAGCTGCAACTAATTTAAAGTATAGAAGGGAGATCTGCATTTTAAATCACTTTGTATATTATCCTATAAATTATCACTGTGCAGTTCATCATTGGTAATAATTGACTCAGTGAGACTTAAAGTATACATAAAGTATTTTTTTTATCAAAAAAAAACATATCAATTACAATAAATAAAATAATTTAATCACTAAATATCAAAGCTAATAATTAGCAGACATGCTTTAAAATATGCAATAATTTTAGCTCTCTCAGATGGTAAAGTGGTGTTCATCAAGACACTGGCGTCCCAGTGTATGGTGTGAAAGAATGTCCCGCAAATAATATCCACAATCACAATGGTTGTATTATTGATAAAACGGTGTCTAAAATAATTACCCACGTGCTGGTTCCTGTAGAAAGTGCAAACAGGGTCCTTTCAGATGATATACTTGCACGTGAGGTGAGGGAAATATTGTAGTATGACTGCTGCAATTGAATGTTAGCCGCTCCGTTTAGGGGACACTGCACGTCTCCAATGCGCTGATGGATGCTGGCCGCTGATATTTGCAAGACGTCTGAATGTCCCTCTGAGAGCACCGGACAGTTGGATTCCGCCGCCGGGCCCCGGCACGAAGCACCCGGCGTCTGGCGGAAGTATCGCACGGCAAAGTGCTGGAGTATGTGGAGCTCCGTGAGCTGTTAGAGCCTGCGGGTACCAACACCTGGAGAGCTTAATTAAGAGAGAGTGTGTCTGGGCGTCATCCAGAAAACGGCATGTATCCGCCCAGAAACGACCACTTCCAGTCATTCAACCAGCGGCTACACTGTGATTACAATCTGTCCGCCTTTTTGTAGTTGCTATTACTCTTCGTTACATGTACAATGCAAGCGCTACACATAGGCAGTCGTTCGATAATCGATACATTTGCGATTTCTCAGAGTAGCAAACCATGCTGAAGGCCCTGTGTCTCTCAGTTGGACGGTTTCCTATCCAGGATTAGGTCTCTTGGTTTCTCCATCTGCAGAACTACTATACCACCAATAATAGAAAATAAAGAAATACCTCCGGAGCTACCACCTTCCTAATTTAGTAAATAAATACAATATCACCTTATCATACAAATTCTATTTAGGATTCCAGAATGTCCTTATTTCACTGCAATCAGTTGCTTGCAGAATATAAAACAGAAAAAAAGCCAAAAAAATAGTGCAATACAGTTCACAGAAGATGTCAATTTATTTATTTACAGTACTGTCGCTATATGTGAAATTTGTCTCTATATAAATATGGATTATTATTGTCAATTGAGGGAGGTCAGAACAATACTTCCAGGTAAGCTTTCAGTATAAATCTGGATGCATGCAGGTAAGGGCCATACTGCCTTCAGGAAGAGGGGGGAAGGAAGAAAACCGGAACCTCCCATTATTCACTCACTCCTGTGCTCCTCGCCAGGAGCTCAGCACGGTACGACTTTACTTCTACCTTAACCTTGTGGTGAAGGAAATATTTTAAATAACATTATATGAAGAAACATTCTCAACTGTTTTTATTGTGGAAATAAATTGACATCTTCTGTGAACTGTATTGCACTAGTTTTTGGATTTTTTTCTTGTTTTATATTCTGTATTTCTGCAAGCAACTGTATCGGACTTGATATAGAAGAAGACTGGCTCTAAATGCAGTGAAATAAGGACATTCTGACAATTCTAGAATCCTAAACAGAATTTGTATGATGAGGGTATATTGTATTTATTTACTGAATAAGGAGGGTGTAGCGCAAGAGGTATTTCTTTATTTTCTATTATTTCTGTTTTTATGGTTGGGTTCCACCAAGTAATACCTAGGCAGTTTTATTCCACCAAGCGCCCGTGTCTTTTCTATCTTTAATTTTTTTGACTGTATTATACAACCAAACTCTGGGCCTAATTTAGAGATGTACGCTACTGTCGCAACAGTTGCGAATGTGTACACAGATCCGGTGTGAAATATGCAAATGTTTCAATTGCTTGGATTTGTATTGAGACACCCACTGGCGGCCTTGTGAGTCCCAGCAGCTGCATACACAGATTGTCCAATTGTTGAACAACATGGCCGCAAACTGTGGAGATACACCTGTGTTTTTGCTACCACTCCCCTGCCACCTCCCCCAAATGGGCCATGACTGTCAAACATTTTGCAAATAAATCCTCTCTGCTACCACACACATAGTCATGGGGCTGGCCAAGCAGTGACTCGTGACATGCCCACTTACAGTAAGTCATGATCACGCTCCCTAGCCAGTTTACGCACACAATACAATGCCCAGGCTGCTTTAGAGCCCAAGTCCAGCCCTGAAAACACTGTTGCTTTTCTGGTCTTAATAAAGACCAGTGGGCACTATGGCTATGTGCTGGAGGGGACTACGGCTATTGCTTGGGGAGGTGGGGGCTATGGCTATTTACTGGGAGGGGACTATGACTATATGACTGCGGGGACTAATCTGGCACTGTGGGGGCATATGTGTATCTGGCACCGTGGGGGCATATCTGGCACTATGAGAGCATATCTAGCACTGTGGTGGCATGTGTATCTGGCAATGTGGGGGCATATCTGGCAACATGGGGGCATATCTGGCACTGTGGGGGCATATGTGTATCTGGCACCGTGGGGGCATATCTGGCACTATGAGAGCATATCTAGCACTGTGGTGGCATGTGTATCTGGCAATGTAGGGGCATATCTGGCAACATGGGGGCATATCTGGCACTGTGGGGGCATATGTGTATCTGGCACTGTGGGGGCATATCTGGCACTGTGGGTGCACGTGTGTATCTAGCATTGTGGGGGCTTGTGTGTATCTGGCACTATGGGGGCATGTGTGTATCTGACACTGTGGGGGCATGTGTGTATCCGGCACTGTGGGGGCATGTGTGTATCCGGCACTGTGGGGGCATGTGTGTATCCGGCACATTTGGGGGCATGTGTGTATCCGGTACTTTTGGGGGCATGTGTGTATGTGGCACTGCACTATTGGGGTCATAAATGTATCACGCCCCCATTTTCATTGGCCATGCCACATGTGGCCACACCCATTTTTTTGCGTGCGCACGTAAGGATTTTTTCTACTTGCACCACTGGGTAGTGCGCTGCGCTGCACTTCTTTGCACTACTATTTGATTATACTACCTGGCCTTGGGTGGCATTGCCTCCTCAGCCAGGCCAGGCACTGCTGATGTCTCCTCAGTGTTATAAGAATTATTGTGTGGGCATAATGTGTAAAGGGAACTGCTACTGTGTGGGCATGATGTGTATAAGGGTTACCACTGTGTAGTAACCCTTTCCCACAAGATCATGTCCCTTTTTTGCAGATGCACCTTCCCTATTTCAAATATGGGGGGCACCAGTCCCTTACTTTGCAGACCCCTAGATACACCGCTGAGCACATTATACACATTGCACCAGATAGAGTACATTATACACTTTGCGCCAGGTAGAGCACATTATACACTTTGCGCCAGGTAGAGCACATTATACACTTTGCGCCAGGTAGAGCACATTACACACATTGCACCAGGCAAAACACATTATACACACTGCCAATCTGCCGCTGCACAGGCAGATAAAATGCCTATAAGACTGACAGGCATTTAATCTAACATTGCAGGGTTAGGCTCCGGGAAGGGTCATGGTTAGGCTGCGGGGGGAGGTTAGGGTTAGGCTGGGGGGTGGAGGAGTTAGGGTTAGGCTGCAGGGGAAGGTTATGGTTAGGATGTGAGAGGGGGAGGTTAGCATTAGGCTGTTGGAGGGGAGGTTAAGCTGCGGGAGGGGAGGTTAGGGTTAGGCTGCGGGGAGAAGTTAGTGTTAGGCTGAGGGGGGGAGATTAGGGTTAGGCTGCGGGGGAGGTTAGGGTTAGGCTAGGGAGGAGGTTAGGGTTTGGCTGAGGGAGGAGGGTTAGTCTGTGGGTGGTGACAGTTAGGGTAAGGGACCAGGGGGGTCATTCTGACCCAATCGCACACTGCAGTTTATCGCAGCGTTGCAATCGGGTCAGAACTGCGCATGCGCCGGCGCCACAGTGCACCAGCACATGCCAGACGGTCACTGGGCGGGGGGGCGGAACGGCGGCGTTTGACCGCCGTTTCTTGGGCGCGGTCCGGCCAATGCAGGCGTGGCCGGACCGTGCGGGGGTGGGCCGCAGCGGCTGCATGATGTCACTTGCAGCCAATGTGGGCCAGGGAGCGAAGAGTAGCTCCCGGCCAGCGCAGCTTTAGCGTGCTGGCCAGGAGCTACTCCTAAAGTGTAAAAGCATCGCCGCTATGCAGCCCGCTGCCGCCACCAGCCGCAGCCGCGGCAACATTAACTGAAGCTTCTGGGCATGCGCAGAAGCTCAGTGAAGCATTTAAAAAGCAGCAGCTCTGACGGCGGCCATTTTTTTAATGCTTCACTGAGTTTTTGCGTATGCACAGAAGCTTCAGTTAGCAATGCCGCGATCGCAGCTGCGGTTGGCGGCGGCTGGCGGCGGCCTGCATAGGTGGGTGAAGGCCAGCCAATGAGGGGATGACCGGACTGGCCAAACGGAATCCCGTACGGCGTCCCGGCATACCAATCCGCCCCTGTAAACAGATAAAGGATTTGGGGTAAAATCATCATTTTAACTATGGTCACAGAATCAAGACAAGTTATTTTGTAATTAATCTCAAAGGTCATGAAGCGTGATAAAGTTTGCAGTAAGGTCACATAATTACAATCAATGACATTGTCTACTGTATGTCTTGCGGTATATGTATACCATATAACTAAAAATGGGTGTGGCCAATTAAAATGGGATGTGATACACATATGCCCCCAATAGTGCAGTGCCAGATACACATATGCCAGTGCAGTGCCAGATACACAAATGCTCCCACAGTGCCAGATACACAAATGCTCCCACAGTGCCAGATACACAAATGCCCCCAGAGTACCAGATACACAAATGTCCCCACAGTGCCAGACCGCTCATCGCTGCTGCAGCTCCATCCGGCGCCGTGTCTTAGCTGTCAGGTCAGTGCAGGGAGGACAGCGCGGCTATGTCGGGCGGCGGCGTGTAGGACCTCAAAACAGCCGTCGGATCGTGAGCCAATCAGAGCTCGCGGACCAGCAGCGGCTGCTCCTGATTGGCTGTCGGTCCGCAAGCTCTGATTGGCTCATGAACCGGCGGCTGGTTTGAGATCCTACCCGCCGCTGCCGCCGGACATAGTAGCTGCGTTCTCCTCCGTGTCCTGACAGCTGAGACACGCCGCCGCCGGACTGAGTAGCGGCGTGTTTCGCTGGCAAACAAGCGGGTGGGCCGGAACAAATGGCTTTGCGGCCCTTATACGGCCCGCGGGACGGAGGTTCCCCACCCCTGCTTTAAAACATGGCATTGAGCTTGTATAAGATGTCTTCAAAGAAAGAGAACTGAAGAGATATTTATAAAATAACAAGACAGTTTGCACTTGATTATTTTTTAACTTCCCTATTTCTTGGGAAAATTGGTTATATCTATATTTCTCAACCGCAGTAAAGTAATGTAAAGTAGTAAGGAGACAATTCAGAGATGGACGCAGATCTTGCTTCCACAGCAAGATCTGCGTCCATCTACTCACATGCTGGGTGCCGCCCAGCACAGGGCAAGGCCGCCCTGCATATGTGTTGCACCACCCCACAATGCGTTCACAAATGAATTGCTGATGCATCAAGTTAAAACAGATCCAAAACCAAATCACGGCTGCTCGCGCACATCTCTACATTATATGTCACACTATGTATGCTGCCAATTCACATTGAGGGGTATAGTTATTAAAAATTGCAATTAAATTGTTATCAATAAGTGATCATTTTGATTGAATTTGCATTGTGATTTTCCTTTAAATCGCTCAAATGTATAATTACCGGAACAGAGCTTGTGAAAAGACCCTGTCCCAGCGAATCTATCTCGCTGCAATTGTGATAGACCGGATCCAACTGCCCATGCTCAGGAGAAGAAACCAAGGGAGCCGAGTTTGGAGCTGTCTGCTATTCCAGACACTGAATGGAGAGACACTGCACAGAGAGGAGCAATGTTGGACTGGGGTATGAAGGGCCCACTAGGGAAATGCAATCACATTGGCCCACTAAGGGGCATTGCCATATGCTGGAAGGGGTGTGGTCACGTGACCAGAGAGGGGTGGCCAGCTATTATAGGCTCCACCTAACATAGTATAAAAAGAAAAAGAGCTTTATCTTGATGCCTACTTCAATGTGTTGTGCATGTGCCTGGGTTACACCGGGAGAGAACAGTAGATACACATAAAGACCCCAGTATAGTGCCAGATGCACATAATGACCCCAGTAGTGCCAGATACACATATGCTCCCAATAGTGCAAGATACACATACGCCCCCAATAGTGCCAGATACACATAAGTTCCCAACAGTGCCAGATACACATATGCACTCAATAGTGCCAGATACACATATGCCCCCAGCAGTGTCAGATACATATACGCCCCCAGCACTGACAGATACACATATACCCCCCAGCAGTGCCAGATACACATATTCCCCCAGCAATGCCAGATACACATAGTCCCCCAGCAGTGCCAGATACCCAGATACTGCCCCCACAGTGCCATATACACAGATACTGCCCTCTAGTGCTGATCACCATCGCCTGGGCTCTGCTGCTGCTCCCATGGTTGGGGATGAGGAGGAGAGCGCAGCACACACCTCTCCTCCCCTCAGTCTGACTTTCAGTCACCGCCGCCGCCTGGGATCACCTGCTGCTCCTGTCTGTGGCTGGGGGCCAGAGAGAAGAGCGTAGGCGCACACCTCTCCTCCACTCAGTTCGACTCTTTGTTAGCCCTGCCCTCACACAAAATAGGGTGTGGTTAATACTCAGTATGGCCTACCGGTGATTTCACCGGCTCCCCGGTGGCCCAGTCCAAGCCTGGAGAGGAGGCACCAGTATAATAATAAAATAAAGTCCTGTCACTTTTTCCATGTGATGTCTCGATATCACTATGCAGGCTGGTGAAGGAGAAGGGAGAGTTGGGCCAGCAGATGGTAACACCCAAGCTACTGCATCATTTATAATGCTGAAATTTGGCATGGCTGGCCTGGAATTGTGACTCTCTGTGAAGAGTCCCTAGCGGGTGCCATCATTGCCGTCCTCTCTGCTGTTGACATCACAAAGACACTATTGCGGGACTACACAGTAGTAACATCGGGTTGGGTATGTGTTACGACCATCAGGACCGCTGGTCACACAACTACATCCCGTAACATCACAAAGGCAATATTGCTGGACTACACAGTAATGATGTTAGAAAGTCACAATTGCTGGGGTACCCAGCAGTAACTGCTGACATCACAAATGCACTATTGCTGTGCTACCCAGCAGTATCAGTTGACATCACAAATGCCTTATTGCTAGGCTACCCAGCAGTAACTGCTCACATAACAATAGCCGTATTGCTGGCCTACCCAGCAGTAACTGTTGACATCACAATGGCCATATTGCTGGGCTCTGACATCACAAAGGCACTATTGCTGTACAACCCAGGAGTAAATACTGACATCACAAAGGCACTATTGCTGGACTACACAGTAGTAACTGCTGACATCACAAATGCCCTATTGCTAGACTACACAGTAGTAACTGCTGACATCACAAAGGCAGTATTGCTGGACTTCACAGCAGTGACATCACAAATCAACTATTGCTGAACTACACAGGAGTAACTGCTGACATCACAAAAGCAACATTGCCTTAGTACACAGCAGTAACTGCTGACATCACAAAGGATGTATTGTTGGACTATCCAGCAGTAACTGTTGACATCACAATGGCCATATTGCTGGGCTCTGACATCACAAAGGCACTATTGCTGTACAACCCAGGAGTAAATACTGACATCACAAAGGCACTATTGCTGGACTACACAGTAGTAACTGCTGACATCACAAATGCCCTATTGCTAGACTACACAGTAGTAACTGCTGACATCACAAATGCCCTATTGCTAGACTACACAGTAGTAACTGCTGACATCACAAAGGCAGTATTGCTGGAGTTCACAGCAGTGACATCACAAATCAACTATTGCTGAACTACACAGTAGTAACTGCTGACATCACAAAAGCAACATTGCCTTAGTACACAGCAGTAACTGCTGACATCACAAAGGATGTATTGTTGGACTATCCAGCAGTAACTGTTGACATCACAATGGCCATATTGCTGGGCTCTGACATCACAAAGGCACTATTGCTGGACTACCCAGGAGTAAATACTGACATAACAAAGGCACTATTGCTGGACTACACAGCAGTAGCTACTGACATCATAAATGCCATATTGCTAGACTACACAGCAGTAACTTGTTGACTCCCCCCCCCCACACACACACACACACATATACGCACAACCACACACACACCCTAAAGAAAAAAAAAACACTAAGTAAATGCATTCAGGTGAATGATTATTCATTGGGAGGGGTGTACCAAAGCTTCTATACTGAGTCCCGACATTATGACCTTCAAATATTTTCCCCTACTTTTCACAAACACAGGGGCTGCAAACTAAAATCCTCACAAACTCCCAATGTGACCCATGTTCAGTAGCAATTAGCAAACATTCACTAATTGAATAGCAAAAAGTTGCAACCTTGGGTATTTTAGCCACATTAGGCCATTTTTCTCCAACTTGCGGCTAATTGAATCGGCCCCATAAATGTGATTGCCAAAGTTGCATGGAAATTTGGCTGGTGGCTTGTTGGACACCTAGGCTCCCAGAAGATTTACAGTGGGATATACTAACGTATATCGCCACCCATCACCGATCATCGCAGGGATGCTAATCACATATGTACTAATATATGCGATTAGCATCGCAATGTGATGACAGAGGCCCCTGCGATACCTGTAAGAGGGCTGTCAGGGGGCCTCTGTCTGGTCCGTCACCTCCCAACCACTCCCAGCCATGGGAGGTGACATGTGCAGGGATTCCTTGGGCTTCGCCCTTCCGCCTGCAGCCGGAAGGACAAATGGCTGTGATGCGGGGGAGGAGGAGGTTGGGGGATCGGGGAGCGGGCTGGGAGTCTGCAAGGACACAGGTGAGGGGGTCGGCGTGGGTGCTGTAGGGTGGCACGGGATGCGGGTTAAAGCCCATGGGCTTCTATAGGGTATCGATTGATATGTGGGTAGCCGGGAGTCAGTACATTTGAAAATGCAGTAAAACCCCCGTAAACAGGGGTTTTACCACATTTTTGACTTTGATATTGTAAAATACATTTTGTATGCTTTTTTAAAACTCCTACCACTGATAAAGAATGTGAGGTCACTTAAAAAGTTCACATTATGTCACACTATGCATGCCCCAATACACTTTATATGCCACACTGTGTATTTCTCCAATTCACATATTACACACTGAATTCCAATTATAAGCCACACTACCCCCCACCCCCTCTTCCCCATTTGTAACTTTTACTAACTTGCTGATCTCAGCTATAAAGGCTGGTGAAGGAGGAAGGAGAATTGTGCCACCAGATAGTAGCACCCCTGAATGATCTATAATGCTGGGAGGGGCACAGGTGGCCTGGTAGTCTGACTTAGGGGCCCTACACATTTGACGATGCGCCGCCGAGGTGCCCGACGGCCGAAACGGCCGACGAGCGACCCGGCGGCGGGGGGGCAGTGACGGGGGGAGTGAAGTTTCTTCACTCCCCCCGTCACGCGGCTGCATTGAAGTGCAGGCAAATATGGACGAGATCGTCCATATTGGCCTGCATGCACAGCCGACGGGAGACCAGCGATGAACGAGCGCGGGGCCGCGCATCGTTCATCGCTGGAGTCTCCACACTGAAAGATATGAACGAGTTCTCATTCATTTATGAACGAGATCGTTCATATCTTTCAGAAAATCGGCCAGTGTGTAGGGCCTATTACTGTGAAAAGTCACATTCATTGTCAGGCCAGGAGGACTGCCATGGTTTCGTCTATATTGACCCCCTCCGACCAGTGCCCCTGGTGGATGCCATCTTGGCCAACCTCTAGTTACGGCCCTGCTCCTCACCCACCAAATGATATATAATCCAACTAACCTAGAGTTCAAGTAACAGTGGAGCCCCCTAGCACAGTGCACAGTGTACAACCTACAAGACTCCCCTCTACCCGGGCACCTGCTGAAAAGCAGGTGCAGGCAGGGAAAAAGTGACCTACATGCCCATGGCACTTCCATGGAACACTTATTATTAGTTTTCTTATTTGTTAAATATAGGGCACCACAAGTGCATATACAAATTCTGTGAAAAACATGGCAAGAAATAAAGTGCTAAACAATACAGGACATACAGTAGGAGGACACAATCCATATAAACATTATTGCATATACACCCCTCATACCCACTTAGTTTACGTGCATACACCCCCTTTCACCCAGTCAGCCACAGTGGAGATATGTAAGGTAAAACCTCCATATGCCTCTTTTAGTCGGCATCACCTGTCCATTGCATGTTCCACAGTACACGTCTAGCAGAAATCGACATAGCGTTGACTCTAGAACCCAGTAGACCAATGTCTCTTTGAGCATGTCTTATATATAAGACAGCATCTTTTATATATCCTAGGGTCAATAACATGGTATCCTTATCTAGGGTTTCACTCTCCGCCGATAAGGTATCTGTCCACGCTGCTACAGCGCTATAAACCCCTGCCGACACAATCGCCGATCTGAGTAGTGTACCAGAATGTGTGTAAATGGACTTCAAAGTACTTTTCTGCATGCTATCTGCAGGATCCCTGAGGGTAGCTGTATCTTGGTATGTCAGCGCTACCTTTTGGTTAAACGTGTCAACGCCTTGTCCACCCTAGGGGAGGATTCCCATCGTATCCTGGCCCTAGCAGGGAAAGGATACGCCATGAGAATTCTTTTGGGAAACTGCAGTTTCTTGTCTGGAGATTCCCGCTCTTTTTCACACAATTCATTTGGTTCATGAGAGGGGGGAAATGTTATCTCAGCTTTTTTCCCCTTAAACATGTGTACCCTCGTGTCAGGGACAGATGGGTCATCAGTGATATGCAAAACATCTTTTATTACAATAATCATATATTGAATACTTTTCTGCCAGTTTTGGCTGTAACTTTGCATCATCGTAGTCGACACTGGAGTCAGACTCCATGTCGGTATCAGTATCTATTATTTTGGATAGTGGGCGTTTTGAGACTCTGAAGGTCCCTGCGACATAGGGACAGACATGGGTAGATTCCCTGTCTGTTCTCTAATCTTTTGTGCAATAAATTTACCTCAGCACTTAATTCCACATATCCAGTCAGGTGTCGGCGTTGTCGATGGAGACACCACACACACACATTTGCTCCATCTCCTCCTTAGAAGAGCCTTTTACCTCAGACATGTCGACACACATGTACCGACACACCACACACTCAGGGAATCCTCTTATCAGAAGACAGTTCCCCCACAAGGCCCTTTGGAGAGACAGAGAGAGAGTATGCCAGCACACACCCAGCGCTAATACCCCAGGAAAAACACACAATGTGTTTACCCAGTAGCGCTGTAATACTATTATTTGCTGCCAATTATGTGCCCCCCCCCCTCTTCTCTGAACCCCCCTTTCACCGTGGATAAGCAGGGGAGAGTCCGGGGAGCTTCCTCTCAGCTGTGCTGTGGAGAAAATGGCGCTGGTGAGTGCTGAGGGAGAAGCCCCACCTCCTCGGCGGCGGGTTTCTGTACCGCTTAAATATAATAAAAACTGGCGGGGGCTCTTTATATATACAGTGCCTAGCTGTATATATATCTCCTTTGCCAGAAATGAGGTTTATATTGCTGCCCAGGGCGCCCCCCCTGCGCCCTGCACCCTTACAGTGACTGCCGTGTGTGAGGTGTGTGGGAGCAATGGCGCCTCTGAAGTCTTCTTTTCTTCTCATACTCACCCGGCTTCTATCTTCCGGCTCTGTGAGGAGGACGGCGGCGCGGCTCCGGGACGAACTCCAGGGTGAGACCTGTGTTCTGACTCCCTCTGGAGCTAATGGTGTCCAGTAGCCTAAGAAGCAGAGCCTTGAAACTCACAGAAGTAGGTCTGCTTCTCTCCCCTCAGTCCCTCGATGCAGGGAGTCTGTTGCCAGCAGGCTCCCTGAAAATAAAAAACCTAACAAATATACTTTCTGTCAGAAAGCTCAGGAGAGCTCTCTGAAAAGCACCCAGTCTCCACTGGGCACAGTATCAAACTGAGGTCTGGAGGAGGGGCATAGAGGAAGGAGCCAGTGCACACCAGATCTAAAGTCTTTCTTAAAGTGCCCATGTCTCCAGCGGAGCCCGTCTATCCCCATGGTCCTTACGGAGTCCCCAGCATCCTCTAGGACGTAAGAGAAATAAGCATACAGTTATTTACACCACTCTGAATGTGATTTTTATTTTATTTATACATTTTTTATGTATTCTTTAGTTGTTTTACACCTACAAATGTATATAATTTTTAAATATCTTCTTAGCAATCAGACCTAATACTCATAATACAACACAGTTCAACTTTTCAAATATAATGTTAACTAGATATAATACCTGGCACTGTCACTAACCACCACCGCCCCCATGGTCTGTACAGGCCATAGTGTGTCTGTATCTATGCCAACAGCTTCTACACCCCCTCTCTTTTTCATCTTTCCTCTCTTTCCTCTCCATTTATCTCTTTCTTTCCCACATCTTTCTCCTCCCTCCTTTATTTCTCTTTCTCCCTCTAACACTTCTCTTCTCTTATACGGTCCCACCTGCTACATTGTCTCTCTTCACCCCTCCGCTGTCTGCCTCTTTTTCCTTCTCCCTCTACTGTGTCTCTGTTTCTCTCGAGCACGTTTCTTGCTCACTCGCAAAACTGTACGCACATTCTCATCAGAAATAAAATTTGATCAATTATAAATGTCCACAAAATAAATGTTTTAAGCAAAACAAAGGAATTTTATTAAGATATGCCGTTAAATATATATGTATATTGTAGCCATTCTCATGCAGAAATGATTGTTTAGAACAGTGGTTCTCAACCTCGGTCCTCAAGTACCCCCAACAGTTCCTGTTTTCCAGGTCACCTAGCAGTTGATCAGGTGTATTCATTACTCACTGACATATTTTAAAAGACCCACAGGTGGAGCTAATTATTTCACTTGCAATCCTGTGAGGAGACCTGGAAAACATGAACTGTTGAGGACCGCGGTTGAGAACCACTAGTTTAGAAGGATAACATCATGCAGCCTGAGGACAGTTCAAGACAATGCAGAAATGACCCCCAAAATTGTTTTCATACTCATTTTTATACTGTATCAGTTACTAGGCAGAGTGATAGGCCCTACACACTGGGCGATAATACTCAAAGATATGAACGATCTTGTTCATTAATGAACGAGATAACGTTCATATCTTCCAGTGTGGAGGCACCAGTGATGAATGATGCACGGCCCCGCGCTCGTTCATCGATGGTGCCCCATCGCCTGTGCATGCAGGCCAATATGGACGATCTCGTCCATATATGCCTGCACTTCTATGGAGCCGGGTGACGGTGGAGTGAAGAAACTTCACTCTCCCCGTCACTGCCCCCCCACCGCCGGGTCGCCCGTCGGCCGTATCCGCTGTCGGGCAGCTCTGCGGCGGATCGCTCAATGTGTAGGGCCTTTAACTGAACCAACGAATCACATTACAATGGTCAGCTTAATTACAGATTTCATACAACATCTCTTCTTTTACCTCAGACTCACAGTCCTCTTGTAATGCTTCTCTAATTTTCTCCATCTAATTTTCTCAATTTTTCTCTCTATTATTATTCTCTTTTTTCCCCCAGTGTTTTCCTGACTTACTTTGCTGTGCTCTGGTGTGTCAGACTTTTGTACTCACTGGTCTCCTGTGTCACACCATAACATATTTCTACACTTTCTCCTATACTTTTCTTTTTTGTTCATTGGGGGTCATTCCGACTCATCCGCACGCAGCGGTTCTTCGCTGCGGTGCGAACGGGTTGGGACTGCGGCTGCGCAGCGCACGTGCGACATTTCCCGGCAACAGTGGTCACCGGGCAGCAATGCTGCCAGCGCAGAAAGTGATCACAGCGGCGATCGCATGGAGACTGACAGGTGGGAGGCGTTCCGGAGCGGATACTCACCGTTTTCAAGGCGAACGCAGGCAGATCCAGGCGTTTGGAGGGCGGATGTCTGACGTCAAACCCGGGACCTTCGTCGCTGAATCCATCGTACAGGGTAAGTAACTCTTACCCTGGTCTTGTTTTGCAGGAAACTTTTTTAGCATAGCAGGGCTGCACAAGCGATCGCAGCCCTGCTATGCTAAAATACACTCCCCCATAGGTGGCGTCAAGCTGATCGCACGAGCAGCAAAAAGTTGCTACGTGCGATCAACTCGGAATGAGGGCCATTGTATTCCTATTAGCCAGTTGCAGTTTAATGGTGTTCTTAACCATCCACTCAAACCATCAATATGTGACAAGCCCCTTCTTATATCACTTTCTGTTGCTCTGACTGATTACTTACTTATGGGCCATAAGTTAAATGTTAATGAAGTTAAATTACTCAGCTGTCCAACTGACTGAATACCCTGCACAGTGATCAGAGCCCACCTGGTGCCATAATATATCTTTCTCTGGACCAGATAAGTCCTACAAAATAGTAATTATGTCACTAATATGTACTCAACTAGAAAAAAAGTTTTACATTGTCTACTTAATTTATTCAAATCAAAATCTACCTCCACACCATTATTACTATCCAACAAACCTTGCTTCCATGGACTGTTACCTACCCCAAGGGCAGTGTAGACTTATCCTTGGGGGATGCAGTCAGGATCCCATCTGTCTGGATCCCAGCAGTCAGATTACTGACGCAGGAATGGCGACACTGGCATCCCGAATAGGTAGACATCCCGGTGTAGGAATCCCAACTGCTGGGATGCCAAACATCCTCACACCGCGCCGCTGAGAAGGTAAGCCGCAGGGGGTGTAAGGTTTAGGCTGCAGGAGGAGGGTTAGGCAGCACCCCGGGAGGGTTAGGTTTAGGGTGCGGGAAGGGGGGGTTAGGGTTAGGCTGCGGCCCGGGATGGTTAGGTTTAGGTAGCGGGAACAGGAGGTTAGGTATAGGCACTGACAAGGGGAACATTAGAGTTAGGCTGTGGGGAGGGAGGGTTAAGGGGGTAGGGGAGAGGGTATAACCCTTACTCACCCCTGTCTGCTTCTGTGCAATCAAGGTCCCGACATCGGTATTTCGAACGTCAGGATCCCGTCCGCCTGCGTCTCGTACTGATCTCCTATGTATTTGTGCTTGGCACTCATGAGGTGTTCTGGTCACAGACATCCTGCGTATACTATTTATACTACACCCATCTCCAATAAACTCATCCAGTCCTCTCCCAGAATTGATTGTGCACTGATTACATTTTGTGCAGTGATTACATAATCTTAAGACATGTCACAGTCAGAATTCAGCAGAGTTCCAAACATGTTAAATTTATTTTTCAGAAATGGCTATAGTGCTGTTGGGCAATAAAAAAAAATACAGAAATTAAACACATTATATTATTAATGTTATTATAATAATCACAGTTGCATGTATTTACAACTTTTGAGAATTTTTCAAGTTTTTTGTCCTTCCACACATTTTTGTGTCACATCCAGCTCAGTATCACACAACATTAATGAGTCCTGACACTTTGGTTGTGACTCCCTTACCTGAGCTACAGTATTTATGGCATACAGTACAGTATATCATTTTTCTTAGGGAATGTTACATTTATGGATGAAAAGTCATGGGACAGTCAGGGACAGTTATGAAACAATTGTATAGGAAAGAGTTGTGGAAAAGCAAGCAAACAGAAAATTGTCATCATTTTGTTTTTATCTTAACAAATTTTTATTAGTTTCAAAAAGGAGGTATAGGGTACAGATAGCAAAGGGAATGAGGGGGAGAGGAGAACAAGACCAACGGGAGGGTACAGCAGACATATAATAAAACAAATGTTCAAAAGGTCAAATGCAATCATACCAGGTGGATATACTCCTCTATAACAGTGAGGTTTGTAGCAAACCCGAGTTGGCAGTATTGTAATAACTACAGTACACTGTAAAAAAGCAGAGAAGGGTAGAAGATTCATAAAGGTTCATTAGATCTCAAATGACCAATGCCTGTCTCTTACCACAAAAGTTGAGATCTGGGATCAATTTAGATATTACCAACTAGGAAAGCTGTAGTATCAAGATGGAGAAAGTATTGAGAACATAATTTAGCTCTATCAATTGGTCTCTCTTTGTTAGGCAACCAAAGAATCCACCAGTAGGAAAGTTGGCCAGCATTCTGTTTCCACTTAAACTCACTGTTTCAGCTACAGTACCTATGGGAGTGTCAGTCCTTTAATAGGTAAAGAAGGGCTTAATCTGATAATTATCAAAATTAGAAAAAGCTAGGCGATGGCCACGTGGGCCGGTCCAGCCGAGCAGCAGTTTGCTTCCGAGCCGACTGCAGATTTAAACAATTGCCCGCCCCCCACCCCCCGCTTATGTCACTGAGACACGCTGCCGCTCAGTCCGGCGGCAGCATGTCTCAGCTGTCAGGAGAGGATAGCGCGCCAGCGCGGCTATGTCTGGCGGCGTGTAGCGGACTTCAAACCAGCCGCCGGTTCATGAGCCAATCAGAGCTCGCGGACTGGCAGCCAATCAGGAGCTGCCGGTCCGTGAGCTCTGATTGGCTCATGAACCGGTGGCTAGTTTGAAGTCCTACACGCCGGCGCCAGACATAGCCACGCGCCCGCAGAGTCCTGACACCCTCACATCACAGCCGGAGGAGCAGCAGCAGCAGCGCAGCTGCGGCAAGCAGCTGCAGCACTGCTGTGGGGGCAATTGTATACCTGGCACTGTGGGGGCAATTGACTGGCACTGTGGGGCATTTGTATACCTGGCACTGTGGGGGCAATTGTTTACCTGGCACTGTGGGGGCATTTGTATACCTGGCACTGTGGGGGCATTTGTATACCTGGCACTGTGTGGTCAATTGGCTGGCACGGTGGGGCATTTGTGTACCTGGCACTGTGGGGGCAATTGGCTGGCACTGTGGGGCATTTGTATACCTGGCACTGTGGGGGCAATTGTTTACCTGGCACTGTGGGGGCATTTGTATACCTGGCACTGTGTGGGCATTTGTATACCTGGCACTGTGTGGGCATTTGTATACCTGTCAGGTATACAATTGCCCCCACAGTGACAGATCCACAATTGCCCCCACAGTGTCAGGTATTACCTGACACTGTGGGGGCAATTGTGGATCTGGCACTGTGGGGGCATTTGTATACCTGGCACTGTGGGGGCAATTGTGGATCTGGCACTGTGGGGGCATTTGTATACCTGGCACTGTGGGACATTTGTGGATCTGGCACTGTGGGGGCATTTGTATACCTGGCACTGTGAAGGCATTTGTATACCTGGCACTGTGGGGGCATTTATATACCTGGCACTTTGGGGGCAATTGTGGATCTCACACTGCACTATTGGGGGCATATGTCTGTGTATCACGTCCCATTTTAATTGTCCACACCCATTTTTTTGGCGTGCGCGCCTTGGGTGCGCGCACACAGTACCTCTATGGGACACTCTCTGTCTGATTGGTCGCCACTTAGCCCCGCCGGGAGTGCACACAGACGCTCTCATTCTAGTGAATGGGGCGCATGCATGTCCACGCCCCTTTTCTGGAGCGCACTCGCTTAGTTACAACCTTTATTTTTCCATACCCCCACTTCAACATTTCCACTTCAACCAATGGTTGTGTGTATTTTAATATAGAATGATGTACACTTGTATGTTGTTATAATATAAATTATATTTGTAAGAGCATAGACTAAGAAGTAGGAGGAGTTGAGAATAGTAAGGGGAGGAGTCAGATGCTGACACTGAGGTGGGCCTGTGTGCTTCAAAAATGCCAGGGCCTATTTTTGGTCCCAGTCCGGCCCTGCCAGTGGCCAAAACTATTGTTACTTCATGAGCGTTGAATGATGATGATCTGTGTAAGTTCTTCTCTTCTCAATGTTTTATAAGCAGAAATTTTAAGAAAAATGTTTAATAATCAGAAAAGCAGTATTGTGGTATGACACTGTCTAGTGGCGATGTTATCATAGGGTGATATAGAGTTTGGTGTCTGTCTACTGTGATATTGTGTGACAAGTGCAAAAGATGTGTTCAAGTGTAGATGGTAGCTCATCTCCTGGCCCAAAGAGTATTGCCCTGGACTGGTGACATAGGCCCTCATTCCGAGTTGATCGCACCAAGCAACTTTTTGCTGCTGATACGATCAACTAATCTCTGCCTATGGGGGAGTGTATTTTAGCATAGCAGGGCTGCGAACGCTTGTGCAGCCCTGCTATGCTAAAAAAGTTTCACTCAAAACAAGACCAGCCCTGGACATATTTATCCTGTGCGACGGGTCCAGCGATGATGGTGACGGCTTTGACGTCACACCTCCGCCCTCCGTTCGCCTGGACACGCCTGCATTTTACTTACCACTCCCCGAAAACGGCAACAAACGGTAAGTTGACGTCCCAGAACGCCCTCTTGCTGTCCATTTTCTTGTGGTCGCCACTGCGACCGCTTTCTTCTCTGTCAGCGTCATTGCTCGCCGGGCAACGGCGCGCGTGCGCAATGCGCACACCGCGCGTGCGCATTCCAAACCCATTTGCACCGCAGTGAAGAATTGCAGCGAAGAACGGGTTGGAATGACCCCCATAGTCCTTCAGTGTCTGCTGACCCCCATAGTCCTTCAGTGTCTGCTCAGATAAGTAGTAGGTTAGTATCTAATTCTAAAGCTACAGTGTTCTCAAATATGAGATCAAGTTCGTAACCGACCATGGGACAGGCTTGGTATTTTGGTTGATATGTAATATTGCTGTAGACCAATAGTAACCAGCAGAATGTGAAAAGGAGGTTAGTCCAAACGGTGCATCCTTAAAAAGGTTGCAGGTTTATTCAGGATAATAGCGGTTGTCAGTGGTAACAGCAGAATCAGGATATAGAACAGAGTAAACAGTAGTGTTACCAGAGACAGCGGTAGTGGTAATATAGCTATGTTTTAAGTACTACCATCCCAGGGGGATACTAACTGAGCATATTACAACTAGAGATGAGCGGGTTCGGTTCCTCGGAATCCGAACCCGCCTGAACTTCAGCTTTTTTTACACGGATCCGAGCGACTCGGATCTTCCCGCCTTGCTCGGTTAACCCGAGCGCGCCCGAACGTCATCATGACGCTGTCGGATTCTCGCGAGGCTCGGATTCTATCGCGAGACTCGGATTCTATATAAGGAGCCGCGCGTCGCCGCCATTTTCACACGTGCATTGAGATTGATAGGGAGAGGACGTGGCTGGCGTCCTCTCCATTTAGATTATAAGAGAGAGAGATTTACTGGAGCTTAGGACTAGGAGGAGTACTGTAGAAGTGTAGAGAGTGCAGAGAGTTTACTAGTGAGTGACCACCAGACAGTGCAGTTTATTTAATATATCCGTTCTCTGCCTGAAAAAAGCGATACACACAGTGACTCAGTCACATACCATATCTGTGTGCACTGCTCAGGCTCAGCCCAGTGTGCTGCATCATCTATATATATTATATATCTGTCTGACTGCTCAGCTCACACAGCTTATAATTGTGGGGGAGACTGGGGAGCACTGCAGTGCCAGTTATAGGTTATAGCAGGAGCCAGGAGTACATAATATTATATAGTGAGTGACCACCAGACAGTGCAGTTTATTTAATATATCCGTTCTCTGCCTGAAAAAAGCGATACACACAGTGACTCAGTCACATACCATATCTGTGTGCACTGCTCAGGCTCAGCCCAGTGTGCTGCATCATCTATATATATTATATATCTGTCTGACTGCTCAGCTCACACAGCTTATAATTGTGGGGGAGACTGGGGAGCACTGCAGTGCCAGTTATAGGTTATAGCAGGAGCCAGGAGTACATAATATTATATTAAAATTAAACAGTGCACACTTTTGCTGCAGGAGTGCCACTGCCAGTGTGACTGACCAGTGACCTGACCACACTGACCACCAGTATAGTTAGTAGTATACTTATATTGTGATTGCCTGAAAAAGTTAAACACTCGTCGTGTGACTTCACTTGTGTGTTGTTGTTTTTTTTTATTCTATAAAAATAAAACTCATTCTGCTGACAGACAGTGTCCAGCAGGTCCGTCATTATATAATATATAATATATACCTGTCCGGCTGCAGTAGTGATATATATATATTTTTTATATCATTTATCATCCAGTCGCAGCAGACACAGTACGGTAGTTCACGGCTGTGGCTACCTCTGTGTCTGCACTCGGCAGGCAGTCCGTCCATAATTGTATACCACCTAACCGTGGTTTTTTTTTCTTCTTTATACATACATACTACTACGACATCTCTTTATCAACCAGTCTATATTAGCAGCAGACACAGTACAGTACGGTAGTTCACGGCTGTGGCTACCTCTGTGTCTGCACTCGGCAGGCAGTCCGTCCATAATTGTATACCACCTAACCTTTTTCTTTGCATCATGTGCTGATTGGGGAGGGTTTTTTGGAAGGGACATCCTGCGTGACACTGCAGTGCCACTCCTAAATGGGCCCGGTGTTTGTGTCGGCCACTAGGGTTGCTAATCTTACTCACACAGCTACCTCATTGCGCCTCTTTTTTTCTTTGCGTCATGTGCTGTTTGGGGAGGGTTTTTTGGAAGGGACATCCTGCGTGACACTGCAGTGCCACTCCTAGATGGGCCCGGTGTTTGTGTCGGCCACTAGGGTCGCTAATCTTACTCACACAGCTACCTCATTGCGCCTCTTTTTTTCTTTGCGTCATGTGCTGTTTGGGGAGGGTTTTTTGGAAGGGACATCCTGCGTGACACTGCAGTGCCACTCCTAGATGGGCCCGGTGTTTGTGTCGGCCACTAGGGTCGCTAATCTTACTCACACAGCTACCTCATTGCGCCTCTTTTTTTCTTTGCGTCATGTGCTGTTTGGGGAGGGTTTTTTGGAAGGGCCATCCTGCGTGACACTGCAGTGCCACTCCTAGATGGGCCCGGTGTTTGTGTCGGCCACTAGGGTCGCTAATCTTACTCACACAGCTACCTCATTGCGCCTCTTTTTTTCTTTGCGTCATGTGCTGTTTGGGGAGGGTTTTTTGGAAGGGACATCCTGCGTGACACTGCAGTGCCACTCCTAGATGGGCCCGGTGTTTGTGTCGGCCACTAGGGTCGCTAATCTTACTCACACAGCTACCTCATTGCGCCTCTTTTTTTCTTTGCGTCATGTGCTGTTTGGGGAGGGTTTTTTGGAAGGGCCATCCTGCGTGACACTGCAGTGCCACTCCTAGATGGGCCCGGTGTTTGTGTCGGCCACTAGGGTCGCTAATCTTACTCACACAGCTACCTCATTGCGCCTCTTTTTTTCTTTGCGTCATGTGCTGTTTGGGGAGGGTTTTTTGGAAGGGACATCCTGCGTGACACTGCAGTGCCACTCCTAGATGGGCCCGGTGTTTGTGTCGGCCACTAGGGTCGCTTATCTTACTCACACAGCGACCTCGGTGCAAATTTTAGGATTAAAAATAATATTGTGAGGTGTGAGGTATTCAGAATAGACTGAAAATGAGTGTAAATTATGGTTTTTGAGGTTAATAATACTTTGGGATCAAAATGACCCCCAAATTCTATGATTTAAGCTGTTTTTTAGTGTTTTTTGAAAAAAACACCCGAATCCAAAACACACCCGAATCCGACAAAAAAAATTCGGTGAGGTTTTGCCAAAACGCGTTCGAACCCAAAACACGGCCGCGGAACCGAACCCAAAACCAAAACACAAAACCCGAAAAATTTCAGGCGCTCATCTCTAATTACAACAAGACCACTATATATATTCTTTCTGTGCAAGTCAGAGATTTCAAATAGCAGAGCATCATTTAGTCTTTTAAGGTGTGCTCCAGGCCACAACCAGGCCTGCTTCCTAAATTCACTGAAATGGAGGGTTGTATTGTGTTTAGCTCAGTGGAGAAGCTGAGAACCTTTAGGTTTTTCACACAGCAGTTTTGCTAGAGTGTGACTACTGTATGGTACAGCTTAACTGTTCAAGAAACAATGGGGACTTACATACGGTTTTAAATTTATTAAAATGCCAATGGGTGGCTGTGTGGGGAAACATTTGTTTATTTGCAGAGACAGAAGATCTTCTAGAGATACTCTCTGTTGAGCCCACCAGCCTTTCCTTTCACTGTGGCAGCCAGCTGTGACGTATTGCCACAATATATAATACATCTTTGGATCCATTGTGTTTTATGCTCAACATATGCTATACAGCCGTGACCCTCACTGAAGCTTGCTTGAGGAGTTGGCAGCTCTGACTGTTTCTCATTGCCTTTTTTAAAGTGACTGCGGCACATTATGCTATATTAAACCATTTCAGCTTCTGAATACCAAGGGTAGGCAGCCACTGTTATTCAAGTTGAAGGTATGAGAGGGCTGTACACCTGATTCATATTATTGAAATCCCTAGACTGAACACGTTAATATATAAAGCATTACTTATTGCTAGAGATGTGCTCCGACCCCCATCATGGGTTTTTGTTTTGCTTTTGGAACTGTATCTCCTTCGTGTTTAGGATCTGTATTTGAATTTGCTTTTTCCAAAACCGCCCTAATAGGTTTTGGATCTGTATTTTTAGTCCAAAGATCATAAAAACAGCTAAAATCATAGAATTCGGGGGTGTTTTTGTTCCTACAGTATTATTAACCTCAATAACATTCAGGTTCCGGTATGAATGGTCGACCATGTTATGGTTGACAGTCATTAGGTCGACCACTATTGGTCGACATTGACATGGTCGACATGGACACATGGTCGACACATGAAAATGGTCGACACATGAAAAGGTCAACATGAGTTTTTTTACTTTTTTTGGTGTCGTTTTTTGCGTAAAGTGACTGGGAACCCCAATTAGTGCACCGCGTCCCCTCGCGTGGCTCGCTTCGCTCGCCATGCTTCGGGCATGGTGCCTTCGCTTCGCTCGGCACAGATTACCGTTCCAATCGTAGTCCACGTGGATCGTAAAGTATGGAAAAGTTCCCCAAAAGAAAAAAAAGTTAAAAAACTCATGTCGGCCTTTTCATGTGTCGACCTTTCATGTGTCGACCATGTGTCCATGTCGACCATGTGAATGTCGACCAATAGTGTTCGACCTAATGACTGTCGACCATAACATGGTCGACCATGTGACCATGTGATACCTAACATTCATTTCTGCAGCGTGGTACACTGGTATTCCACAGGGAATAAAATCAGGGTGTAGAGTTGGATCTTGATCCGAGGCACCAACAGGCTAAAACTTTGACTGTTCCCAGGATGCACTGCACCGCCTCCTCTATAGCCCCGCCTCCAGGCATTGGAGCTCAGTTTGTAAGTTGGTGCCTGCAGTGCAGGCAGCTAACAAGTGGGGCTGCACTAGGCAGCCCTAATAAGAGCTTTTTATGAATAAAGAAGACTTCAAGGGCCGCAGCACAGGCACTAGATGCTGTGTATTTCATGCTGACATTCTGTGCTGCGGCTCCATCACCTCCCCCAGTGGCGCTGCATACTCCCGCGTCCTGGCTGCCGGGTACTTGCAGCGGTGGCGCTCTGGCATCAGGCACACATCACCGCTGCTGCTCTCCTGGATCGCGTGGCCGCACTTCAGGGAGGAGGTAAGAGAGTCCCCCAGGTGGGACTCGCCAAAATCGCGATCCGGTCGTAGTCCCAGTAGACGGACTGCGCCACTGGCGTGGACACTGTGGCCATGCAGGGACCCCACTATATCCACCAGGGCAGGAAGCACAGGTCGGATTTACTAAAATCCGTTTATTATAGGCTCCATAGAACCCGGTGGTGAAGTCCAGCAGAGGGGATAAGGCGCTAGCCTGTAGCCCCTCCCTCAGCTCCAGTCGCCATCTACAGCAGGTGTTCCCGCCCTGGATCTGCATCTCTCTCCCTCACTCCCTGCGAGCGTTTGGGCGCCTTTTCACAGAGCTGCGCTGATCCTGGGACTGCTGTTCACTGTCTCCACTGTAAAGCCGCCTGTGTCATCAGCGCTGTGCATTTACAGGACACTAAGTATTCTACATGTCGTTTAGACAGCGTTAGTTAAGAAAAAGTGTACTGCTATATGAATATTTAGTACAAGTATTCTGTGATATACAGTGTTGGACTGTGGCATGAAGGGCCCACCGGAGTAATGCTGTTATAGGGGCCCATGATTACGGGAGTGGCCAGGCTCCAGTGGGGGCATGGCCAGCCAGCACAGAGGTTTGGCTAACCATTGCAGAGTACATTTTCTGTGGCCCTTGGTAAATATTTAGTAAACCAAATTATTGTGAAGTATAATGTAACATATGTATAATGCATAATTCAAGTACACTAGGATAGAGTCTGGAACCTGATCCCTAGAGGGGGAGGAGGGCCCACGGGCCAGTCCAACCCTGGTGATATACATCCAGTGTTTACTGTGCATTGTTATATCTGTATACATACATTTCTACATGTAGTATTACTAGTCCAGTGCAGTTTTATTTTTTATATGTATTAACTTCTGCATTGTACCTGTGACTGTTTGTGCCTATAGCTGCTGTGTGGATTCTATTCTGTGTATCACACATATTGCTATCACTATATTCTGTGCCCTGGGGGTCTAAGTGTGTCAGGGTCTAATATACCATATAGTATTCCACAGAATATACTGTTTTGTATTTTTCACTGTGTGTTTCAGTCACCTCATACAACTTAAATCCTCCGTTTGTGCTCTGCAATTGCGGTCACATATCTTAGGGGTTTTCTGTCAGGTATTGTGTTTGTCTGGCTATATTGTACTGATACGCCCTAAGGCTACATTCCCAATAAAGCCTGCTACACAGGGCAGAAAATCCGCAGATGCTCCTGCATCATGCAGTGCTGGCGCCACGGATTTTCCTGAGGAAATTATTTCTGCTGATGGTTCAGGTACTGGGCAGAACGCACCCTCTAGTCAGCCCGCAGTACCTGTGGCACATCCACCTTGGGCTGCATTTTCAAATATGCTGACTACGCTTGTAACAAGACCCCTGTGGGACCTCCTGTGCCATTACAGCCACATATTGTCCCTGTAGTTAATCGACAATGGGCGGATACTCTGTCACCCCAGTTACAGCAATTAAATCAGTCCTTGGTTAAACAAAAACCCAACCCTCGCCCTACTGGGACCAAACAGTCATCTAGGCGGGCCATTTCTTCCTCACAATCCACTAATATTTTGGATGATTCTTCCAATTCGAATGGGGACGGTTACTAAATTAGTCTTACCACAATCTGACCATTTAATTGACATACATCAGGAATCCTGGTCTTCTCCAGGAAATAAATTTTCCCTGTCTAAAAAGATGCTAGCTCGTTATCCTATCTCTGAGGAGTTGAATAACAAATGGGAAACCCCGCCACCAGTCGACTCACATGTAGCCCGTCTTGTGGTGTTATCTACTCTGCCTGTCACAACCGTCACCTCTTTGAAGGAACCGACGGATAAGCGTGTGGAGGGTTGCTTGAAGTCTATTTACACTCTTACAGGTGCTGTACAATGACGCACTATGGCAGCCTCTTGGGCTGCAAAAGGCATTGAAGCATGGGTTCAAGCAATTGAGAAGAGCTACCTCTGAATTTTTCTGACACTGCCAGACAATATCTGTCCTATATTGCCACAGCCTCCCACTATATTCAGGAGGCGACCTCTGATGCAGGCGCTATGGTGGCCAAGGCATCTACTATGTCTATCCTGGCTTTCCGGATTCTGTGGTTACGGTCCTGGTCGGTGGACCTGGACTCTAAGAAGATCTTGGAGGTACTCCCTTTTAAGGGAGATATACTATATGGAGATGATCTGAACAAGATTGTGACTGACTTGGCATCGGCCAAGACTGTGTTTCTCCCAAGTACTAATCCTTCCGTTCTGAAGGCTAAGAGTACCACTTTTCATTCCTTTTGACCTCCAGGTAAAACAAAGGGTCAGGCATACCCGAGATAGGCTCGCACTTCCAAGTCCTCTAAGCCCAAACCTAAACGTTCTTGGGCGGCCTGTCAGCCTGCTTCCAAACCGGACAAGCCTGCTGCATGACGGGAAGGGCCTCCCCCTGGGGGACCCCAGGGTGGGAGGCCGACTTCTGCAGTTCGCCCAGGTACGGTTAAAGACCACTTCGGATGCCTGGGTGCAGGAAGTGGTCTGTCACGGGTACGCAATCTCTTTCAAGAGACGTCCCCCTCGTCAGTTTTGCTCAACGGTTATCCATTCGGATCCGTTAAAAGTACAAACTCTACATTTGGTTGTCCAATCCCTCCTGGACACAGGAGTGAAAGTGCCGGTGCCTCTGTCTCAAAGAGGCAGAGGATACTATTTGATGCTGTTTCTAGTTCTGAAGCCAAATGGATCCTCCCGGCCTATACTCAACCTCAAATCTTCCATATGGAAACTGCGCTCTATTGTACTAGCCATGGAAACCAAGGACTATATGGTATCCCTAGATATACAGGATGCTTACCTACACATACCTATTGCCATGTCGCATGAGCAATATCTACGGTTTGCTCTTGGCAACCTTCATTATCAGTTCCAAGCCTTGCCTTTTGGACTGACCACGGCTCCTCGGATCTTCACCAAGGTCATGGTGGTCATGACGGCCCTTCTCCGCCATCAGGGTATCAGGATCCTGCCATAGCTGGACGACTTGTTGATCCTGGCGAACTCCCCAGAGGTTCTCCTCCGTCATCTGGAACTGACGGTCCAATTCCTACAAGCCCACGGGTGGCTTATCAACTGGAAGAAATCCTCACTGGTCCTTGCTCAGACCATGGTGCACCTGGGGGCATTACTGGACACACACAACCAACATTTGTTCTTGTCTCCAAGGAAGGTCCTGAAACTTCCGGACAGAATCATATGCTTCCACTCTCGCCAAAGAGTGTCGATACATTCGGCGATGCAAGTACTAGGCCTCATGGTGTCAGCTTTCGACATGGTAGAGTACGCTCAATTTCATTCCGGCCCTCTGCAGAGGTTAATCCTTTCCAAGTGGGATGACCTGCCTCACAGGATCAGGTCTCAAATGATCTCCTTGACTCCAGAGGTTCATCTGTCACTGAGTTAGTGGCTACTGAACCAACAATTGAGCAGGGGTCGTCCCTTCTGGATTTCCAACTGGGTTCTCCTAACGACGGATGCCAGTCTGCGGGGTTGGGGCACGTGGTTGGAGCAACACTCTCTCCAGGGACGGTGGACCAGGTAGGAATCTCTCCTCCCGATAAACATTCTGGAATTGCGGGCAGTGTTCAATGCGTTGACGCACTGGCGATTCCATGGAACTTTCGGCTTGCATTTGTGTTCCCTCCAGTGTCACTCCTGCCCATGGTACTATGGAAGTTCAAACAAGTAGGAGGAATACTACTTCTAGTCACTCCAGCATGGCCCAGATGGCATTGGTTCTCAGACCTGCAGGGTCTATCGATTGAGGGTGCTCTTCTACTTTCTCAACACCCAGACCTCCTCATTCAGGGCCCTTGTGTCTATCCAGACCTGGCCAGACTGGCTTTGACGACGGGGCTCTTGAAGCTTTACTCCTGAGGGCCAAGGATTCTCCAAGGTGGTCATCCAAACTATGCTGAAGGCCCGCAAACCGGCATCTGCGCGGATTTATTATAGGGTCTGGAATTCTTACTTCACCTGGTGTACTGCTAAGAATTACGAGGCTTATGGATTCAGTACTTCCAGACTTCTGGCTTTTCTGCAACAAGGATTGGACTTAGGCCTTCGTCTGGCCTACCTCAAGGTTCATATCCCTGCCTTGTTGGTATAGTTTCAGAGAAAAATTGTGTCTATTCCTGACGTTCATACTTTCACTCAGGGTGTTTTACGGATTCAGCCCCCTATGTCCCTCCTGTGGCACTATGGGATCTGTCTGTTGTTCTGAATGCCCTGTAAGAGTCTCCATTTGATCCTCTTGAGTCAGTGGACCTTAAATTACTCACGGTCAAGGTCCTGTTCCTACTGGCTATTGCCTCTGCTAGGAGGGTGTCGGACCTAGGTGCTTTGTCCTGTCGTCCACCCTTTCTGATATTTCACCATGACCGGGCAGTTCTTAGAACTCGCCCTGGTTATTTGCCTAAGGTGGTGTTATCTTTTCACCTTAACCAAGAGATTGTGGTTCCGGACTTCATCTCTTCTGGTTTGTCCTACAAAGAGTGGTCTTTGGATGTGGTACGGGCTCTCCGTATATACGTGGAGAGGACTGCCTCTATCAGGAGGACAGATTCCCTTTTTGTACTTTTTGGTTTTTCATAAACGTACCTGGCCTGCGACTTAACAAACCTTGGCCAGATGGATTAGAATGGTGATTGCACAAACTTATGCACAGGTTGGACCTCCAGCTCCTGCTGCTATTAAAGCCCATTCTACTCAGTCTGTTGGACCCTCTTGAGCGGCCCGCCGTGGCGCGTCCACAGAATATTTGTGCAAGGCGGCCACGTGGTCCTCAGTGAACACGTTCATTAGATTCTATGCCTTTGATACTTCCACCTCCCAGGATGTTTCCTTTGGACGCCAGGTTCTCATAACCGCTAAGGCGTGTCCCCTCCCTTGAGGAACTGATTTGGTACATCCCCAATGTATTCCCTGTTGAACACAGTGTACCCCGCTGCAGAAAAGGAGATTTATGGTAGACTTACCATTGTTAAATCTCTTTCTGCAAGGTACATTGGGTTCCACAGGGCACCCGCCCTGATGCACCTAACTTCTATGGGTTTGTATGGCATTAGACACTGGTCCCTTCTCCTGTCGTGAGAATGTGGTTCTATGTGACTAACATCTGCCTTCTCTTTTACCCGCTCCTGCATTGGACTGGTTAACGAAACTGAGCTCACCGTGCCTGGAGGCGAGGTTATAGAGGAGGCCCAATGCATCTTGGGACAGCTAAAGCTTTAACCTGTTGGTGCCTGGATCAAGATCCATCTCTACACCCCAATGTATTCCCTGTGGAACCCAGTGTACCTTGCAGAAAGAGATTTAACAATGGTAAGTCTACCATAAATCTCCTTTTTGCCCATTTGCACTCGGATACCCATTACCAGAGCTTGATGGAAGTGTCAAAAATTCTTCGATGGGCGGAACGCCATCTGCCAGCACAATCAGCAGTGTTCATTCTGGGGTTCCTCAAGTGGGAAGCGGACTTCCTAAGTCGTCAGGATGTACACGCTGGGTTGGAGTCTTCGTCCGGAGGTCTTCCAACTCCTTTTGGACAAGTGGGGTCTACCAGGTGTAGACCTGATGGCGTCTCGACACAATCACAAGGTTTCGGTTTCCGGAGCAAGGACAAGGGATCCTCAAGTATCATTCGTGGATGCACTGGCGATTCCATGGAACTTTCGGCTGCCATACGTGTTCCCTCCAGTGTCACTCCTGCCCAGGGTACTACGGAAGTTCAAGCAAGAAGGAGGAATACTACTTCTAGTCGCTCCAGCATGGCCCAGACGGCATTGGTTCTCAGAGCTGCAGGGTCTCTCGATCTAGCATCCTCTTCTACTTCCTCAATGCCCAAACTTCCTCGTTCAGGGCCCTTGAGTTTACCAGGATCTGGCAAGACTGGATTTGACGGCGTGGCTCTTGAAGCCTCACTCCTGAGGGCTAAAGGATTTTCTGAGGCGGTTATTCAAACTATGTTGAAGGCCCGCAAACCGGCTTTGCACAGATTTATTATAGGGTCTGGAATTCTTACTTCACTTGGTGTGCTGCTAAACATAGAAACATAGAATTTGTCGGCAGATAAGAACCACTTGGCCCATCTAGTCTGCCCCTTATTTTTTTTTTTTTTTTTTTATATTATTTTTTAACACTAACCTTATTTGATCCTTATTTCTTTGTAAGGATATCCTTATGTCTATCCCATGCATGTTTAAATTGCTCTACTGTCTTAGCCTCTACCACCTCTGATGGGAGGCTATTCCACTTGTCCACTACCCTTTCTGTGAAATAATTTTTCCGCAAATTTCCCCTGAACCCCCCCCCCTCCAGTCTCAGTGCATGTCCTCGTGTCCTATTGCTTCTCTTCATTTGGAGAATGTTTCCCTCCTGGACTTTGTTAAAACCCTTGATATATTTGAAAGTTTCTATCATGTCCCCCCTTTCCCTTCTCTGCTCCAAACTATACATATTGAGATTTCTTAGTCTTTCTGGGTATGTTTTGTGATGTAGGCCATGCACCATTTTAGTTGCCCTCCTTTGTACAGTTTCTAATGTATTAATATCCTTTTGAAGATATGGCCTCCAGAACTGAATACAGTATTCTAGATGAGGCCGTACCAATGACCTATACAGTGGCATTATTACTTCTTTCTTTCTGCTGCTGATTCCCCTCCCAATGCAGCCAAGCATCTGACTAGCCTTCCTCATTGCCTTGTTACATTGCTTACCTGCTTTTAAGTCATCTGAAATAGTGACTCCTAGATCCCTTTCCTCCTCAGTAGTTTCCAGTATAGTGCCATTAATACTGTATTTAGCTTTAGGATTTTTGAGACCCAAGTGCATGATTTTGCATTTTTTGGCATTAAACTGTAATTGCCAGACTCTTGACCATTCCTCTAGTCTACCTAGATCCTCAATCATTTGTTTTACCCCACCTGGTGTGTCTACCCTGTTGCATACCTTTGTGTCATCTGCAAAAAGGCATACTTTCCCTTTAATGCCATTTGCAATGTCACCAATAAAGATATTAAAAAGCACTGGTCCAAGTACAGATCCCTGGGGTACTCCACTGGTAACATTTCCCTCCTGTGAATGCACTCCATTTACCACAACTCTCTGTTTTCTATCCTTCAACCAAGATCTTATCCATTCAATAATCCTAATATCCAATCCCAAACTTTCAAGTTTATTTAGCAATCTGCGATGTGGAACTGTGTCAAAAGCCTTACTAAAGTCTAGATAAGCTATATCCATGGCTCCACCTTTATCCATCACTTTAGTCACACAATCAAAAAAGTCAATAAGATTTGTTTGACATGATCTCCCCCCAGTGAATCCATGCTGTTTGGGATCCAGTAAATTGCCAGATTTGAGATAATCTACAACTCTTTCTTTTAAGAGTGTTTCCATCAATTTCCCTACTACTGATGTAAGACTCACTGGTCTGTAGTTGTTTGCCTCTTCCTTGCTTCCACTTTTGTGCAGTGGGACTACGTTTGCTCTTTTCCAGTCCCCTGGAATTTCTCCTGTAGCTAATGACTGGTTGAATAATTCTGTCAATGGTGCTACCAGCACCTCTTTAAGTTCTTTTAATATCCTTGGATGTATCCCATCTGGCCCCATAGATTTGTCCACTTTCAGCTTTGAGAGTCCTGTTAGGACCTTCTCCTCTGTAAATGTACTTGTTTCATTTTCCTGAATATCCCTGCAACTTAACTGTGGCCCCTTCCCCTCTCTTTCAGTAGTAAATACTGAGCAAAAATAATCATTAAGATGATCTGCTATTAAATTGTCTCCTTCAACAAGACTCCCAGTGTCCGTCTTTAGTTTTATAATTCCGCCTTTTGTTTTTCTCTTTTCGCTTATATACCTAAAAAAAGTTTTGCCTCCTTTACCCACTGACTGGGCCATTTTCTCCTCAGCTTGTGCCTTTGCACATCTGATTACCTTCTTTGTCTCCTTCTGTCTAACAAGATATATCTTTTTGTCTTCATTATTTTGTGTCTGCTTATATTTCCTAAAAGCCATCTTTTTTGCTCTCACAATATTTGCTACTTCTTTTGCAAACCACACTGGCTTCCTTTTCCTTGTGTTTTTCCTAACAGTTTTGATACAAAGGTCTGTTGCCTTCAATATTGCACATTTGAATGTTTCCCACCTCTCCTGCACTGTTTCCAAGTTCCTCCACTCTGCCAAAGAATCGCTTACACATTTTCCCATCCCTACAAAATCAGCCTTCCTAAAATCCAACACCTTTGTTTTTGTATGGGACGAGTCAGTCTCTGTCTTAATGCTGAACCATACTGCTTGATGATCACTGGATCCCAGGTTTTCACCCACTTTTACGTCCGATAATCTGTCTCCATTTGTAAGTATTAAGTCTAATATTGCGTCTTTCCGAGTGGGCTCCCTCACCAATTGGTGGAGGGATGCTCCCTGAAGGGAATTTAAAATGTTCCTACTTCTAGTGGAACTAGCAACAGACACCTCCCAGTTTACATCAGGAAGATTAAAGTCTCCCATGATTATTACTTCTCCTTTTAATGCCATTTTAGTTATGTCCTGCAATAGGTTCTTGTCAAGTTCTTCTTCCTGACCTGGTGGCCTGTATATCACGCCAATACGAATAATCAACTTTTCCCCTGTTTCTATGGTCACCCAAAGGGCCTCAGTTTTTTCTTCAATACTTTGTATTAATGTAGTATTTATGGCATTTTTTACATACATTGCTACCCCTCCTCCGATTTTTCCAATTCTGTCTTTCCTAAATAAAGTATATCCCGGTATAGCTATGTCCCAGTCATGATTTTCATTGTACCATGACTCTGTAATTGCCACAATGTCTAGATCATCCCTTGTCATTATTGCAGTTAGTTCTGGGATTTTATTTCCTAAGCTCCTAGCATTTGCACACATAGCTTTTAGAGTTTTGTTTGTGCTTTTTCTGTTCCTAGCTATGTTCTTCTCTCTGCCTATTTTTATTTGGTTATGATCTGAATTATCTTCTGTTGCTGTGGATATGCTTCCTATTCCTTTTGCCTGCAGAAACAATACCTCTGTGTTGGGGGAGCAGATTTCTTTATTCCTATTTGGTTCACTGCCCCCCTTTGTTAGTTTAAATAGTTCTTGATGAAGCATCCAAACTGTTCAGTTAGTATTCTCGTTCCCCTTGAAGATGGGTGCAGGCCGTCACTTTTGTATAAGCTCCTATCTTGCCAGATGGCGTGACTATGGCCTATAAATCCTAATCTCTCTTCATTGCACCATGTCCTTAGCCAAACATTGAAGTTTCTGATGCAATGAGTTCTGTCTTCCCCTCTGTGTACTGGCAATACTTCTGAAAAAGATACAGTGGTTGCCACCTGCTTCAGAGCAGTCCCTAACTTCCTAAATTCATCTTTTACAGCCATGAGTTCAGCATTTGCCAGGTCATTTGTCCCTAGGTGGACAATGACATCCACCTCCCCATCTTTTCTTGCTGCCTTCACAATTCTTAGCATGCGCTCTTTATCCCTTGGAGCTGTGGCTCCAGGTAAGCACCTTACTTGTTTCTCTACTTCATTTGCATTTCCCAGATGTATTCCTCTAATAATGGAATCTCCCAAGAGAAGTGCAGTCCTTTTTGGAGATTCAATTTTCCTGTTCCATTTCCTGTTCCTATAGTTGGTAGATGTCCCCATATCCTCCTGTTCTGTAGTGCCTCTATTAGTTGTATCTTCCAGCCCTGCAAGAGTAGCATACGAGTTTTGCAGTGTCACCGCTTGCGGGAGGTGTCTGTGTCCCTCTGGAAATCTCTGCCCTTGAGAGCCCACAGTAGTCCAGGCAGAATGTCTTCTGGTGGCTCTCTGAGGCAGTGGAGGCTTCAAAGACACAGACATCCTACAAATCTCAGCATGCAGTTTTGCTATCTCCTCCTTCAGCAGAGAAAATTGCTCACAGATTGGACAGCAGCTGAGTCTCCACGCTGCCTCTTTCCAAACAAATGCTTTACATCCATTGCACTGCACAAGGCCAAACATTGTATCAGATGTTAATGGTATTGCAAATTTGTGTGTTACTTGGTGTATTTTAAAACTCACCTGTTGCTGTATTCTAACTCACCTGCTGCTGTTTCAAACTCACTTAATAAGCCAAGCCTCACTTTATAATGCACGCCTCTCACAAAGAGCACGCTCTCTGAGTCTGGTCACTGTTTATATAGTTTCTCAGGTAGCTGTTCTATTCAGCCCTTCTTCTTATCACTTCACACCTAGATTCAGCCACTCCTCCTCCTAGTTTCTCTTCACACTCTAAGAAAGCACAAGTGAAAGCACAGAGACAAACACAGCCAAATTCTCACTCCTTTTTCCCACAATATTACAATCCCTATATGGATAGACAGAGAATACTCACCTGCTGCTGTTTCAAACTCACTTAATAAGCCAAGCCTCACTTTATAATGCACGCCTCTCACAAAGAGCACGCTCTCTGAGTCTGGTCACTGTTTATATAGTTTCTCAGGTTGCTGTTCTATTCAGCCCCTCCTCCTAATCACTTCACACCTAGATTCAGCCACTCCTCCTCCTAGTTTCTCTTCACACTCTAAGAAAGCACAATTACAATGCATACAAGTTTAGTACTTCAAGACTTCTGGCTTTTTTGCAACAAGGCCTGGATTTAGGACTTCGCTTGGCCTCCCTCAAGGTTCACATTTCTGACTTATCAGTGTGGTTTCAGTGAAAATTTTTATCTATTCCTGACGTTCATACATTCATTCAGGGCATACTATGGATTCAGCCTCCCTATGTCCCTCCTGTGGCTCCATGGGATCTGTCTGTTGTTCTTACTGCCCTTCAAGAGTCTCCGTTTGAACCTCTTGAGTCAGTGGACCTTAAATGTCTTACGCTTAAGGTCATTTTTCTGTTGGCTATTGCCTCTGCTAGGAGGGTGTCAGACTTAGGCGCTTTGTCCTGTCATCCACCCTTTCTGATTTTTCACTGTGACCGGGCAGTTTTTAGAACTCGCCCTGGTTATCTACCTAAGGTGGTGTCATCTTTCCACCTTAGCCAAGAGATTGTGGTTCCGGCCTTTATCTCTCCTGGTTTGTCCTCCAAAGATCAGTCTTTGGATGTGGTACGGGCTCTCCATATATATGTAGAAAGGACTGCCTCTATCAGGAGATCAGATTCTCTTTTTGTACTTTTTGGTTTTCACAAACATTGCTGTCCTGCGAATAAGCCTCCCAGCTATTGCTGTTATCAAGGTCCATTCTACTCGGTCTGTTGGAACTTCTTGGGCGGCCCACCAGGGCGCCTCCGCTGAACGATTGTGCAAGGCGGCTACGTGGTCCTCAGTGAACACATTCATCAGGTTCTATGCCTTTGATACTTCTGCCTCCCAGGATGCTTCCTTTGGACGCCGGGTTCTTGTGCCTGCTATAGTGCGTCCCCTCCCATGAGGAACTGCTTTGGGACATCCCCGATGTTATTCCCTGTGGAATACCAGTGTACCCCGCTGCAGAAAAGGAGATTAATGGTAAGACTTACCATTGTTAAATCTCTTTCTGCGAGGTACACTGGTTTCCACAGGGCGCCCACCCTGATGAACTTAGCTTCTTTGGGTTTGTATGGCATTAGCCACTGATCCCTTCTCCTGTCGTGAGAATGTGGGTCTAACGTCTACCGTCTCTCTTACCTGCTACTGCATTGCACTGGTTAACAAAACTGAGCTCCAGTGCCTGGTGGCGGGGCTGTAGAGGAGGCGGTGCAGTGCACCCTGGGAACAGTCAAAGTTTTAGCCTGTTGGTGCCTCGGATCAAGATCCAACTCTACACCCGATGTTATTCCCTGTGGAAACCAGTGTACCTCGCAGAAAGAGATTTAACAATGGTAAGTCTTACCATAAATCTCCTTTTCCACTCATTTCCAGTCAATTTTGACCACCTCACAGCTCACAATACTGTTTCCATCCAGTTTAGGCCAAAAGGTTACACCGAGGTACTGTAACTGGATGACTAAGCTAAGCGACAGCGGCGGGCGGCACAAACATGTGGCACTTAAACCTCCAACATGGCACATCTAGGAAACAGAATGGCACTGCAAATGCAGACAGGGTGGCAGTTTAATAAACTATGAAAACGTTTGTCATCTACACAAGAAGATAGCACTGCTTCACATAGCACATAATGCAAAGAAAAGAGGTGCAAGATAGAATTGTCCTTGGGCCCCCGACCCACCCTTATGTTGTATATATTAAACAGGACATGCACAGTTTTACAAACCAGTCACTTCAGCAACAGAGACTACCACTTGTGGTATAAATTATTGGTTTGTTTGTGCCCCCACAATACATGCTGCCAACGGTCTTTACATACACAAACATAGGCAAGATGTCGCCATTGTCATCATCATCCGATTCCTCACCCCTATCAGTGTGTACATCCTCTTCTTCACACACTATTAATTTGTCCCCGCATGAATCCACCATTACAAACGCCTTTGTATTTTTTGGAGGTAATGGCTGGTAACAGTCCTCCCCGTGTAATTTGTAATTCATTTTGATGAATATCATCTGTTACAATTTTGGGTTAGTAACCGCCTACGCCGATCGCTGACAAGGTTTGCAATTTTTTTTTCCTGCCTTTGGTGAAACAGTCTGTCTGACATGCGTATTTGAATGCTATCACTAAAATAATCATCAACCATGAATATTACACTGCAGTCTGGCCTATAGCGTCACGATACATGTATGAATATCAAGCTGCAGTACTACCTGTAGCGTCACAATACTTGTATTAATATTACACTGCGGTCTGACCTACAGCGTCACAATATGTGTATGAATATTAAGCTACAGTACAACCTGCTGCTTCTCAATACTTCCATGAAATTTAGGTACAACCAGGGCCGGTGCTAGGGTGTTCAGCGCCCCCGTGCAAACTATAAATTTGCGCCCTCCCATACTTTACAAAGGGACAGCGCATGCCTTTGGTGCACACTGAAAAAGGAGCGTGGTACTATTGTGTGGCCATGCCCCTTCTGTGTGGTTTTACACGGAAGGGGCATGGCCACACAATAGTACCCCCATTTCAAATGACGCCACGTAAAACCACACGTAGTAGTGCTTCTTATACACAAAATTCCTCCTGTAGTGGTGCCGCTTACACAAAATCCTCCCTGTATTAGTGCCACCAACACAAAATCCCCCCTATAGTAATGCCGCTTACACAAAATCCCCTCTGTAGTAGTGCCACTTACACAAAATCCCCCCTGTAGTAGTATCGCTTACACAAAATCCGCCCTGTAGTAGTGTCGCTTACACAAAATCCCCCCTGTAGTAGTGTCGCTTACACAAATCCCCCCTGTAGTAGTGTCGTTTACACAAAATTGGTCAACTCTTTTTCATGCACCTTTATGTAAACTCAATTGTCCTAAACCTGTGTCAGCTGTTCCTTGGTAATTTATCAACCAGTGTCAGGTGACTAGTATACTTTTAAAAGCCATAAGGTGTGTGGCAGGTGCACATTAAACCAAGTAGCCATATTTGCAGTCATGTTATGTGTGATACAGTTGCCAGGTTTTAATTTTTAAGACTCTGTGATAGTGTAGGACCTGCATGAAGGTGGGGTACCTTGGCGATAGGTTTGCAGCTTCTGTGCATTGGCCAATTCACTAACTAAACCCCCATCATTTATTTATTGATGTTGTGTGAGGATAATACCCTTTTCAGACAGAAAAGTCTGAAAGTCCCAGCGAATTACCCGGCACTTCAGTGCCGGGTCGTTTTGCCGGGACCTGCCTGACCCCCCCTTTCACACAGACATGCAAATTACCGGGTCGAGAATTTCGTGTCATAATTCCCGTGTCTCCGACCCTGGTAAATTCCAGGGTCGAAGTCCCGCGAATTACAACACGGGTTGACCCTTTCACACAGAAAAAGGACCCGTGTGTTTCATGAAATTACCGGGTGGAACTGCTTCAGCTAAGGCGCCCATAATTTTATTGCGATTGACATAAACACTTCTTTAAGCTAGCTTATCACTAAAATAACGACACACTAAAATAACGACACGGACACGGTTAGCTGTAGTTAAAGGCCAGACGATATTTATTGATCGCTGACCTGTTCTTTAAACTATAATTGTAATTGAATTGATTTTATATTGGAGGATGGCAAAGGACCAGTCGCTACCAGACACCAGCTCCAGTCCGTTGGATGAAATCCAACCACCAAGGAGGGGAGTACCCAAACCCCGCCTCCTCCCTGCATAACCCGCATTGTGCAGGACTCACCACTCTTTTCTCTGGCAAACGTTCGGTTCCCGCAGGGGAACGTCTAAATGTCCAACCGCAAGGTAAGGACACACCTGCCGTCCTTCTAAAGAGGGTGCCCCACAATGACCACTTATGCCCATCTGACCGCTGGTTGGTAGCGACTTCCCGCCAATCTGGCTGTCAAGAGCCCACCGAGAAAGACAAGATGTAGGAAAAAATAAAAATAAAATTATGGTCAGGGCGGGCGAGAGGGCATTCCAAAATGGCAAGAGGAAGTCTGAGTCACATGACCATGGCTTATATATTATTCCAAGACCAACCCCTACACCCTTGATGGACAGCCCTATAATCCTATAGGAAAATACCCAAGAACACACTGATCTGCCTAGCAACTGCTTAGTCACCAACAACCAATCACAAAAAATTGGGCTCTTATATGGCTCAGGCTTAAGCAGCCTTCAGCTTATCTAAGGCGCCCATAATTTTATTGCGATTGACATAAACACTTCTTTAAGCTAGCTTATCACTAAAATAACGACACACTAAAATAACGACACGGACACGGTTAGCTGTAGTTAAAGGTCAGACGATATTTATTGATCACTGACCTGTTCTTTAAACTATAATTGTAATTGAATTGATTTTATATTGGAGGATGTCAAAGGACCAGTCGCTACCAGACACCAGCTCCAGTCCGTTGGATGAAATCCAACCACCAAGGAGGGGAGTACCCAAACCCCGCCTCCTCCCTGCATAACCCGCATTGTGCAGGACTCACCACTCTTTTCTCTGGCAAACGTTCGGTTCCCGCAGGGGAACGTCTAAATGTCCAACCGCAAGGTAAGGACACACCTGCCGTCCTTCTAAAGAGGGTGCCCCACAATGACCACTTATGCCCATCTGACCGCTGGTTGGTAGCGACTTCCCGCCAATCTGGCTGTCAAGAGCCCACCGAGAAAGACAAGATGTAGGAAAAAATAAAAATAAAATTATGGTCAGGGCGGGCGGGAGGGCATTCCAAAATGGCAAGAGGAAGTCTGAGTCACATGACCATGGCTTATATATTATTCCAAGACCAACCCCTACACCCTTGATGGACAGCCCTATAATCCTATAGGAAAATACCCAAGAACACACTGATCTGCCTAGCAACTGCTTAGTCACCAACAACCAATCACAAAAAATTGGGCTCTTATATGGCTTCAGGCTTATGCAGCCTTCAGCTTATCTAAGGCGCCCATAATTTTATTGCGATTGACATAAACACTTCTTTAAGCTAGCTTATCACTAAAATAACGACACACTAAAATAACGACACGGACACGGTTAGCTGTAGTTAAAGGCCAGACGATATTTATTGATCGCTGACCTGTTCTTTAAACTATAATTGTAATTGAATTGATTTTATATTGGAGGATGTCAAAGGACCAGTCGCTACCAGACACCAGCTCCAGTCCGTTGGATGAAATCCAACCACCAAGGAGGGGAGTACCAAAACCCTGCCTCCTCCCTGCATAACCCGCATTGTGCAGGACTCACCACTCTTTTCTCTGGCAAACGTTCGGTTCCCGCAGGGGAACGTCTAAATGTCCAACCGCAAGGTAAGGACACACTTGCCGTCCTTCTAAAGAGGGTGCCCCACTATTACCACTTATGCCCATCTGACCACTGGTTGGTAGCGACTTCCCGCCACAAAGGTTTAACAAACCGCCCTGCCATCCAAACCAATAAAAACCAGGAAAAGAAGAAAGCTAACTGAAAGGACCAAAACCCCAGGTAAGACAAAACCTGCAAAACTCCAGCCGGAGAAGACGAACGCCTTCCCCACTTGTCAAAACTGCGGCTGGCGCAGTACAAGCAGAGGATGCCTGACCACCTAACAGCCATACCCAAAACATCAGCTGTCCTATGCGCCAAGTAATGCCCTGCCGCCCAAAAATGTAAGAGTGGCCAAACCAGCCATTCCTGTTCAAACCATCGACGGCTGCAAAAGAAAAACACCCTAAAATCATCACACTGACATACATCACATAGGAAAAACAAGTGACAGATAACAGAATTAACCCAAGTGAAGGAGAAAACTCAAAAAACCTCCTGTGGACCTTTGATGAGCCAATTGTAATTAGGCCCACTCGGAGGAAAATTTAAAAATTCACTTCACACCCTCGATTCCTGAACGCTACCCGTTCAAAAACCGACGGGTAAACAAGTTTTTGGGTTAGCGCAACAGGCGCAACTAAACATCATCCATATGCTGAAGGCTTCTAGTAAGCATCCCTCCACGGAGCACCTCCTGAATAGCTGCCGTGGAGGACCCCGTGGCTGCCGCACGTTAGCCACCCCCATCCGCAAGGAATAGGACCCAAAAAGTATACCTCCAACGGCCCACCTCCTGCATAGCCGCCGTGGAGGAACCTGTGGCTTCCGCATGGTAGCCACCCCCATCCCTATGGAATAGGACCTAAGAAGTATATCTCCAACGAACCACACCTTGAATAGCTGCCGAGGGGGACCCTATGTCTGCCGCACGGCAGCCACCCCCATCCACAAGGAATGGACCTAAAAACAAATATACCTCCAGCGGACCACCTCTTGTATAGCTGCCGCGGAGGACCCTGTGGCTGCCGCATGGTAGCCACCCCCATCCGCAAGGAATAAGACCTAAGAAGTACACCCCCAACACCCCAGCTCCTGGACCGCTGCCGTGGGGGACCCTGTGACTGCCGCACAGCAGCCACCCCAATCCGCAAGGAATAGGACCTATAAGGAGTAAACCTCCAACGCTCCAGCTCCTGAACAACCGCCGTGGAGGACCCTGTGGTTGCCGCATGGCAGACTCCCCCATCTGCAAGGAACAGGACCTAAAAAGTATACCTCCAACGGCCCAGCACCGGAACCGCTGCCGAGGGGGACCCTGTGGTTGTTGCATGGTAGCCTCCCCAATCCGCCAGGAACAGGACCTGCAACAAGCATACCCCCAGCGACCCTGCTCCTGAAACCGCTGCCGTGGAGAACCCTGTGGCTGCCGCATGGTCAGCCTCCCCAGTCCGCCAGGGATAGGACCTATAATAAGCACACCCCCAACAGCCCTGCTCCTTAACAGCTGCCGCGGAGGACCCCGTGGCTGCCGCCATGTAGCCACCCCAATCCATAAGGAATAGGCCCTAAAACGTACATTTCCAACGGCCCAGCCCCTAAATAGCTGCTGTGGAGGCCCCTGTGGCTGCCGCATGGCAGCCTCCCCCATCCGCCAGGAATAGGACCTAAGAAGTATACCCCCAACGACCCAGCTCCTGAATAGCTGCTGTGGAGGCCCCTGTGGCTGCCGCACGGCAGCCTCCCCCATCTGTAAGGAATAGGACCCAAGAAGTATACCACCAACGGGCCAGCTCCTGAACAGCTGCCGTGGTGGACCCTGTGGCTGCCGCATGGTCAGCAGCCCCATTCCGCAAGGAATGGGTACCAAACCCAAACACAGCAGCAACACCTTAGTGAGAGGACCAGCGAGCGCCTGTATCAGCAACTGGTCGCCCCCCCCCCCGGAGGCCCATCTATACTCATGCGCCAGGCGCAGCGGGCAGACACCCACATCCTCCAGGGCCTCCAAGGACACCCAGCGACCCCGAGCTGTCTGATCCTACTCGGACCACACAAGCCGCAGAGCAACAGCCCATCCTACCACACGCCGTAACGGACCAGGCGCCGGAATCCCGCGACGCCTCGCTGCTCGCCACCCCTCGCCTAATCTAAAAGCCTCGTAAGAAAGCCAAAGCAAAGGCCAAACTAAAAAGGAGGCCACTCCGAAAGACCGATCCGGCAACACGAGGCCGCACACCCAGCATCTCCGACCAAATTGCGACGTAACAGGCCCAGGTAATCGCAGGCGCGGGTGCACCCTAGCCCCCTCCTGAAGCGCTTATGAAAGGAGCGCAAGACCCGGCGGGGTCTGCCAGCCCGTGCGGCCTGGAATGGAAGGAAATGCTAGCAAGGCAGAAGACATGGCTGCCATGGACCTACTTCCCAGATCGTCCTCCCCCACGAGAGCCATCAAAACCGTCCACCAGGGACACACCCGCTGTAGAAACCTACTGAAAACACGCGGCCGCAACGGCCCTAAGCGAAGAATGAGCTAACGCATGCCTGGCCAGAACAGCTCCCCGAAAGTAATACTGCAGCGCAAGCGAACAAGCAGATGACGCGGCAGTCGCAACGCCTGGGTGTAAGGAAGCTGATGGTTAATAGTGTGAACACCCCATGCTGTAGTAAAGGACCAAACGTCCATTAACCAAGAACCTGCAGGCCACAATACCAAGGCTACCCAGATAGGAAACAATTTCCCACAGCCGAAGGTTCCAAATGAAATCCCGGGAGACCGAGCGGGAGGCCAAGGAGCAGCCCCCAATTAAACAGCAAAACCTCCAGTAGAACGACTCCAGGAATGAAAACCAAACCCGCAAATCATATCTGATCCCGCGGGAGGGGTAAACGCGTGATGCTACCTGGCGGTCCACCCTTGGGCAAAAACCTGACCGCAAACCTGAAGGGGAAGCAACGACCGAAACTGCGTAAGCCGAACTCAGCGCTGTCCCAAGCATTCTTAATCAAACCCAAAAGTTCCTGTACTTTATCAGCGGGGAGGTGGCAGCACCCGCCACTGTGAAAATATCAACGTTAGAGATGAGACGGTTGCCATAATGCCTTCCATCCCAGATGGGACCAGAACCCACAATCCCTGCCTGGGAGGCCAGTGCCGCACACCTTAGGCAACCGGCGCTCAGAGATAACAAACCCGCTCCCGGTAAGGCAGGAACTCCAAACCTACGCATTGACCTGGCAACCAACAAAAGTATTGCTGCAACCGAACCGTCTCCCGGACCCACGAAGAGAAGACCGGCCCGGTGTTGAGAAACCGGGGTGCCGGAGGCAGATAGTATGCACCAAATAAAGTCAGAGCCGAATTTCTAACCCTAGGCACGAGACAGAAAAAATCAGTGGCAGGACCCTTCAAACCTGAAACCCATCGCATAACCTGAAAGTAAATAGGGGAGCAGGGGAAGGGACGAAAATCCGACTGCACGTATAAATTTAGCCAAAAGGGGCAACCAGGACCACAGTCCCGAACCAAAAGCAGGGCCTGCTGAAAGACTGATACTCACTCTGCGCACGGCCTAGGGAATGGAGACCTCAACAGAACCCAAACTTTCCTTCAAGCCTGGAAATGAACCATCGACCTAAGGATCTCCGTATCACAACAAAAATGCTGGATGAGGAGGACTTGCCCGGAGTCCTCTCGGGCACCAACCTTAAGGGGGAGATGCCCAAGTAGGGAAGAGGGGAAAAACGGCATAGGGCCCACCCATGTGCCCCTGCCGCTATCAGCGTACACCTTCCGACGGACCTAACGCAGGAAAGCCACAGGCTGATTCAAATATCGGCGTTCCACAACGGGTACCGAATCCGAAAAGGGCAGGTGGAAAACATGACTGAAACTAACCCCCGGAACTGCGACTGACCCATCGGGAAACCGGACTAAGCCACCGCCGCCATTCGGGAACCAATGCGGTAGCAATGCCGCGATAACACCGGCAGCACCACCTATAACCTCCGACATAGCACCATGAACCTGCTCACAAAATACAGGGAGCCGACATGCCCGTAGCTACCGGTACCCCCACATACCCACTCCCTGCAGCCGCGTGACGCGCAGTAAGCTAGGCAAATTACGCGGGCGCCCGGGGCAAACCGAGGAAACCCAACTACTACAATGCTAAGGAAAGAAACAGCTTGCTCCCCGTTACCTGAAGAACCCGGAACCACTCCAGACGATGACGATCCCGCCCGAAAGATCTCCTGCAGACACCGCCACCGAACCTTCTCCCGACCTTCGACTCGCGGACCCGCCACCCGCGGTACTGATGACGCCCGGTCAGGAAAACGCGTAGCTGGAAAGAAAAGAGGGGGCACGAAAAGGGAAAAGGAAACGCAGTGAAACAAAGCGCCGCTGGGAACGAGGTAGGGAATGGCTGCGCAACGGGGGGGGGGGGTGGAACGGAGGGACCAGCGTGGACGAAGGGAAGGAGGGACAAGCCAACGGTGGGAGCCAGCCAGGGAGGCCTGGGAGGACCCCATCAGCAACCCAGATCACGCCCGGCAGGTGATGAAACAGTTCACCCATAGGAGGGCGCAGAAGAAAGCAACCCCCCAATGGAAAGAGGACCCTGAAGCGCGCCCGCACCTCTACGTGCCACGGGGCCCCGGAAGGAAACCCCGAGACCCGACCCCCAGTGACCGTACCGCAGCCGCCAAAAACCCACCCGCCCCTATGTGCAAGCTGGGGGACCCCATGAGGGAACATCCGGGAGCCCACCAAAAACGCCCCCCGCAGGGAGCAGTTCCGCCCCCCCCAGAGAATTGCGCGCAAAGGACGTCCCCCCGCTGCGTCGCCAACACTGCGCCAACCGCGGGGAGGGGGCCGCAACCCCGCACACAGAAGGTGCCAGCGGCCGGGGCCGGAAACTGAAAATGCCCGTAATCGTCCAGGCCGGGGACCCCAGCACAGTAGCAGCCTGGGAAGCAGGCGCCCCCCGTGCAACCCCCCCCCCCCAAAACACGGGCACCCGCCCCCTTACCCCCCACCCAGAATGAGAAATACAGCCGAAGGCGGGCCCCCCCTTGGGGGGGGACCTGGCAGCAGCCCGGAAAACAAACCCAGGGGCACAGGGAAGACCTGTTGCCCCATTAACATAGTGTCCCCTTGCAGCAGCCCCCCCCCCCCCCGCAGCCCGCCAGAGCCGCAAACGGGGGAGGAGGCGAGGGACGCACCCGGAGCCATCGGGTCAGGTGAGGGAGCCGCCGCAGATCAACGGCCGCCACCCGGGGCAGCGCGCCCGCAGGCTGGGCGAGCAGCAGTATAGCGGCGCGGCCCGCAACAGCCCGATGCCGCTGAGACGCAGAGGCGCGGGGACCAAGCAGAGGAGGCAGCGCTCCGTGCACGCAAGCACCGTGCACCCGCGGCCTCCCATGGCGATGGGAGGGGGGAGCGGCCCTGCGGGGATGAGGCACGTTAGAAGGGGAAAAACGGAAAGGAGAGGGAGGGGGAGAAGAGGCAGCAAGGGGCGGAAGTAATAAAACAGTGAGACCAGTAAAACAGAAACCATAAGAAAAATAAATAAAACAGGCACAGAGCCTGTGTCACTTAGCTGTCCAAATGGCAAGAGCCATTCCAAAATGGCAAGAGGAAGTCTGAGTCACATGACCATGGCTTATATATTATTCCAAGACCAACCCCTACACCCTACATGGACAGCCCTATAATCCTATAGGAAAATACCCAAGAACACACTGATCTGCCTAGCAACTGCTTAGTCACCAAAAACAAAACATGGCAGGCTTACGACGTTACTTTCTAGGCATTAAGCTTGGAGTGCCGCCTCTGTTCCTTTGCCGCATACACCTGAGCCACAGGTGGGGAAGGAAATATTACTATATATATATATATATATATATATATATACACAAGATATAAAATGCGGCACTCAGGAAAAGAATAAGTCGTAGACAAAATTCGTATCAACGTTTCAATCTATTTAGATTGTCTTCAGGATACAGGTATAACAAGAGAAATGTGACTTACCCGAACTTTATACCCCTCACAGTGTACAAGTGGGATCGCGCCATTCACCACGCTGCGGCTCTGGCGGTGTCCCATTTAGATGACGTCATCGCGTATAGACGCGACGCACGTCCACCCGGCTCGTGTGTGTCTATAATAACCATAGCAACCCTGCAATCCACAGTGCTGTAAAAAGAAATCAAAAGATGATACAGAGTATAGCAATCCACATGAAATGAATACAACATGATATGTATCACATAATGGATTAAGCCTAATGTCACGCACCTCGGGCAGCGGCGACCGCGCTTGTCCCTGCGGGTGGCCTGGTCTGCCCGGCGCCTCTCTTCTCCTGGCGGTCTCCGGCTTCGGCGGCGGGTCGGCGCGTCCCTCCGGCGGCTTCCCGGAAGCAAGGACGCCGCCATCATAAGCGAGGGCAAGGAGGCGGAGCAGGTCTGACGTCACTTGCCTGCTCCGCCAATCAGGCTAGGGCGGGGGATTTAAAACCAGACACCAGGCAGAGATCCGGTGCCTGAGTATCTTCGTTTCTCCTGCGGAAGCTGTGATTCCAGAGCTCCCTCGTCCCTGTGATCTCCTGTGCCTCCAAGCATCCTGTGCCTCCAAGCATCCTGTGCCTCCAAGCATCCTGTGCCTCCAAGCACCCCGTGCCTCCGAGTACCTCTGTGCCTCCGAGCACCTCCGTGCCTCCAAGCACCTCCGTGCCTCCAAGTACCTTCCTGCCTCCAAGCACCTCCTTGCCTCCAAGCACCTCGTGCCTCCAAGCACCTCGTGCCTCCAAACACCTTGGTGCCTCCGAACACCTCTGTGCCCCCAAGTAACTCCGTGCCTCCAAGCACCTCATGCCTCCAAATACATCCGTGCCTCCAAGCACCTCGTGCCTCCAAACACCTTGGTGCCTCCGAACACCTCTGTGCTTCCAAGCACCTCCGTGCCCCCAATTACCTTGTGCCTCCAAGCACCTCCGTGCCTCCAAGCACCTCGTGCCTCCAAGCACCTCCGTGCCTCCAAGCACCTCGTGCCTCCAAGCACCTCCGTGCCTCCAATTACCTCGTGCCTCCAAGCACCTCCCTGCCTCCAAGCACCTCGTGCCTCCAAGCACCTCCGTGCCTCCAAGCACCTCGTGCCTCCAAGCACCCTCGTGCCTCCGAGTGCCTCCCAGCACTCCCTGTACTCCCAGCACCTCAGTGCCTCCAACACCACAGTGTCTCCAACACCACAGTGCCTTCAATATCTCAGTACCTCAGCCTTCAGTATTTCTACAAGTCTTGTCTTTCAGGAGACCTTCAAGAATTCCTCTGTGCTTCCTGCCTGCCGTCTTTATCCTGCATGAGGAAGACCTACATCCGGCCATCTCTACTGCGACCCAGTAGCGGTTCCTCTTCCCGGTCATCGGAAGAAGCCCCGAGTCCACAACACTCCCAAACCAGGTCAGTGATAGTATACTCAGGCCCCATGGACCCGGGGAATCGGAACACGGACTCAAGTGCCATCCAGAACCTGGCTTCTCGAGTACAAAGTCAGGAAGCGGCACAAGGCCAGGTGATGCAGTACCTCCAGCAGTTGTCCGGGCGTCTGGATCAGATTCAGGCGTTTCTAGCCTCAGTAATTCCGGCACCTGTTCCAGTAGTCGCACCAGTCGCCGTTGCCAGCAATGTTCAACCATCGGCCGGTATCACTCCACGCCTTCAGCTGCCTACTCCGTCCCGCTATAATGGGAATCCTAAAAATTGTCGTGGTTTCTTGAACCAATACGAGGTACATTTCGAGCTACTTGCACACAACTTTCCTACAGACCGGTCCAAGGTAGCATATATTATTTCTCTGCTGGAAGGTTCTGCTTTGGATTGGGTGTCTCCATTATGGGAACGATCTGATCCCATGGTTTCCAACTATACCAACTTCATCTCGTCCTTTCGAAGGATTTTCGACGAACCCGGCAGAATGACCACTGCTTCTTCCGACTTGCTCCGTGTTCGACAGGGCGCCCGTTCCGTGGGTCAGTACGTGGTTCATTTCCAGACCATTGCTTCCGAACTACGCTGGAATAATGACGCCCTGAGAGCTGCCTTCTGGAACGGTCTTTCCGACCGGCTGAAAGATGAGCTGGTTACCAGAGATCTGCCGGATCCATTAGAAGATCTGATTTCCCTTTGCGTCAAGGTGGATCTTCGGATGCAGGAGCGTGGAAGAGAACGTAGCCGTCCGGATCGTTCCAGGTTCCGGAATCCTACTCCTAGACCGGTGGCCTCACCTAGCTCAGATGAGCCCATGCAAATTAACCGATCACGACTGTCTCCGGAAGAACGACAGCGTCGTCGTGAGGGTAAACTCTGCCTTTACTGTGGAGCCGCGGATCATTTTCTTAAATCTTGTAAATCTCGTCCGGGAAACGGGCAGGCCTAGCTTGTTCCGGAGGAGTCAAGCTGGGGGTTCCGACAAAAGCTTCTCCAACTTCGGACTGTTTGCTTCCAGTAACTCTAGTCTCCGATTCAGTCTCCAAGTCTTGTGAAGCCCTATTGGATTCCGGAGCTGCAGGGAACTTCATTTCTTCCTTCTGCGCCCAAAGCTTGGGTTTAAAGTTACGGCCTATCGAGCGGCCAATTTCACTGACGGCCATCAACGGGACTAGAATTTCCAAAGGTCTTATAATGTGGCGCACGGGGCCAGTTAAGCTGCAGGTCGGGGCTCTACATCAGGAAGATTTGGAACTCTTGGTAATCCCAGAAATGCCCCATTATCTGGTTCTTGGAATGCCTTGGCTAAAAAGTCATAATCCCCACATCGACTGGAAGTCGTCACAAATTCTGTCCTGGAGTTCCTTTTGTCACACTAATTGTCTTACTCCTGTTTGTCCGCTCCGTGTCACCTCCAAAACGGATGAAGAGCACATTCCGGAGGCATATCAAGGGTACAAGGACGTATTTTCGGAACAAGCTGCTGACCTGTTACCACCTCACAGGCCTTGGGACTGCCCTATTGACCTTGTCCCAGGGAAGACGCCACCCCGTGGTCGCACATATCCTCTGTCTCTTCCCGAGACTCAAGCCATGTCGGAGTATATTAAGTCCAATATGCTCAAGGGATTTATTCGCCCCTCTTCCTCCCCTGCTGGTGTGGGCTTCTTTTTCGTGAAGAAAAAGGACGGGGGGTTGAGACCATGCATCGACTACCGCGGCTTAAACGACATTACTATTAAGAATAAATACCCCTTGCCACTAATCACAGAATTATTTGATAGGGTTCGTGGTGCCCGCATTTTTTCCAAACTCGACTTGAGGGGAGCTTATAATCTTATACGCATCCGAGAGGGGGATGAATGGAAGACTGCCTTTAATACCCGAGATGGGCATTACGAATACTTGGTGATGCCGTTTGGTCTTAGTAATGCTCCCGCGGTTTTCCAGGGATTCGTCAATGAAATCTTTCGTGACATGCTGTATCAGAGTGTTGTGGTATATTTGGACGACATACTGATCTTTTCCAAGAATCTTGTCGAACACAGGACTCAAGTCAAAGAGGTGCTCCACCGTTTATGAGAGAATCATCTCTATGCCAAGCTTTCCAAATGTACCTTTGAAGTAACATCTATTCCGTTCCTCGGTTATATCATCTCGGGGACGGAGCTTCGCATGGATCCGGAAAAGCTGTCTGCCATTCGTGACTGGACTCAGCCTCTTTCTTTGAAAGCAATACAAAGGTTCCTGGGCTTTGCGAACTACTACAGGAAATTCATTAAGGGTTTCTCCACCATTGTTGCGCCCATTACCGCCCTGACGAGGAAGGGTTCTAATCCAAGTTTGTGGCCTCCGGAAGCCATTGTAGCTTTTTCTCACTTAAAGTTAGCTTTCATGACGGCTCCAGTTCTCCAACAACCAAATTTCGATGAACCCTTCTTCTTAGAAGTTGATGCATCTTCAGTCGGGGTTGGGGCTGTTCTCTCCCAGTACTCCTCTGATAAGAAATTACATCCGTGTGGCTTCCATTCTCGTAAATTCTCTCCGGCCGAACGAAATTACACTATTGGAGACCAGGAACTCTTGGCTATCAAATCTGCCTTGGAAGAGTGGAGATATCTTCTGGAAGGGGCTAAACATGTGTTTACCATCTACACGGATCACAAGAATTTGCTGTACATCAAATCCGCACAATGCTTGAATCCTCGCCAGGCGAGATGGGCACTTTTCTTTTCCCGATTCTCGTTCATTATCAAGTACCGGGCCGGGACTCTCAATATTAAAGCAGATGCGCTTTCCCGTTCACAAGTTTCCACAGACGAGGATGAACCTCCTGAGCGGGGTTTAATTCTGAATCCAGTTTCTGTCTCTGCTGCTTTAACTACTCCAGCTCCTCCTCCTGGAAGAATGTCCGTACCAGCTAGATTCCGGCCAGGAATACTACTGTGGGTCCATAACTCCAAGTTTTCCGGTCATCCCGGTGCCCAGAAGATGTACAAGTTTCTGCAAAGGTCTTACTGGTGGAACACCATGAGGAAGGATGTACAAGATTGCGTTAATTCTTGTCCCCAATGTACACAACATAAATCTCCTCGTCTGCCTCCTGCAGGGTTACTTCGTCCTCTGCCTATCCCTGTGAGACCCTGGACTCACATTTCCATGGACTTCATCACTGACTTGCCCTGTTCCAAGGGTTGCAACACCGTTTGGGTTATCGTTGACCGTTTTTCGAAGATGGCACACTTTGTGCCTTTGACTGGTCTCCCGACAGCACCGAAACTGGCTCTACTGTTTATCCGAGAACATTTTCGTTTGCATGGGTTGCCACAAGAGATTGTTTCTGACCGTGGAGTACAGTTCACCGCCAGGTTTTGGAAAGCCCTCTGTTCAACCCTACAAATTAAACTTAAGTTTTCGTCCGCTTATCATCCCCAAACAAATGGTCAAACGGAACGAGTCAATGAAGATCTAGAGACTTTTCTTCGTTTGTATCTCTCTCCTTCACAGGACAACTGGGTGGAGTTGTTGCCTTGGGCGGAGTTTGCCCATAACCATTTGTTTCATTCTTCCACTGGGGAATCACCATTCTTCGTCAACTACGGGTTCCATCCCCGTGTTCCAGAATTTCCAAGCCTTCCGATAGTAGAGGTTCCTGCTGTAGCGTCCACTCTACAACACTTTGGACAAATTTGGAGAAAGGTTCATGCTAATCTTAAGAAGGTTTCTGTCCGGTACAAGTTCTTCGCAGATAAGAAACGGCGAGCCGCACCTCAATATAAAGTTGGGGACAGGGTATGGCTGTCCACACGTAATCTCCGGTTGAAGGTGCCCACCATGAAATTCGCTCCAAGGTTCATTGGTCCTTACCCGGTGCTACAAGTCTTAAATCCTGTGGTCTGTAAACTGGGTTTGCCTGCTCATCTTCGAATACCTAACGCCTTTCATGTTTCTCTACTCCGTCCCCTCATTCTGAATCGGTTCCACTCAGCATTCCCTAGGCCAACGTCTGTAGTGGCAGAAGCTGGAGCGGAGTTTGAAATCAAAGCTATTCTTGACTCTCGTTATCTTCATAAAAAATTACAATACTTGGTGGACTGGAAGGGTTATGGCCCTGAGGAGAGAAGTTGGATTGAGGCTACTGAAGTAACGGCTCCTCGTCTGGTTCGGATCTTCCACTCCAGACATCCGACTAAGCCCGGGAAGTGTCCAGGGGCCACTCCTGGAGGAGGGGGTACTGTCACGCACCTCGGGCAGCGGCGACCGCGCTTGTCCCTGCGGGTGGCCTGGTCTGCCCGGCGCCTCTCTTCTCCTGGCGGTCTCCGGCTTCGGCGGCGGGTCGGCGCGTCCCTCCGGCGGCTTCCCGGAAGCAAGGACGCCGCCATCATAAGCGAGGGCAAGGAGGCGGAGCAGGTCTGACATCACCTGCCTGCTCCGCCAATCAGGCTAGGGCGGGGGATTTAAAGCCAGACACCAGGCAGAGATCCGGTGCCTGAGTATCTTCGTTTCTCCTGCGGAAGCTGTGATTCCAGAGCTCCCTCGTCCCTGTGATCTCCTGTGCCTCCAAGCATCCTGTGCCTCCAAGCATCCTGTGCCTCCAAGCATCCTGTGCCTCCAAGCACCCCATGCCTCCGAGTACCTCTGTGCCTCCGAGCACCTCCGTGCCTCCAAGCACCTCCGTGCCTCCAAGTACCTTCCTGCCTCCAAGCACCTCCTTGCCTCCAAGCACCTCGTGCCTCCAAGCACCTTGTGCCTCCAAACACCTTGGTGCCTCCGAACACCTCTGTGCCCCCAAGTACCTCCGTGCCTCCAAGCACCTCGTGCCTCCAAATACCTCCGTGCCTCCAAGCACCTCGTGCCTCCAAACACCTTGGTGCCTCCGAACACCTCTGTGCCTCCAAGCACCTCCGTGCCCCCAATTAATTTGTGCCTCCAAGCACCTCCGTGCCTCCAAGCACCTCCGTGCCTCCAAGCACCTCGTGCCTCCAAGCACCTCCGTGCCTCCAATTACCTCGTGCCTCCAAGCACCTCCCTGCCTCCAAGCACCTCCCTGCCTCCAAGCACCTCGTGCCTCCAAGCACCTCGTGCCTCCAAGCACCTCCGTGCCTCCAAGCACCTCGTGCCTCCAAGCACCCTCGTGCCTCCGAGTGCCTCCCAGCACTCCCTGTACTCCCAGCACCTCAGTGCCTCCAACACCACAGTGTCTCCAACACCACAGTGCCTTCAATATCTCAGTACCTCAGCCTTCAGTATTTCTACAAGTCTTGTCTTTCAGGAGACCTTCAAGAATTCCTCTGTGCTTCCTGCCTGCCGTCTTTATCCTGCATGAGGAAGACCTACATCCGGCCATCTCTACTGCGACCCAGTAGCGGTTCCTCTTCCCGGTCATCGGAAGAAGCCCCGAGTCCACAACACTCCCAAACCAGGTCAGTGATACCTAACTAAAACGGTTATGACTTATTGCATCTTCAATTTAATCGGCAGAGCATCTCATTGCCTAAATGCCAGAACTACATAACAGAGTCTAGGTTAAACTACATGCTAATTATAAGAAGATAGAGTACTTAATAACATGATAGTGTAAGAATTTCATTAAGGCCCCTGGGATAGATAACATCAAGGCGATGGATCCATTCATTTTCTCGTTTGATTAACATCGCATCACGATCACCACCTCTTTTAAGAGGTGGGATATGATCGATCATGCGATAACGCAAACTTGGAAGCGTATGTCTGGCTTCTTGGAAATGGCGAAAAAGTACCAGCCAATCAGCTCCTAACTGCCATGTCACAGGCTGGGTTTGAAAAATGTCAGTTAGGAGCTAATTGGCTTGTACTTTTTCACTCTCCATTTTATCACTTTCCAAGCGATGATACATCTGGTCCACAATCTTTGAGTTCACTGTTGCTTCACTGTTCTGCAGAATGGCATTTCACAGTGCATTTGTAAAATCTGTAATCCATTAAATATATAGCTTCATATTAAATCTGGGAAAAAAAGGTGTCATTTCAATCTTTCCTATGATAGAATGTGTATAGGAATAGGGAGGAGTAGCAGCAGGTATTCCTCCAGAGAAACATGAATAATTCTGATCCCAAATGAGAGCAACGTCTTCCATGATATTTATTGCAATGAGAGTTACTTTGCTTTTGATAATGATGAGGCACAACAGTATGTTAGCACTGAAGAATTCAGTCAAGAATGACGCATGAGAAGTTACAATTATTGATAAAAATATAAGTTATGTAATTTAACAGTAATGTAGTATAAAGTAGTATGACATGCATACATTCAATAATCAGCTGCCCTGTTCGTCATAAATTAACACATGGCTTTTATTAATTCAGCACAATGGCTCCTGGCTAATCAAGTAAAAACATCAAATCATTTCAATGTAGAAATTGGACAACCTTTACCCACATTTTTTAAATATTTATTTATACTCCATCCATCCATCATCAGTGAGCACTTGAATTTCAAGTCTATGAGATTCTGAAGAGCCATTTCTCCATAGAGATTAATAGTGACTTTAGGGTAAGCAGCAAATGGAATATATAAAATCTGTTCATTAGAGCCATAGGCTATATAGTATATACCCACTGTAGGAGCATTAAACAGTACAATAAATGATGCAGGCATCATTTCTACACTGCAATACATTAACATTTTCTCCTACAATTTAGAACTTGCCTGTGCAGACCTAGCCTTACACATACTGTATTATGCATTCTTCAATCATCACTGCTTCACATACTTGCGAGATACATTGACAAATGCTCAAGATAAGGTCGTGCCAAAACTGTGTCATGTGCATGTCAATTCTGGCTAAAGCAATTTTAAATTATGTTGGATGTGTTTATGGAAAACATATTACATTTAATACGCTACCTTGTTAGGAATCTAAATATTTTACTGCAAAATGTTCAAAGATTGAGTCCATTTTTAAGGTTCTGACCTGAATTTTGTTTACGTTTTATAGTCTTTGGCGCCTGTTGTGCTTGTGCAGTTATTGCTCATTGGCTGGATGAGCAATCTCATATGACAATGTGACAAGCGCCTTGATTGGCTTATTCCGTCTATATAGGTCCTGTCCAGGCCTTGCCTGAGACCCATTATAGGTTCTGAATTACCATACCAGGATGTTTTTGTCTGTGTGTGGTTATATTCTTGTTAATCTTGCTTAACTCCAGATTATTAAATTAATATTAATCCTTGCCATCTTCTTTGGTATGGTCTTTTTTGTTTTGTTTACTATGGGCCTGATTCAGGTTGGTTAGCAAACCAAAAAAGTACTCTATTGGGCAAAATTATGTTGCAATGCAGGTGGGCCAGATGTAACATGTGCAGATTGAGTTAGATTTGGGTGAGTTTTATTGTTTCTGTGCAAGGTAAATACTGGCTATTTTATTTTTACACTGCAATTTAGATTTCAGTTTGAACACACCCCACCCAAATCTACTCTCTCTGCACATGTTACATCTCCCCCCGCAGTGCACATGGTCTTGCCCAATAGAGTACTTTTTTGGTTTGCTAACCAACCTGAATCAGGCCCAATGTCATCTGTTGGATGAATGGATAATGGGACAAATTCAGCAAGAATCGCAAGTAGCGATTCGTACGGAATTTTTACTGAGGTGGTGTGGGCGCATGCGCAGCGGGCCCTACTGCGCATGCGCACGCATTTTCTGCGGGGGGCCACAGAAAATGCGATCGCCTCTGTCAATCAGGCAGAGGCGGTCGCGGGGCCAGAGGGCGGCGGCAACGCTCCGTTTTCTGGGAGGAAATGGAGCATTGCGGGGGCATGCCAGACAAAATGGTGGGCTGGTACGTGCAAACGAGGGCATTGTGGGGGTGCGGTCGCGGCGGCTGTGTGACGTCACACGCAGCTGCTGCGACAGGAAAAATGGCGCCGGGACTCCTGCAGCTGCAGCTAAGCTGCGCCGGCAGGAGTCATCCTTAACTTCTGCTAACAAGCAGAAATTGCGAAGCGAACGCAATTTCTTATTGTAGCAGGGGAAGAGGCGCCGGTCAACATACTGGGCGGCCTTGCCCAGCGCTGGGCGGCCCCCAGCATGCGTGCTAAAGGTTTGCAAATTCTGCTGATTAGCAGAATTTGCTAACCTTACTGAATTGGCCCCAATATCTTGACCTGGCTTGATGAACTATTCTAGTCCTTATGTTACATAGATACACAAAGGCATACAGGCCAAATAGTAATAGCTATGTAGCAAAGCCAGGAACAATTAAACATATCTACTTATAAGGAATGGAGGCTCCTATAGTTGCTGTCCTCGTAGTGTTACAGATAGACATTACAGAGTGAGAGATACTGTAGTTACATGATTTGCAGTCAATACAAGGGAAATATGCTAAATGGCCAAAATGTTTATGCCAGTGAGTCATTTGCACCCAACACAACAAGCTCAGTTAAAAAATCTAAAGTACAATTTGTTTACCATGAAACACTAGGATATAGACTTATGTATTTCCTTACGTTTTTGAGTTTGTAAATTTTGAGTGTGTATATACATATATATCTGTGTGCAATTCTCTGAATCTGTAAATGAAGTGCTAAAATGTAGCAGCCACAGATTTATTCCAATGCAAGTTACACAGGGGCAGATGTATTAACCTGGAGAAGGCATATGGAAGTGATAAACCAGTGATAAGAGCAAGGTGATAAATGCACCAGCCAATCAGCACCAATATGTAAATTGACAGGAGCTGACTGGCTGGTGCGTTTATCACCTTCCACTTATCACTGGTTTATCACTTCCTTGTGCTGTCTCCAGGTTAATACATCTGCCCCTCAGTCCTGATTTCCTTCCCTCTAATGTACAGTAAGATCATAATTGTCAACATTTATTTCCCCAGGGAGAGTGCCTCTCTTAGGCCCCTCGCAGCATAAGGCCTATAATCACAGGTCTGTTGAGGGGGTGGGCTCAAAATGCTGCAGGTCTCATAGAATCCTCATGAGCCCGTAATTTGCTGCATTATGCTCCCTATCCCAGCCACTTCAATAGTACATGGGACTCCTTGAGAAATAGGGTGCCTCCCGCACATTTTAGGAGAGTATAATAAAAATTATATATAAGATGCAAAATGATATGATGGTTTGTAATTGTGCTTTATTATCCAATGGGGATGTAGTCAGCATCCTGACAGTCACAATCCCATCCATCAAAATACTAGCAGCGTGATCACGGCGGGTGAAAATGCCAACAATTTTGAGTGGTAAGTACAAGGGTTAAGGTTAGGCTGCAGCGAAGGGATAATTATGGTTGGACCAGAGTTTTGAATAACATGCCCTATTGTAGACAATAAACAATTTTACCTACACATACAAAACAATATTGCAATGCAACTATGTAGGGTTGGGTATGGGAGGTCCACAGTGACAATGTCACCAGTAACTATATCAACATCATTATGCTGGTGCCGGGATCCTGACTCGGCTGGAATGCTACTTTAAGCATATCATTCGTGTTGGTGTTGTAACTTTAGACATGAAGGTAAGCGGCATGTTTACAGTTATATAACCCACAAATGCACTATATAGCATTTCAGCCGATTGGGATCCCGGTACCGGCATATTGTACTGATGTCAATATTGTGATGACTGGTAACACTGTCACTGTTGACCTCGTGTCAGAATACCAGTATGTGTTTTTTGGATTAAATCTTCTCATAATGGGCACAGTCACTAAGGGGTTGATTTTGATTAAAGAGCAAAGCAATAAAAACAAGTAACTTAGGGGTCTATTCATGAAGCAGTGGTAAGAACAGAGAAGTGAGCCTGTGGAGAAGTAGCCCATGGCAACCAACCAGAATTAAAGTAACATTTATAATTTGCATACTATAAAATCATACAGAGCAGCTGATTGGTTGCCATGGGCAACTTCTCCACTGGCTCACTGCTTCATACATTTACCCCTTTGTCTGGAACATACCATGTATGCACAGTCTTACTAATACCCCTTTTCCACCTCTAAAGCACGGGTCGAAGCCGGGATCCTGACAAGGGTGCTACCTGGCTGCGGCCCGTGCTCAGTCCCCTTTCCCACTGCACTCACCAACCCGGCATATTGCCGGGTTGGTGACGCTGCTAGCGACACAGTAGGGGCGGCGCTGGGAGATCACATGATCTCCCAGCGCCGCCCTTCCATAGACTGTGAATGGGAGCCGTGTCGCATCTACATGGCTTCCGTTTACACTGCACAGCTTACCGGGTTGAACTCGTGTTCAACCCGGTAAGCTACCCGGGTAGGATTCCCGGATCACTTGATCCAGGTTGACCCTTTTTCACTAGCAAAAAATACGGGTAAATGCGCGCCCCCGTGCATTTACCGGTGTTTTTTGAGCTAGTGGAAAAGGGGGTATAACATGCAAAGTTACAGTAGCCTACTGTACTTGCTCTTTTTTGTTTTGTTCTCAACTCAGAATCAGACCCTTAAGAATTAAACATTTGTGGACATATGCTGTAACAACTCACTGTCTATAACCAAAATGTATCCCTCAATAGATTGACTTGGTGACAGAATACAAAGTTAAAGTTTACAGCACGTGACAATTATTTCTGCAACTTTTTAAATAAAGTTTGAAGCTTAAAACAAAATCATATAAAGGTGGCATTTGAGAAGAGAGATGCGTGCTTTATTACTTCTATCAGCTCTTAGAAGAGACACTGATATGAGCTATTGACACCTACTGTGCTGCGAGACTAACTTTAAATACTGCTTTCCTACCGCACTGACACTAAACTGCAAAGTCTTTGTAATCAGTATTTTTACAACTCCAATATATTTTATTTTTATTTAATGTGTCATATTGATAAAGACAGCAACTCCCCACTGCATTCTTTAGGAGTCAGCCACAAAGCACATCTTGTATATTTCTGGTGCAGTTATTAAAGATTACAGGTTTATTCATTTGGGCCTTTTTATTTATTTTTTTATTTATACAAAAGGCTGACTTTCAGAACAGGTTACATTTACTGCTCCAAAATATAATTGTAATGCTTATAATAAAGCCCTTGTGTATGAATTGATGAATAGAGGAGGCTGCCATTTGGAGCCCCAACTTTCATGCTATACATATAGTTTTCACAGGTATGCAGCATCTAATATGTTATATTGTTTTCTTGGAAGTAAAAGAAGCAGTGGATAAAAGAAAGGGGCTGCCCTGTTAGCTGACTGATACTCTGAGCTGGTCTGCTACACATTGGAGCTAACTGGAGAATGATTACAGCTCTCAGCTGCTGCTGCAGACAGTACATGAATGGAGATGGGTGGCTGTGCTCAGTGTGCTGTGTCAGCAGCACTGTAGACTCGCCTTCTCAACGTGTGGGCTGTAACAACTGCTTGCCTCTTCCAGACTGCCTGTGCTGTCCAGTCAGTGACTAAAAGGACAAGATTTGAGTAAAGTCAAATGAACCTGTGATGTGTTGTATATTGGCCCTCATTCCGAGTTGTTCGCTCGGTATTTTTCATCGCATCGCAGTGAAAATCCGCTTAGTACGCATGCGCAATGTTCGCACTGCGACTGCGCCAAGTAACTTTACTATGAAGAAAGTATTTTTACTCACGGCTTTTTCTTCGCTCCGGCGATCGTAATGTGATTGACAGGAAATGGGTGTTACTGGGCGGAAACACGGCGTTTCAGGGGCGTGTGGCTGAAAACGCTACCGTTTCCGGAAAAAACGCAGGAGTGGCCGGGGAAACGGTGGGAGTGCCTGGGCGAACGCTGGGTGTGTTTGTGACGTCAACCAGGAACGACAAGCACTGAACTGATCGCACAGGCAGAGTAAGTCTGGAGCTACTCTAAAACTGCTAAGTAGTTAGTAATCGCAATATTGCGAATACATCGGTCGCAATTTTAAGAAGCTAAGATTCACTCCCAGTAGGCGGCGGCTTAGCGTGTGTAACTCTGCTAAATTCGCCTTGCGACCGATCAACTCGGAATGAGGGCCATTGTATTTATTGATGAATAATGATGAGACAAAATAGCTGGATCTATTGTTTTTGGATGCCTCCCTCGATTCTGTCCTTCATTAAGTTCTTTCCCAAGTCTCCCTTGGGTGGTTAGTTGAGCGCTAGTTGTATCACAGCGGTAGATGGAGTATCTGGGTAATGGGCATACCCAGGAAGCACTGTGGGACCCATCACCCATGCAGTTGTAACACTGGATGCCGGGAAACAGGATACGGGTTGTGATGTCTGTGAACTTGTGGAGAGTCAATGGAGATGAAATATGAGAGAGACTGGACTGCAGAACTGGATCAAATCAAGAACTGAGCGCAGTGCGCTGCTGACACCACCAGAGCTCCGGGCTGGAGTAGGGTGCCAGCAGGAGGCAGTGAAGGGAGACACTCTTACCGCCATTTCCAAGGGTAAGAAGGCGACTCTTTTTTGACCAGGAGATAGTCACTCTCACTAGCACCATTATTATTGCATACTGTGGCACTGACATATAGGCCCTCATTCCGAGTTGTTCGCTCGCTAGCTGCTTTTAGCAGCTTTGCACACGCTAAGCCGCCGCCTACTGGGAGTGAATCTTAGCCTAGCAAAATTGCGAACGAAAGATTAGCACAATTGCGAATAGACACTTCTTAGCAGTTTCTGAGTAGCTTCAGACTTACTCGGCAACTGCAATCAGTTCAGTCAGTTTTGTTCCTGGTTTGACATCACAAACACACCCAGCGTTCGCCCAGACACTCCTCCGTTTCTCCAGCCACTCCCGCGTTTTTCCCAGAAATGGTAGCGTTTTTTCAAACACTCCCATAAAACGGCCAGTTTCCGCCCAGAAACACCCACTTCCTGTCAATCACACTCCGATCACCAGAACGAAGAAAAAACCTCGTAATGCCGTGAGTAAAATACCTAACTGCATAGCAAATTTACTTGGCGCAGTCGCAGTGCGAACATTGCGCATGCGCAGTTACCGGAAAATCGCTGCGATGCGAAGAAAATTACCGAGCGAACAACTCGGAATGACCACCATAGTGTGAACTGGGGACATTCACAATGTGGCAATGGCATATAATATGAATTGAGGATTACATATTGTTGCATATAATGTGTATTGGGGCATGCATAGTGTGGCATATAATGTTTATTGATGGCATACATAGTGTGACATAATGTGTATTGGTGGCATACATAGTGTGACATATAATATGTATTGGGGCATGCATAGTGTGGCACAGGGCTGCCATCATAAAATGTGGGGCCTGGGACTGACAAAATAAACAGGGCCCCTCCCTCCCAAAAAAGATTCTGCTGCATCGCTCCACCCCTATGTGATGTCGTACATTGTCACAATACATATAGGTGGAGTGTTGCAGACCTACAGGAATGGTTCACATAGAGCTGATGCACAGGAAAGGCTTGTTTAAGTCCTCCCGGCACATCAGCCTGCTGTTAATTCACAGACTGGTGCAGCTCAACAGGTATTGGCGGTAGGAGCCAGGGGTGGACCCCCCTCTCTGTAAGAGTCCAGGACACCAGTCCCCCCCTGATGGCTGCCCTGGTGTGGCATATAATGTTTATTGGTGACTTACATAGTGTGGCATATAATGTGAACTGGAGACATGCACAATGTGGCAATGGCATATAATGTCTATTGGTGGCATACATACATACATACATACATACATACATACATACATACATACATACATACAGTACTAGTAGTGTGGCATATAATGTGTATTAGTGCCATGCACAGTGTAGCATATTATGTGAACTAGGGACACACACAATATGGCATATAATGTGAATTGGGTAGTCCAGGTTGTTTGTTTGTTTGATTGTTTGATATTTTGTTTGTTTGTTTATGTGCAAATTGTGCATTTCTACAGAGGGCTACCTTGCTGAGCCTGACACTTATAGTGCCACACAGGAAGAAAATGCTGTAAATTGAGTTGCAACCACAGTCACACTCTAAGCACTAAGAATACTCACACAAAGCAATGATAAATTCTACAAAATTTTAAATGGAGTAAAATTGAAGTTGGGTTCTCTTGGTACATGATTGGCCAAAGATGCAGGCCCACATCACTATGGGTGTACACTACAGTGTTTTCCTAGAAAACACAGCATTTCATATGAAGATACAGGCGTGGTCACACACAGAATATACTGTAGCCATGCCGCATATCATTTTAATCAGCAGAGTCTGCTTGTGCGTCTTACATAGCAATGTGACTAAGACACATTTTCAGCAAAAAAAGATACCCGACGCTAATGGGGTAACCTGCTGTGTGGTGTATTGAGGCAAGATGTACAAGGATACTTCTGTATACTAACAGCTCAAAGGAATTTTAGAGAAATGTTCTTCTGCAAAATCCATCACAGTATCATTAAACTGCAAAAGTTATGACTAAAACATTGACTAAATAAAGACTAAAATGTAAAATAAAATCCGTTGACTACATTTTCACTAAAACAAAGCTAAAAAAAACAAAAATGTGACTTTAAATCAAGCATGTATGTCGTGATGGGGATGAGACCTAATGATCTGGAGAGCCAGCCCCGACCCCAAAGCTGTCAGAAGTTTCTCCTCTCCGGTCTTCTCCCGGATATACATGTATGATTGTGAACATTTGTTTTATTCAAAGGTGCCTGTAATTACTGTTTAATAATACTGTTAAATAATAACCTGTTTGTGTTTGTACACTTTACATGACGATTGACTCAGGACAAAAGCACATATGAATATGAAAATGATGACAAGCAAGAGGTCCTGATAACCGAGGAAGGCAGCTGAACTTGACCAATACAATGTGTATGTTTACAATGTATTTACCTTGACATATTGTATAGTGTGTTTGTGAGGTCACTTCTCTATTGTTTGCTGTGTATTAATTGATCTGTTTGTTTAATCTCGAGGCCATATGCTGGTACTAGCTTTTGTGCTTAGAAATCATGCTAACCTGCTCGGACAAAGCGAATAATTTACTATATATATATATATATATATATATATACATTGCTGTCAGCGGCACCCAGAGCACGAATAAACCACACTTAGGCAGATGTAGAGATCGACATTTCGAAGTTTTTACTTCGTCATCAGGATATATAACAAACATTTTACACACCTTAAATACCCGACACCACACCACATGAGAGACGCCGCCGGTCTGCGGGTTCCGGAGCAGAGACGTCCACTGATGACGTCACTATCCGTTGCCACGCTACCGCAGCTACAACAAAATATTAAAAGCAATGAGTGACAGAAAGAAAACATGGGAAAGTACTATTACATACATTAGTCAGTATATATAAAAAGATTTATAGTATACACACCATCTGTGCGACCTTCTATTGCTGGTGATAGAGGAATCAGCAAGAGAATTATCTATTGCATGTGAAAAGTTGACAGCTTTTGAGACATTTCATAAGAAAAAATTTGAAGATGACACCTCTCAGGACTGGCTTATAAAATTGGAAAGTCAGATTGGTACCTATAAAAGGGAGCTTATACAATTTAAGAAGCAGAAACTAGCTAAAGTAGTTTCTGACTATGAAACCAACAGTGTATACCAATGGACCAGTAACAACTCATGTGTTCGTCCACGTTATCAAAGGCAGCATAATTACAAGCAGATGTGGCCGTCTGATTCCTCACAGGAGAAAGGCACTAATAGTGATTCTGATGGGTAATACTGCCTCTCATTTTTCCCCTTTGGGAGTACGTACCAGGAGAAGGTTTGGAGGCAGGGGCATAAAAAGAGGCGAATCCAAAGAGGTGGTAAAAGGTCAAGGTTCCACAAAGCGAAGACCAGGACGTCCACCATTGCCCAGGAGGAAATAGTATTTAATTTGTCCTCCCATCCCCTGACCGAGACTGAGATTAAGGTATTGGGCCTGGGACTTTCTTTTCTTCCGACAGTACAATTTGATCCCTTCCAGTGGGAAGTGGAAAAATACAAATTAAACAGACAACTGAAGCTAACTCCTGAGACTGAGACTCCTGGCGTACCTCCTGACGCATTTCGCCCCTTGATGAAGTCCTTTGCATTGGGACGAAATGCGTCAGAAGGTACCCTGGACCCTCTTTTGATGGACAGATAAGCTTTTATATCTATTGTTTCTTGTACGTGTGATACCTGCTCATTTTAAACCGTGGTTTAATTTACGTACTAAAGTAAATGTGAAGGGAGATATCCTGGACCCTATTTTTATGGACAGATAAGCTTCTATATCATTTGTTTCTTGTACGTGCGATACCTGCTCGTTTTAAACCCTGGATATATTTTATGTACTTAATTAAATGTGAAAAATTATCTTTCTACTACGCTATTGTGGAGTGTGATATTCTGGGAGCATTTCCAATTAACACTCACTAAGTAGAAAAATGCTATAAGTACATATAGGTTTAAACAGTACACACTATTAGTTGTTTCTTTTTCTCTTTTGCCTATTACTGTGATGATATTGGTCTGAGGACCGAAGATTCCTATCTGAGATAAGTTCTTGTCCCATTTTTTTCACTAAATATCATGTTATGTCCCCACCGGCATTTTCTAGGCATTATTAGGTGCTGATTACTTCTATTTTTTACACACACACATATATATATATATATATATATATATATATATATAGTCAAACTCAGGTAAAAATCAGCAAGCACCAGTTCTTTTTACACCATATCAATGATTCAATGCAAAAGCATTTTCATCCAGCGGTGATTGCTATTTTTTTCCTGAGTGCCGCCACACAGCAAGTATTATCTTCATGTTGTACAGAGTGCTGCATATTGCATAAATATATATATATATATATATATATATATATATAATGCACATACGGGGAGCTCACAGGATTTAGATGCATAAATAATTTTTCAACGTTTCGAGGTTTGATTTACCTCGTCATCAGGATAACATAAATGTTCAACACACTGACCTTATAACCATCAACTCCCACATTTGCCGCCAACCGTCGGGTCCCATGGACGACACCCACAGAGGACGGCATCACGCTTCTCCCACAGGTGGGGCTGCAATCACCATTAGCACCTTTACAATGAAAACAATACACACAAAAGGACTGTTACAAAAAGTATACAAATGAACAGAGCATATTGATCAGCAGAACATCAATAGCAGCCAATTGTTAAATTACAGTACATTGTTACATTGTAACTAATCACCAGAGAACCACACCTTACACATGTTACTAATCCAAGTAAAGAAACAATGATTCATTTATCAAGAGCTAAGCATTTTCCCATTATGAATTTTATATCATATGTATGGTAAAATTATGTTTAATTTAATCTAATGCCCCATGGATACATAATTTCACAAAAAGCAGCGCAAGATAAGGTTTTCATTCAAACCCTTAGGGGAAAGTGTCCCCAGTTTGAATATCTGCCTTGATTCGCACTGCAATTATTTCAAACCACGATTGCCACCCCGTTTAGAATCGGGAATGTGGTCTATTATGATATAACATAGAGTTGAGAGACCATGTCTTGAGTTTAGAAAATGACATGCAACAGGTTGATCACTTTCACCTGTTTCAATAGCTTGTTTAATCGCAGAGCGGTACATCGTCATTCTCACGCAGGGTCCTTTTGGTCTTAACCACATAATTGAGCACACAAGGGCAGCTTATCATATACACAATGAACTTGGTGAGACACAAAACTCTGTGGTTAATCAAAATATGTTTCCCACTATGGGGATGATTGAAACTAGTCCCAGTGTTCAAAGTTCGACACGTAGTGCAATTTAAGCACCTGTAACATCTATTTTTTAATGTCAAGAAGTTTTGAGTTGGGGTGTCCTATCGCATATTGAAATATATCAAGTCGTATGAACCAGTCCCTAATAGTTCGCCCTATAGTATAACAGGGCATTAGGTCGGTATCGCCCAACTTAAGTTTTTTGTCAGACTGTACAATATGCCATAATTGTTTACTTTTATAGCGTATTTCGCTGCTCATTGGACTATAGTGGTTAACCCAAGGGGTCTTCCTTCTACCTTCACTTACAGCTTGCCGTGTTAGTAGCTGAGTGCGTGGAATGGACAGTGCCCGCTGTTTAGCCACCACCAAATATTTTTCATTATAGCCCATAGATAGAAACCCTTTCAGCATATCATCCGTGTGGTGCTCAGCAACCTTCTCATCCCCACAAACCCATTTGGCTCTAATAAACTGTGAAAACAGTAATCCGTATTTACAAGATTTAGGATGAAAACTGTTAGCGTGCAACAATGTGTTGCAATCAGTTGGTTCTTTGTACAATGACGTAGTTAGTTTCCCCTCTTTGATGGTCACAGCTATGTCCAAAAAGGTCACTTCCGTAGGGCTGATATTATAGGTAAATTTAATGGGGCTTTCAGAGCTCCACGAACATTTTCAGTGCATTTTCATTGCCTGTCCATATTACAAATAGATCATCTATACAGTATATCTGGCATCTCTCATGATCATGCCAGATATATTGGGGTTTTCAAAGAAGATCCTACATTCCTCAATTTAGCATATAGGTGTTAGCGTACGATGGGGCCACATTGGATCCCATCACACAGCCTAATACCTGCAGATAAAACCACCTATCATAAAGAAAGTAATTTTGAGTAAATATCACATGGAGCAATTCCAAAAATAGCCCCACATCAGGACCAGTGTATAGCAGGTTACCACTAATGAAATTACAGACAGCAGCTATATCATCAGAGTTGGGAATGATGGTATACAGACTGGATATGTCCAAGCTACTGTACATAATGAACTGCCATCAGGAATCTCCCCTACTCCTTCCAACATGTTTAGAAAAGCCGTGGTGTCAGACACATACTGTAGCCAGGGCTAGATACAATGCAAGGCTGCAATACAGCGTCAAGGCATGTGGAGACTGCCTGGAAAAGCATCCCCCGGGCTGCAATAATCGGTCGCCCTAGAGGGCAAAACAAACTTTTGTGTACCTTTTGGTAAGGTATATAGCAAAGGTACCACTGGGTGTAATGGTATTAAGGCATCCCGTAATGTTTGGGTGATCACACCATTTTTAACCACAGAGTCTAATAGGGAAATGAATGCCTTACTGAAGCTCCCAGTTGGGTCACTATCAAGCAGTCTATACACAGAGTGATCACTCAATTGTCTCTCGATTTCCAATTTGTATGCATCCAAATCTTGTATCATGATTGCCCCGTCCATATCAGCGAGGCGAATCACGATATCAGGATTTTTGGATAAATCACACAATGCTGCATATTCAGATTTAGACACATTACTACATTTTCTTTTGTCAAAGGTATGTTTCTTATATGTAGTGGTAATATCCTGCTCAAGAATGTGACTAAACATTTTAATAGACGCGTTGTTAGAAGAAGGTTCAAATGCACCCCATTTTTGCAGTTTGCGTACTTGAGCAGGTATTGTACAACCATCCTTATCAGGTTCCTTTTCATGTGGCTTCTGTCCCTGGAAAAATTCATGTAATCTCAACTGACGATTTAATTTATATTTTTTAATTTCCCACTGCATAGGATCAATTGATGTTGATGGCACAAAAGATAACCCCTTATCCAAAACTTTACATTCTATCTCAGACAGTGGGTGGGAAGAGAGATGAAATATTATCATCTCTGTGGGAGCGGAGGCCTCTTACCACCTCGCCTCGTGTGGTGGTGCCGACGGTGGCTTTGAAATGTGTTTTGACCCCTAGAGGGGTGTCATGGCCCGACACAGGAAGGTGCAGTGGGGCCAGGACTTATCCGTCTGGGCGCTCTGGAGGGGGCCATCCAGTGGGGGTGCGGGCTGCTGGTACTGGGTGGGATGTACAGGCAGGGTGGCCAGGGACACTGGACTCCATGTCCAGTGATGCAGGCTGGGAGCCGTGTCCTTGGGGCCGGGTTTCGGCGCCACCGTCTTGATTAGGGGCACAAAGCCTGTCTTGCCCATATCTCTTCTAAAAAGTGTGGTTTTTGTGGCCAATAGAATTGGAGCGGCTGGTATAAGATAGGAAGGCCTGGAGGAGGGAATTGCCAGTGCAACGTCTCTCACAGTTTACTGTGACTCTAGTTCTCTATGCTCCTCTGCAGTGTTTTCAGCATCAGGCTCCTGTTTGCCGTATCGTCAGCCGCAGTCAGCCCATGCAACCTCTTACGGCTTCATAACCACTCCACTCAGCCAGCTGCCACAGTACCGGCTATCGATGCAGCTACCTGCTCCCCGTCGCCACAGTAACCGACCCATCAGAAACTTCCCACTAGCCCTGGGTCAGGAAAACCAGTGCCTTCCAGCCTTCTGCCGGCACTCAGCTACTAATACGGCAACCTGTAAGTGAAGGAAGAAAGAAGATCCCTTCGGTTAACCACTATAGTCCAATGAGCAGCGAAATATGCTATAAGGGTAAACCATTATGGCATATTGTACAGTCTGACAAAAAACTTAAGTTGGGCGATACTGACCTAATGCCATGTTATACTACAGGGCGAACTGTTAGGGACTGGTTCATACGACCTGATATTAGCAATATGCGACAGGACACCCCAACTCAAAACTTCTTGACATTAAAAAATAGATGTAACAGGTGCTTAAATTGCACTACGTGTCAAGCTTTGCACAACGGGACTAGTTTCAATCATCCCCATAGTGGGAAACGTATTTTGATTAACCACAGAGATTTGTGTCTCACCAAGTTCATTGTGTATATGATAAGCTGCCCTTGTGGGCTCAGTTATGTGGTTAAGACCGAAAGGACCCTGCGTGAGAGAATGACGATGCACAGCTCTGTGCAGAGGCATCTTAAGCGAGGAGGGCGTCCGTGTGTAGACTCCGGGTGGGCCCCCTCCTCTCCACGGCGCTATAGGCTCCTTGTTCCCTCCAGGAGCTTTGTGGGCCAGGGCGCCATAGTGGTGGAGGCACTTTGTGCTTGCGAGCCGGAGTCACGTGTGTGCACGTAAAGGGTGTGTGGCCAGCCTTGAAGGGGGCGAAGCCCCACTGGCGTCACTGTTGGGGGCAGGACTGCCCCTCGACGTCACTAGTGGGGGTGTGCCCAGCCCATTGCATCACCTGTGGGGGCGTGCCCAACATCTACAGAGGTGCTGAGCTTCCCCCAAGCTCTCCCTGGAATGTGAATAGATGCTGTGCGCATGCGCCCCAAAAGATGAAGGGCACATTTAGCCCTTTAAATATCAGACAGGGTGCAGTGCCCTATTAAAACAGCCTAGCGTGAACACTACCTAACATTTTATTGACATAACTTTATAACCTTATGTACTTTGATGCTCATCTTTCATAATGGATTAAACTTCAATTGTCAACTTCAAATGGAATAAGGATTACAAATATATAACTGTCATTCTGCAAGCATTGAACATCATGATTCTACTGTATGTAATAAAATATTTATACCCAACAATAACAACACACTTTCAGAAATATAGATCACATGATAAAAAAAGATTAGATTCTGATGTTGGAGAATCTTTTTTCTTTAAACTTAAGAAATGGCAATGGGGAAAATATTTTTCCAATTTATGTGATTTTTAAGAGGGTTGGAGGCACAATATAGACATATAATCCTTCATATATGAGAAATTAAATATATAGGGCATTTAATTGGCAAGATGTAATTTGTTTAGCATAAAACAGAAAACATACAAGACGTTTTGTTAAGATGTTAAGCGTGTAATCAATATGTACATATAAAGACAGACTACCAAGAGATTGATGATCAAAATAATAGTGTTACATGGATTTAGTAAGGAATCAGAAATGCAGTGTCAGAGACACAAGAAAAGGTCAGTCCAGGTAGAGTACAACAACAGAGTCATGGCACAAGTCAGGGTCACTAACAAAGGTAGGTCAGAAGAGGTCAGAAGCAGAGGACAGTCCACTCAGCAGTTAATTGCAGAACCAGGGTTATTTAGCAGACATCTCTCCTGGCAGTATACAATACAAAGTTGAGGCCACAAGCAAGTTTCAGGAAAACAACACAGCAGCAGGCATGATGAGCACAGGAAACTGAGTACGTAAACTCTATGTCATCAAGGTACAGTACTACCACTGAATGGTACCAATTAGGAACCAAAATGAGATAAGTATACAGATAAAGGACATGTGACTGGAAGCATCTAGGACATTGGTTCCCAAACGCTGTCCTCAAGACACTCTAATAATCCAGGTTTTAAATATATTAAGCACAGGTGACTTAATTAGTACCTCAGTCAGTTTGATTATACCATCTGTACACAGGGCCGGTTCCAGGGCTTCTGGCGCCCCGGGCGGCATTGGGGGGCGTGGCTTCATACAGGGGGCGTGGTCATTTACACCCCCTGTACAGACTGGAATGATGCGCGGTGCGCGATGACGTCATCGCGCACCGCACATCAAAGGTCCTTTCAACGAAGAGAAACTAGACGCGTAGCGTCTAGTTCCCTTCGTGGAGAGGACCTTGGCCGTGCGGTGCGCGATGACGTCATCGCGCACCGCACAGTAAAGGACCTCTCCACGAAGGGAAACTAGACGCGTACGCGTCTAGTTTCCCTTCCCAGCGGCCAGCGGCAGCAGGGCGACAGCGGGGGCCGGGGGGCACACACTGCAGCAGCGGATCTTGCCCTGGTGCGGCGCCCTGCGCCCTCCGGAAGGCGGCGCCCCGGGCAAAAGTACTGCTTGCCCGTGGCAAGATCCGCTACTGTCTGTACACAAGCATGGATATCCTTAAAACCTGGACTATTAGATCCCCTCCAACATCAGGATCTTCAGTTTCGGGATGCCAGTGTCAGTCATCTGACCACCGGCATCCCATCCAACAGTATATCATACCAAACCTGGCACTGTATAGTAAAACACAATACAACCACTAGTAGTGAAATGCTAAAGCACAGATTCTAAATTGTCCACATAGCAAGTGCCGTTACCTGTTCATAACAGCATGCACATTTCTAGCCAATCTCATCAATGGTTTTGGCATTTTTGTAAGGTGACCGTTTAAATAACTGGAATGCTGGCGAGCTGTGGGCATGCTTGTTATGCATGGTGTAATTAGAAATGTATTGTACAATAGTATATTTTGCAATTAGTAAATTACCTTTTCTTTGCGTGATGTTGCAAACATACAAAATAACTATTTGTGTTCAGTCTAAACCTTTACCACAGAGTGTTAATATTAGCCAAATGTTGAGTTAATTTAAGATTGTATTTACTTATTTAACCAGGCTGATTTATACAACTGCTTTACACTGTTGCCGAATTTAAAATTCTTTCATCTCTGTTCCACTTTTTTATTACTGCCATTCTGATGACCTTTGCCAGATGAAAGTGCAAGTTGCTCATAATATTTCTATATACAGTAGTTCTGCTGCTATAATCGATTCCTTTATTTAACTGATCTCATCATGTTTAAGAAGAGATATCGATTAAACCTGCCTATGAACTGCATTCTTGAATACTCCGTCACCTCTGCTCCAATACTGTGGTGCACAAATTAATTGTCAGAAAGCTTGTTTTTTTGCTGCATTTTTTACGTATTAAAAATAATTCCACACAGAATGATTTATTTATTATTGATTCTTAATATGACCACTCCTAGATGCAATAACTTGTTTTCCTGATTTTAGTTGTAAGGCAATGGTTCCCAAAGTCAGTCCAGGTTTTAAGGATATCCATACTTTAGCAAAGGTGACTGATACCGCTTTCACATCGCAAAACCGGGTCGCACCCGGGACTTGTACACAAGTCCTTCCCCGGTGTGACCCGGTTGATACACCTTTCAGACTGGCCGCACCAACCCAGCCAAATGTCGGGTTGATGTCATCAGTGGTGACGTTTGCGGAAGCGGCACCTGGAGATCAGATCATCTCCAAGTGCCATCTGTCCCTCTAACGCCGCCTCTCCCTTTACTGTAAACGGGTCCCAGGTCGCACCGACTCGGCAAACCGTTCACACGGCACTTGCCCCGGGAATAACCCTGCTTTATTCCGGGTTAAAATACCGGGTCAGATGACCCAGAAATTCAACATTTACCCCTTTTAAACCTCACATTGGGGGTCATTCAGACCTGATCGCACGCTACTTTTTTGCAGCGCTGTGATCAGGTCAGAAATGCGTATGCGTATGCTCCGCAATGCACAGGCGCGTCTCACCTCGGTGACGGGGATCGCCGGAGAGTGACGGACTTACCGAAGAAAGCGATCGCACCGGTGATTGCAAAAAGATTGACAGGAAGAGGCCGTTTGTAGGTGTTAACTGACCGTTTCCAGGTAGTGTCCGAAGAAACGCAGGATTGTCCAGCCGTTTTAAGGGAGAGTTCCTGACGTCAGCTCCAGGCCGGATCGCTTTTGTTTGTGCAGTTCTCTGCACATGCATTCGCACCCCTGCACAGCGATTACACCCTCCCCCTGTAGGCGGCGACTACCTGGTCGCAGCAGTGCAAAAAACGCCTGCTTGCGACCAGGTTTGAATTAGGCCCATTGACGTGGAGTACTCGGCAATATATATCGGGTTATTTGTGCGATGTGAAAGGGGTATGAATTAGTACATCATTCACTTTGATTATAGCATCTGTGCTTAACATGAGTATCCTTAAAACTGGAATTTTTGGGTGCCTTGAGGATTGGGTTTGGGAAACCCTATTTTAAAAATGTTTTATTGGTTTTCTTGTATTTATTCCCACCTATAGAAGACTGTTCCACACTGTTAAAAAATTAACGAGTACAGTCCAAGCTGCAAAGATCTCTATTTAGTAAAAGTATGAAAATCAATACAAAATAATTGTGTTACTGGACTAAACCGGCAAGGAGAAAATCCTCCCAAGTAATGTCTGTAATATAGTAACATAGCTAACGAGGTTGATTTTAAAAATTTTGTCAATCAAGTTCAACCTGTTTTATAAATCTTACCCTTTTCTGTATATAACTATAGTTTTACTATAATGACCCCAATGAAGTTATATTTTAAGTCAAAATTACAACTATAATTTGTGCTGTTTCTAAAATATATTAATTTTAAATGCTATATCCTTGGATATCTTTATCAGTTAGAAATTTGTCTAATCCATTTTTAAACATATTGACTGAGTCCACCATTACTACCTTTTCTGGCAGAGAGTTCCATACCCTTATTGCCCTTACTGTGATGAACCCTTTCCTTCATTGGGTTTGAAATTTCTTCTCCTCTAACCTCAGAGGATGTCCTGTGTAGAGATCTCTCAATGAATTAATCGCCTCATAGCTCCATGTATTGTCCTTTTATATATTTGTAAATATTAATAGTATCTCCTCTTAGACGCCTCTTTTCTAGTGTAAATATACCTAACCTATTAAGTCTTTCTTCATAATCCAATGCCTCTAACCCCTTAATCAATTTTGTACCTCGCCTTTGAACCCTTTCAAGTTCCAATATATCTTTTTTATAGTGTGGTTCCCAGAACCGTACACAATATTCAGTATGTGGCCGTGCCAATGATTTATACAGTGGTAGGATTAAACTCTCATCCATTGTCTCAATTCCCCGTTTTATGCATGCTAACACCTTATTTGCCTTTGACACTTCACTTTGACATTGGGTACTGCTGCTAAGTCTACCATCAATGAGCACTCCCAAATGTTTTTCAACTACCATTTCCCCTACATTTTCCCCATTTAGATTGTAGGTTGCATGTTTATTTTTTGTCCCAAAGTGCAGCACTTTACATTTTTCTATATTGAACCTCATTCTCCATTTATCTGCCCAAACTTCTAGTTTAAATAAATTGTTTTCTAGTAACTCAACATCCATGTCTGAAATAATTACCCTATACAGTTTAGTATCATCTGCAAAAATGTCACTGTGCTGTTTCCAGAGTACGGACCCTTGAGGTATTACACTGAATACTGAGGCCCAGTTGGAAAACATCCTATTTACCACCTCTTGCTGTTCCCTGTTATCCAGCCCATTACTTACCCAAGTACAAATAGTGTCCCATGTGTGGCACTGTGTTGAAGACTTTAGCAAAATCTATAGACGACATCGACTACATTTCCCTAGTTGAGTTTATACATTAGCTCATTTTCTCATAAAAGCTAATTAAGTTAGTTTAACATGATCTATCCTTCACAAAACCATGCTAATAACCTTGGAGGTCTCCAAGTACTCTTGTTTGCTATCCCTTATTATACCTTCCAATATTTTCCCCACTATAGATGTCAAACTTACCGGTCTATAGTTACCAGGATGAGTTTTAATTCCCTTTTTAAATATTGGCACTATCTCTGCTATACACTAGTCCTTTGGTATCATTCCTGGTGTTACTGAATCATAGAAAATTAAGCATAGAGGCCTTGCTAGTTCAGCGTTTAGCTCCATAAGAACCCTTGGGTGAAGTCCATCTGGACCAGGAGATTTATTAATATTAATTTTGCTTAGTCTCTCCCGGACTACTTCCTTGCTTAAACAAGTACTAAGCAACGGAACATTGTCATTAATTTTGTTAAACACTACTCCCACCATCTGGTCCTCTCTAGTAAACACTGATAAAATGTGTTCAATATTTCTGCTTTTTCTTTGTCATCATTAATCAAGACTCCCAAGTCACCTTTTGATGGTCCTATAGTCTCTTTTTTTAAAACCTTTTACCGGTTATATACTTAAAAAACTTTTTAGGGTTTGTTTTACTCTCCTTAGCAATTTGCTTTTTATTTTCTATTTTAGCTTCTCTGATTTCTTTTTTGCATTTTTTGTTACGTTCCTTGTAGTACTGGAATGACCCTGCCTTCCTGTCAGATTTAAATGATTTGAAAGCCCGCCTCTTTTTATCCATTTCTTCCTTAACTTTCTTATTTAGCCACATCGGTTTGAATTTAATATTCCTACATTTGCTGCCCATAGAAATAAACATGAGTGTACTTATTAAGCATAATTTTAAAAGCATCCCTCATTTCAGCAGTGCTCTTACAATGAAATAAAATTTCCAAATCTATGGGGGTAATTCAGACTGGATCGCTGCAGCGATCACAGTCTGAATTTCTTTGTGGTGTGCACTCGCACAGCAGGTGCACTGCACATGCGCACCCCGGGAGCACAGCGTGAAATGCTAAAAGCATCTCTGGGCTGTGATCGCCTCTGCCTGATTGTCAGGTAGAGGTGGTCACAGGGTGTGAGAGGATGTGCCAACGGCGTTAGAACACCATTAGTGGGGCGCAGTCTGGACAACGCAGGCATGTCCGGACCATTGCAGGGGCAGGCCGTGGCGGCTGCATGACATCACTCCACCGTGCGGGGGGGCAGAGCCAGACATGCGGGGGCAGTATAACCCTGTGCTGGGCGTGCCCCCGCATGTCTGAGAAACTGATTGTAGATGTGCTTAATTTAGCACATCTACGATCAGATCTGAATTAAGTCCTATGTCTTTTAGTGCTCATTTCAGCATGTTGAAATTTGCTTTTCTTAAGTTAAAAGTCTAAAGGCCAGTACACACAAGCTGATCCCCCCCGCGCTGATATTGGCGGCGGCGGGAACCTATCGGGGTGCCGGCATCGGCAAGTGCATACACACTTGCCGATGATGGCGGGGAAGGCAGCGACGGCAAGGAGGCGGCAGGGGGAACAACAGCCATGCTGCATCTGCAGCATTGCTCTCATTAACGAGGACCTCCCTCATCTGTACATGTTCAGACGAGGGAGGGGGTCCTTAATGATACGCGGGAGCATGCATCGTTAACAACATTGAGGGTACACACTGGACGAGATTGTGAAAGATCTCGCTCAGATCAGCCCTTCTGAGCGAGATCTTCAACTTTCTCGTCTAGTGTGTATGGGGCTTTAGTCGAACCTCTATAATGATGTTTCTGAAAACTAATGTGTAAAAATGTGAAAGACGTCTTTAATCAGCCATTGAGCATGCCCCTATCTGTGCATGTACAGAATAGGTGAGTGACCCGCAAGAGCCAGGAGGAAGAGCACTGTCTTCTTCCTGCGAAACCCCCATTGCCACTCATTTGGCACTGCAGGAATCTGACGGGAGAAAGGAAAAGGCAGATCTTTTGTCTGAGCTTGTTGTATCTGGATAAATTAGACTTTTACTAATAAATAGCTTTTTATTTCTGGGTGATGTTTTATGTGTCTGTCTACATTTCTGCTTCCATTTCAGAGACACATATCTGATTTTGCTGTGAGTTTTAAACAGCCTTTAAGCAGTAAATATAGTGGATTAGATGTTCAGCATAGGACTGCAATTACAGTGGACGGCTTCACGAGCTGCATCCACTGTTTTACTAGCACTGCCGTGACTCTCACTTCCTCGCCTTCACTATAAGCTCCTGTGTCAGTGCCGCACCAAGCTCACCGTTCTGCCTTCTATTATTATTATTGTTATTATTATTATCCTTCATTTATTTGGTGCCACATGGGATCTGCAGTGCCCAGTTACAGAGTACATAAACAAATAAGCAAAACAAGAAAACAGTGACTTACAGTTCAAGACAATATATGACACGTACAGGGTATATAAACATACTGTAGCTGCATCAGCAGACGACACTGACATAAGTATCAAGACGGCAGAAATCCGGAAATCCGAGGGATTAGGTGCCGTCAAAGGGAGTATGGAGTAGAAGATGGTTTATTTAAGAGAAGGAAAGGCCCATGAGGGTAGAGGGCCCTGCTCGTGAGAGCTTACATTCTACCAACTTGGACCTTTCCCAGACACCACCAGCATCGGCTACCCTGGAGATAATTGGCAACATATATGAAGCAGCCACTATGCTCCCCAGGATGGGTAGAGCTGAGGCGCTTGCCATCCACAGTATCCGAATTACAGTGTACGCCATCTGTAAAATAAACAGCACAGATGGGACTGTATCTCCCCACTGTACAAGTACTTTGCTGCAGTGACAATATAATCTTGTTTATATGGGATCCTATCAGTATCCCGGCTGTCGGGATCACAGCAGTCAGAATACCGACACCAGAATACCAACACTATTCAGAATGCCAGCACCGCTATCCTGTATAGGTTTGCCTTCCCGGCGCCATAATCCCGACAGCCGGGATGATGAACGAGTAGACACCGGCCCAGAGGAGAAGTGAGGGGGTATGTTTGATAGGTTTAGGCTGCAGCCATAGGATTAGGGTTAGGCTGCATCCCAGGGGGGTATGGTTTAGACTGCAGGGAGGGGGGGGGGGGGGGTTAGGTTTAGGCACCACCGGGGAGGGTTAGGATTGGGCTGCGTGGAGGGCGTGTAAGGGTTTATACTCACCTTCCCCTATCGTGATTCCGACCGCCGGCATCCCAAATGCAGGCAAATCGAACCCAATCCATTTATACTCCCCTAATAAATATAGGGGATATCAGCGGATACAACAACTTTTATTAAATATATGTGGAACCTGGGATTTAATTATAATAAAGCAAGACCGTGCACATATTTATCTAAATTCAGTACATTAAGTATTTGGACTTATTAATTTGTGCTTTTTGACATTGATGGGAACATACACTGAATGAGTGGATGCTTTTTATTGCTTTTTTAAATATTATTTATTTTGTGATAATGTTATCAAACATTTAGTGCTGTATCGGCTGAGAGAGCATTTGCTTACTTTTATCTTTGCCCCATTCCTGAGCTAACTTGTGTCTACAGTGTTTTATTGTTGGGACTGACTATCCCACACATCGGTACAGAATTGAGGAAAGTGTTTACTCATTAGCGCCTGGTCCTATACATTTTAGGATTGCAATGATGCAGCTGATACAGTTCTGATACTGTATATTAGAATGTATTTGTATGGAATCTATGGCCCTCATTCCGAGTTGATCGGTCGCAAGGCGAATTTAGCAGAGTTACACACGCTAAGCCGCCGCCTACTGGGAGTGAATCTTAGCTTCTTAAAATTGCGACCGATGTATTCGCAATATTGCGATTACTAACTACTTAGCAGTTTCAGAGTAGCTCCAGACTTACTCTGCCTGTGCGATCAGTTCAGTGCTTGTCGTTCCTGGTTGACGTCACAAACACACGCAGCGTTCGCCCAGGCACTCCCACCGTTTCTCCGGCCACTCCTGCGTTTTTTCCGGAAACGGTAGCGTTTTCAGCCACACGCCCCTGAAACGCCGTGTTTCCGCCCAGTAACACCCATTTCCTGTCAATCACATTACGATCGCCGGAGCGAAGAAAAAGCCGTGAGTAAAAATACTTTCTTCATAGTAAAGTTACTTGGCGCAGTCGCAGTGCGAACTTTGCGCATGCGCACTAAGCGGATTTTCACTGCGATGCGATGAAAAAGAACGAGCGAACAACTCGGAATGAGGGCCTATATACTCCCATCAAGGGCAGTCTTAAAAACTTTTACCTTTTGTCCAACTATATGTGCACAGTTTGCAGTCTTTGTAAGGATTTTGGGGTGCATGTACTAAGCAGTGATAAAAGTGGAGAAGTGAGCCAGTGGAGAAATTTACCATGGCAACCAATCAGATGCTCTGTACAATTGTATAGCATGCAAATTAGATATGTTACGTCAATGCTGATTGGTTGCCATGGGTAACTTCTCCACTGGCTCACTTCCCCACTTTTATCACTGCTTAGTACATGCACCTACATGTCTGGTTAGTATAAGTATTACCCTGCCATGTTTAAATACTCATTCCTCACTTCAATTTACATTACAAATCACTGACTCATATATAGGTAAGCAACAATGGGAGTAGATGTGTCAAGGTTTCTAAAGAGTGGATAAGTGGACAAAGAGAAATACGGCAAAGCAACTGATCATGATTGGTTGTTATGGGAAACCTTTCAAATTGTCCACTTCTGCACTCTTTAGAAGCTTTGACAAAACCTCCCCCAAAGTGTTAATGCATTAGCAGAAAATCTCTACTGCCAGCTACCATGAATGAGATGTTGGCATACTGGCCCCAGCAAATACCATTGTTCTAATTGTGTTTCATCAAAACCTATGAATACTTTATAATGCATGCTTTGGATGTCCAACATGAATGGTCGTGTCATAAGCATATCTGTTGACATATAGTTAAATGGTTAATCGCTATAAACTGTCTCATACTGTATTTGAGTGTTACTGCGCTCATCAGCCACAATAACATCACATGTCTGAGTCACCAGACTTAAAGGTCAGGCAGATTAGACTGCAGGCACATGTTGTTTACTTGGCTTTATAAAAGGGTCTGCATATGTCACTGTATTATTGGAGCATCCCAGTGCTGTACAGCTGTACAGTACTTAGCCCAGGAAAGATTGATACCTTATCATATTGACTTCTGTCTATGTTATATCACCTGTATCCTTTAATAAATGTTTTGTAGACAACCACTACACACCTACCTTTTAGGCATATTGTTATAGTATCTATAATGGGTGTGGGGTGTGCATCACACTACACACCTTGCACTCATATGCACTATGTTGACAAAAATAATTGGAAATTGACAGCAAAAAGTTTAAGATTATATTGACATCAGTAGTTTGTAGTCTCACCATATGCAGTGATTAGTGTAGATACCCTTCTTGGCAACCTGTCTACAAGTTCCTGGACAACAGCTAGCACTAGGTTTTGCTATTCCACAGTAAGTACAGTGACCAACTGTGACACTGAAGAACGTTGAGTCGGCCTAGAACACACTTGTCGCTCCAATTCATCCCAGAGATTCTCAATGGAGTTAAGATCTGGATTCTGAGCTGGCCAGTCCATCCAGATTACCGCATTTTCTGTATACCAGTCCATTGTCACCCTGGAAACATGATAGTTGGCAGTGTCGTCCAGATAAAAACATTTGTTATTTCAGTTTCACAATGTAGGGAATACAGCGTTATCGAGAACATCTCTATACTTGTGTATTATAATTATCTCTCCACCACAAAAATCTCTAGGAAAATGGTTGCGGTGCTCTGTGCATGAACAATACAGAAATTACTGTGAAAATGGTGCTGTGTCATTTTTCCTGATCATTAGGAGATGTGCAGTAGACAAAGTGCCAGAGTGCAAAATAGTAAAAGGTTAGAAATCGGTGTACAATGCTGCAGAATATGCCTGTACTACAGACATAATTTCAGCTAAAGCAAGTTAAGGGGTTAAGTTTGGAAATGAACCCAACGCAGTACTTATTTAACTGTCCTTGCTGGTTGGACACACTTTTTACTACTAATTATTTTTTTTCTCATCTACACATCTGGTCTGTAAATGAATAACAATAGGAACAGGAGGTTCTTTCATGTAATGTTGAAAAGCTTTAAGATATTTGTGCCTCAGAGTCATTGTTAAATTTGACAGCAGGACTACTCATTGTAAAACCAGATGCAATTAAAGCAATTATGCAGATCACACATCTTGTTATACTACAATAAGGTTGTTCTGGGACAGATTTTCCTGGCTATAGCTGACAGAGCTTGAGAGTAGAGGAAGCCCACTTTAGATGTGGTTGTTACTTCAAAAGGTTTGACCAAACTTTTTGAAGCACACATTTAATGACTGGATCTTTACCTCCACCTTTTGCAAAATGCACAGCCATACTTTTAGCTTCAAAAATCATTTTTTGGTTTAATTTAAAAATATTGTAGAGAAAAAGTAATACACAACAACATGCATACTGTATTTATCAACGGTTCAAATTTCACTGAATAGCTGTTTAGAAATATTTATTCCTGACTGGAAATTTGTGCGCCATATGTGGTTTTTATTTTAATGTTGTCTCAATTTTTTTAGTATTAAAAGATGTATTCAACCCTCCCAAGCTGTATAGGATATTTATTGCAATAGAAAATACAATGATTATTCAATCAATGTATTACATGTAAACATAAACAATAAAAGCAAAATAATAATAATAATAATAATTGGCATGAGCAAATGACAAGTAAATACGTTATCATGCTGACAGTGTACAGTTCTCAGCAATATTATAAATGGACTAAGTGAGAAAAGTTGATGAAACTACTATAATAAGCAGAGAAGCGTGTAATGATTGCTCCACTGAGCTGGCACGCCCTCTTTTTGAACTTTCTTCTGTGAACTGACTCTTGAGTCCTGACTATTTACATTATGAAGCATGACAGTGATATGTTTGATCTGGGACTCTGGCTGTTGCTTTAAAGCGGGCTTTCATTCAGCGGCTGTGCACATCACTACTAATTACAGTAGCCCAACATTGCACATTTTCCTGTCTAACTCTATGAAGTGTGATGACAAATCTAGGATGATGATGGTTGTTGGGTGCAGGCAAAATGGTCAGAACACCGGCACCTCCTCAGAATGGCTGATGTACATGAGAGAGCAGTTGTATACAGTCCTACCTAAAAGGAACGTCAGTGAATGTTTTTACGCTCACTGTGATTGATGGCAGTATGACAGTATGTGAAGGAGTCTTTTATACTTATCCACAATTGAATATAACAGCGACTGTGATGAAGTGCATTTGTAGAACATCAATAGGAGGCTGGGATATTGCCTTCTTTATCCTTGAATTTGAGAAAGATCTATCTACATTCATTTTTAAAGATTTGCCTGATAATGTAACAGCATCTGTGAATAATTGCACCTGCTCAATATCAACAGGTGACTAGAGGAATCTTCTTGTGCTATCTGGTTATCAATGTAAAGTGGATCTTGTCGCCTGGACTGATGTCTGACAATGTATCTGCCGGTTGAAGTGCAGCATGTCTTTACTCATCTTGACATGGTGCAGTGGGCTGAAGCATACAGGCATGGAACAGACATGTACACCCCTGCAGAGGGGTTGTAGCTTCTCAGGTAGGGGGCATAGGGTCACGGAAGCTCCCAATTGTGTCACTATGGGGCGTGGCCTCATAAGAAATCCCCCTTACATCACTCTGTGGGTGTCCACTGGCGTATCCATAATGGGTGCAGTGTGTGCTGTCCATGGGGGCACATACTTCTTTAATACTCCCCTCTGCAAGCTCTCTATGTGCTTACAGCACTCATCCAGATAAGCTATAGAGGCGACAGCCATAATACAATCTGTAACCAAGCTTTCAGTCAATGAATCTTCACTTTTCAGGATTGTGAACCTACTAAGCACAACATGTTCAGCTAGAGGGCAAGATGGAACTTGTAGTTCTGAAATATTTTTAGAGCCATAGTTTACACTGGTATTCAGTAAGCCAGCCACATGCTACATTTATAGTGGAACTTTAGCCATATTTAAAACCACCTTTACCGTTGAATATTATTTAAAAAATATCCCCAAAGTTGTCAATTTCTTATTACCCATTTATCTGAAAAATTGTTATTTAAATGTGATTCAGTATATATTTTTTAAACAAATATGCAGATTTGTTAATAAAATTGCACTGAATTCAGTTTATATTATTATTATTATTATTATTATTATTATTATTATTATTTTTATAATTTAATCATAAAAATTTGCTAAGAGTTATTGTTGGATATCTAGAAATACTTTATCAAAATGCGTATGTGAAACACTGAGCCAGCTCACCTGATGCTGAATCATTCCTGCTTTTTGTGCACAGAAATAAAGGTGTATCTTCACCCATATGCAGAGTTGTATGCTGTTTATAGTGAAACCCATCCCTATTCATTGGTTAAACATTTGTCATCATCATTAGTCCATTATTTGCACCACCTTATACCTGGTGCAAATTATACACCAGAAAACATGCCCATAATGATCTGTGATAACTCCCTGTTAAAGATTAGTTATGTGCCTTCAGTCATATGGCTCTGTAGTGCCCGTACTTGTATATGCTTGGCTCCAGAGAATGCGCAGTGCAAAAACATGCAAGATGTATGTCCAACTCAACATCAGACTTTCAGCCTGCAAACCATGCTTCACTCAGTCTATTAGAGGGCATAGCAAAACACAACTCAATGCCAATGCTTGAAGAAAAATGCTAGTTTAGATTCTTTCTACGGCACTGGTTAGCTGTAACTTACATCCTTTGCACTGCTGTGTAGCATAAAAAAATACACATCACTATGATCTTTCTGCCAATGATGCCAGAAGTAATAGCTTAATATGAGTCCAAAGCACAGAAAATACAGCATGCCTCTGATGTGTTTCCCTTTTTAAAGCAGTGATAGTAATAGGCAGCCAAATCTAGGTTTAAATACATAAATGATTGGCTAATTATTTTTACTTGCTTTATTGTATAAATGGTACATCGGCGCCATCACATAAACCTCCCTTCTATTTAATGAGTATAATAAACTCACGTTATAGTTTGTTATGTGATTACATACTGTAGATATGTGTACATTTTAGTTAGTTTGTAACAGAAGAATATAAAATCACGTGAACAGTGTAAATAACTAGAACCAGTGTTATGTGATATGACATAAAAAACCCTAATGTGAGAGACAATGATTTGAAAATGTTATAATGTCACTTATAATTTACAATTAGGTAACAAATTAAATGTAAATGTCATATTAGTAAAGTTTAAATTGTTATCAATAGCATATTTAACCCAGACAATGACATTTCTGGCACATTTTCATTAATATTGTTCTAAAATTATTTCAGCCTGTTACAAATTTATCATTTAATGATATTTTAAAACACTTTTCTTTCCTCTCCCCACCAACATTTAAAACCCTATTTTGTCTTAATTTATTTATTTTAGCCCTGCCATTTTAATTGTTATTAATAATAAATATGTGCCAATTATCAATTAGCCATTGATATTCCTGCATTGAGGGTGCTTTTGGGTACGTCTTTCACTGTCCCCATGGTTTCTCACTCTTATGGGCCCTACACACGGCAGATAATACTGAAAGATATGAACGATCTCGTTCATTAATTAACGAGATAACGTTCATATCTTTCAGTGTGGTGGCACCAGCGATGAACGATGCCCCTTTGCTTGTGCATGCAGGCCAATATGTACGAGATCGTCCATATTACCTGCACTGCTATGGAGCCGGGTGACGGGGGGAGTGAAGAAACTTCACTCCCCCCGTCACTGCTCCCCCCCCCCCCCCCCCACGGCCGGGTCGCCTGTCGGCTGTATCCGCCGTCGGGCAGCTTGGCTGCGGATCTATCAGTGTGTAGGGCCCATAAGATGAACAGAGTGGCAGTGATAGCAATGCCCTACCAACTAATTACTGCATTCATTTCTTGCTCCCTTGCTTAGCACATATATCAGATTAGTAACCTGCAAGAACCATGTGAAATAAAATGACAGTACAATGCCAAAGTAATATGTTTTGATTAGAGATGAGCGCCTGAAATTTTTCGGGTTTTGTGTTTTGGTTTTGGGTTCGGTTCCGCGGCCGTGTTTTGGGTTCGAACGCGTTTTGGCAAAACCTCACCGAATTATTTTTGTCGGATTCGGGTGTGTTTTGGATTCGGGTGTTTTTTTCCAAAAACACTAAAAAACAGCTTAAATCATAGAATTTGGGGGTCATTTTGATCCCAAAGTATTATTAACCTCAAAAACCATAATTTACACTCATTTTCAGTCTATTCTGAATACCTCACACCTCACAATATTATTTTTAGTCCTAAAATTTGCACCGAGGTCGCTGTGTGAGTAAGATAAGCGACCCTAGTGGCCGACACAAACACCGGGCCCATCTAGGAGTGGCACTGCAGTGTCACGCAGGATGTCCCTTCCAAAAAACCCTCCCCAAACAGCACATGACGCAAAGAAAAAAAGAGGCGCAATGAGGTAGCTGTGTGAGTAAGATTAGCGACCCTAGTGGCCGACACAAACACCGGGCCCATCTAGGAGTGGCACTGCAGTGTCACGCAGGATGGCCCTTCCAAAAAACCCTCCCCAAACAGCACATGACGCAAAGAAAAAAAGAGGCGCAATGAGGTAGCTGACTGTGTGAGTAAGATTAGCGACCCTAGTGGCCGACACAAACACCGGGCCCATCTAGGAGTGGCACTGCAGTATGTATGTATAAAGAAAGAAAAAAAAACCACGGTTAGGTGGTATATACAATTATGGACGGGCTGCCGAGTGCCGACACAGAGGTAGCCACAGCCGTGAACTACCGCACTGTACTGTGTCTGCTGCTAATATATAGACTGGTTGATAAAGAGATAGTATACTCGTAACTAGTATGTATGTATAAAGAAAGAAAAAAAAACCACGGTTAGGTCACTGGTATATACAATTATGGACGGGCTGCCGAGTGCCGACACAGAGGTAGCCACAGCCGTGAACTACCGCACTGTACACTGGTTGATAAAGAGATAGTAGTATACTCGTAACAACTAGTATGACGACGGTATAAAGAATGAAAAAAAAAACCACGGTTAGGTGGTATATAATACAATTATGGTTGGACGGACTGCCTGCCGAGTGCCGACACAGAGGTAGCCACAGCCGTGAACTACCGCACTGTACACTGGTTGATAAAGAGATAGTAGTATACTCGTAACAACTAGTATGACGACGGTATAAAGAATGAAAAAAAAACCACGGTTAGGTGGTATATAATACAATTATGGTTGGACGGACTGCCTGCCGAGTGCCGACACAGAGGTAGCCACAGCCGTGAACTACCGCACTGTACACTGGTTGATAAAGAGATAGTAGTATACTCGTAACAACTAGTATGACGACGGTATAAAGAACGAAAAAAAAACCACGGTTAGGTGGTATATATTATAATACAATTATGGATGGACGGACTGCCTGCCGAGTTCCGACACAGAGGTAGCCACAGCCGTGAACTACCGCACTGTACACTGGTTGATAAAGAGATAGTAGTATACTCGTAACAACTAGTATGACGACGGTATAAAGAACGAAAAAAAAACCACGGTTAGGTGGTATATATTATAATACAATTATGGATGGACGGACTGCCTGCCGAGTTCCGACACAGAGGTAGCCACAGCCGTGAACTACCGCACTGTACACTGGTTGATAAAGAGATAGTAGTATACTCGTAACAACTAGTATGACTGACTATGACGGTATAAAGAATGAAAAAAAAACCACGGTTAGGTGGTATATATTATAATAATACAATTATGGATGGACGGACTGCCTGCCGAGTTCCGACACAGAGGTAGCCACAGCCGTGAACTACCGCACTGTACACTGGTTGATAAAGAGATAGTAGTATACTCGTAACAACTAGTATGACTGACTATGACGGTATAAAGAATGAAAAAAAAACCACGGTTAGGTGGTATATATTATAATACAATTATGGATGGACGGACTGCCTGCCGACTGCCGACACAGAGGTAGCCACAGCCGTGAACTACCGCACTGTACACTGGTTGATAAAGAGATAGTAGTATACTCGTAACAACTAGTATGACTGACTATGACGGTATAAAGAATGAAAAAAAAACCACGGTTAGGTGGTATATATTATAATAATACAATTATGGATGGACGGACTGCCTGCCGAGTTCCGACACAGAGGTAGCCACAGCCGTGAACTACCGCACTGTACACTGGTTGATAAAGAGATAGTAGTATACTCGTAACAACTAGTATGACTATGACGACGGTATAAAGAAAGAAAAAAAAATACCACGGTTAGGTGGTATATAATTATACAATTATGGATGGACGGACTGCCTGCCGAGTGCCGACTGCCGACACAGAGGTAGCCACAGCCGTGAACTACCGCACTGTACTGTGTCTGCTGCTAATATAGACTGGTTGATAAAGAGATAGTATACAACAATATACTACTATACTGGTGGTCAGGCACTGGTCACCACTAGTCACACTGGCAGTGGCACTCCTGCAGCAAAAGTGTGCACTGTTTAATTTTAAATTAATATAATATTATGTACTCCTGGCTCCTGCTATAACAACCTGCAGTGCTCCCCAGTCTCCCCCACAATTATTATAAGCTTTTATACATTGATGTGCAGCACACTGGGCTGAGCTGAGTGCACACAGACTGAGTCACACTGTGTGACTGCTGTGTATCGTTTTTTTCAGGCAGAGAACGGATATAGCAGAGAACGGATATATTAAATAAAAGTTAACTTAACAACAACTGCACTGGTCACTGTGGTAAACTCTGTCTGCACAATCTCTCTCTCTCTCTTCTAATCTATTCTAATGGAGAGGACGCCAGCCACGTCCTCTCCCTATCAATCTCAATGCACGTGTGAAAATGGCGGCGACGCGCGGCTCCTTATATAGAATCCGAGTCTCGCGAGAATCCGACAGCGTCATGATGACGTTCGGGCGCGCTCGGGTTAACCGAGCAAGGCGGGAAGATCCGAGTCGCTCGGACCCGTGAAAAAAAAAGTGAAGTTCGTGCGGGTTCGGATTCAAAGAAACCGAACCCGCTCATCTCTAGTTTTGATCATTATGTCCCATGACAGTGCTCTTCGTGACATCCTTGACATTTTTAGTAGAAAGATATAGTGACTATATAAACATTCAATGGTACACAAAGATCGCAGGCAGAAAAAATATTACCCAATGAATATTCTCAATGTTCTATAGTGAAGAACTAATTAAAATAATAGATAAATAAGTAGTAGCAGTAATTTTACAAGTAGCACTGGACTTAGTTTCGGTACAGGTCATTCTTTTGTGTATATTTGTGTTATACTTCCATGCAAGGCTGGCAGGAGATCTATTGCGGCCTAGGAGTTTTTCCCTCTCATAATACATAATACCAGTTCGTACCACTATGTCCATGGTTTGAAGATGGACATTTGTGCCGCAAAAAAATGTGATTTGCATGAAATAAGTCTCTTTACATGTCCCATAAGCTTTGCATAAATCTTCATGTTGATGATGATGATACCAGATGTATCAATAAGAAAAATTAAAAGCTATACCTATTTACGGCATTGTTTTGGGGTTAATTCTATGTAAAGCGCTATTTTGTATATAAGTATTGTGCTTGTACTTTTATTATTATGTATATCAGGGGCAAATAAAAATACCACATGGGTTGTGCGCAAACTGCGGGGCACATTAAAATTCTTTGTGCCTAATTACCCACTGAATCTATATTTTCATCAGAACACAAAGTGGGTTGGATACGAAATCCCGGCAGTCAGGAGACAGGCGGAACCGACATCGGAATCTCGACGGCCATAATCCCGACACATCTCGCAAAGTAATTTTCCCCTACCTCTAATCCTACCCCTTAACACTCACTCACACCCCCCCGCGCAAACTGAGTTTAACCACCCCCTCCCGCAACTTACCCCTAACCCCCCTCCACCCGCAGCCTAACCCTAATCTACCTGCTGCCTAACCCTAACCCTTCCCCGAGTGCCTATCCCCTAACCCCAACCCCTATACTTACCTCTGGGATGTGTCGGGATTCTGGCTGTTGGGATACTGATGGCCTCTTATTCCCCCTGTTTTGCAATAAACAGCAAAATAACCACCCTAAGGGCATAGAATTGATGTAGAGTAGGCTCTATGCCAGTTTACATAATGTAACATATAAAATTCCTCTGTGCATGATCAGAAGGGAATGAATGCATATGAGAATTTGCAGACCTGTGTATATATAACCCTCGCAATTCCTAACGACTATAGAGTGGGCAGGAAGGAGTGGTCTGATTTACACATGTGGCTCATGCCAACCTGCAGAAAACACACATATATGCCAGATGGCAGGAGCACATTTAACCTGATTCAGTGTAACCCAGACACACATGCGCCAATGTGGGCAGTGAGGAGCTGGGCGCATCTCAAGATGTGTATGACTCTATACATGGACAGAAATATATTTGTCTTTTTTTAATAATAATTAATGCTCATTTTGAACCCATGCCTAACTCTGCATCAGCCCATCTGTGTTTTGTAAAGGTTGTACTTGCATCACTAGGAATGCATGCGTGATGGATGGATGGATGGATGGATGGATGAATGATTGTATTAATGAAAGATAATTGACACAGGTGTTACAGGTAAGTGACAAATGTGTACACAGTTCAATCTTCTGCATATCATCTGACAAAGCTTAAACGTGTATTGCCATTAATTCTGTAGGTAGGAATGTAGGATTGCCCTAATTGCCCCCTAGGGTTGCTACTAGCACTAGGTCTGCCCGTGAGAGTGACAAGATTAGTACACAAGCCATTGCAATACCAAGCAGATTGTCACCTGACGCCGAGGTCTGGGATTTACTTACCAGCATCGAGGGTGATGGCCTCTGCAGTTTGTGCGGCTGACCTCTCCCACCGTCATCCTGCTCTGAGTCTGAACCAAATGGGCACTTGGCTTTGATATATTCCCACAGATATATCTCCTTAGCTGGCATCCTGTTCACTCTTATGGAGTGGGCGCATAGCCCTGTGCTATTCTTATCAGTGCAGTCACCTGCTGCACTTGGTGCTAAATTCAATTCATGCCTTCTATATAAACCCCACTCTGGCACTAGAACAGTGCCAGAATGTCCGACTGATCTTCCTGTGCTCCAACCTGTCTCATTAGACACTCTCTCAGAGGACTGTGACCTGTGTGTTGGGTGCACTGAAGCCCAAATCACCTTATGGTGTCCCTGATGAAAACTACCAGCACGTTAGATTCGGCACCTCTGTGCTGGCTAGAGGCAAACTTAGTTGGCAGCACACTGTGGTCCGTTAAATAGATTCTGCTGGTAAACCATCACCCTTGGACCTGCTTCAGCATCACATTAATAGGGTGGATAAGCAAGAGTCTGATCAAGCACAACTTGCCATTAAGTCCCAAATGACTCCTCCGGTAACTGCTGCATCTCCCAGCGCATTAGTCATCCCAGCTGCTCCTATTACTGCAACGTGCTCCTCTGTAACTGAAGTATGACAGTGTTCCAAAGGCCTGCAGGGAGATCCTTAATCATTGTTCCTGGTAACTTTTTTCCCAACAGAATAAGTCAAAGTGGCTTATCTAATTTCTGTATTGTCCAGAGAAGCAGTTGCATGGGGTTCTTCTTTATGGGAATGAAATGAGTTATTGCTGCATTATTCTGCTGAATTCTAGACACTTTTTGAAAGTTCTTCGATTGGCCTGGCCAAGTGACATCAGATGCCCCGATCATGCTTCTGCTGTACTTGACTCCACCCAACTTATGCAACAGAACCTGACTTAAAGTGACTGATCTGCAAAGGACCTAATTGCGGTAGAGATTCTAACGGGATGTGGGGCAGGTGAGACTGTGTTTATACCATGTATACCCCTTATCCCAAACAATTTTCCTTTTCAATTCAAGCACCTGCAGTAACCTGTAAGCACCTGATTCAATATGATGATCAACAAGTCGCAGGGGCAAATGGTCAGGGCTGCAGGTGTATATTTCAGGACCAGCTGCTTCTCCCATGTGTAGCTTTACGAGTTAGCAGCCCCACGCATCTGTTTGTGTTAAACCCTGAAGAAGAAAAAGACAAATATTGGCCCTCATTCCGAGTTGTTCGCTCGGTATTTTTCATCGCATCGCAGTGAAAATCCGCTTAGTACGCATGCGCAATGTTCGCACTGCGACTGCGCCAAGTAACTTTACTATGAAGAAAGTAATTTTACTCACGGCTTTTTCTTCGCTCCGGCGATCGTAATGTGATTGACAGGAAATGGGTGTTACTGGGCGGAAACACGGCGTTTCAGGGGCGTGTGGCTGAAAACGCTACCGTTTCCGGAAAAAACGCAGGAGTGGCCGGGAAAACGGTGGGAGTGCCTGGGCGAACGCTGGGTGTGTTTGTGACGTCAACCAGGAACGACAAGCACTGAAATGATCGCACAGGCAGAGTAAGTCTGGAGCTACTCTGAAACTGCTAAGTAGTTAGTAATCGCAATATTGCGAATACATCGGTCGCAATTTTAAGAAGCTAAGATTCACTCCCAGTAGGCGGCGGCTTAGCGTGTGTAACTCTGCTAAATTCGCCTTGCGACCGATCAACTCGGAATGAGGGCCATTGTTTATTAAGAAATTTTGTGATCAATGTGTACACTATAAAATATACATCACAATATTAGATGGCACTACTGTCTTTGTAAAATTAGTTCCACCGAGCAATAGCAGACATCCATGGGCAAATGCAGCACACAAAACAGCATGGAAACTTATAGAAAAATCAGCATTTCAGAGACCTTTACTCTCTTCAGGATGAAACACACACTAACACATGTATACACATATACCGGGTATGGGTCGTTGGGTTGACCCAACTTAGGTCGACACCTAAAGGTCGACGTGCATTAGGTCAACAGGGACACTATGTCGACATGGTCATTAGGTCGACAGATCAAAAGGTTGACATGAGTTTTTGGCCATTTTTTGGTGTTGTATTCTTAGTAAAGTGATGGGGGAACCCCAATTAATGCAACGTGTCCACTCGCATGGCTCGCTTCGCTCGCCATGCTACGGGCAAGGTGCCTCGCTGCGCTCGGCTTACCATTCCCAATTGTAGTTCACGTGGACCGTAAAGTATGAAAAAGTCCCAAAATTTAAAAAAATGTCAAAAACCTTTTGACCTGTCGACATAGTACATATCGGCCTAGTGACTATGTTGACCTAGTGTCCCTGTTGACCTAATGCATGTCGACCTTTAGTGGTCGACCTAATAACTGTCAACCTAAGTTGTTTCGACCTAAAGACCATATCCCCATATACTGTATGCATCCTAACACATACACACACAGTATACATACATACTTACTTTTGATACAGTAGCTGCATTGGGGCAGACGTCTTGCATCGTTAGGCCCCACAATTTTGCAACATAGTGCTGTGATTCTCTTGGATACAGGGAGGGACGAGCCAATCGAATCAGACCCACCTCCTCCCTGCAGCCATTGTATGGGATGAGGATCCGGTCCATCAGGGGAGTTTCTCAGTACCCGCCCTCTCCTGCATGTGTCAATGCTGTATATCAGCCGTGGCCAGGGCCGGATTAACAATGGGGCGGATGGAGCTACAGCTCCAAGCCCCCCATTGAAAACAGGCCCACAGGCTCCCCTGCAATGTAGTCAGTGTTACCAGCCCAGCTCACTCCACTCCCAGCCACCTGATAACTTCACCTGCCCTAAATATTCCTGCCCCTAGCCGGCCGACAGACGCCCCTCCTACATCAGACTCATGGTCAGCCGAAGCACCGACCCTGGACCCAACCGATGCAGCAACTCCCGAAGCTGGCAGATTAGCTCCGGCCCCTCCTCCAGGACCCGCCTGAAGCCCCGCCTCCTGGACCCATCCTTAGCTCCGCCTCCCAGATGGACATAAGCTCCACCTCCCGGACCCATCAGATTCTCCGCTTCTGTTAGAGTTTATGAAGCCACTCTTTAAGCAGCTTCATTGGCCAGTGGGGACTCTGGGGAAGATGAAACACAGGTGACTCACAATGCAGCAGTTCCCACAATGTCACAGCTCTTCCTGTGCACATGCTGCGCCCTCTGACCCCATTTCTGCTCTTCCTCCTGTCCCCTGATGCTCTTTTCCCCCTATGTTTCTGCCCCTTTACACCTGTGCCAGTGCTTTTTTTACAATCTGTTCCTCTGCTCCCTCTCCAAATGCATCTATGCCTTCCTCCCCTCCTGTATCTCTGCCCCCCTCTCCACCTGTGACTGCCCCCTTCACCACTTGTGCTTTACTCCCCCTCCAATCTGCATCTCTACCCCTTCCCTACCTGTGTCTGACCCCTTCACCACATGCACTTTACCCCCCTTCTCCAATCTGCATGTCTATCCCCTCCCCACCTGTGTCTGACCCCTTCACCACCTGCACTTTACCCCCCTTCTCCAATCTGCATTTCTACCCCCTCCCCACCTGTGCCTGACCCCTTCGCCACCTGCACTTTACCCCCCTTCTCCAATCTGCATCTCTACCCCCTCCCCACCTGTGTCTGACCCCTTCGCCACCTGCACTTTACTCCCCCTTCTCCAATCTGCATCTCTACTCCCTCCCCACCTGTGTCTGCCCCCTTCACCACCTGTGCTCCCCCCTCCAACCTGTATCTGTACCCCCTCCCCACCTGTATTTGCACTGTTCACCACCTATGTTGTCTCCCCCTCAGGGCCGGCCCGCCCGTTACGCGGGTTACGCGACCGAGTAAGGCGCCACAGTGAGCAGGGCGCCGCCGCCGGCAGCCTGGAGTGGATTATGGCTACCCGGAAGCTCAAGCTGCATACACACATAGCTTTCCAGTGGCGGCTCCTGGCAGAGACCAGCGTGAGAAGCGCCAGCTGGTGAGGGGGACTGTGTGACGGTGAGTGATAGGCCGGTTGGGTCCCCATGCAGCCTGGCATAGTTGTAAGCATAGGCGTGCGCACGGGGGCACAGGCATGCCCTAATGTCCAGCACCCCCACACGCTACGCCTCCTGCTCAGTCCTTCCTGACTCCTATCCCGCGCTGCCAGTAGCAGGACACGCAGCTGGAGGAGCTCTCAGCTCAGGCAGTCTGGGCAGCGGGCTTCTCTCTTACACCGTACTGCATCAGCTGCCGCCGCGTCTCTGCAGTTATCGAGGGGGGTAAGCAGATATGCAGCGGTTGATGCAGTACAGTGTAAGAGAGAAGCCCGCTGCCCAGACTGCCTGAGCTGAGAGCTCCTCCAGCTGCGCGTCCCACAAGATCAGCAAGCATACCGGTAAATCCGCTACTGGCAGCGCGGATTTACCGATACAGAGTTTAAGATGCAGGAGGAGGGGCTCCTGCATCTCTGATTTCCTTCCCTCCTCCCGGCTGCAGCAGTGACCCCACCGGAGACTACTTCCCACCAAAGCGCCTGACTGGAAGGTCCACGGAGCCTCCTCTCAACTTCCAGGTAAACTGCTCTCACACTCCCTCCCTCCAATGCCCCTCTCTCTATCTCCCCCCATGCCCCCTCCCTCCAATGCCCCTCTCTCTATCTCCCCCATGCCCCCTCCCTCCAATGCCCCTCTCTCTATCTCCCCCATGCCCCCCTTCTCCATGCCCCTCTCCCCATGCCCCCTCCCCCTTCATGCCTGGCGCAATCTGTGTAACGAGCTCTACCTGGCGTAATCTGTGTAACGTGCTCTACCTGGCGCAATCTGTGTAACGTGCTCTACCTGGCGCAATCTGTGTAACGTGCTCTACCTGGCACAATCTGTGTAACCTGCTCTACCTGGCGCAATCTGTGTAACCTGCTCTACCTGGCGCAATCTGTGTAACCTGCTCTACCTGGCGCAATCTGTGTAACGTGTTCTACCTGGCGCAATCTGTGTAACGTGTTCTACCTGGCGCAATCTGTGTAACGTGCTCTACCTGGCGCAGTCTGTGTAACGTGCTCTACCTGGCACAATGTGTATATAACGTGCTCTACCTGTGTGGTGTAATGTGAATTTGTACTGTTATGTGGCCGTGCTCTCTCCCCATGAAGCCCCTAAATTTTGGGTGCGCGCCTTCGGCGCGCACTGTCCTTGGTTTAATGTATGGCAGGGGGAGCACCAATATACTTTCTGCCAAAGGGCACTGAAATGTCTAGTTACAGCTCTGGGGCAGAGTGTCCTGTATGCTACACAGCCCAGCAGCACTGTCACCTCCTCCTCCCCCTCGCAATACTTTTGTAGTGTCCAAATCAAGTCTGTTTTTAGATTTGAATAATTAATAAGATTAATATGAACCTTCATTCTGATGGGACCCAGAAGAGGACAGATAGGACCCCAATTTTTAAAAGTGAGGGGTCCGTGGGACCCACTTTTTTTTGGCTCAGCGCGATCACTGCACCCCTTTTAAAATTTGATCCCATGAAGGGGCGCCAAAGTCTAAACTCGCTTACCAAAAAAATTAAGCTCAGGCCGGCCCTGCTCCCCCTCCAACCTGTATCTCTATCCCCGCCCCACCTGTGTCTCTGCCTCCTTCACTAACTGTGTTTCCGCCCCTCTATCCACCTGTGACTTCCTATTTGTGCCTTTGCCTCATTCCTAACTTGTGTCATTGCCCCTTCACACCTGTGCCTCTGCTTCCCTCTCTATTTGTATCAATACCTCCCTCCCCACCTGTTTCTCTGCCCTCTTCCTACCTGTGTTCCAGCTGTATCTCTGCTTTCTTCTCCACCTGCGTCTTTGCCTTCTCTTCATCTGCACTTTCACCTCCCTCTCCAAATGCATCTCTGCCTCCCTCCCCACCTGTATCTCTACCTTCCTCTCCACCTGTGCCACTGCCTTCCCTCCATCTACACATCTGTCTCCCTCTTCAAATGTATCCCTGCCTTCCTCCCCACCTGTGGCTCTACTCGCTTCACCACCTGTGCTTCCACCCCTCTCGCCACCTGCACCTCTCACCAACTGTGAAGAAAAGAGGTTATTTCTGCAGCAGTGCCTGATGGAGCAAGCGTAGCAGTTGCATCATAGAGAAATCAGAGTGCCTGATATGAGTCATGCAGGGGAGCCATGAACAGGATGAGAAGATCAGGTCAGTAGTCTGTGTTAGGGCAGAGCCGTAAGTAGCGCTGTGCAAGCAGTGCCTAGCACACAGCGCATATGCATTGTGCGCACAGAGCCGCTGACAACACCCGCATGGCCAAGCCACTAGAATTGTCCGTCCACCCGCCGCTTGCTAGCTGCAGCGCCCGGCACGTAGGTAGCCGGCAGTGCTGCAGTTTCCCATCCATCATCAAGCTCCGCCTCTCCCGGCTTCCCTTTCCATGTCCACAACGTCTTCTGGGAGAGATGGCATCTCTCCCAGCCCGCCACCAGCCCATCTACAGTGCCCTGCACCGCAATAAGAGCCACATCGTTTGGGCGGTAGGGAGAGGAGGACACTGAGGCTGATCCACAGCTACTGGCAGGCACTGAGTCACTGAACAGCAGGCTGCAGCAGAAGGAGTCGAGTTTTTATTTCAGAGGTCCACCGTCCAGCAGCAAGGTAGGTTGGTGAGCCCAGCCCCCAGCAGCAACAGGTGCAGTTTAGTGCACACATCTGACAGTGACTGGCCCCACCCTGCCTTCAGTCACAGAGATTGGGGAGGGGGGGGGATGATGCTGATGATAAGTAGGAATGGGGGCTTTACTGTGGAGTGAGGGCTCTACCTGACATAACGTGTATAGGCAGCTCTACTGTGTAATGCATAAGGGGCTCTACCATGGCATAATGTGTATTTGGGGCTCTTCTGTGGTGTAACGTTATAAGGGACTCTACTGTGTGGTGTAACGTGTATAAAGGGCTCTATTTTGCAGTGTAATGTCAATAACGGATACTACTGTGTGGCATAATGTGACTAACGGACACTACTGTGCGGTGTAATGTGAATAAGCCAGCCACCCCTGGACTGATGCACTGTAGTGAGTAGGTAGACATCCAAAGTAGTCCCTTCCATCCCCAAGACCAAGTCTGCACTCTTCCTGTTGCTATACCCCACTGCCCCCTTTTATCTTCTACTCCTCCCATCCCCACCCTCAGGCCAACCCCTCCTTTCCCCCTATCCTGTCTGTACTGGCTATTTCTAAACTTCTCCCACCTCTAGAGACCAGGGGAAAGACGTGTGGTACAATCTGAGGGTATACCCTGAGAATTGTGGTAACTGGATTTGCAGGGACAGAACTTTCTCACAAGATCTGTCCCTGTATGCGATAATTGATATATCCTTGCGATGTATTCAATTATTGCAGTCTTATTTATCACATCCTATCCTCATCTGCCCCGTAGTGCGGAGATGTAGTGTAGTACAGTAGTTATAGGGCGGGATGTACTATCCTTCGCCCCCGCGTTAAGTGCCGTTTTCTCTCCGTTCACACTCACCGCTCCGCTGCCCGCCGCTTCCCCTTTATCTCCTCCGTCTGCTTTCTTATTTCCCTCACCATCCTCTTCACTGCCGTGGCCACAGAGTTCTCCTCTCGCAGCGCTCCCCCTGGCGGTTGGCGCATGCGCACCACTCACTTTTTTTTTTCCAGGCATGCGCATATAGCCTTTCTGGACGGATCCTGGAGGCTTCCTGCACCGCAGTTGCAGCTTCCGGGCTTGCGCATGCGCCAACCACCATGGGGAGCGCTGTGAGAGGAGAACTCCGTGGCCACGGCGGTGAACAGGAGGGAGAGGAAAATAAGAAAGACGGGGGAGTTAAAGAGGAAGCGGCGGGCAGCGGAACAGTGAGTGTGAACGGAGAGAAAACGTCACTTAACGCGGGGGCAAAGGATAGTACACCCCGTCCATATAGTGAAGATGTAGTGTAGGGAGGAAGTGCAGTGATGTACTATGCCACCACACACCCCTGACCATGCAGGAAGAAATTCTCTGTGGCACTAATCACACCCACTTCACAACACACAATAGGCCCATAGGCCCATTATAAATTTCAGCTCCAGGCCCATGTGGACCTTAATCTGGCACTGGCCGTGGCCAACGCGTGACTCTTGAGCCGCATGCGGCTCTTTCTTTATTCAAATGTGGCTCCCAACACTCAAAGTCACCTGACCACAACAGATCCTTGAAACTGGTGCACTCCAGCCAGACACACAGCAGCACTACGGCGACTGAAAACTGAGGGAGCCAGATAGTGGGCTGTAGTGACATATGAGGGTGGGCTGGAGTGACACAGAAGGATCCTGGCAGGAGAGACATAATGGGGGAGCTGGCTGGAGTGATAAATGAGGGTGCTGGCAGGAGTGACACATGTGGGAGCTGGCTGGAGTGACACATGGGGAAGTTGGCTGGATTGACACAGGAGGGTACTAGCAGGAGTGACACATTCACACATGGGCTGGCTGGAGTGACACAGGAGGGTGCTGGCTGGAGTGACACATGGGGAAGCTGGCTGGAGTGACATAGGAGGGTACTAGCAGGAGTGACACGTTCACACATGGGCTGGCTGGAGTGACACAGGAGGGTACTAGCAGGAGTGACACATTCACACATGGGCTGACTGGAGTGACACAGGAGGGTACTAGCAGGAGTGACACATTCACACATGGGCTGACTGGAGTGACACAGGAGGGTGCTGGCAGGAGTGACACATGGGGAAGCTGGCTGGAGTGACATAGGAGGGTACTAGCAGGAGTGACACGTTCACACATGGGCTGGCTGGAGTGACACAGGAGGGTACTAGCAGGAGTGACACATTCACACATGGGCTGACTGGAGTGACACAGGAGGGTACTAGCAGGAGTGACACATTCACACATGGGCTGACTGGAGTGACACAGGAGGGTACTAGCAGGAGTGACACATTCACACATGGGCTGACTGGAGTGACACAGGAGGGTGCTGGCAGGAGTGACACATGGGGAAGCTGGCTGGAGTGACATAGGAGGGTACTAGCAGGAGTGACACGTTCACACATGGGCTGGCTGGAGTGACACAGGAGGGTACTAGCAGGAGTGACACATTCACACATGGGCTGACTGGAGTGACACAGGAGGGTGCTGGCAGGAGTGACACATGGGGAAGCTGGCTGAAGTGACATAGGAGGGTACTAGCAGGAGTGACACATTCACACATGGGCTGACTGGAGTGACACAGGAGGGTGCTGACTGGAGTGACACATTGAGGAGCTGAAGTGTATTATGTGAATATAGCTGTTTCAATATATGTTATGTGGATCTGGATTTTTTAATAATTTTATGCGGAAGTGTCTTTTTCAATGTATTTTATGTTGTATCTGGCTTTAAAATGTATTTTATGTGGATCTGGCATTTTCATTGTATTTTATACCAGGGGTGTGGCCTAGCAGGCACAAGGCCACACCCAATTTTTTCACACGCACCTTCGGCTTGATGTCGGCTCGTTGACATACTTAACAAGATTTTTTGGCTCTTTGTCTCTGACTGGTTGGCCAACCCTGCTGTATATCATGTTATACTATGCATTGTGTTTTTCTTATCTATTATTTCATTGGGATGTAGTTGGAATCCCAATGTTTGGGATCCTGGTGGTCTGAAGAACGATGCTGGAATCCCAACAGCTATCAGAATGCTGATGCCAGAATCCCAACAGCCCACATCCTGAACGTAAATATCAAGGGGAGGTTAGGTTTGGCTGTGGAGGGGGGGGCGGGAATGTTAAGCTTAAATTAGGGTTAGGCTGCGGGAAGAGAGGGATAGGGTTAGGCTGCAGGGAGGGAGGGTTAGGGGGCAGGGAAGGGTTAAAATACTTAACCTAACAGTGTCGGGATCCTGGACGTCGGGATGCTGGTGTCGGTCTTCTGACCGCTGCCATTCTAAGTGCCGGGAAGCCGTACCCAACCCATTTCATTTCATATCCAGTACAAACATATATGAAAAATATAGCTCAAAAATAGTTTGCAGCTAATGATGTTCAGATGGATGAACATAAACGCCTCTAAATCTATATAAAATATAATCGGGGTAACTCTACTGCATGTGTAATTTCTATATTGCTCATGATTCAAGTGACATAGCTAATCTGCATGCAACTCTGAAAAATATGTAACGATGATCAATATATGTTTAACAAGTAAACTAAATGATGTACTACAAGCTGCTTCATGTGCAGTCAATGATTTGTGACAATGAACAGACACGATTTTAGGGGATTATGATATGGAAAAGGATTCTGGACTTAACCAAACCACAAATTCCATTCTTCACAGAGGAATTCATAAACAGTTTTTATATTCTAACCTCAGCCAGTAACACATATATATTGTTTTCTTCTGCACACTCTTAGGTAAACTCTACGGATATGCTAGCTTGCAATTACAGTTGTATTTGCGCACTGTAGAACTGAGTTTAATTTACCACTTTCTTCTCCACATAATCATATTTATGAGCCCTGCAGTCATAAAACGGCAACCTGTTCTTCAAGGGTATGTTTTGAATAGCTTGAATATATTAAACAAAATAATCAATGCGGACTAGATTTGCTCTAGTTGTGTATCTACATTCTGCAGTATACTTATGCACAAGGCAATCTATCTTTTAGCAGTTTACATATTCATACGTTTATGCAGTGAGAGGAAAGGTAACCTTTTCACTTGGCAAATGAAACCAGGCAGATAAATGAATGTTAGCAGATGAGCTCCTCCAAGCATAAGGCACCTCATCATATACTATACAGTCAATAAATGTAAAAAGGATTATGCATGAAGTACATATCATTCATAATAAGTATCATAGTATACTAACGTGTCAAGGGTAACTTCATAAAAAGGTTACTGTAAACAATATCTCACTTGTATAGCGCAATGGAATTTGGTAGCTATATATTATTATTAATTCAAAAAATTAATTATTTATATATATATATATATATATATATATATATCATTTTTTTTATTAATAATAATGAGAATAATAATAATAATATCCAGTCTGCCATTATCATTATCGATGTAATTCTGAATACTGCCTTGATACCATGTTACCCCAAGCAGAAAAAAAGAACGAATGGCTGTACTATACAGCAATAAACCCAGTACATGTTTGAAGTGTGCCTTTAAATGAAAAATTCTATTTGGCTCCTGAAGAAAACATGTATGCGTTGAAACAGCTGTCGGGCCACAGTTGTTGGATGTATCACTTCTGGATTTGTATTGAAGAATAAATCCTCTTCTGCTTTCAACTGAATCGTGAGTGCTGGTTTTTGCATTGACTAACATATTCTTTATATGCCAATGTGGGACCTGTAAAATCTGAGAGCAATGGTGAACAACAGCACATTTTCCTAGGCAGGCCAAATAGGGTTTTAATAAATATATGTTGCCCAAGATATAAGCAGGCTCTGTGGGTGCTGTGGGTACTTGAGCACCCCCAATATTTGTGCTGCCACTATCCATGTCTATGCATGCCATTTTTTTGTCATATGGAAGGGCAAACCCCAGTCATTTTAAAAATGTGGCTCCTGTAGTAGCCATGTTCTCGGCAGGTTGACCATGTCCTCTGTAATAGTTGGCTAAGCCTATGTGGTGGCTGGCCACACCCCATAAGCTATAACTCCTACCACATCCGTGGGCCCAGCACCAGATTCCCCAGTCTGAAACTGACATTTTGTATATGGCAGTGTGTACTGAATTCCTACAGTACCTGCATTCGCTTTTTCATAGACAACATATGAGTTACTAGCACCATATCAATCTCTCTGGCTCCTTTCTACCTGCTCACATTCCCAGGAAGGCTGCACAGTATTCAGGAGAGAAAGGAGGCTGTTATAAGAGGCAATATGCCAGTGGTGTATGGAGTATGCTGACTAGATAACAGGGCTTTATGGAATTTGTAATGTTTTTGATGATTCATTTTGTTTTCCTGGTGCTCCTGGACTTTTCAGTTTCTTTTTGATAGCTGGTTTGTTGCTGTCATACAGTATTAAGTAAGCAAAACTTTGTAAAAGAGACTTTGGCAGATAGGTAAATCAAGAAAATTTGTTTACCAATGTGATTGCATACATCTGACTAGATCAAAAAGTAATTGACTAAATTCATTTTTCTTTCTAGGCAGACATATGAACTGTACTGTACCTCACATTTTAAAAGAGACATATACTGTTTTTAAGAACTAAAAGCAGAGGCGTCGGAATGGGGGGGAAGGGGGCAGCATGCCTCCCTCAAACATGACAGAGGTGCAGGCGCTGGGGAGGGGGAGTGCTTAACTCCGGATCACAGCACGGACTCCAGTTCTACTTGAAAAAGTCTGCTCCTCACACAGATGCATTACTGGGAGGGGGAGGGGATGTCTCGGCAGGCTCAGCATCTGTGTGAAGAGCCGGCTAGAACAGGGCATGGGGCAGCACGCTGCTGCTGCAGACTTTTTAAAGTAGGACTGGAGTCCTCGCTGTGACCCGGCGGTAAGCTCTCTCCGCACGGTGGGGGAAGCGGGGAGATAATCATTGGGGGAGTGCCAAAATGTATTTTTTTCCACCTCCCCCCCCCCCCCCTTCCCAATCACAATACATTCTGGCGCCCCTGAATAAAAGCATGCTACCATACTTGAATATATCAAAATGGTATATACTGTAATAAATATAACAAAGTAAACAAGAAATATTTTCAATCAGTTGAACAAAACATAGAATGGTTCAATGTTTCGTAATAGAAAAAAAAATCAAACATACCAAAAAGAAAAAAAAAATTCCTTCAAAACACAAATGTAAAAAACTTTTCAACTAACTGGAAGGAAATCAACAGCTTATGGCCAAGTGACATCACACTTATTCTATTGCTGCACGAAAGCCTAAAACAAGCTGAGTCATAAGATAGCAGACAGATGTCGGAACAGCTGTTTCAATACAAATAAAATTGCCAGATGGCAGAAACATTATCACAATCCACACAGCTCTCCACGTGTCATGGCAAAAGTAAACCATTGGAGACACATAAATGGATGCTATCCAGTGGTTTTGAAAAGCCTTTAAATTGTTGTTATGGGAACAGAAACACACGTGTGATAAGTGTGATGGGGACAAGATCCAACTATTTCAAGATTAGCTGTGGTGTTATAAACAATGTATTTTGCAGAAAAATTTTTTAATTTAATACTTTAACATTAAACATATTGTAAAACGCAACCGTGGTCCCGCTTAAAAATAATTGTTTTGTATCTTAAAATTACATGTAAGTTGTTATTGCATGCAGAATTAGTTCTAAGGCCACACAATGGAACTATTTAGTTGTCCCATATTGTGGCAATGGTTATTGATGCAAGCACAGGAAAAAAAGCCCAATGTTTGGGAGAAATACATTGTGCCCTCTTAGATCTGACTCTGACCTGTAACTCCTCTCTGATAAGCCATCCTCCACATCATCCATGTTAAAGTGCCCATATTGGTTCACGTGAAAATTTTTCTCGCAATTTAAACAAATTATAAATCCACCGGTGTGGAACCCTGTTTTACGTTGTGGTCATCGGCTGTGGATATCCTGTTTGAATTACAATTAGCACTTACGTTGCTAATATGTACAAGCAGCATAGTTTCAAAAGCATCTCATGACTAATTAAATTTCCACCAAATGTTTGAAATGTAACTAAGAGGTACATTGACTAAGCAGTGATAAGAGTGGAGAAGTGAGCCAGTGGAGAAATTTCCCCATCAACCAATCAGCAGCTCTGTATAATTTTATATTATGCAAATTAGAGATGAGCGGGTTCGGTTCTCAGAGAACTGAACCCTACCGGACTTTACCTTCCGAGTTCGGTTCCGAGCCAGGCTTGGGTTTTCCCGCCTGACTCGGAAACCCGAATGCGGCAAAACGTCTTGATCCCGCTGTCGGATTCTCGCGGGATTTGGATTCCATATAAGGAGCCGCACGTCGTGCCCATTTTCACTTCAGTCTCGGAGAGTGTATTGAGAGGACGTGTCCTCAGTGTTCAGTGTCTGTATGGGGGCGGGAAAGTGGGGTGGCGAGTCTTGTTCTGTGTTGTGCTGTCAAGTGTAGTCACTCAGTGTATTGTGCTGCATCAGTCCAGCCAGTCACAGTGTTGGTGTCCTCTGCCATATATCCAGTGTAGCTGTATAAAGTGGTGCTGTGTTGTGCTGTCCAGTCCAGTGCAGTCAGTGTATTGTGCTGCCATAGTCCAGCCAGTCACAGTGTTGGTGTCCTCTGCTGCCATATATCCAGTGTAGCTGTATAAAGTGGTGCTGTGTTGTGCTGTCCAGTCCAATGTAGTCAGTGTATTGTGCTGCATCAGTCCAGCCAGTCACACTGTTGGTGTCCTCTGCTGCCATATATCCAGTGTAGCTGTATAAAGTGGTGTTGTGTTGTGCTGCATCAGACCAGTGGTAGTGTCCTGTCCATCAGTCATTCCAGTGACGAGGCAGTCACAGTGGTATACGCTGCTGCTATATGTCCACTGCTACAGTATTATAATAATTATAACAACCACAAGTCCCTTACAGTGTTGTTGTGATGTGCTGCATCAGACCAGTGGTAGTGTCCTGTCCATCAGTCATTACAGTGACAAGGCAGTCACAGTGGTATAAGCTGCTGCTATATGTCCACTGCTATAGTATTATAATAATTATAACAACCATAAGTCTCTTACAGTGTTGTTGTGTTGTGTTGCATCAGACTAGTGGTAGTGTCCTATCTATCAGTCATTCCAGTGACGAGGTAGTCACAGTGGTATACGCTGCTGCTATATGTCCACAGCTACAGTACTATAATAATTATAACAACCACAAGTCTCTTACACTGTTGTTGTGTTGCATCAGACCAGTGGTAGTGTCCTGTCCATCAGTCATTCCAGTCATTCCTGTGCCGCATATTGTCTTATATAACTCCCAAAAAATAATGGAGAACAAAAATTTGGAGGATAAAATAGGGAAAGATCAAGAACCACTTCCTCCTAGTGCTGAAGCTGCTGCCACTAGCCATGACATAGACGATGAAATGCCATCAACGTCGTCTGCCAAGGCCGATGCCAAAAGCATGTAAAATCCAAAAAGCCAAAGTTCAGTAAAAAAAAACAAAAAAAGAAATTTAAATGGTCTGAGGAGAAACGTAAACTTGCCAATATGCCATTTACGACACGGAGTGGCAAGGAACGGCTGAGGCCCTGGCCTATGCTCATGGCTAGTGGTTCAGCTTCACATGTCAATGGAAGCCCTCATCCTCCCGCTAGGAAAATGAAAAGAGTTAAGCTGGAAAGAGCACAGAAAAGAACTGTGCGTTCTGAGATGGTATCACAAATCCCCAAAGAGAGTCCAAGTGTGTCGGCGGTTGCGATGCCTGACCTTCCCAACACTGGACGGGAAGAGGTGGCTCCTTCTACCATTTGCATGCCCACTGCAAGTGTTGGAAGGAGCACCCACAGTCCAGTTCCTGATATTGAAATTGAAGATGTCACTGTTAAAGTACACCAGGATGAGGATATGGGTGTTGATGAGGATTCTGATGGTGATGCGGTTTGTTTAAGTCAGGCACCGGGGGAGACACCTGTTGTCCATGGGATGAAGAAGCCCATTGTGATGCCTGGGCAAACTACCAAAAAATCCACCTCTTTGGTGTGGAATTATTTCTCCACAAATCCGGACAACAGATGTCAAGCCATCTGTTGTCTCTGTCAATGTAATAAGTAGGGGTAAGAATGTTAACCACCTATGAACATCCTCCTGCGCATTCATCAGAAGTCAGTGTCAGGTTGTGAAACTTTGGCTAAGAGCGTAAGCAGTCTACTGACACCTAAATCTCTTCTTCTTCCTGTACCCAAGCTCCTGCAAGCCACACCACCAACTCCATCAACGTCAACTTCCTCCTCAGTCAGGAACGTCAGGAGTCCTCTCCTAACTGGGATTCCTCCGTAGGATCCTTGAGTGGTACACCTGCTGTTGCTGCCGCTGCTGTTGTTGCTGCTGGGAGTCGATCATCATCCCAGAGGGGAAGTCGGAAGACCACTTGTACTACTTCCAGTAAGCAATTGACTGTCCAACAGTCCTTTGTGAGGAAGATGAAATATGACAGCAGTCATCCTTTGCAAAGCGGATAACTGAGGCCTTGATAGCTATGTTGGTGTTAGACGGGCATCCGGTATCCGCCATTAGTTCAGTGGGACTTAGAGAATTGATTGAGGTACTGTGTCCCCAGTATCAAATCCCATCTAGGTTCCACTTCTCTAGGCAGGCGATACCGAGAATGTACACAGACCTCAGAAAAAGAGTCACCAGTGTCCTACAAAATGCGGTTGTATCCAGTGTCCACTTAACCACGAACATATGGACAAGTGGAACAGGGCAGACTAAGGACTATATGACTGTAACAGCCCACTGGGTGGATGTATGACCTCCCGCAGCAACAACAGCAGCGGCACTAGTAGCAGCATCTCGCAAACGCCAATTCGTTCCTAGGCAGGCTACGCTATGTATCACCGCTTTCCCTAAGAGGCACACAGCTGACAACCTCTTACGGAAACTGAGGAACATCATCGCAGATTGGCTTACCCCAATTGAACTCTTCTGGGGATTTGTGATATCGGACAACACCACCAATAATGTGCGTGAATTACTTTCGTGCAAATTCCAGCATGTCCCATGTTTTGCACATACAATTAATTTGAAAAATTACAGGGGTGTGCAGGAGATGCTGTCGGTGGCCCGAAAAATTGCGGGCCACTTTCGGCATTCTGCCACTGTGTGCTGAAGACTGGAGAGCCAGCAAACACTCCTGAACCTGCCCTGCCATCAACTGAAGCAAGAGGTGGTAACGAGGTGGAATTCAACACTCATCCACCTACAATATAGGCAAAGGAGGGGTTATGCACCTGACTCAAGTGCAGTGGAGAATGATTTCCGTCTTGTGCAAGGTTCTCCAACTCTTCGAATTTGCCACATGTGAAGTCAGTTCAGACACTGCCAGCTTGAGTCAGGTCATTCCCCTCATCAGGTTTTTGCAGAAGCAGCTGGAGAAATTGAAGGAGGAGCTAAGACGGAGCGATTCCGCAAAGTATGTGGGACTTGTGGATGGAGCCCTTCATTCGCTTTGCCAGGATTAAAGGGTGGTCAATCTGTTGAAATCACAGCACTACATTTTGGCCACCGTGCTCGATCCTAGGTTTAAAGCCTACGTTGTATCTCTCTTTCCAGCAGACACAAGTGTGCAGAGGTGCAAAGACCTGCTGGTTAGTAATTTGTAAACTCAAGCGGAATGTGACCCGTCAACAGCTCCTCCTTCAATTTCTCCCGCCACTGGGGCTGCAAGGAAGATTTCCTAGCCCACCCGCTGGCGGTGATGCAGGGCAGTCAGGAGCGAAAGCTGACATCTGGTCTGGATAAATTCCTCCGGGAAGACCTTTACCAGCAATTGCCTCCAGAAAGTACACAGGGACCTGTGATGGTGGGTTCCAGTGAGGACGAATTAATACTCTGTGAGGAGGATGTACACAGTGAAAGGGGTGAGGAATCGGAGGATGATGATGAGGTCGACATCTTGCCTCTTTGTGCAAAGATAGATTGATTGCTTCTTTTTTGGTGGGGGCCCAAACAAACCAGTCATTTCAGCCACAGTCGTGTGGCAGACCCTGTCACTGAAATGATGGGTTTGTTAAAAAGTGCATGTCCTGTTTATACCACATAAGGGTGGGTGGGAGGGCCCAAGGACAATTCCATCTTGCACCTCTTATTCTGCTTTGCATCATGTGCTGGTTGGGGACTAGTTTTTTAAGTGCTATCCTGTCTGACACTGCAGTGCCACTCCTAGATGGGCTAGGTGTTTGTGCCGCACACTTGTGTCGCTTAGCTTAGTCATACAGCTACCTCATTGCGCCTCTTTTTCTTCTTTGCATCATGTGCTGTTTGAGGCCTATTTTTGAAATCTGCCATCCTGTCTGACACTGCAGTGCCACTCCTAGATGGGCCAGGTGTTTGTGTCGCACCTTGTGTCGCTTAGCTTAGTCATCCAGCTACCTCATTGCGCCTATTTTTCTTCTTTGCATCATGTGCTGTTTGAGGCCTATTTTTGAAATCTGCCATCCTGTCTGACACTGCAGTGCCACTCCTAGATGGGCCAGGTGTTTGTGTCGCACCTTGTGTCGCTTAGCTTAGTCATCCAGCTACCTCATTGCGCCTATTTTTCTTCTTTGCATCATGTGCTGTTTGAGGCCTATTTTTGAAATCTGCCATCCTGTCTGACACTGCAGTGCCACTCCTAGATGGGCCAGGTGTTTGTGCCGCCCACTTGTGTCGCTTAGCTTAGTCATACAGCCACCTTGGTGCAACCTTTTGGCCTAAAAACAATATTGTGAGTTGTGAGGTGTTCAGAATAGACTGAAAATGAGTGGAAATGAATGTTATTGAGGTTAATAATACCGTAGGATCAAAATTATCCCCAAATTCTGTGATTTTTAGCTCTTTTTATGTTGTTTTCAAAAATCATCCAGATCCAAAACCAAAACCAAAACAAGAAAGGGTGGTTTTGGCAAAACCAAGCTAAAACCAAAACACGAAAGTAGAATTAGAACCAAAACCAAAACATAAAACACGAAAAGTGCCAACCGCTCATCTCTAAAATTGCAAATTATAGATGTTACTTCAGTGCTGATTGGTTGCCAAGGGCAACTTCTCCACTGGCTCACTTCTCCGCTCTTATCACTGCTTAGTAAATGTACCAGTCTGGCTTCTGAAATTTATTCATAAATTGTTGTAATATTTTTTATATCGTTTTTATACTAGCTGACATTCCTGAGCTGGGACATTTGTTGTACTTTATTTTTCCAGATCAAGCTAGGTACACACTATATCATTTTTGGACCAATTTGTAAAAAAATTTAGTTTTTGTTATTATAGAGTATAGTGTGTGTAGGCATGAGCATTTCTGCCAAACGCCAATAATACGGTCCAAATACATCTAGAAATGCTCGGCTTTAATTAACTGATCAGAAGATATTGGTCAAAAGGTCCCGATATTGGGGGTCATTCCGAGTTGATCGCACGTAGCAACTTTTTGCTGCTCGTGCGATCAACCTGATGCCGCCTATGGGGGAGTTTATTTTAGTATAGCAGGGCTGCGAACGCTTGCGCAGCCCTGCTATGCTAAAAAAGTTTCTAGCAAAACAAGACCAGCCCTGCACCTATTTACCATTTGCGACAGATCCAGCGATGCAGGTTCCGGATTTGACGTCAGACATCCGCCCTCAAAACGCCTGGACATGCCTGAGTTTGCTGGACCACTCCCGGAAAACGGTCAGTTGACGCCCTGACACGCCTTCCTCCTGTCATTCTTCTTGCGGTTGCCGCTGCGACTGCTTTCCTCGTTCCCGATGTCGTCGCCCGGTGCCATCTGTCGCCGGGCAGCGACGCGCGTGCGCAATGCACACACCGCGCTTGCGCAGTTCCAACCCGATCGCACACCTGCAAAGAAGTGCAGCGTGCGATCAGGTTGGAATGACCCCCATTGTGCAGTGTGTGGGCATTCTAGATCATCTGCCTATATTTCCTACGGTTTATCACGATTATCTCATTCTCCTTGTTGGTGGGCATATGCAAATTCAGTGTGGTGTGGCAGAAATTCAGTAAAAAAAAAACATTTAGTGTGTGCTGCTATCAGGCCCTTCCTCTTGTCAAAATACTGTCCCAATTGTCGGGATGGCTAAAACATCAAATAGTGTGTACCTAACTTATCTCCTCCCTTTTAAACAGCCAGCCTTAGTTATAGAATAACTTAGCAACCTCGATTTCTGTATTATATTTTGTGTGTTTCTAAGGTATATATGAGACCAGTAACCGAGTGGTGGCCCTAATAGTGTCTGCTGTTTGGAGACTTTGGGGTACCTCCTGGTAGTTTGCTCTCAATTTGGAAACACTTGAATATATGGGCACCTGCACTGGTTAGGGTAAGGACCAACTTATTACCAGAAGAGCTGTTAAATGGCAGGTAGTTGATCATATATTTGCAAGTGTATATAACTAAGACTGCTGCATTTGATTTATAAATAGAAGGTACTTTCAATCTTTTTACTGGTTGAAATCAGGGTTCTGGAGGACATGGTGTGTTTCCCTATTAAGTGGCTCTAGTTACAGTACAAATAAACTGATTAAGGAATAGTCCATTTTAATTATGTTTGTTTGTGAACCATGAACGCATGAAGCTAGCACCATATAAGCAAGGAACAGTTCTGTGTTCAGGGGGCTTCAGGGATGCCATCACAATTGTGGGGTCCGTGACTGACAAAGCAGGTAGAGCCCTCTGGGGGTAGAGCTATGGATAATGTGGGTGTGGTATCAATTGGTGTGTAAAATGTTAATTGTGTGTTGTTGTTTAAAGGGGATGCAGTCATGTGGCCGGCGGTCAGGAAACCTCCGGTCACAATACCGGCACCTAAATCCCGAACCCTCACCATCCCGACAGCCAGCATGCCTACCAACAGGGACTATTCCCACTCGTGAGTGTCCATGACACCCATAGAGTGTAAATAGAACCTGCAGTGAGCACAGCGAGCCCACAAGGAGCTTCATTGCACTCGCCCCCTCGCCGGCCATCTAACAGCCGGGATCCCGACGTCGGTATTGTGATCGGTGGTCTCCTGACCGCCAGTCACACATACCCAACACATTTAAAAAGCAATACTTTTTTGTTTTTTCTTTTATCTTCTCCTTGTTTGCATTCAAAAAATGTATGAATTGCTTATTCTCAGAGATATAGATAATCATGCATGTGTCATGATCAGCAGCAAGGCATGTGTTAATCACACATAACTTTTATTACATTTAAAGTAATATTAATTTTCTCTTTTGGTTTTTTTCTTTTTGACATTAGAGTTTCTGGGAGCAATGAAGGTGCAGAGCAGTGGAACATATCCTCCTCATCAATGTGTACCCTATTTTAAAGATGATATATCTAGAACAACCTGTAGGCAATCGCTCACAGCAACACAGAGTATTTCAAGAGATGTATGTCATCTCATAATGTGTGATGACCTGTCCAATCCTGTGATTAAATAAGTAGATCTCTATATGAGCAAAGTTCACACATTCAGCTTGTTGAGTTTAGTTGTCCTTTAAATTGACCTGACTTTGTCAGGCTTCAATTTATATTCATGAAGAAGGTTTGATAGTAATTCTTGTTGACTAGGGATGACTAAAAGGAACAATGTTCGATTTAGTCAATAATGAGAACATTACACACATTTCATTAGTAATTGGCTTGCTGGCAGTTGTGTTGTTGGTGAACTTGTTTAAGAAAACAAATGATAGCTTGAAGTGGGATTCCTTCTAGGATGAAACTGTACTGATGGCAATGATATATTTAACAGAATAAAAACACTTTATTGACTGCTTTAGCACTACCTGTGTAGTCTTATTCGTGTCTGGTCTTTGACATTTTACTCTCGCATCCTGATAATTTATAGCACCATGAAATCCTCTGGTAGCTTCCAGTTTATAGCTATAGTAAAATAGTGCACTTTCCAAGAACAACAGAAACTTGACAAAGCACCGATTAACTATATTAATCTACTGTACTCTCTATTTTTATCTGTCAGTGTAGGAACAGTATGGGGGAAGGTATCAAGCCTTTGAGAGAGATAATAATGAGCCAGATGATAAAGATAACTAACTGTAAAAAGTTGTCACTGGAAGAGAGGAGGGGCAGGAGGAGATTGTCCGAGTGTAAAGGGTATCAGCGCTATTGAATCTAAAGTACATTGGAAATCTGAAAACAAGACGGATATTTACCAGAGTTAGTGGTAAGTACATGATAGGTGTTTGTGTAATAAATAGTATTGTGAAGAGGAAGGTTCAGTAATCCCTGTTTATGTTGAGCAGAACTAGTAAAACAGGCCAAAGAGACATGCATAACAGTGCAGCGAAACAACCTATGCATCTGATTACCTGGACTGCTTATTGCTGCAGACCTCATCCATATACATTGCACTCCATTTCCATAGTGGAAATAACTACTGTGTGGGAAGTACACAAAGGGGCAGATTGTGGTAGCTGCCAGATAGTGCACGTTGCCATGGGAACCTAACTCACAGAGGGCTGGTTCTGCTTGCAGCCTATGGAGGGGAGAACAGAATCTGACTAACATAATAAGCTGATAAATGCGCAATTTGAGCTGCCATTGGCTCGTGTAATTGAATCTGCCACGTAGAGGTACAATCTTTGTGAGAGTCACATTGGCATAAGAATTATAGTCACTTAGTTCTTTAGAGAATGTGGGTGGGATGTATCAAGTATTGGAGAGAGATAAAGTGAAGTAGTTGCCCAAAGCAACCAATAATAGCCTAAAACAAAAGAGTCACAAACCTACCTACAGAGGTGGCTTGGGGAGTAAAAGTAGTCCTGGAAAAATGAATAGATTTGTCCTCACATTGGCAACACCTTAAGGTCCCCATACATCAGTGACATATTGATGCTATTTGCCAATCCCTGATGGACGAGTTGCGCCAGGGCTGATTAGAAGATATCTCATGCGACCTGAAGGAATGTGCATTCGGACATACACGCTGCCCAATCTGCATGATATGTTATCCCAATTCGGGCGGAAATGACATATTGCGCCATTATTGGACAGTTGTGTACCCACACTAAATCATAAAAAGTTGCACAGCACATGCGAGGCACAGTGTGGAGCAGTTTCAACTGACATGAACAGCATCAGAAATTTATTAGAAATGTGCTGGACCAGTTTATAGGTTTGCAAACTGCAACAATGGGTATGGTCTTAGATTTCAGCCTCCAAACCACAATGTAGCAAAACATACTTGCCGACATCTGGGCCTCCAGCTCTGGGAGGGGGCAGTCAGGCCAGTGATGGAGGCATGACCAGTATGGAAGGGCGTGACAGGGGGATTGCATCATCGTGACCCTATCTGCTATACAATTCCTCAATTACTTGCATTGTAAAGTGGGATCACAGTTATGGGATTTAGCATGAATTTAGCAAGTCATCCTGTTCACATTATTCGGAATTGGATGGCACCTGGCAGCTACGGGAGACTTGACTACTCTTCCATGTGTCCAGGAGAGCCACCTGAGATTTGGGAGCCTCTGGGACATTTCAGGACAGAAGGCAAGTATGTAGTAATACCTGTGGTTGGCTCTGAAAATCACATTTGATATGGGCGGATTTGCAAACTAAACACTAAAACATGTATTTTAGTAAATCTGCCTCCAAGAATCTAGCCATTCTGTGACTGTTTCGGTATATTAGACGGAATAATACTAAACTGGAGTTTAGTATCAAGAGAAAATCCATCTGTTTCTGGCCTACACGCAACAAATAATCACTAAGATTCTTCTCTGATTGGTCTTGAAATTGGATTCAGTACTAATCCTGCCCAGCCTTAGCCATCAGAACGTCTAATAAGTCCATTTAACGTCTTCTCCCTCTTAACCCGATGCTCAATTCGTATTCTTTCCTACCAATTTACTAATTCTCATAGCTGCAAATCACACAACTACAGACTTTCCATTGAATAACGGCGAATCCTAAGCAGAAAACCTCACAACCCTCATATTTGTTATTAACTTCTCCAGCAATGCAAAGAAATTGGCCTCATGGTATCCACCAAGTTAAATCTTTTTTATAACTTTTTAAAGCCTGCCTGAAACTGAAAAATATGTTCTGAGCTGACACCTTGTACAATTTCCTTGGGAATTACATCTCAGGCATCATTTTGCTAGCTGCTAAAAAAGATAATCCTTTCATGCATTTCCAATATCAGCTACTTTGTGTGAGATAACATTGTCCTCTGTTACCTACAAAATAAAAAAAGCACAAGAATTTCTATATACAAAAACATTTCACCAAACCTACACAGTCAGCCTATCAGGGATGAGAAAAGAGGGGTGTGAATCATAGTGTCAACACTAACTAGGTCGACAGTCATTAGGTCAACCACTATTCGTCGACAGAGACAAGGTCGACATTAGTTTTTTTATATATTTTTTGTGTCGTTTTCTTGATAAAGTGACCGGGAACCCCAATTAGTGCACCGTATTCCCTCGCATGGCTCACTTCGCTCGCCATGCTTTGGGCAAGGTGCCTCGCTCTGCTACCGTTGCGCTCAGCTATTCCCAAACGTAGTCCATGTGGATCGTAAAAAATTCTAATGTTAAAAAAATGAAAACATGTGTAAAACTCATGTCGACCTTTTCATGTGTTGACCTTTACCACATTGACGTAGTGACCATGTCGACCTAATGCATGTTGACCAATAGCGGTCGGCCTAATGAGTGTCGACCTAAAGACCGGATACCAAAGGGAGAGAGGGGCAACACTGTAACACTGTCGGCCTAACACTGCAACACTGTCGGCCTAATGAGTGTTGACCCAAAGACCGGATACCGAAGGGAGAGAGGGGCAACACTGTAACTAGAAAGGGTTCGGGGAGCGGGTCCTCCATATAATTTCCCTTCATTTACTCTTTTTTTTTTTTTTTTGTTCTATGATCTAGTCCTAAGAATTTTCTTGCACATTTGAACACAATAATATGGTATGTTTAATCATAATTGTCAGACTCATCTCAGATGCTGTATTTTAATTCTAGATCTCATTGATGTTGATTGCATTTGTCTTATTTTAATTAGTTTTCCTACTTTTCATCTTCACAGTATTTGCACAATCCAAACTACTCTGACCTCTGTCAAAACAATTATGCATAATACAAATGGAATCGTGTTGCTCAAGGTTGAATGTAGAAGAATGTAATTCTTTCATGGGTCTCTAACACTTTATGTTATTTATAACAAAAATATGAACAATTTCCGATAATCCTGTGTTCACACTTTGAATAATAAATATTTTAAGCTAAAGTAATAAAAGCAAAACTATAGTTGTGTGTATAACATTATTCACAGTCTACATAATAAAGACATGTCACTGGGAAGATTTTAGCTTTCCTGCCTTTGTTTATACAATGTTTTTAGTAATATTACATACATTTTGTACTTTATAGAAAATATGAGAAAGGCAGTTTTCAAAAGTGTTTTTTTTTTCCTTTTTATTCTCTTAGTGTTCTCTTTTATTAGTTCACTGCTTTTACATTGCTGTGTTACTGGAAAGTATACTGTTGCATCATTATGAGAGTTAAAAACTGTGGATTAAATAAAATGAGATTCAAAATTGCTCGCAACTGTGACAACATTACGCGTTTGAAAGAAATGCAGATTTTCTCCTTTTATTTAATGCAGCATCATCTATGTGACCACACCACCACTATCCGTCTGCTGGGTAAAGTAGTCACAGCACCAATTTGCACCAGAACTATCCTAGGCAGTGGCACAGAGGGGGGAAGGGTACTTATTACCCGGGCCCAGGTCTAATGGAGGTCAAATCCCCCTCACCCCCACCCTTACCTGACAGCAGCAGATGCAGCTCTTCTCTACTTGGCCCAGCAGCACATATGTCTGAATGCCCTGTTGCCATCCACTAACAACCGAGAGCAGATGCAGTTGATATGAGAACTAGTCTGAATTGCCTTTAATTACTCTTCTATATGCAGGCCCCTGGCCCAGGTGCCTTCCCAGTATGTAGGGGTAGTTTAACACAGCAGGGGGCCCATGTGCAGAATCCGTGCGGGCCTCCTCCTTTCTGTGGTGCAGTAGACTCTGGCCGCCATGTTTCCAGGACTGATCTCTACTGCACCATTTTCCAGGTGGTTTCTGCTGAAGCACAGACACGGGACTCCGGAGAGGTAAGTCGTTAAACGTGGATGCATGGTGTATACTGCACCCATTCTAGATACGCCAATAGTAGTATGCTAAAAAATGCAAGATCGGTATGCAGATGGAATTCAACTCTGAATCAGGCCACAATGTGCCTCTGAAAACAAAGACTACAGAGTTTATTTATTTATAGTCAGTTTTACCTTTAAAAAAAGTGCTGCTTTGAAACCGATAAAAAAGAAAGTTTTATTTTTATTATACTATGCATCCTTTTCATCAGACTGACCATCCTACCATATTCCACCAGCACCCATTTCCCTATTCCAAAAATCCCAATTATCAAAAGGTCCTACAGCAGCATTTTGCCTGCTATTCACCAATTTCACCTGAGTGGAATGCAGGTACCATATGACAACAAATTATTATTTATTTATTACCAGTTATTTATATAGCGCACACATATTCCGTAGCACTTTACATATAATGTGTGGTCATTCACATCAGTCCCTGCCCCAGTGGAGCTTACAATCTATTTTCCTTACCACATGTATACACACATTCACACTACGGTTAATTTTGTTGGGATCCAAATAACCTACCAGTATATTTTTGGATTGTGGGAGGCAACCGGAGTACCATAGAAACATAGAAACATAGAATTTGACGGCAGATAAGAACCATTTGGCCCATCTAGTCTGCCCCTTTTTTATCCTTTAGGTAATCTCAACCCTTTTTGAACCTTAATTCTTTGTAAGGATATTCATATGCCTATCCCAAACATGTTTATATTGCTCTACAGTCTTAGCCTCTGCAACCTCTGATGGGAGGCCATTCCACTTGTCCACTACCCTTTCTGTGAAATAATTTTTCTTTAAATTCCCTTTGAACCTGCCTCCCTCCAGTTTCAGTGTGTGTCCTGGAGTTCTAATACTTCTCTTCCTTAGAATAATGTTTCTCTCCTGAACTTGGTATATTTGAAAGTTTCTATCATGTCCCCTTGTTATCAATTATATTCAACCCCTGCAGAGACTGTGATCTAACTTCTATCGTCATGTTCATCTTCTCATTTAAAGGTAACTACTGCTCCCAGTAGATACTGATACATTGGGCTTAGTTAATATTACTGCATTCTTAGGTAACTACTGCTCCCATCAGACACTTATACATTGGGCACCTACGCAAGGGGTGGGGTGGGGGGAGAATATATAAACTTTGCACAGTTAGGGCCATGGTGGGAATTGAACCCATGACCTCAGTGCTGTGAGGCAGTAATGCTAACCATTACACCATCTGCACTGCCCTAAATTAAGCAACAAATGAATTAGAATTCAGTGTTTTTTTAACCATTTTACCTAACTTATACTTAACTTTACCTAGCATATCTTTAAATAAAATTGCTGCCAGAGCAGGGCATTGCTATTATTATACTTCTTTTATTTAAAATCAGCATGTAAACCAATATTTGCAGAATTAGATTAACATGGTGCCCTGAATGGTAATAAACTCAAGGCCCCCAGTAAGCAATACCCTTGAGCAATACCCTTTAGTAACAGTGTGCGTTGTCATGACAAATTCCCTCCACATTTCAGATTAAACTATAAATAATTTAAAGCACAGCAAAAATGTTAAGTAACTCTGACATTCACTAATTTTCCCCATTAGAGGCAAATACTGTATAGACACAGTAAGAACACTGCAAAGTGATACTGTACTCTAGGTCCCAGGTTCTCCTACACTACAGTACTAACTCCAGTACAAACTCTCAGGCCTATCACAAAAGTAGCAGGTGATCTCTATGCTATAAGGTCTACCTGTTCTATAAAATGAATAATTTACAATGAAATGACTTAACGTCTAAAATTTAGTTTGTGTTTAATTATATTAACTGTTTTTGTCTTACTAAATTTTTTAAAATCAGCCAGCTATTCTGTTAGAGAAATGTAACTGGCAAGGCTCCAAGCACAATTAATGAAAGCGTTATGTTAATTATTTTATAAGGATCATTATTCTGGTTTTCACAGTTACTTTGAAACTACAATTTAGAGCGTAAAACAAATACAAAGGCAGGGACATTCATTTTTTATATGATTAAGTAATTAGCCTACTTGTAATATTACAAGCAGCTCTTTGAAGATAACCCAATGAGGGTTGCATATGAAATACCGGCTGTCAGGATGCCGATGGTCAGCACACCGACAGCGGCATCTCAACAGTCAAAATCCCAACAAGGGGCGGCGAGTAGTCTAACCCTCCCCCTACCCTACCCTTCCATAACCCTCGCTTTTAGGTACCTCAGCCTAACCCCTCCCCCCCTCACAGCCTAACCCTAATCCCCCCGGGTGGCACCTAAACCTAACCCCCCCATACCCTAAACCTAAGCCCCCCCCGCAGCAAAAACCCCATCCCCGCCCCCTAAACCTAACCCTCCCTCCCCGCGCCCTAACCCTAAGTATCCTGGGGGTTGCTTAAACCTAACCACCCCATCCTTGGTGTAGCATGAGAGATTGAATCATCAGGTGGTCTCACATGGTCAGCCTACTGGTCTGCAGCTCTTTTTCGGGACTATCCACTCCAAAGCCTCCGTGTCCCCTGTCCTGCCGACGCGTTTCAATCCCTTCTGCGATCTTTCTCAAGACTCCTGAGGACTAAGGAGGCTGACGCAGGAGACCACCTGATGATTCGATCTCTCATGCTCTTACGGAACTGTCTAAACATCAGTTCCAACAACTGCGGTAATTAGCCCATCCACATCCTCAGTGATCCTGATCACAATTTAAGTGTTGTCATATAATCACACATGTGTTTTTTAAAAGGAGTTTTATGTTATTTGTGTGTGTGTCATTAAAAAAAACATACTATGATATGGTCCTTTCTTGCTTTCATTTACATGCGCTGGAGGAAATCTCATGAGAGTGGACAAATGTTTATTTTTACACACGCACATTTGTGAATAGACAGGACCCTGGAACTTTTGCTTTAGTGTGGATTCTGAGCCTAATTCAGACCTGATCAGACACCCTGACATGCGGGGGGACGCCCAGCACAGGGCTAGTTCACCCCACCTGTCTGGCCCTCCCGCCGCCACACAGGTGCAAAAGCATCACGCAGCGGCAATGTTTTTGTACCTGAAGAGTAGCTCTCTACCAGTGCAGCTCCTGCGTGCTGGCAGGGAGCTAAACATCGCTCTCCGGGTGGCAGCGGCTGTGTGTGACGTGACGTGCCCCCCGCATGGTCCGGGCACATCTGCGTTGGCCGGATTGCTCCCCCAAAATGGTGGCCCAATGCCGCCGGCCCGCCCCCTCTCACCCAGCGAACGGGCAGAGGCGATGGCTGGGCTGAGATGCTGATAGCCTCTCTGGCATGCGCCGGTGCACTGCGGCACCTGCACATGTGCAGTTCAGACCTGATCGCCCGCTGTGCAAAAACGCACAGCAGCGATCAGGTCTGAATTAGGCCCTATGTATGAAACAGGAGAATGTTCCCCTTTAAAAGGAAAGTGACATTGATTCTTTGTGAGCACCAGTAAAAATGCCTCTTATTTTTGCCTTGGTGGTTAAGTACTTATATCTGAAATCTATATATATAAAAGGCAAATACCAGTGACTCATCACAAAATATCCTGAACTATAAGGCTGGACTTCCTTGCCAATGGCAGTTGCAGAGCAGTCCATTGTTTAAATATGGGAGCCTCACCCAGCGATGTTTGACAGTGTATAGGTGTGACAGTTGATGTGGCTCTCCTATATAAATAATGGACTACTCTGCAACTGCCACTGGCAATGAAGTCCAGGAACAGAGCATTGTATCCTCTCCCCTCCGCGACTTGGTATCGCCAGCACCATGCATTCATAATAGCCCCGGCTGGGTGTGCTGTCTTAACTCTCTCTGTGAGGGGGGAATTCCCAATAATCATCTCACCCCTTTTAACCCCTTTGTTGGTGGAATTTTGAAAAAACCCTTCTTAGTGAGTGCCTGCGTCACAAAAGCCAGCTACTGTCCAAATTTCAAGTTCCTAGTCCTTATGGTTCAGGAGATTTTGTGACCTATATATAGATTTGAAGTTCCGGCACTCGCAAATACCTATAGTACAGCATGGGTTCCATCACAATAAAAGCAACACTTTTGTCAGTATCCTGACGATAATGCGATTAAAGCACTGAAACATTGACAACAAGTTTGGCCGTTAATGATTTATTTATGTGGAGTGCCGCACCTTGGAATCAAATATATATATATATATATATATATATATATATATTAGAAATATCATGGACCGGCACTCCCTTTAGTGTAAACGATTCTGCAGCGGTGCCCTCTGACTAGATAAACACAATACAGGCAAGGAAAAAACAGCGGAACGCTGAGGCTTTTAAAAGTGCAAAAAATGTATTAAAACATCACAGCATGTGTGAGGATACAGGGTTCCAAATCATTCAGTCATGGTGGTAGATGAAAAACCAACAGTGGTTTATTGAACAGAATGGGTTATAAACAGCCCAGCACACTTCTATGATCCAATTCTACACGACAATTCCCTCCTGGAACTCCTGACAGAACATTACTTCTTAGCCAGTCTCCTGTCACTCTCTCTCTCTCTCTCTGTGTCAGATCCCCCCCCCCCCCCCCCCCAGCAGAGCTCACTCCTCTTGTTATACCATCCCCTGTCTATTCATCATGCAAGCTGGTCAGTCAGGAGTGGGGACGAGGTGTCTGGACTCTTGTACACAATGGAGTGCACTAGATCAGATTACCTCCAGCTCCATACAGAACCTGTTTACTACATGACCTACTCATCCTAATCACATCTGAGTGTACAGCTAGGGAACTTACATTACAATGAACTGATTTAAGTATGTTACTAACACTCTGGCTTGGACTTATTCATTTAACAATTACATTGAATATATAATAACCAAATAAACTACATATACCAAATATAACAGATAAAATATAACTGTACAATATAATAACCACACAATACAATACAATATTGCCTAACATAGAACTAATAACATATTGGCAATTGGTGAAGTCCATGTGTAGGACCAGGGCTAGGAAAGTAACCACGTGTCTTTTACCACTGTGCGACACGACGCGCCGGCTGTGTCATCACGTGACATCACATTACCTTCCCCTACTTTCTCGCCTTGTGTCCTAAGTAGCTTAAGCTTGCTGAGCGCAGTGATGCTCTCCTACATCAGACAGTCTGTGCCCCGTCATAACAATGACTGGCTGGTTTCTCTAGTGGGTCTGGTGGTTTAATAAATAGCATTGTACAGCTTGTAGGGAGCCCACCAGCGTCCCATGTCCAAAGTCTGTGGTACTTGTCATGAGGCTTGTTTGGGAATATCTTTCACCCGGTCTGGTGGGTGTGTGGCCCACAGTACATAAATCAATACAGTCTTACCAGGGTCCGGTGGAAACATGATCAGCAGCCCGTAGTTCTTGTATTTTTCCCCCGGTGTCCCATCCAAATACAGTAATCAAAGTCTCCTTTGTAGACAGCCGCTGGGTTGGGGTAACAGCATGTGCAACAGTGTAATTCAGTAAGTCCAATAACTGCGTCTGGGGACTTAATAATTCCCCTACACCCAATTGGGTAACCTCAAATTTCAGATAGTCACAGTTTTCCTCCATAAACAAAATCTGATCTCTGGGGCCCTCACTCTCCCTCCCCAACAATGTATTCCCTGGGAACCCCACTTCCATCACCTCTGGTGCATCAGGACAGTGGCTTGCCTCCCCCAAACATGAAACATGGGTATGGTAATTGTAAGGGCACAATGGAGATTCCTCTATGCCTGAAGTTTCTTCTGTGCTATCCTGGGTAAATGCTTCCTTGTGTGTTCCCACCAACTTGACCATGGTTGTACTGGAACATCGCTGTAGGTTCACAGGGACAGTGGCATTACCTTCTCCATTCACTGCATTCACTGTTACATGTCCTGGCTGAACACCATTGTCCTGATTAGAGTCAGTCATTTCACCTTGCACACAATGCCAGTCCAAAACACATTCAGGTGCCCTAGAGTAGAGCAACATGTTCCCTTCCAGTTCCTGAGCTGATGCTATTTTCACCATGTCTGATACCTGGATTTTCTCTGAGTCACAGGGAAGATTCTGGCATTCAGACTGCAGCTCCTTATCATCAAGTTCACTGAATGGGAAGAGACCTCCAGAATCTTCTGGGAGAGATACAGTAGCTGGGGATACACTGGGCACCTCCTGAACTTCCTTTTCTGCTAAAATAACTGGGCCAGCCATGAACATAGCTTCACAATAGGCCTCCCTCAGCCGAATATGCTGATCAGCCTGAAGTGAGACACTGTCTGCACTAGCCATGCTTATAGTTGGGACATTACCACCTACTGCTGCCCTCACAGAGATCTCCTCTTCCACCTCTGCAAATGGGAAGGCATAGTGCATCTTCTCCTGGGGTGTTTGAATGACAGACCCCACTTCCTTCTCATTTTCAGTAGCCTCCCCCAAACACAACAAGGTAAATGGCTCAATAGCCAGGACTGGTTGGTGCTCACCTGAAGGATTCCCTTGGAGGCTCTGTTGCTCGAGTGGTGGTCGTGTGATAGTAGCGACTTCTCCCTCAATGTCTCGCTGGCACTCTGCGATGGTTTCTATATCCTCCAAGCCCGCAAATGGCCAGTTGTAACACAGCTCAGGCTGGTCACCAAGTGTTTTACTGCGACATTCCCCCAGGGACAAGAGAACGGGTTGCAGACAGTGCTTCCTTGCATCCACCTGGTCAAGGTCATCCTTTTCCAGTGTAACATACTGGGCAGACAGTTCTTGACGCTCTCTCACTAAGTCCTCATCTTCCATCTCAGCAAAAGGGAAGTTGTAGTGCAGTTCCTCCTGGGGTGCTGGATTGTGGTCACTGCTTTCTTCACTTCAATGAGTGCTTCCTTCCGTATAAACCGCTGGGCAACTTCTTCCCTTGGGTATGGGAGAAGCTGTTGCAGGTGGTGCCTTTCCGCATCCACCCTGTAACACTGATCTCGCCATGCTGGGGTATCTAGGGGCCCCCAATCCAATGCCACTTCCTCTGTCTCTGTCCGTGAAGACAATTTACTCTGCAGTTGCCCTTCCGTCTCTGTATATTGTATACTTTGTGTCATTTGGGCCACTGTTTCGATCACTTCCTCCCTGAAATCCTCAAACTCTGGCTCCCCCAGCAGATTCTATGTGGCTGCTTCACTTCTGCAGTGCATGAATGCATTCCCCAGATGACACAACATCTCCTGTATGCTGGATACTCTCCACCTTCTGATTACCCTCTGAGCTTCATTATAGTACTCCCAAATGTAATGCATTTTGGTAACTATAAATAACAGATCCGGCTTCCCAGCCTGCCGATATGCTGATGAACTTCCAACCACAAGCTCCACTGCCCTGGTTCCATTACTGGTCTCCTCCGCTGAGGCCTGGACCATATCCTCCTCTTCCTCCTTATCACAAGGGCGCTCAAAGTCCCATTGAGCCAGTTTTCCAATTAGGGATTCCTTGATATCCACTGTATTGATTACAATTTTGTTTCCATGACACAGTCCTTGCAGGACTCTCTTCTTGATGTCTTTGTAATATTGTGATGCTGCCTCCAATCTGTTGTAATATCTTGCATCCATGCTTGTAACCTGAGTGAACCCTCTGCTTGCCACCAAATGTGAGGATACAGGGTTCCAAATCACTCAGTCATGGTGGTAGATGAAAAACCAACAGTGGTTTATTGAACAGAATGGGTTATAAACAGCTCAGCACACTTCTGTGATCCAATTCTACACGACAATTCCCTCCTGGAACTCCTGACAGAACATTACTTCTTAGCCAGTCTCCTGCCACTCTCTGAACTTCTCTGTCAGATCTTTCTCTCCCCCCTCCTCCCGGCAGAGCTCACTCCTCTTGTTATACCCTCCCCTGTCTCTTCATCACACAAGCTGGTCAGTCAGGAGTGGGGACGAGGTGTTTGGACTCTTGTACACAATGGAGTGCATAGGATCAGATTACCTGCAGCTCCACACAGAACCTGTTTACTACATCACCTACTCATCCTAATCACATCTGAGTGTACAGCTAGGGAACTTACATTACAATGAACTGATTTAACTATGTTACTAACACTTTGGCCTGGACTTATTCAGTTAACAATTACATTGAATATATAATAACCAAATAAACTACATATACCAAATATAACAGATAAAATATAACCGTACAATATAATAACCACACAATACAATACAATATTGCCTAACATAGAACTAATAACATATTGGCAATTGGTGAAGTCCATGTGTAGGACCAGGGCTAGGAAAGTAACCATGTGTCTTTTACCACTGTGCGACACAAAGGTGTTCACCTTGACAAAGGGGTGCATAGAAACACAAAACATAGAAACACAGTAAATAGACCCTGTAGGTTTGGTTCCTGGCTTGATGTATGATGCAAAATTGGGGTGAGACTTCTGGAAGCTGTGGAAAAACTGATTTGTACCAGAGGTAAACAACTAAGACCCATATGAGAATGTTACTGATACATTGGCATTGGGAGTTTCTTCCGAGCCTGAAATGTTCCCTTTTTCAAGCATGATTGGGAAGCCAGAGAATGATGAGAGAGCAGTAGCGGGGCACAGAATTATGTACCTCCTACTGGAATAGAAAATGTTGTTGAAACAGTCAGATCTTGAAGTTAGAAAAGAGATCTTTGTCTTACAGTGCATGCAGAAAGTATTCACAGCGCTTCACTTTTTCCACATTTTGTTATGTTACAGCCTTATTCCAAAATGGAATAAATTCATGTTTTACCTCACAATTCTACACACAATACCCCAGAATGACAATGTGAAAAAAGTTTTTTTGAGATTTCTACAAATTTATTAAAAATAAAAAACTAAGAATTCACTCGTACATAAGTATTTACAGCCTTTGCTCAATACTTTGTTGATGCACCTTTGGCAGCAATAACAGCCTCAAGTCTTTTTGAATATGATGCCACAAGCTTGGCACACCTATCTCTGGGCAGTTTCACCCATTGCTCTTTGCAATACTTATGTACATGTGAGTTCTTAGTTTTTTATTTGTAATAAATATGCAAAAATCTAAAAAAAAATTCATGTTGTCATTATGGGGTAATTTGTGTGTAGAATTTATTTTATTTTGGAATAAGGCTGTAACATAATAAAATGTGGAAAAAGTGAAGCGCTGTGAATACTTTCCGGATGCACTGTAGAGCAGTTAATTGACCCTACTCTGGTGAAGGCTAGAGAGGATGTAAAAGTGATTGATGGAAACCCCACAAACCATGGTAGTCAGTAGTCATATGGCATATAGAAGAATATTGTTAGACATAGTTCATAGTCACATAACTGCCAGTCACCTAGGGGCATAAAAAACCCACGGAGAGCAATTTACAGAGGTGTTTCTGGCCCAGGGTCCATAAAGAGATATCTGAATATTGTGCATTATGTCATGAATGTCAGTACCATGCTCCAAAGTCACATTTTAAAAGTCCACTTGTCCAGTTAGCCCATTATTGAGGTTCTGTTTTGGTTGGATCTGTTATGATTCCAGCACTCTGGTCTGAGGAGGTCCTATTGCAAGGACCGGAGCACTGGAACGTAATGCTGGAGAAGGAAGCGGGAATTGAAAGTAGCCCCTGGCGCCCTAACTCCGTTGTCTCGCCCGTGCTGTCAAAAATCCCCTGCGAGACTATGGTTGCTTGAGCCCATGGCAGCCGCGTTTGAAGGGCGGATTATGTCTGCCCAACTCCGATGCCCCCTCAGGTCTTAATGGGAGACAAAGGGAAATCCGAGACAGGGTGATAACAAGGGGCCCTCTGACTAAACAACCAGGCCAGGGGCTACAAGCTAACTGACAAAAGCTGAGGTATGTGCGGAAACCCGCCAGGGAAAAGGACAACCAAAATCCACTAGTCCGTTACTCCTACCCAGCACCGCTGGATACCAGAGTGGATCTGTGGGAGCGGAATCCTCCGCAAAAGCTCCGAAACACAAATAATAAATAATAAATGATAAAGCGGCCAAGCCGCAACACACGGCTACGCCGTGACTCACGAACACCACTGGATGTTCGAAGGTGCTCAGTCAGGACTCCAGGAACAGATGACGACTTCCGAGTACAGGACAACTGAGAACAGGAACGACCGGATACAGCAGGACTGGAAACACTCTCAGCAAACAGATACAGCATGCAAGAAGCTATTACCGGCGTCTGTGAGAAGCCCAGGAAGTGTATTTAACAGGGAGTCCTCCAATCAGCTGTTTAGAGGCTGATTGGATTAGATGCCATACAGCTGCCTAGCTGCATGGCCAGGAAACAGGTGTCCTATTAATTAAAATGGACCCAGCAACTGGGAACGCGGTCCGTCCCCGTTGCTAGGGTCCGTGCGGCTCCGTGCGCCCGGCGTCTAGCGTTGCCAGGGAGCCGGCGGCTGTACGCGCACGGCGTCCCTGGTTGCTAGGCGCCGGGCCGCACCGACGAGCGGACCCCGGCGCCTAACAGTACCCCCCCCTTGAGGAGAGGTCAAGGAACCCCTAAAGCCAGGTTTCCGAGGAAATTCCCGAAAAAATGCCCTCTTGAGCCTCGGGGCATGGAGATCCTTATCCAGGACCCAAGACCTTTCCTCTGGACCATAGCCTCTCCAGTGCACCAGAAAATAAAGCCGACCCCGGGACAATTTGGAATCGAGAACCTTCTCCACCAAGAACTCCTGATGACCCTGTACATCTACTGGTGATTTCCCCCGAGAGATCTTCCGAGGAAATCTACTGGAAGAAACGTATGGTTTCAACAGGGAGCAATGGAACGTATTTCCGATCGGAGAGCTCTTGGTAAACGTAACCGGAAAGCAACTGGATTGATTTTTTTAATAATATGAAATGGTCCAATAAATTTGGGGCCCAATCTAGCTGAGGTTTGTCGAAGTTTAATGTTACGAGTCGACAACCATACCCTATCTCGCACCTTAAAAGTGCAAGGACGCCGGAGCCTGTCAGAAATTTTTTTCTCTCGAAATGCCGCTTTTCTGAGAGCAAGGTGCACTTTTTTCCAAATGACTCTGAGATGAGAGATTAAGGTTAGCGAGGAAACAGAGGAATGTTGAAAAAAAGAATTAGCTCTGGGGTGAAAACCAAAAACTGAAAAGAATGGAGACACATTAGTGGAGGAATGACAAGAATTGTTGTAAGCAAACTCCGCCAAAGGAAGAAACTCGGACCAATCATTCTGGAGTTTGGCTGAGTACAAACGCAAATACTGTTTTAATGATTGATTAACTCGCTCGGTCTGCCCGTTGGATTGGGGATGGTAGCCGGATGTTAAAGACAATTTCATCTTTAATGAGGCACAAAAAGACTTCCAGAATTGTGCAATGAATTGTGGACCCCGATCAGAAACAATATCAGTGGGCAACCCATGAAGTCTGAAAACATGGCGGAGAAACAAAACTGCCAATCCCTGGGCAGATGGCAGTCGGGGAAGAGCAATGAAATGGGCCATCTTGCTAAAACGGTCCACTACCACCCATATGACTCGGAATCCGGCTGACAGAGGGAGGTCTACCACAAAATCCATGGAAATATGAGACCATGGCCTGAGAGGAACATTTAAGGGCATAAGTTGCCCGATAGGCAAGGAACGGGGAACCTTATGCTGTGCACAGACCTGACAAGAAAAAACAAACTCCTTAATGTCTTTAGAAAGACCAGGCCACCATACTGAGCGGGAGACTAATTCCAAAGTCTTAGAGATCCCCGGATGCCCGGCAACTTTGCTATCATGAAACTCAGTCAAAACAGTAGCTCTCAAAAACTCAGGGACGTAAAGACGACCTGCAGGAGTATTTCCAGGAGCTTGATGTTGAAGCTGCTTTAACTGGGTAAATAAATCTTGTGTGAGGCCTGCGCAAATGACTGAAGATGGAAGTATGGGAGTAACAGGACTGTTATTATGAACTGGAAGAAAACTGCGTGACAGGGCATCCGCCTTGGTATTCTTGGAACCTGGCCTAAAGGTGATAATAAACTTGAAACGAGTAAAAAATAAAGCCCAACGAGCCTGCCGGGCATTCAGCCGCTTAGCTGATTCGATGTACTGAAGATTTTTGTGGTCAGTCAATACTGAAATGGTATGTGTTGCTCCCTCAAGCCAATGCCTCCACTCCTCGAAAGCCCATTTAATAGCCAGTAACTCCCGGTTACCAACATCGTAGTTGGATTCAGCGGATGAGAATTTCCTGGACATAAAGGCACAAGGATGTAGTTCTAGAGAGTCCGGATCCTTCTGAGATAGGATAGCCCCCACTCCAACCTCCGAGGCATCAACCTCAACAATGAAGGGCAATTCAGGGTTGGGATGTCTGAGGACTGGGGCTGAGACAAAAGCTTGTTTCAAGGCCTGAAAGGATAACTCAGCTTCACGTGACCAGTTGGTAGGATCCGCTCCCTTCTTAGTCAGTGCCACAATGGGAGCAACCAGGTCGGAAAAAGCATGAATAAATCTTCTATAATAATTCGCAAACCCTAAAAAGCGCTGAATTGCTTTTAAGTTGGTGGGTTGCGCCCAACTAAGGATGGCTTGGAGCTTCTTAGGTTCCATACAGAATCCCCGAGGGGAAATAATGTACCCTAAAAAGGATACCTCCGTGACATGAAACTCACACTTCTCCAGCTTGGCATATAGGTGATTTTTACGTAATTTTTGAAGAACCTGACGCACCTGGGTAACATGTTGTTCAATAGAGTCAGAATAGATCAGGATGTCGTCTAAGTAAACGACCACGAATCTTCCTAGAAAATCACGGAGCACATCGTTAATGAGATCCTGGAAAACTGCCGGAGCGTTAGACAAGCCGAACGGCATCACCAGATACTCGTAGTGACCTGACTGAGTACTGAACGCCGTCTTCCATTCATCTCCCGACTTGATTCGGATGAGGTTATACGCTCCCCTCAGGTCAATTTTAGAAAAAATCACAGCCGAACGCAGCTGATCAAAGAGGACAGAAATCAGCGGCAGAGGGTAAGTATTTTTAACTGAGATCTTATTCAGGGCTCTAAAGTCAATGCAAGGTCTGAGTGATCCATCTTTCTTCTCCACAAAGAAGAAGCCTGCACTTAAAGGGGATTTAGATGGCCTGATAAATCCTTTCCCTAGGCTCTCCTTAACATACTCATTCATGGCCGCAGTTTCTGGCCCGGACAATGCATATAACCTTCCCTTTGGCAATGTGGCACCAGGAATTAGCTCAATAGCACAATCATAAGGCCGATGGGGAGGTAGAATGTCCGCATTGCCCTTGGAAAATACATCAACAAAGTCCTGGTATTCCACGGGAATGGGTTCGGGAATGGCAGCAGCTATTCTGACGGGAAATGTAATACATTCCTTATTACAGATGGTACCCCATTGTGAGATCTCCCCCGACTGCCAATCAATGATGGGATTATGAAAGGCCAGCCAAGGGTGACCCAGAACCACTGGAACTGCTGGGCAATGGGTAAGGAAAAACTCAATTTTTTCGGAATGAAGAGCTCCTACCGTAAGTAGTACAGGGGGTGTACAGAGGGAAATAACCCCATTGGACAAGGGACTCCCATCTAAACCATGCATGGTGATACACCTACCCAAAGCTAACTGAGGAATACCCAAGGCCTTGGCCCACGTTAAGTCCATAAAGTTCCCTGCAGCTCCACTGTCAACAAAAGCCGACACCGAAGAACTGAGGCTGCCAAAGGAAACTTTAGCTGGGACTAAAAGGGAGTTATTCGAGGAGATAAGCTGCAGACCAAAGTGAACCCCCTCACAATTCACTTGGTCGAGGCGTTTCCCGACTTATTCGGACAATTACGGGCAAAATGTCCCTTACCCCCACAGTACAAACAAAGACCAGAGTTTTGCCTTCTGGCTCTTTCTTCTGGAGACAGCCGGGAGAGACCCATCTGCATGGGCTCCTCTATGTCCTCAGGAATGGAAAATACACATGGAGTAGACCTGACAGGTGCTCCTTTTTCAGCCCTCCGCTCTCTGAGACGACGATCAATCTTAATAGAAAGCTCCATGAGTTTATCGAGAGTCTCAGGAGCGGGATACTGAAGGAGACTGTCTTTTATAGACTCAGATAAGCCGAGGCGAAACTGACTGCGCAGGGCTGGGTCATTCCAGCCACAGTCGTTCGACCAACGGCGAAACTCCGTAGAATAAACCTCTGCAGGATTTCTACCCTGTCTGAGAGCGCGTAACTGACTCTCAGCGGATGCCTCTCTATCAGGGTCATCATACAAAAGCCCTAAAGACCCCAGAAAGGCGTCTACTGACAACAATGCCAGATCCTCTGCTTTTAAACCAAAAGCCCAGGTCTGAGGATCCCCCTGGAGCAAAGAAATAATAATTCCGACCCGCTGAGATGCAGTACCTGAGGAGATTGGTCTTAAACGAAAATAAAGTTTACAGGACTCTTTAAAATTAAAAAACTCCTTCCTATCACCAGAAAAGCGGTCAGGCAAGTGCATTTTTGGTTCAGGGACTACCCTCGGGGAAGTTCGTAAAAGATCTTCCTGCAACTTCACCCGAAGGGAAAGATCCTGAACCATCTGAGTAAGTTATTGAATCTGGCTAACTAGGAGCTGGCCAGGATTTGGCCCTAAACCAGTGGGATTCATGAGGCCGATAAATCTTACAAAACTGAATAAGGAAAAAATCAAACCCTGTTTAATTTTAAGTTTGGGTGTGGCCGGTAATAATGTTATGATTCCAGCACTCTGGTCTGAGGAGGTCCTATTGCAAGGACCGGAGCACTGGAACGTAAGGCTGGGGAAGGAAGAGGGAATAGAAAGTAGCCCCTGGCGCCCTAACTCCGTTGTCTCGCCCGTGCTGTCAGAAATCCCCTGCGAGACTATGGTTGCTTGAGCCCATGGCAGCCGCGTTTGAAGGGCGGATTATGTCTGCCCAACTCCGATGCCCCCTCAGGTCTTAATGGGAGACAAAGGGAAATCTGAGACAGGGTGATAACAAGGGGCCCTCTGACTAAACAACCAGGCCAGGGGCTACAAGCTAACTGACAAAAGCTGAGGTATGTGCGGAAACCCGCCAGGGAAAAGGACAACCAAAATCCACTAGTCCGTTACTCCTACCCAGCACCGCTGGATACCAGAGTGGATCTGTGGGAGCGGAATCCTCCGCAAAAGCTCCGAAACACAAATAATAAATAATAAATGATAAAGCGGCCAAGCCGCAACACACGGCTACGCCGTGACTCACGAACACCACTGGATGTTCGAAGGTGCTCAGTCAGGACTCCAGGAACAGATGACAACTTCCGAGTACAGGACAACTGAGAACAGGAATGACCGGATACAGCAGGACTGGAAACACTCTCAGCAAACAGATACAGCATGCAAGAAGCTATTACCGGCGTCTGTGAGAAGCCCAGGAAGTGTATTTAACAGGGAGTCCTCCAATCAGCTGTTTAGAGGCTGATTGGATTAGATGCCATACAGCTGCCTAGCTGCATGGCCAGGAAACAGGTGTCCTATTAATTAAAATGGACCCAGCAACGGGGAACGCGGTCCGTCAGTGGCGTCCCCGTTGCTAGGGTCCGTGCGGCTCCGTGCGCCCGGCGTCTAGCGTTGCCAGGGAGCCGGCGGCTGTACGCGCACGGCGTCCCTGGTTGCTAGGCGCCGGGCCGCACCGACGAGCGGACCCCGGCGCCTAACAGGATCTCTAATAAAATTTACTGAGAGCCATCAATATATTTTGCTGATAATGGATACCAGATACCCAGAAGCAATAACATTGCGCAATACATCAACAAAGACTATTGCTAGAGAACTAGTACATGTCTTTAGCAGATTGGGAATACTTTAGGAAATCCTGGCTGATCAGGGAACCCATTTTATGTCAAAAATCATGAAATAATGATGCTGCCTTTTTTTAAATGACTTAGTTAATAACCTCCACGTATAAACCTTAGACTGATGTTTTAATGGAGAGGTTAAGCAAAACTTTAAAAAAACATGCTAAAGAAAGTGGTGGATAAAGATGGAAGAGATTGGGATTATTTGCTACTTTATTTATTGTTGGCCATTACAGAGGTTTCCCAATCCTTCACAGAATTTTCACCTTTTGATTTGTTGTATGGGAGACACCCAAGGGACATCGCATAAGAAACATGGGACGGTCGATAAAACTGTTATTGTGCATGTTTCTCAGAGGCAGGAAAGAATGGCTGCAGTGGTGCCGATGGTGAGAGAGCACTTGGAACATGCCCAAAGTAGAAAATAAAGTTTTGGCTAAGTGGCAAGGACCATTTGTAATCCTAGAAAAAGAGGGGGAAGTTAATTACACAGTGTACCAGCCCGGGAAAAGAAAGTCATAACAGATCTACCATGTAAATCTTAAAAAACCTTGGAAGGATAGAGTAGCTATGTCAGCCATCCTAGTTCCTCAATAAACCCAGTGCCTTTTGTTCTCAAAGTAACAATAGCTAAAATCCTCTTATCTGTTCAACAACAGGAGGCTAAAGAATTATTTAGCAAGAAATAGTGTTTTCAGACATACCAGATAAAATAACAGTCATTAAATATTACATAATCACTGACCTAAAGATTAAGGTTAACCTAAAGCCCTATAGAATACCAGAAGCCCAAAAGGAGTGTCTAAAGAAATAAAAAAAAATGTTGGATTGGGATGTCATTGAAGAGTCACATAGTGAGTGGTCATGTCCCATTGAGTTCATTCCAAAACCTGACAGGAGTTTGCACTTCTACCATGATTTTTGTAAATCGAATAATGTGTCTATAGCCCCGTACGCATGGGGAGAGACGTGTGCTGAGCAATCTAGCATGAACACTCAGCACACATCTCTCCCCCGCTCAGCACACAGCGCAATGTGTGGTGAAATGAGCTATCTGCTAGATTGTGTCTACATGCAGGCCAATCTAGGACAGGTGATAGACTCATGGGCGTGCATCGCTATCGCTGTGGGGCATTCACATTGAGAGATCCATGCTTAACTTCTAAGCAATGTAGTCAGATTGTTTAGAGTTTAAGCACGGATCTCTCCGTGTGTACCCCCTTAAGTTTGATGCCTACCCAATGCCTCGGGTGAATTAACTTATTGAAAGACTAGGAACAGCAAGGTATTTAACCACTCTGGACTTAACCAAAGGGTATTGGCAAGCGCCATTAACAGAGAATGCCAAAGAAAGACAGCTTTTTCTGCACCGCAAGGGTTGTTCCAATACAATATGTTGTAATTTGGGTTACAAGGGCACCCACCATCTTCCAAAGGATGATGGACATAATTCTAAGTACCCATACACAGTATGCTGCTGCTTATCTGGATGATGTAGTCATCTATAGATCTGATTGGTAATCTCACTTACTTAGGGTACAAACACTGTTGGACTCCATCCATAAGGTAGGATTGATAGCCAACCCCAAAAAAATGTAATTTAGGGATGGAAGAAGTAAATTACTGTATCTTGGATATACCATTGAAAGAGGTTTGATAAAGCCCCAACTCACTAAAATTGAGGCAATACTAAATTGGCTATGACCCCTGAATAAGAAGTGAGAGCATTCTTAGGATTCACAGAGTATTATAGAAGATTTATACTCAATTTTGCCACCAGTTCTGTCCCACTGACAGACCTTATCAGTCAAAAAGGGAGTTATGGTTAAATGGAATCCTAAAGTAGAGAAGGCTTTTCAGGAGTTGAAGGTAGCATAGTGTACAATACCCAATACAATACCCAATCAGTTCTGATAATGCCTGACTTTAAAAGAGAATTTATGGTGCAAACTGAAACATTGAATTTAGGGATAGGTGTGGTCCTGTCGTAGAACAAAGAGGGTAAAGAGCATCCTTTCATTTACTTAAGCAGAAAGTTAAATGTACATGAGAAAAACTATGCAACTACTAAGAAAGAAGCATTATCAATCAAGTAGGCATTAGAAACTCTCAGGTACTACTTGCCGGGAAGAAAATTCATATTGATCACCGATCATGCCCCTTTAAAATGGATGTCTCAAAATAAAGAGAGTAATGGGAGAATAATGAGATGGTTCATGACATTGCAACATTTAACATTTTCAGCAGAGCACAAGCCAGGAAGCCAGCTGGCCAATGCAGATGCTTTGTCTTGTATTTTTTGTTTGGGGGCTGCAGTTGTTCCGCTCATTGGTCAAAACAAAGGGAGGGAAATGTGATGAAAGCCATGATAAGGTTGTACACGGGAGATATATTTGTGCCAGGTTTCTGACCACAGGAAAATGTCTGTGATTACAAAACAGGCTGGATAGATGTTTTGGGCTTTATTAAAAGCTGGTTAAGGGGTCCTAGGGCTATGATGGAGAGAGAAGGTCAAAATGGGCCTAATGGATAGAGCATCCATTAGGCCTATTTTGAGTCTTCAGATCTTCATCCTGAGAAGAGTCTATTCAGCCTGTAAGATGCTAATAAAGGTGATTTGACTCAGTGTCTCACTACCTGGGGGAACAGACAGCAAGCTTGCTATAAGACACTGTTATTTACTGACCATGAGTACTGTGCATATGCCTATGTTTGTAGTAGGGGAATTAGGTCCTACCATCTTTTGAGAGAGAGAATCTTGTTTGCTTAGTTAGTGTCCAAACGGGCTAGGATTTATTTTTATGTTTTGTGTTTTTTTATGTACTGAGCAATAAAATTTTCTACGGCATGGTTGCACAAAACCTTGGACTGGTATGCTGTTTCCTGGCTTCTGTTTGTTTGGAAATGCCACTCCACCCCAGTAGAGGGCACCCATACCTTACCTCACAGTTAATATTGAAAGTTCTTGCAGATAAGAGAATGGTATAAAATATCTATTTTTATTGTACCTGCAAGTTCCAAGTTTGTTATACACATCTCTGACCTATGATACAAACATTATGTATCACATAATAGATATATACTGTACACTGTATATAGATGTATAGGATTTCAAAATGTATTATATTCATTAAATATGCAAGCTCATATATATTTAAGACAACGGCAAGTAGCTTAGTTGATGTAATCAGAAACAAAAATATAATTTAATATTAAGGCGAAAACTTGTGCTGAATTCATTTTATATTAATTGTTCAGGATTGGTTAATTCCAAAAATTAATTTTCTTTTTTTAATTAACTTTTTATATCACACTACAATAGAAATGATAAGAGGTTCTGTGCAGGTGTATTATTTCACACAGTAACAGAGCAGCTACTACATTCATTATACGTAACAATCTGTTCTCTGTTGCCCAAAGGTTCCCATCAATGGGTTTTAAACACATTTCAAAATCTCTGACCCAACATTTTTTCTTATATGTTAGCAACCGACTAGTAAAATATAATCCCAATGAATCAACAGTGTATGGAAAGTCTGTTAAAAATAGAAATGAGCGAGTCCGGTTCTGAGGGGCTGGTGTATCCTATCAGTATCAGTCCAGTGGTGCTCTGTCTGCTGCATCTGAAAAGGATGCTCTGTCCATACATCCAGGGGGCTATGCGCCAATGTTAATTAAATTAACCCAGTAACATCCAGGGGCTGGTGTGTCCCAACAGTATCACTCCAGGAGTGCTCTGTCTGCAGTATCTGAAAGGGGTGATCTGTCTGTCCATCCAGGGGCTCCGCCCCAGTGTATAATTAAAATAATAAAGCTAAAAACAAAAAGCCTAAAAATATAATTATATATTTTTTTTGTTTGTGCTGTACCCCAGTGTACTATACAATTTTTATTTTATTTTCATAAGTACTGTGACACTGCCAGTCAGACTGCAATATATTATTTCTTTGTATTCATACACGCATTATGCAACACTGTGGGTGAAGGTGGTACCACAGTAATATATTTTCATACTCATACACATATTGTGCGATACTGTTGGTGAAATTAAACCGCAGTGTTCGATGACTATTTCTGACTCATACACGTATCGTGTGACACTGTAGGTGGTACATTTTTGGTGCAAATTGTGGTGTGTGCTGTACCACACTTCCCATTTGTTGATAAAAATGGAGAACGAACAGTTGAGAGAAGAACATGAACCAGGTACTAGTACTAAAGCTGCTGCTAATAATATAATTGCAGATAATGCAAGTCCATCAACGTCATCTGCTAAGGCTGATGCCCAATATCATAGAGGCATGTAAAATCAAAGAAGCAATATAATTTTACAGGGCTAAATAAATAAAAAAAATGACAAGTAAAGTTAACTGCAGAGAAACATAAAATTGGCACTATGCCATTCACTACATGAAGTGGCAAGGAAATGCTAAGGCCGTGACCTTTGTTTATGACTGATGGTTCTGTGTCTCTTAATGATGTAAGCCCTTCTCCCTATAGAAGAGTTAACAAAATTAAACTTGTTAAGGCACAGGAGCCAACTGGGTGCTCAGAAATAGCACCAATCTCCGAGGAGAGTCCAAGTGTGGCCGCGGGTGTCATGTGTGAGACTGACGTTTCCAATACTGTGCTGGAAGAGGAGGCTCTCCTTCCACCATTTGCATGCCCTCTGCAAGTATTGGGAGGAGCAGCACAAGTCAACATGCTGACATTGAAATTGAGGATATCACTGTAGAAGTACACCAGGATAAGGAGGATATTTGTGTAGCTGGCAATAATAAGAATATTGATGATGAGGATGTTGATGATGAGGATGTTGTTTGGTTTAAAAATGCACCAGTGTAAGACAGTGGTTGCCCATGGTATAAAAAATACCATTATATGTGGAATTATTTCTACCCAAATCCAGACAGCAACTGTCAAGCTGTCTGTAGCCTTTGTAAAGCCATAGTAAGTAGAGGTAGGGACCTTAAACCACATAGGACCCTCCTCCCTGTTATGCCACTTGCAGCACATTCATCAAAAATTTTCGATAAATTCAGAAACTTTGGCTAAGAACGTAACCAGTCCAGCGTCACCTAGGTCCATTGTCTCTGTTAGAGCCAAGCGCCTGCAATCTCCACCACCAACACCCTCATCATCAATTTCCTCAATCTGAAGTAGTCCTGCATCCAATTTCATAAGCATGACTGACTCCTCTCCTATCCGGGATTCCTCCAAAGGATCCTTGAGTGCTACTCCTACTGTTGCTGCTGGGAGTCGATCTTTATACCAGAAGAGGACCAGGAAGACTACTTGTAGTAGTATTTTAACAAAACAATTGACTGTCAAACAATCCTTTGCAGGGGGAAGCAAGTATGACAGCAGTAATGCAGTTGCAAAGCGGATTATTGAGTCCATAACAACGATGCTGGTATTAGACGTGTGTCCTGTATCTGCCATTAGTGCAGAGAGATTTAGACAGTTAATTGAGGTACTGTGTCCCCAGTACCAAATCCCACCTTGATTCAACTTCACTAGAAAAGCAATTCCCAGCCTATACAAGGACATTAAAAATAGCATTATTAGTGCATTGAGAAATGCCATTTTACCCATTGTCCACTTAACCATGGATATGTGGACAATTGGAACAGGGCAAACTAAAGACTACATGACTGTGACAGCCCAATGGGTAAATGTATTGCCTTCAGCGGTACCAACAGCAGAAGCAGGAGTGGCAGCATCTCACAAATGCCAGCTCATTCAGAGGCAGGCTACTCTGTGTATCACCGGTTTCACTAAGAGGCATACTGTTGACAAACTCTTAGAAAAACTCAGGGAAATCATTGCAAAATGGCTTACCCTACTTGGACTCTCCTCAGGATTTGTGATATCTGACAATGGCCCTCATTCCGAGTTGTTCGCTCGCTAGCTGCTTTTAGCAGCATTGCAAACGCTAGGCCGCCGCCCTCTGGGAGTGTATCTTAGCTTAGCAGAATAGCGAACGAAAGATTAGCAGAACTGCTACTAAATAATTCCCTGCAGTTTCTGAGTAGCTTCAGACCTACTCCTAGACTGCGATCACCTTAGTCCGTTAAGTTCCTGGTTTGACGTTACAAACACGCCCTGCGTTCGGCCAGCCACTCCCCCGTTTCTCCAGCCACTCCTGCGTTTTTACCTGGCACGCCTGCATTTTTTAGCACACTCTCCGAAAACGGCCAGTTTGCGTCCAGAAACACCCACTTCCTGTGAATCACAGTACGATCACTCGAGCGATGAAAAAACGTCACTCGAGTTTGTGTAAATCTACAAAGTTTTGTGTGAAAGTACTTAGCGCATGCGCGCTGCGTACCGTGCGCATGCAAATTTTTGCCTTTTTTTTTGCTTAATCACTGCACTGTGAAAATCGTCAGCGAGCGATCAACTCGGAAGAACACCAATATCACCAATATTGTGAGAGCATTACATCTGGGCGAATTCCAATACGTCCCAAGTTTTGCTCAAACAATAAACTTGGTGGTGCAATTTTTTTTTTAAATGACAGGGGTGTGCAGGAACTGTTGTCCATGGCCCAGAAAATTTTTGGACATTTTCACATTCTGCAAGTGTATGTAGAAAATTGCAGTAATTGCAAGAACAGTTGGATTTGCCCTGCCATCAGCTGAAGCAAGAGGTAGTAATGAGGTGTAATTCAACCCTATAGATGCTACAGTGGATAGAGGAGAAGCAAAAGGTAATTCAAAGCTGCACATCGGCCTATGACATAGGGCAAGGAGCAGGAATGCACCTTAGTCAAGCGCAGTGGAGAGTAAGTTCCGTCGACATGTTCCAAGGTTGACAGGTCAAAAGGTCGACATGAGTTTTTCACATTTTTTTTTCTTTTAATTTTTTGGATTTTTTCATACTTAACGATCCACTTGGACTACGATTGGAATGGTAATCTGCCCGAAGCATGGCAAGTGAAGCAAGCCATGCGAGGGGACATGGTGCACTAATATGGATTCCCCGTCACTTTACGGAGAAAACGACACCAAAAACAGTAAAAAAAAACATCAAGTCGACCTTTTGACCTGTCGACCTTATACATGTCGACATAACGACCATGTCGACCTAATGCATGTCGACCTAATGGCAATGTCGACCTTCAGTGGTCGACCTAATGAGTGTCGACCTAAGTTGGGTCGACCCAACTACCCATACCCTTCTTTCCAATGGACCCAAATCTGAAGAGATGCAAAAAGCTGTTGGTGAGCAAAGTGGCACGTGACACTACAACATTTCCTCTTTCAGTTTCTCCGGTAATGGCAGCTGACAGGAAAAAACTAAATTTTCATTAGCGACCCACTGGCGGTGATGCAGATCAGTCAGGAACAACTTTGACATCTGGTCCGGACTGAAGGAACGGCCTACACTTAGTGACATGTCTACCGTGACTGCATATGATACGGTCACCATTCAAAGAATGGTTGGTGATTATTTCAGTGATAGCATCCAAACAGGCATGTCAGACAGTCTGTTTCACTATTGGCAGGAAAAAAAGGCAATTTGGAGGCCCTTGCACAAACTGACTTTGCTTTACTTAAGTTGCCAGCCCTCGAGAAAGAGTTTTCACTGCAGCCGGAAACCTTGTTAACGATCGGCATAGGAGATTACTTCCCCAAAATGTGGAAAAGATGATATTCATCAAAATGAATTACTATTTGCATGAGGAAGACCTATACTGACAATTACGTCCACAGAATACAGAGGCACCTGTAATGGTGGAGTCAGGCTGGGCCAAATTAATATTGTGGGAAGAAGAGGATGTACACACAGATGGGGATGAGGAATCGGGTGCTGATGATGACATCTTGCCTGTGTAGAGCCAGTTTGTGCACTGCCCATTGCCATTTTGCCATCTTGTTATGTGGGGGCCCAAACAAACCAATAATTTCAGCCACAAGTGACAGTCCCTGTCCAATGTGCATGTCCAGTTTAATATATACAACATAAGGGTCGGTGGGAGAGCCCAAGGACAATTCCATCTTGCACCTCTTTTCTTTGCATTATTGGCTGTTTGGAGCATTGCTAACTGTTGGGGGTTTTTTTTGTGTTTTTTTGTTGCATAGTTTATAAATCTGCCACTCTGCTGGAGCAGGATTTCCTGGAGCTGCTCTTGGGCTGGACAGGGTTTCCTGTTATGCCCCATAGTAGTGCCCTAGTTTCTTCTATGAATCGCAGTAGTGCTTAAGCTCACCCTGTGTCACATTTCAGAGCTGCCAGTACACATTATGCCGCACAGTACCCTCAATTCACATTATGATATATTGTGCTCCCCATTCATATTATGCCTCACTGCAGTGCCCTGGTTCATATTATATAACATTAAAATGTCCTCCAGTTAATTTTATACCACACTACAATAAGCAGGTCCAGGGGCTTATCTAGATATATTGCAGGCCCCAAGGAAAAAGTTTGAAATTACCCCTACGTACCACCCAATGGCAAAAAATGTATATAACACAAGTTACTTTGACAGGCAAGGTGGGCCCCTCTTAGTTCTGGGCCCCATAGCAGCTGCACTGTCTGCACCTATGGTAGTGTCTCTCTACAAGCATTGGGACGGGGGGCCCTTCAAAATGTTGCTATGGGGCCCACAAAGTTCTGGCTATGCCTCTGTGCCTCCAAGTTATTTGAGAAAATTGTCTAACTCCATCTCACTTTGGGACAGATGTATTAAGCCTGTAGAAGTGATAAAGCAGTGATAAGTGGAAGATGATAATGCACCAGCCAATCATTACGAGTTTAAAAAATTACAATTAGGCGCTGATTGGCTGGTGTGTTATCACCTTCCATTTATCACGTCTTTATCACTGCTTTATCACTTCTCCAGGCTTAATACATCTGCCCCTTTGTTCTTTTTCACCCTCTTATGTACTTCTCAATCTTCTCCAATCTGGATTTCGTTCCATACACTCCACTGACACTGCCCTCAGCAAGGTAGCCAATGACCTTCTCGGGGTCAAATCCAAGGTTAACTACTCTCTCATTTCCCTCGATCTGTCTGCCACCTTCAACCTTGTCAACTACACTCTCCTTCTCCAAATTCTCCACTCCATCAACCTACATGATTCTATCCTATCATAGTTTAAGTCCTACCTCACCAACTTCTTTCCACAACCTTGGGATCATCCTCGACCATGCTTTAACCTTTACACAGTCTTGTCGCTTAAATCTTTTGAAACATGCCATTAAAATGTACCTTTATTTGTCTCTACTTCTCCTATGAATGCCATTCCCAGTTCACTCTCCAACTTTTTTTCGCCTACTCCTTAGTATGTAAGCTCTTATGTGCAGGGCCCTCCACCCTTCCTTGTACAATCCATGGGGGTCATTCCGAGTTGTTCGCTCGGTAAAAATCTTCGCATCGCAGCGATTTTCCGCTTAATGCGCATGCGCAATGTCCGCACTGCGACTGCGCCAAGTAAATTTGCTATGCACTTAGGAATTTTACTCACGGCATTTTCATCGTTCTGGCGATCGTAATGTGATTGACAGGAAATGGGTGTTACTGGGCGGAAACAGGCCGTTTTATGGGCGTGTGGGAAAAAACGCTACCGTTTCCGGAAAAAACGCAGGAGTGGCCGGAGAAACGGATGAGTGTCTGGGCGAACGCTGGGTGTGTTTGTGACGTCAAACCAGGAACGACAAGCAGTGAACTGATCGCAGATGCCGAGTAAGTCTGGAGCTACTCAGAAACTGCTACGAGGTGTGTAATCGCAATATTGCGAATACATCGTTCGCAATTTTAATATGCTAAGATTCACTCCCAGTAGGCGGCGGCATAGCATGAGCAAATCTGCTAAAATCCGCTTGCGAGCGAACAACTCGGAATGGCCCCCCATGTCACCAGTGTCTGCTCCCTTGAATCCTCTCCCTTTCAGTGACTGACTCTGTTTAGTCACCAATATAATCACTTGTACTGTATTGTAAGAGTGCTGAACTGAATCCCTCCTGCGACTTGTCAGGGTATGCTCCTGCTAGCTTCAGCCAGTTTCCCTACTCCTGCCCCTGTTATTTGTCCTACCCAGTCTGTGGTGTGATATTAATGTTTGAGATTTATGCTGTGTACTTTTGTTTGAGATTGATGCTATGTACTTATGCTTTGGTCTCTGTGGTATTTTTGCTGCGACACTGTTACTGTTTGCTATGTGTACGGTATATAGTGCTGCATTAACTTTGTAAAATTAAAGTTAATAATAATAATAATAATAATAATAATGGGGGTCATTCCGAGTTGTTCGCTCGTTATTTTTTTTCCGCAACGGAGCGATTAGTCGCGAATGCGCATGCGCAATGTCCGCAGTGCGACTGCGCCAAGTAAAATTGCTATGCAGTTAGGAATTTTACTCACGGCATTACAAGGTTTTTTCTTCGTTCTGGTGATCGGAGTGTGATTGACAGGAAGTGGGTGTTTCTGGGCGGAAACTGGCCATTTTATGGGAGTGTGCGAAAAAACGCTACCGTTTCCGGGAAAAACGCGGGAGTGGCTGGAGAAACGGAGGAGTGTCTGGGCGAACGCTGGGTGTGTTTATGACGTCAAACCAGGAACGACAAGCACTGAACTGATCGCAGATGCCGAGTAAGTTTGAAGCTACTCAGAAACTGCTAAGAAGTGTCTATTCGTAATTCTGCTAATCTTTCGTTCGCAATTTTACTATGCTAAGATTCACTCCCAGTAGGCGGCGGCTTAGCGTGTGCAATGCTGCTAAAAGCAGCTTGCGAGCGAACAACTCGGAATGAGGGCCAATGTTTCTGAAGTGCACATGTTAAAAATTAAATTAAATGAGTTATAATAAAAATGTTATGAAACGTGACGTGATCTGACATGCTTATTTATTAATACCCATCTCAAATAACACTGCTGTTAAGTTAAATCTTGCTTTGTTTGCATATAATAAAACTAATGTTTTATTTCTGGAATAATTAATATTTATAACACAATGTTATTACTTGTTATAAACATTGTAATCTCCCTTTAAACAATGGCATCATTTATTTATTCCTTAAGGGCCCCATACACTAGTGCAATATTGCACATTTTCGTGCAATTGCGATGAGTTCCTGAGATGGATAGAATGAAAAATTTCAAAATTGCATGTACTTTTCTTGCGATTGCGCGCTCCCGTGTGTCACCCATCGCAATCGCAGATCACATGTGCTGCACGTGAGATTTCTCTCAATTGCATGGAAATAGGTTTAATAACATTAGATTGTCTGATATAAGTCACATGGAAAAATACACTCAAGTATGAAATCGCAATTGCAGGCCTCCTGGGAAGCCCCCGACCAGATTGCAGGAAAATTGCATGGAAGTCATTGCTGAGATACATCTCCCTAGTGTATGGGGCCCTTAAGACTCAAAGGAATTACATTAAGATTATACATAACATAGTGTAAGACTGCAGTTTAGCGTTTTTTTTGCGGTTTTTGAGGATTATTTTTTATTACTATTGTTATATCATTCCAATAAAAATAAATCTCTCATCAATCGCTTATCATAGGTGTTCAGAATAGATTAAAACACTATTTTACTCAACAGACTCAAAGGCCCATATTTACTAATATTCGTGTTTGAGTCGGTTTATGTAGTGTTTAAACTCGTTTTGTATCGGGTGCATTTTCATGCAACTTTTTGAAACTATATACGCCAAGTGACTAAGCAGTCGAGTTTATGGTTTTCATGTTTTCCGATGTTGATGCCAGTCGTTTTTTTTTGGGGGCACATTTACGGCCGTCATTGTCGTTTGCATACGTGTTTTTGTAGTTTTTACAGGTTTATTTTCTATGTTAAACGCGGCAGGGTTTTTTTTCAACCACGGCCGCATTTTCACTTTTAGTTTCGTTTTTCATCCCCGTTTGTGATTGGTTGTGTTTCAGATGGAGGAGTGTCTGTGCGCAACCATATAAATATGCCCCAAACCGTCCGCACCTCGTGGGTTTAGTTAGTGGTGAGGAGGGAGGTTGTGCTGTGGAGGTTGGTGAGTAGTTGGTTTGGTGAGGAGTTTTTTGGGCGTTTTCTGAGTGTAGTATTGTGTTTGAAAGTAGTCTTGCCATTCTTGTAGTCTTGTTTTTTTTTGGTTTTGTCTCATTTTTTGTCCAAGTTCTTTCGATTTAGAGACCCTTGTCTTTGTGTGTGTGTGTGTGTGTGTGTGTGTGTGTGTGTGTGTGTGTGTGTGTGTGTGTGTGTGTGTGTGTGAGAGTTGTGCAGTGGTAGTGGAGGAGTGTGTTGTTTGTTTTTATTTTTTTCTGTGTTAATTGTTTAACCAGACAATTATGTCTGACTCAGAGGTGAGTGAGGTGGTGGGTGTGAGTGAGGGGGAGGACAGTAGCGGATCTTGCCACGGGCTAGCAGGACTTTTGCCTGGGGCGCCGCCTTCCGGAGGGCGCCGCACCAGGGCAAGATCCGCTGCTGCTGTGTGCCCCCCGCTGCCCCCCTGCTGCCGCTTTGCTGCTGCCCCCCGCTGCCGCTGTGAAGGGAAACTAGACGCGTACGCGTCTAGTTTCCCTTCGTGGAGAGTCCTTTACTGTGCGGTGCGCGATGGCGTCATCGCGCACCGCACATCATTTCAGTCTGTACAGGGGGCGTAAATGACCACGCCCCTGTACGAAGCCACGCCCCATATTGCCGCCCGGGGCGCACAGAGCGCCAGAACCAGCCCTGGGGGAGGAGGTTGGTCAGGTGGAGGAGGTGAGTGAGAGTGAGGTTAGTGAGGTGGAGGAGGTGGGTGAGGTTGCTGTAGCAGCCTCAAGTGACAGTGATAGTGACAGTCAGACAGCTCCGCAGCCACGCACCACTACTAAGACTGGGCGGAATGTAAAGTTTAGTTATGCAGAAAATGTGGCATTGGTGCGAGAGCTGATGAAGTATCAGCGGCAGCTATTTGGGCCTGAGTCCGCCAAGGTGCCAACACGGACGAAGACGGTGTTGTGGGCGAAAGTTGTTGCTGCTGTAAATAGTGAGGGGGTGGTCAAGCGGACGGAGGACACGTGCCGCAAACGGTACTATGACATAAAGCGACGTGTCAAGTCCAAAATGGCCAAGGAGGCGAAGTCGGCTTGCAAAACCGGTGGTGGACAGCCCTATATTGCCAGATATCTGGACTATGAGGAGCCCATGCGGAGTTTAATACCTCCTGAAGTAGTGTCTGCAACCCATGTCCGTGATTCCTATCTGCCCAGGAAGGATGGTGAGCATGTGTATTTGTCTTATCATTCCATTACATTACTTCTGTCTTTATGTTTTTTGTTAATGTGTGTCATGTGACGTTGCATATTACTCCCATCTTCATGTGTGCGTCAGCAAATACATTGTTTTTGGTTTGTTTTTTTACCAAAGCCAATATAACATAGTACTTTATAGTATGTCATGTGGTTTTTTTACAGCACATTTTCCATGTGTAGTTTGGACTTGGTGTGTCATTGAATTGTACAGCAATAATGTTTTCCTTTGGCACATTTGCCAGTTTGCAAGTTGGCCTATGTTTTTGTTTTCAGTTGTCCATGTGCAACGTTTGAAAATCAGTGGTTGATATGTTAGAGGCTGGAGTAGTGTACAGTGGCTTTGAAGCCAGTTACATGTGTCATTTCATTAGTATTTATGTAATCTTGTTTAAGACAAAACCACTATTTTTTGGTACATTTAGAGTCTGTATTTGTACCCTGACACAACACTGCAGACTTAGTTACCATACTATTATGATGGTTTTTTTAAATGTGTTTTTTTTGGCTCATATTGTGCTAATGTGTGTTTGTAGTAGTGATGTGCACCGGAAATTTTTCGGGTTTTGTGTTTTGGTTTTGGGTTCGGTTCCGCGGCCGTGTTTTGGGTTCGAACGCGTTTTGGCAAAACCTCACCGAATTTTTTTTGTCGGATTCGGTTGTGTTTTGGATTCGGGTGTTTTTTTCAAAAAACCCTAAAATACAGCTTAAATCATAGAATTTGGGGGTCATTTTGATCCCATAGTATTATTAACCTCAAAAACCATAATTTACACTCATTTCCAGTCTATTCTGAACACCTCACACCTCACAATATTATTTTTAGTCCTAAAATTTGCACCGAGGTCGCTGGATGGCTAAGCTAAGCGACCCTAGTGGCCGACACAAACACCTGGCCCATCTAGGAGTGGCACTGCATTGTCACGCAGGATGGCCCTTCAAAAAAATACTCCCCAAACAGCACATGACGCAAAGAAAAAAAGAGGCGCAATGAGGTAGCTGTGTGACTAAGATAAGCGACCCTAGTGGCCGACACAAACACCTGGCCCATCTAGGAGTGGCACTGCAGTGTCAGGCAGGAAGGCCCTTCAAAAAAATACTCCCCAAACAGCACATGATGCAAAGAAAAAAAGAGGCGCAATGAGGTAGCTGTGTGACTAAGCTCAGCGACCCAAGTGGCCGACACAAACACCTAGCCCATCTAGGAGTGGCACTGCAGTGTCAGGCAGGATGGCCCTTCAAAAAAATACTACCCAAACAGCACATGACGCAAAGAAAAAAAGAGGCGCACTTGCAGGGGGCGTGCAAATGGTGGAAGGCGCAAGCCTACCGTACTGCTAGATATATATAAAATAAATATAATATACTGTATAATAAATAATAACGGACCTGGTGGACACTGTCAGCAGACTGCTAAACTAGTATGAAGAAAAAAAAAGCCACCACAGACAGGAGTGTTTTTCAGGCAGACAAACGTACAGTATACTGGACTGGTGGTCACTGTCAGCAAAACTGTGCACTGTACTCCTGCTATAACTGCTCCCCAGTCCCCACAATTAGGCAGTGTGAGCAGTGCACTCAGCACAGATATATCATGCAGCAGTGCAGCACACTGAGTGAGCACAGATATGGTGGAGCGTTTTTTTCAGGCAGAGAAACAAACAAAGGATTAAACTCACTGGTGGTATAATCAAAACCCTGCACTGTACTCCCTAACAGCTGCTCCCCGTCCCCAATCCTCCCCACAATTATAAGTAAGTCACTCAGTCTTTATACTCAGTCTTTTTCTACTATAACGGAGAGGACGCCAGCCACGTCCTCTCCCTATCAATCTCAATGCACGTGTGAAAATGGCGGCGACGCGCGGCTCCTTATATAGAATCCGAATCTCGCGAGAATCCGACAGCGGGATGATGACGTTCGGGCGCGCTCGGGTTAACCGAGCAAGGCGGGAGGATCCGAGTCGCTCGGACCCGTGAAAAAAAAGGTGAAGTTCGGGCGGGTTCGGATCCCGAGGATCCGAACCCGCTCATCACTAGTTTGTAGTGCCACATCACAGAGCATTTTCTATATTGCATATTTCATTAATGACATAACATTTTTCAATGAAGATGTCTGTGTTTTGGGTAGTTAGTGTATGTATTAGTAATTGTGGGGCAGATTTATTAAGCCTGGTGAAGTGATAAAGTTGAAGTTGATAAATTACCAAACAATCAGCTCATAACTTCCATGTTACAGGTAGAGATGAGCGCCTGAAATTTTTCGGGTTTTGTGTTTTGGTTTTGGGTTCGGTTCCGCGGCCGTGTTTTGGGTTCGAACGCGTTTTGGCAAAACCTCACCGAATTTTTTTTGTCGGATTCGGGTGTGTTTTGGATTCGGGTGTTTTTTTCAAAAAACACTAAAAAACAGCTTAAATCATAGAATTTGGGGGTCATTTTGATCCCAAAGTATTATTAACCTCAAAAACCATAATTTACACTCATTTTCAGTCTATTCTGAATACCTCACACCTCACAATATTATTTTTAGTCCTAAAATTTGCACCGAGGTCGCTGTGTGAGTAAGATAAGCGACCCTAGTGGCCGACACAAACACCGGGCCCATCTAGGAGTGGCACTGCAGTGTCACGCAGGATGTCCCTTCCAAAAAACCCTCCCCAAACAGCACATGACGCAAAGAAAAAAAGAGGCGCAATGAGGTAGCTGTGTGAGTAAGATTAGCGACCCTAGTGGCCGACACAAACACCGGGCCCATCTAGGAGTGGCACTGCAGTGTCACGCAGGATGTCCCTTCCAAAAAACCCTCCCCAAACAGCACATGACGCAAAGAAAAAAAGAGGCGCAATGAGGTAGCTGACTGTGTGAGTAAGATTAGCGACCCTAGTGGCCGACACAAACACCGGGCCCATCTAGGAGTGGCACTGCAGTGTTACGCAGGATGTCCCTTCCAAAAAACCCTCCCCAATCAGCACATGATGCAAAGAAAAAGAAAAGAAAAAAGAGGTGCAAGATGGAATTGTCCTTGGGCCCTCCCACCCACCCTTATGTTGTATAAACAAAACAGGACATGCACACTTTAACCAACCCATCATTTCAGTGACAGGGTCTGCCACACGACTGTGACTGATATGACGGGTTGGTTTGGACCCCCCCCCAAAAAAGAAGCAATTAATCTCTCCTTGCACAAACTGGCTCTACAGAGGCAAGATGTCCACCTCATCTTCACCCTCCGATATATCACCGTGTACATCCCCCTCCTCACAGATTATCAATTCGTCCCCACTGGAATCCACCATCTCAGCTCCCTGTGTACTTTGTGGAGGCAATTGCTGCTGGTCAATGTCTCCGCGGAGGAATTGATTATAATTCATTTTAATGAACATCATCTTCTCCACATTTTCTGGATGTAACCTCGTACGCCGATTGCTGACAAGGTGAGCGGCGGCACTAAACACTCTTTCGGAGTACACACTTGTGGGAGGGCAACTTAGGTAGAATAAAGCCAGTTTGTGCAAGGGCCTCCAAATTGCCTCTTTTTCCTGCCAGTATAAGTACGGACTGTGTGACGTGCCTACTTGGATGCGGTCACTCATATAATCCTCCACCATTCTATCAATGTTGAGAGAATCATATGCAGTGACAGTAGACGACATGTCCGTAATCGTTGTCAGGTCCTTCAGTCCGGACCAGATGTCAGCATCAGCAGTCGCTCCAGACTGCCCTGCATCACCGCCAGCGGGTGGGCTCGGAATTCTGAGCCTTTTCCTCGCACCCCCAGTTGCGGGAGAATGTGAAGGAGGAGATGTTGACAGGTCGCGTTCCGCTTGACTTGACAATTTTGTCACCAGCAGGTCTTTCAACCCCAGCAGACCTGTGTCTGCCGGAAAGAGAGATCCAAGGTAGGCTTTAAATCTAGGATCGAGCACGGTGGCCAAAATGTAGTGCTCTGATTTCAACAGATTGACCACCCGTGAATCCTTGTTAAGCGAATTAAGGGCTGCATCCACAAGTCCCACATGCCTAGCGGAATCGCTCCCTTTTAGCTCCTTCTTCAATGCCTCCAGCTTCTTCTGCAAAAGCCTGATGAGGGGAATGACCTGACTCAGGCTGGCAGTGTCTGAACTGACTTCACGTGTGGCAAGTTCAAAGGGCATCAGAACCTTGCACAACGTTGAAATCATTCTCCACTGCACTTGAGACAGGTGCATTCCACCTACTATATCGTGCTCAATTGTATAGGCTTGAATGGCCTTTTGCTGCTCCTCCAACCTCTGAAGCATATAGAGGGTTGAATTCCACCTCGTTACCACTTCTTGCTTCAGATGATGGCAGGGCAGGTTCAGTAGTTTTTGGTGGTGCTCCAGTCTTCTGTACGTGGTGCCTGTACGCCGAAAGTGTCCCGCAATTTTTCTGGCCACCGACAGCATCTCTTGCACGCCCCTGTCGTTTTTTAAAAAATTCTGCACCACCAAATTCAAGGTATGTGCAAAACATGGGACGTGCTGGAATTTGCCCATATTTAATGCACACACAATATTGCTGGCGTTGTCCGATGCCACAAATCCACAGGAGAGTCCAATTGGGGTAAGCCATTCCGCGATGATCTTCCTCAGTTGCCGTAAGAGGTTTTCAGCTGTGTGCGTATTCTGGAAACCGGTGATACAAAGCGTAGCCTGCCTAGGAAAGAGTTGGCGTTTGCGAGATGCTGCTACTGGTGCCGCCGCTGCTGTTCTTGCGGCGGGAGTCCATACATCTACCCAGTGGGCTGTCACAGTCATATAGTCCTGACCCTGCCCTGCTCCACTTGTCCACATGTCCGTGGTTAAGTGGACATTGGGTACAACTGCATTTTTTAGGACACTGGTGAGTCTTTTTCTGACGTCCGTGTACATTCTCGGTATCGCCTGCCTAGAGAAGTGGAACCTAGATGGTATTTGGTAACGGGGGCACACTGCCTCAATAAATTGTCTAGTTCCCTGTGAACTAACGGCGGATACCGGACGCACGTCTAACACCAACATAGTTGTCAAGGACTCAGTTATCCGCTTTGCAGTAGGATGACTGCTGTGATATTTCATCTTCCTCGCAAAGGACTGTTGAACAGTCAATTGCTTACTGGAAGTAGTACAAGTGGGCTTACGACTTCCCCTCTGGGATGACCATCGACTCCCAGCGGCAACAACAGCAGCGCCAGCAGCAGTAGGCGTTACACGCAAGGATGCATCGGAGGAATCCCAGGCAGGAGAGGACTCGTCAGAATTGCCAGTGACATGGCCTGCAGGACTATTGGCATTCCTGGGGAAGGAGGAAATTGACACTGAGGGAGTTGGTGGGGTGGTTTGCGTGAGCTTGGTTACAAGAGGAAGGGATTTACTGGTCAGTGGACTGCTTCCGCTGTCACCCAAAGTTTTTGAACTTGTCACTGACTTATTATGAATGCGCTGCAGGTGACGTATAAGGGAGGATGTTCCGAGGTGGTTAACGTCCTTACCCCTACTTATTACAGCTTGACAAAGGGAACACACGGCTTGACACCTGTTGTCCGCATTTCTGGTGAAATACCTCCACACCGAAGAGCTGATTTTTTTGGTATTTTCACCTGGCATGTCAACGGCCATATTCCTCCCACGGACAACAGGTGTCTCCCCGGGTGCCTGACTTAAACAAACCACCTCACCATCAGAATCCTCCTGGTCAATTTCCTCCCCAGCGCCAGCAACACCCATATCCTCCTCATCCTGGTGTACTTCAACACTGACATCTTCAATCTGACTATCAGGAACTGGACTGCGGGTGCTCCTTCCAGCACTTGCAGGGGGCGTGCAAATGGTGGAAGGCGCATGCTCTTCACGTCCAGTGTTGGGAAGGTCAGGCATCGCAACCGACACAATTGGACTCTCCTTGTGGATTTGGGATTTCGAAGAATGCACAGTTCTTTGCTGTGCTGCTTTTGCCAGCTTGAGTCTTTTCATTTTTCTAGCGAGAGGCTGAGTGCTTCCATCCTCATGTGAAGCTGAACCACTAGCCATGAACATAGGCCAGGGCCTCAGCCGTTCCTTGCCACTCCGTGTGGTAAATGGCATATTGGCAAGTTTACGCTTCTCCTCCGACAATTTTATTTTAGGTTTTGGAGTCCTTTTTTTACTGATATTTGGTGTTTTGGATTTGACATGCTCTGTACTATGACATTGGGCATCGGCCTTGGCAGACGACGTTGCTGGCATTTCATCGTCTCGGCCATGACTAGTGGCAGCAGCTTCAGCACGAGGTGGAAGTGGATCTTGATCTTTCCCTAATTTTGGAACCTCAACATTTTTGTTCTCCATATTTTAATAGGCACAACTAAAAGGCACCTCAGGTAAACAATGGAGATGGATGGATTGGATACTAGTATACAATTATGGACGGGCTGCCGAGTGCCGACACAGAGGTAGCCACAGCCGTGAACTACCGCACTGTACTGTGTCTGCTGCTAATATATAGACTGGTTGATAAAGAGATAGTATACTCGTAACTAGTATGTATGTATAAAGAAAGAAAAAAAAACCACGGTTAGGTGGTATATACAATTATGGACGGGCTGCCGAGTGCCGACACAGAGGTAGCCACAGCCGTGAACTACCGCACTGTACTGTGTCTGCTGCTAATATATAGACTGGTTGATAAAGAGATAGTATACTCGTAACTAGTATGTATGTATAAAGAAAGAAAAAAAAACCACGGTTAGGTGGTATATACAATTATGGACGGGCTGCCGAGTGCCGACACAGAGGTAGCCACAGCCGTGAACTACCGCACTGTACTGTGTCTGCTGCTAATATATAGACTGGTTGATAAAGAGATAGTATACTCGTAACTAGTATGTATGTATAAAGAAAGAAAAAAAAACCACGGTTAGGTGGTATATACAATTATGGACGGGCTGCCGAGTGCCGACACAGAGGTAGCCACAGCCGTGAACTACCGCACTGTACTGTGTCTGCTGCTAATATATAGACTGGTTGATAAAGAGATAGTATACTCGTAACTAGTATGTATGTATAAAGAAAGAAAAAAAAACCACGGTTAGGTGGTATATACAATTATGGACGGGCTGCCGAGTGCCGACACAGAGGTAGCCACAGCCGTGAACTACCGCACTGTACTGTGTCTGCTGCTAATATATAGACTGGTTGATAAAGAGATAGTATACTCGTAACTAGTATGTATGTATAAAGAAAGAAAAAAAAACCACGGTTAGGTGGTATATACAATTATGGACGGGCTGCCGAGTGCCGACACAGAGGTAGCCACAGCCGTGAACTACCGCACTGTACTGTGTCTGCTGCTAATATAGACTGGTTGATAAAGAGATAGTATACTCGTAACTAGTATGTATGTATAAAGAAAGAAAAAAAAACCACGGTTAGGTGGTATATACAATTATGGACGGGCTGCCGAGTGCCGACACAGAGGTAGCCACAGCCGTGAACTACCGCACTGTACTGTGTCTGCTGCTAATATAGACTGGTTGATAAAGAGATAGTATACTACTAATATTATATATACTGGTGGTCAGGTCACTGGTCACTAGTCACACTGGCAGTGGCACTCCTGCAGCAAAAGTGTGCACTGTTTAATTTTAATATAATATTATGTACTCCTGGCTCCTGCTATAACCTATAACTGGCACTGCAGTAGTGCTCCCCAGTCTCCCCCACAATTATAAGCTGTGTGAGCTGAGCAGTCAGACAGATATATAATATATATAGATGATGCAGCACACTGGCCTGAGCCTGAGCAGTGCACACAGATATGGTATGTGACTGACTGAGTCACTGTGTGTATCGCTTTTTTCAGGCAGAGAACGGATATATTAAATAAACTGCACTGTGTGTCTGGTGGTCACTCACTATATAATATATTATGTACTCCTGGCTCCTGCTATAACCTATAACTGGCACTGCAGTAGTGCTCCCCAGTCTCCCCCACAATTATAAGCTGTGTGAGCTGAGCAGTCAGACAGATATATATAATATTATATATAGATAATAGATGATGCAGCACACTGGCCTGAGCCTGAGCAGTGCACACAGATATGGTATGTGACTGAGTCACTGTGTGCTGTGTATCGCTTTTTTCAGGCAGAGAACGGATTATAAATAAAACTGGTGGTCACTATCAGCAAAACTCTGCACTGTACTGAGTACTCCTAATGCTCCCCAAAATTAGTAAATCAAGTGTCTCTCTAATCTATTCTAAACGGAGAGGATGCCAGCCACGTCCTCTCCCTATCAATCTCAATGCACGTGTGAAAATGGCGGCGACGCGCGGCTCCTTATATAGAATCCGAGTCTCGCGATAGAATCCGAGCCTCGCGAGAATCCGACAGCGTCATGATGACGTTCGGGCGCGCTCGGGTTAACCGAGCAAGGCGGGAAGATCCGAGTCGCTCGGACCCGTGAAAAAAAACATGAAGTTCTGGCGGGTTCGGATTCAGAGAAACCGAACCCGCTCATCTCTAGTTACAGGCTGGGTTTGCAAAATGTCACTTAGGAGCTGATTGGCTGGTGCTTTATTAACAACCACTTTATCATTTCACCAGGATTATTAAATCTGCCCCTGTGTCCTATGTCTGTGTCCTGTACATTATTTCCTGTGTTGCACTTTCCATAGTGCATATGGCTATTGGCCAATGTGTGTATTTATTTAAAACATTTATGGTTTTGTACAGAAATTATGCACACATAAATAAGCATCCATTTGAGAAAGATTTAAATGTTTGTAAACATAATGGGTGGATGTATCAACAATAGCATGAAGAAATGAGTTCTTTTATTTGTTTCATTATTTACAGTGTTGAAAAAAAGCAGTACTGGTCGGCCTACAGTCACTCCCATTACATCTGATGATGATGACGCTGCGGAAGCAGGTAAAGTGTCCATTGTAGTATAGGTTATGTTTGTAAAGGAATGGCCATAACAAAAGTACACTTTAAATCCCAGGTCCATCCATGAAGTTTTGACCAGCAGAAGGAGGACTCCTGTAGCACACCAAACAAAAATACATGTGTCAACAGAGAAAGCAAGGTCTGATGTCCAATCACAACCACAGCAGTCTACTCCGCCACGAAGATTGTCTACAGTTTCTTCGGTACCACCACTCCAAATTTTGGTCACACCTCCAAGACGCCAACCACACTCTCCTCATCTTGATTGTAAGAAACTGTAATGATGAAATAAATTAATCATCTCATAATAATCCATTTAATGAGACTAACTCTAAATTCCACAAAATCTGCTATACTTACCAAAAACAAAAAAACATCAAATGGATTCTGAGCGAAATGGCCTTGTCCACATCCAGTAAAGATATGCAAAACATGCACTGTGTGGGGTCCTGAGGGCTGAGTTTGAGAACCTGTGCATTAGGATGTTACACACAATCATAAAGTAATATACTAAATAAATTACAATGTGGATTATGTGTGCTTGTAATAAATTATCTGTGAAAGTTTAATAACACTTATCCAGACTTCATGCATGCCACTCATAATCTGTTGTTTTGAGTTTTAAAATAAACACAAGACACATGCTACATTTGTTTTGCATAAAGCGAAGGTATGTTTGTATGTCTCAAAGAGACAGACACATTCTGAGTAATGGTTTGTAAATTAAAAATGGGGCAACATGTATTTAGGCTTACACAACAAATGAAAGAAGCAAAGAAAACTTACCTTAAAAATAACGATTTATGAGGTCTTGCCTAACCTGCCTCCCTACATCTGTACTCCAAGTATCACCAGATGTCTCTAATTCCTCTGCTTGCTGGCTGCTTTCTTCATCCTCCTCCTTCTCAACATGTGGCAGATGTTGTTGCAAACACATGTTATGAAGAAAGCAGCAGCAGAACACAATTTGAGTCACCTTCAAGGAACTATACAACAAAAGGCCACCAGACTTATCTAGACACCGAAACCTAGATTTCAGCACGCCAAAACATCTTTCTATCACATTCCGTGTGGACTTATGTGCATGATTGTAATTGTGTTCAGCAGGGGTATCAGGTCGGGACAATGGGGTTAGAAGCCAAGAGAAACAGCCATATCCTCCATCACCTAAAAGACAGATATAGTAACGTGATTCATGTTAAGATACAGCAACACATAAGTAACACACTGTGGGGCAGATGTATTAACCTGGAGAAAGCATAAGGAAGTGATAAATCAGTGATATGTGCAAGGTAATAAAGGCAGCGGACAATCTGTTCCTAAATGATAATTTACATATTGGAGCTGATTGGCTGGTGCCTTTATCACCTTGCACATATCACTGGTTTATCACTTCCTTATGCCTTCTCCAGGTTTACACATCTGCCCCTGTATTTGGACAAAGTAGACACAGGCCTACACATATAAAATTACATACCCAGCAGCCATCCATCTGGCATTTGTCCGTCCTCAAACTTATCAAAGAGGGATGACTGACTGAGGATGAAGGAGTCATGGCAGCCCCCAGGGTAACCAGAAACAACACTCATTATTTTGAGATTTGCAACACAAACCACCTGCATATTTGTGGATTGCTCTAGATGGCGATTAGTATAGATGTGCTGCCTGCCCCTAGGTGGTCTCAGCTGAATGTGTGTGCAATCTATGGCTCCCAGCACATTGGGTATGCCAGCCAGCTCATAGAAATCTACCCTGACGGAATGCCACTGAGACTCCTGGGTAGGGAAGCAGATTGAGGCATCGATGTGGGGCTGCAAAACAGCCAACACCTGTGTGTATATTTGAAAGAAAATTAAAGATGAGATTTTAGGACAGAACTGGGCACCGAGTAATTAAAACCAACCAAAAACAGAGAAGGTAGTTAGGTATACATCACCTGTGTTAATATTCTAGAAAATGAGGGCTGTGAGATTCCTATGACATCCCCAGACACAGCCTGAAAGCTGCCAGTAGCCATAAAGTGCAACACAGCCAGCAGTTTGTGCAGGCCTGAGACAGAGTGAGAGCGTGCTGTCTCAGGGTCTAGGCCCAGTTTGACAAGGTCATACAGACGGAAAATGTTGTTGCGATTTAGACGGAACATCCGTATGACCGTATCATCGGACAATGCGTTCAAGTTTAAACACCCCCTAAAAAAACGAGGCCTGCGCAGCCTCTGCGGAACCTGTACAACCTGCTGACCATGGCCCTCATTCCGAGTTGTTCGCTCGGTATTTTTCATCGCATCGCAATGAAAATCCGCTTAGTACGCATGCGCAATGTTCGCACTGCGACTGCGCCAAGTAACTTTGCTATGTAGAAAGTAATTTTACTCACGGCTTTTTCATCGCTCCGGCGAACGTAATGTGATTGACAGGAAATGGGTGTTACTGGGCGGAAACACGGCGTTTCAGGGGCGTGTGGCTGAAAACGCTACCGTTTCCGGAAAAAACGCAGGAGTGGCCGGAGAAACGGTGGGAGTGCCTGGGCGAACGCTGGGTGTGTTTGTGACGTCAACCAGGAACGACAAGCACTGAACTGATCGCACAGGCAGAGTAAGTCTGAAGCTACTCTGAAACTGCTAAGTAGTTAGTAATCGCAATATTGCGAATACATCGGTCGCAATTTTAAGAAGCTAAGATTCACTCCCAGTAGGCGGCGGCTTAGCGTGTGTAACTCTGCTAAATTCGCCTTGCGACCGATCAACTCGGAATGAGGGCCCATGTTCAGTTTCTTGGCCCTGGTTACTTACAGGCTGATGTCTGAGTCTGAGGAATGCCACAGCACACAAAATATTACTGGCCCACAGTCCTGCTGCCATTTCTGAGTGTAGATGGATTGAAATGGGCCTAAGATCCTTTTATAGGCATCCTAATTCAGGTGTGAGTGATTTGTTAGTTGCAACACATGTAAACACGCCTGAAAAAAGCAGGTCTATTTTTTTGCCGCTTTTTTTAACGAATCGCAAAAAAATATGACCGCAATTGAGCACTCAGAGACTAACACCCAAATACGAATGAATAGTGAATACCTGTGTTGTATGAAATAATAGCCGCGTTTGACCGATGGTCTATTCATTCGAGTTTTTGAACTTTGCCGTTAAAACCATTACGAATAGCCCAAACACTGCCGAGATTTGTGCTTAGTGAATTCCCGTGTTGGGACTTAGAAAAAAAAACACAAATCGGTCAAACTTGGATTATTAGTAAATATAGGCCAAAGTGTTTTAAATGTGCAGATTTGTATCACTGCATGTGGAGCTGCCCTGAGGTTCACAAATTTTGGATGTTGATAGGTTACTACATAAAAGATACTTATGATATCACAATTACCCCTACCCCAGAATGGGCTTTATGGGACATATACATGACCCCCATTAGGAATAGACCACCATTGGAACAAAGATTATTATTGGCTAAACTGGCAGCAGAGGGGCAGAAGACTATATTAACACAGTGGATTATGTCAGATACATTAACATTGTCATTGTTTCTACCTAGGGTTTCATTCTTATTTCTCTTACGTCCTAGAGGATGCTGGGGTCCACATTAGTACCATGGGGTATAGGCAGGTCCACCAGGAGCCATTGGCACTTTAAGAGTTTGAGAGTGTGGGCTGGCTCCCCCCTCTATGCCCCTCCCACCAGACTCAGTTTAGAAAATGTGCCCGGAGGAGCAGGTCACAGCTAGGGGAGTTCTACAGAGCTTTTCTAGTTAAAGTTATTTTTAGAGTTTATTTTTTTACAGGAGGAAGTTGGCAACAGCCTGCCTGCAACGAGGGACTAAGGGGGGGGAGCAGTGTCCACACTGCGGGGTCTGAGCCACTGTCTCTGCTGACTGGACACTGAGCTCCAGAGGGGTCGGATCGCTCTCCGCCACAGGGGACCGCTCGCCCCAGCAGCATGCCGCCAACCCCTTACAGTGCTGAAGAGTGGTGAGTGAGACACCGACCCCCCTAGCAACCGGGGGGCCGGTGTGAAGATGGCGGCAACGGGGAGGGAGAGCAGTATTAACTGCGCTTTTGTGAAGGTTCAGAGGCACATGGTGCGGTGCTGTGAGGGGTGCCCTGAGCCAGCGCTTACCCCCACACTGGTTCACTAGTCTGTCGGGGTCCGTGGTTCTCAGCCAGCAATGTTTTACCTCAGGCCAGTATAATCTATGAAGAGCGGGAAGACAGCACCATTAAGGGGGCGGAGCTTCTCCTCAGAGCGGACCCAGCAGCGTTCCAGCTCCATTTTCCTGCCTGCACAGCGCTGACAAGGGGTCTCCCTTTGCTGAAAGCGCTGTGTGTGGGTTGGCTCCGATCTCTGTGTCTCTCTTGCCATTCTTGGGGGGAAACACTGTCTGCCCCCACCTGTGTGTGTATGGAGTGTTTGATGGTCTCCTTTAGCTATGTCCAGGGACACTGTGTCATATGCTGCAGAGGATTTATCCTCCCAGGATGATCCCATTCCATGTAATCAGGATAGCACTGGTTTAGCACAGATACCAGCAAGGGAACCAGAGTGGTTTTCCTCTATCAAATCTTGGATTTCTCAGATTTCTGACATGGTTACAAGTAATGAATCTGCAACCCAGGTATTACAGAGCTCTATGGCAGTATGGCCTGGTTCTGGTACCTCAGGACGCCCCGTTATATACCCCCACAAACGTGCGCTTGTGCATGTCACACAAGACGACACGGATACCGATTCTGACACTACAGATGGTGATGGGGATGTGTTGCGGGGGTCCGTATCTCTTGCAAAGGGGGTGCAATTGTTGATAGAGGCTATCATGTGTTAAATGTTAATGATACCACACCTGAGCAGGTTGAGGAGGCTTTTTTCACTGAAAATAAAAAAGCCTCGCTAACCTTCCCTGCGTCAAAGGAATTGAATGCTATATTTGAAAAAGCATGGCTAAACCCTGAGAAAAAATTCCAGATCCCTAAAAGGGTCGAGGTGGCATTTCCTTTCCCTGAGGAGGATAGGAAAATATTGGAAAACCCACCGATTGTTGACGCCTCTGTGTCCAGACTTTCAAAGAAGGTGGTTTTACCTGTTCAGGGATCTACCACCTTTAAGGAGTCGGCTGATAGGAAAATTGATAACACGCTTAAATCAATGTATACTGCTTCAGGGGCCATATTACGTCCCACTATTGCTACTGCATGGATTGCAAAGGCAATAGTAAAGTGGTCGGCTACCTTACTTGAGGATTTGGATATGATGGATAGGGATGACGTTGCATTGTAATTACGCAACATACATGATTCTGCAGGTTTTATGGTAGAATCCATGAAAGGCTTGGGTTCCATGGCTGCGGGAATATCTTCCATGTCTGTTTCAGCTCGTCTGGGACTGTGGCTGCGCCAGTGGTTGGCCGACGTGTAATCCAGAAGAAGTGTGGAGTCCCTACTCTGTACAGGTCAGGCTCTCTTTGGGGAAGCTCTAGATGCGTGGATATCCACCGCTACAGCGGGTAAGTCTCCGTCTCTTCCCTCAGCAGCACCTGCTCCGAAGAAATCCTTCTCTTCATCTGCAACGCAGTCATTTCGGCCTAACAAGCCTAGAAAGGCCAAAACTTACATACCTTCTTTAGGGGAGGTCGGGTTAAGTCCAAGAAACCTGCCGCTGCAGGTTCCCAGGAACAAAAGCCTGCTTCGGGTACGCCAAAGTCCTCCACATGACGGCGGACTGCACGTCCCGGTGGTGGGGCCAGTGGGAGCGTGACTCAGACACTTCAGTCATGTCTGTGTATCCCTGGGTGGTAGATGTTGTGGCTCAGGGATACAGGCTGGAATTTCAAAGTCTCCCTCCTCATCGCTTTTTCAAGTCAGGCTTGCCAACTCTGTTGGAGGACAGCACTGTACTACAAGACGCTGTCCAAAAGCTGGTAGAGGCACAGGTCATTGTGCCAGTACCACCTCACATGCTAAACAATGGTTACTATTCGAACCTTTTCGTGGTACCAAAACCAGATGGTTCGGTCAGGCCCATTCTGAACCTAAAATCATTGAACCCCTTTCTAAAGCAGTTCAAGTTCAAGATGGAGTCTCTCAGGGCGGTGATATCAGGTCTGGAAGAAGGGGAATTCCTGGTATCCCTGGATATCAAGGATGCGTACCTCCACATTCCGATATGCCTGCCGCATCAGGCTTATCTCCGCTTCACAGACTGTCATTTCCAGTTCCAGGCACTGCCATTCGGCCTCTCCACAGCACCGAGGGTGTTTACCAAGGTGATGGTGGAAATGATGATTCTTCTCCGCAAGCAGGGTGTGAACATCATTCCATATCTGGACGACCTGCTGATAAAGGCATCATCCAAGGAGAGGCTGCGGCAGTCCATTGTTCTCACAACGCGACTGCTCCAGAGTCACGGTGGGATTCTGAACCTTCCAAAGTCACATTTGGAACCAACCCAGAGGTTGTCATTTCTGGGAATGATCCTGGATATAGAAGAGCAGAGGGTGTTTCTTCCGCAGTAAAAGGCATTGGTGATACAAGCCATGGTCAGCGATGTCCTGAAGCCACCCCGGGTGTCGGTTCATCAATGCATTCGCCTATTGGGAAAGTTGGTGGCCTCTTACGAGGCTCTCCAGTACGGGAGGTTCCATGCTCGGACCTTCCAACTGGATCTCCTGGACAAGTGGTCGGGATCTCACCTACACATGCACCAGAGAATTTGTCTATCGTGAAAGGCTAGGATTTCACTGCTCTGGTGGCTCCAATTGCCTCACCTTCTGGAGGAACGCAGGTTCGGGATTCAGGGCTGGGTCCTTCTAACCACGGAGGCGAGCCTTTGGGGCTGGGGAGCAGCCACTCAAGGAGTAGCCTTCCAAGAATGGTGGTCAAGCCTGGAAGCCGGCCTGCCCATCAACATCCTGGAACTAAGAGCCGTCTACAACGGTCTTCTTTAGGCGGCCCCTCTTCTGAGAAATCGGGCCATTCAAGTGCAGTCGGATAACGTAACAACAGTGGCTTACATAAACTGACAAGGCGGAATGAAGAGCAGAGCGGCAATGTCAGAGGTGACAAGAATACTCCTCTGGACAGAAAAGCACGCGTTAACGCTGTCAGCCATCTTCATTCCGGGAATAGACAACTGGGAAGCCGACTTCCTCAGCAGACACGATCTCCATCCAGGAGAGTGGGGACTCCATCCGGAGGTGTTCAAAGAAATAACAGATCTTTTCAGTTTACCCCAAATAGACATGATGGCCTCTCGTCTCAACAAGAAGCTTCGACATTATTGTTCCAGGTCGAGGGACCCATAGGTAGTGGCAGTGGACGCCCTGGTGACTCTGTGGGTGTTCCAGTCAGTGTACGTATTTCCACCACTCCCACTCATCCCAGGAATCCTAAAGCTCATAAGGAGAACAAGGGTTCAAACGATCCTCATTGCTGCAGACTGGCCAAGAAGGGCTTGGTACGTGGACCTTCTGAACCTTCTTAATCTACTTCGGGAGGACCTGCTGCAGCAGGGGCCGTTTGCCTATCAAGACTTACCATGGCTACGTTTGACGGCATGGAAGTTGAGCGCCTGATTCTTGCTCAGAAGGGCATTCCGAAGAAGGTGATTCCTACCCTCATACAGGCTAGGAAAGGGGTAACGTCTAAACATTACCATCATATATGGAAGAAATATGTCTCTTGGTGTGAGTCCAAGAAGTTTCCTACGGTGGAGTTTCAACTGGGACGTTTCCTCCTTTTCTGCAAGCAGGAGTGGATATGGGCCTGAGTTTGGGTTCTGTGAAGGTCCAGATTTCAGCCCTATCCATTTTCTTTCAGGGACCTTAACATGGTGTTGCAGTTCCTCCAATCGGATTGGTTTGAACCTCTACAGGAGGTAGAAGTCAAATTTCTTACATGGAAGGTGGTCACTTTGTTGGCCTTGGCTTCTGTTAGAAGTGCGTCTGAGCTGGGGGCTTTATCCTCTAAAAACCCTTACTTGATCTTCCACGAAGATAGAGCTGAGCTCCGGACTCGTCAGCAGTTTCTTCCGAAGGTTATGTCAGCATTTCATATCATCCAACCTACTGTGGTGCCAGTGGCTACTGACTATCTAAGTAGGGGACCCAAAAATGTGAGATTTAGAATTTTGGATAAGGGATTCTCAACCTGTATTTCACCAGCAGAGTTGATGTCAGAAAGTGTGGGGCCCAGAACCAATGAATGGCAGGGACCCCCCTCATCCCACTTCCGGCCTCCGAACCAGTGGACACAGAGATGTAGTCTTGGCACCCAAATCAAGCACATACTGTGATGCCCTCCTCTACAGTACTAACATGTGCCTCATGACCCATAGAACTCTGTTCATTCAGGTATTCCCACATGCAGAGCCGTAACTAGTGTGTGCCAGGTGTGCCTAGCACAAAGCGCAGTCGTCCTGAGGGCGCAACTGCCCGCATTCCAAGTCAGCGGCTTGTAATGGGTCAAATTGACTCATTACAACCTGCCTGTGTGTGCCAGAGAAGTAGAGGACGAGGAGCAGATCCCGGGCAGGTAAGAAGGAAGAGGAAGGAGAGGGAGGAGGAAGCAGCAGCAGCGCTATGTATTTGGTAATGGTGCCGCTGCAGCTGTCCCTCTCCTTCCACATAGGCTGGCCGCCACCGCAGTGAATGCTGGGATGCACTTCCCTCATCCCAGCATTCACAGCGGTGGCAGCCAGCCAATGCGGAAGGAGAGGGACAGCTGCACGCGGCGCCGCTACCAATTACACTGCGCTGCTGCGGCACCGGAGTGCCCTCCCTCCTCCTCCTCCTTCCCTTCCTCTGGAGCTGCCAGCACTGAGGAGCCTGACTGCCTGAGCCAGAGGAGAGATGGTAAGTATCAATTATTCTGTCTGTCTGTCTGTCTGTCTGTCTGTCTATCTGTCTATCTATCTATCTATCTATCTATCTAACTATCTATCCTGCCGTAATGTTTAAAAAGGGGGGCGCTGGCTGCCGTAATGTGCAAAAAAGGGGGACACTGGCTGTCGTAATGTGTAAAAAGGGGGACACTGGCTGCTGTAATGTGTAAAAAGGGGGACGCTGGCTGCCGTAATGTGTAAAAAGGGGGACGCTGGCTGCCATAATGTGTAAAATGGGGACGCTGTCTGCCGTAATGTGTAAAAAGGGAGACGCTGTCTGCCGTAAAGTGTAAAAAGGGGGACGCTGTCTGCTGTAATGTGTAAAAAGGGGGACTGGCTGCCGTAATGTGTAAAAAGGGGACTCTGTCTGCCGTAATGTGTAATAAGGGGGACGCTGTCTGCCGTAATGTGTAAAAAGGGGGACTGGCTGCCGTAATGTGTAAAAAGGGGACGCTGTCTGCCGTAATGTGTAAAAAGAGGATGCTGTCTGCTGTAATATGTAAAAGGGGCTCAACCTGGTGTAATGACGCTAATGTTCGGCGTAATTTGAATAATGGCGACTACTGTGCACCGTAATATGAGTTGGTATTATTTTGTGGCCACACCCCTTCCCCATGATGTCACGCCCCTATATATTTTGCCCCTATTTTATATAAGGGGGGTGAAACTCACACACACTCAGACACACAAACACACAGACACATATTATATAAAACAGCAAATTAAAAGAGAAACATATTGGTTAAATGTAATTAAAAATATTTAAGCACTATACAAAAGTTCTTTGTTTAAGGTATAAGGCGAGTTTTTTTCAGATGGTCAGATATTGATTCTTGTGAGATCTCCCCATACAAAGTATATTCATCAGGGGTAATTGCTGTTTATAGTATGTTTATAGATCACTGTAAAGGGCCCCATACACTAGAACGATAATGTCCCGATTTTATCCAATTTTGGGCATTCGGGCCAATATATCGGGTGAAATCGGGCATTTTGGAGGTGTTTCCAATCCAATCCGATGCGCATTCCTGTGATCGGCTCCCCTAGTGCTGCACTTGTGATATGTCGGTTCCCGCAGGCATGGCTGGAATCTCATACGATATATTGCATGCAAAATGTACCAAATCGTATGGAACCACTCCCGAGAAGTTTCCGGGAGAGTTCAAGGGAAATCGCCTCCGACTTCAGCCTCAGACATATCGTTGTTGTTTATGGGGCCCTTAAACCTTTGACGTGAGCAACAATAAAAAAGATTTCTTAAAAGAAAATTTGTGCTTACCTTTCATCTTTAGTTACAGTTATATATGCATTGAACATGATCTTGACAGCGTTAATCCACACTACTTCTAGTTGCAATGAGGATGGAGGCAGGATTAGAGATAGAGAAGAAGTCATGTGGATTGGTTGTCAATAGAACAGACAGTGAGGGGTGGTCAGAGGAACCCTTGGGGAGGGGATACAGAGGCACACTTAGGAGGGATGAAGGGAGAGGCACACTTGGAAAGGGAGGGGGCAGAGGCAAACTTAGGAAGGGAGGCGAGCAGAGGAACACTTGGGGAGGGAATGAGGCAGAGGCAGCTGCAGCTCCAGTGAGAGCTGATCGCCCCTTATAACACACACCCCTTTCCCAAGGTGGAGTAAATTGGCTTGTGCCATGATACCCAGAGGCAGCAGCAGGATTTGTGGATCCGTCGGCTGCAAGTGTCGCCGGCTCATCACTCCAGCCATGGCCTCTGAGGTCCACGGCACAAGCCACAGTATGCACTGTGCACATGTAATGCACTGTACACCACTACATTTGAAGCAAGCTGGAATTTTTTAAGGAAGCCAAGTACTCCTATTTGTAATATCTCCTGGCATATTAGATTCAAGGTTGACCAGTTGAGCCAAATGATTGAATTTTAAATACGACATACGGGAAATAACTAAAATGTGGTTTAATCAAACCACAGTTTTTGTGGTGAGATTTCTGGTTAATTTTAAAATGATCAGATTTACTGAAGTCAAAACCACCAGAAGACCACTGAAAAATTATTGTATGCAAATCATATGGAAATCTTTACAATTTGGCAGCTAATGGAACCTATTTCTGTGAAACCGTTAAAGAGCTGTATTATTCAGTGCCACCCATAAGAATTATGGGCCCCCTGACAATTTTTTATCATAGGCTTGCCTCTTCTTGTGAGATTGAAAATTTTCTCATAACCCCTGGGCCCCATTGACAAACATTATTTCACAAATAAAATCTATATTTAAAGAATTAAGTATTTTTTCATAATATTAAACTATTACTGCTATCATTAGGTTATGATAACAGAATAGGTAAGCAAGAAAGCATTTAAAAATCTCTCTTCTAGAAATCTTGTGTTTAACCATTCCCTTGTTCATTGTCAAGTTCTCTCTAACATTTATTTTTTTCAAATTAAGCAATCAGCATGTGTACCTTGTAGTCACAAAGCTTCCTGACAGCGCGGGAATTACGTAGAGTCACATGCAAAACAGCAGCATCTTTGATTTTTCGCACTTGCATTCTTTTAAGGTCAAGTGTTGCATTCTTACTTATCTCTGGAGATCTGCAGAGCAATTTAGAGTAGATCAGAAGTCAAGCCATTTGCAGCTAAGGGGTCTATTCAGTGCATGTCGGATCCTCTCCGACGGAGAGGATCCGACAGTGCAGTGTTCAATTAGCGGGCATTTCCAACAGGTTTTGCCGGTTTCCGACAATGCTGATCTGACTTTTATTTTTAAGTCGGATCAGCATTGTCGAAAACGGGCCAAAAAACTGTCGGAATTGGCCGCTAATTCGACAAAACACGTGGATCTGCGGCTAACAGCAGCTCCATTTAATAGGTTGAATCCTGATTCAACCAAAAAAAGTCGAAAACTGACGTCTTTCCAACTTGACGGCAATTCCGGTTTCAATTGGATAGACCCTAAATGTCAGTAAGTCAAACCATTCCCAACCAACAGAGCAACTTTGTATACAGATTCTATAAAGCGTCTTCTATTAGGCAGCTGCCTTGGTGGAAGCACTGGTGAGGTTGCCTAGCACAAAAACTAATGCTGGCCACTGCCACTTGCTCTGTCTGTCATTTCTGTCAGTGGGAAGATTGGTGCAACCAGTGGCACCCATCCCATTCCCTCTTCTCCCCTTCCCTCCCAGCCAGGACTCCCAGAGCAGCCTTGGAATGGTAAATGGCGGTGGAACATCATTATGTATCGCTGTGACATACAGTGGTACATAGTGAAACTCACCGCAGACACTACACCACCAATGATATATATAGCCCCTATTAACAGTGGAATTATTATTTGTGCCACACAATGTGGTGTGAGTATCTCAGAAACTGCTGTTCATCTGGGACTCTCATGCCCAACAATCTCTACAGTTAACAGACAATGATGTGCAAAACAAAAACATCCAGTGAGTGGAAAATCTGTGGGCAAAAACATCTTGTTAATAGGAGATGTTAGAGGGGAATAGCCTGACTTATCCAAGCTGACAGGAATGCAAACAGTAACTCACATAACCTTGCATTACAAAAGTGGTGTGCAGATGAGCATCTCTAAAGCACAGCACGTTGAACCTTGATGTGGATGGGCTACAACAGCAGATCACACTGTGTTCCATGGGTTCTGACAGCTAAAAATATGAACATGAGGTAACACTGGCTACAGGCTCACCAAATTGGACAGCTGAACCTTAGAAAACATTGCTTGGTCCGACAAATCACAGTTTCTGATGCAACACACAATGACAAGGTCAATACTTAGCAAAAATAAGACATGAATCCATGGATCCATTCTGCATTGAGTCAACTAGTAAGGCTGGTGATAGCAGTATAATGGTTTGGGGAATGTTCTCTTGGTACACATTACACCCCTTAATAGGACAGAGATCTCAAATGCAGATACATTAACTGGACTATCTCTTTCCTGAAATGATTGGTAACTGGGCAGTGACCATGCTGACGCGTGGAACTGTTTTGTCTAGTGGGAGTGTCATTGGAGTGTCGTGGGTATAAAAGCCAACTTCAGTATTGTGGGTATGGAGATGTGGCACCTGTTACCTACATATCTTTTGCATCCCAGGCCTGATTCAGATTAGCTATTGCTGCTGCTTACATGGGAGGGCCAACACCTGTAAAATTAATAAAATTATACACTGTGCCTTCTACAGCACAAGGGGTCCACCCATCTAGCCTTCCTCAACAACCATATGAGGACTCCCACAAGCCTCCTTACACCACCCACAAGGGATCCTGACACCTAGCAACCTTTACCTGCCAAATGAGGACATCCAGGACCCCCACACTTAGGGCCTAATTCAGAGTTTTATACTAACTGCACATAATGACTATATGTACACAGTTGGCCAACGTTTGAAGTTGTGCATGTATCCCAGATACACTGCGTATGCATCCTGATGGTTACCGCAAGGAGGCACAGAATGAAATTGTAAGCAGGGAGTGGGGATTACATTACAGACTTACAGGGATGTTACAGGGGGTAGCTAGTCAGAGGCGAGAATTTGCTGACAGCATCTGCATCTAAAGATGCAGAACCACTCACACAGGACGCCATGTTCAGAAGGAGAAACTGCCCTAGGGATAGTGCAAGCTTTAATGGTGCATCCAATGGTGCACTGATGGTGTGCCCAAATACACCGAGACAGATTTGCACTGCTGCAAGTGGGCATCTCACATTGTACAAAATTGCCCATAGCATTAGCATAAAGACTCAGAGCCTGCTGTGGCAAAAAAAAGTAGCCATGTCTGCTTCTAACTCAGAATCAGGGCCTTAGCTTCCTTTCCCTAGTCACATGGCAAATATCCATCTCCGATATGTTGACCTATTACCTATCCTCCTTCCATCAAATACATGGGGTCCACCCATCTAGCCTTCATAAATCATGCACATGGAGAAGCCTCTTAACCTTCTTACTAGCCCACATCTAGCTGGCTTCCAACCCCTAACATGAAGACCACCCAACTACATTCCTTCCACTTATCACTTGGGTCCTTCCATCCAACATTTGGAGACCCCACCTAGCATCCTTTGACTTCCTACATGAGGAATCCACACCTAGCCTCTTTTCATGAACCTCATGGATACCACCCTTCCAGACTTCTTTTTTCCTCCACACATAGAGATCAATTACCTAAACATGCACCCCTACATAGACCTGTTCTCCATCCATACCCCATGTTGTGACCACCGACCTAGCCATCTTCCACCCCTTTAATGGAAACTCCACCTAGACTGCTTACTCCCACACATGTGGACCCCACCTAACCTCATTTCATCATCACAGGATTATTAATCTGATGTAACTGACCTTGCTTTGTGTGCAGTGGCTGTTAAACTTGTTGGCAGGATTTTTTTTTTTTTTTTTTTTTTTACTTGGATACATGTAATGATCCTAAATTCACACACACAAAGAAAGTAATTTGTGTTTTTCAAATATGTAAAACAAACTTTTATCAAGTTGTATTTAACTTACAAATGGAAGAGATTTTTTAATACATTTTAATTTACATACAATTCCTCCCCTAAAGTTTCCGGTAGATGCATCCTCCTGTCTCATACCCTGGTACAGTATGTGTCCTATAATTAGTGAGTGGTGTACAGAATAACATATATTGTAAGTGCATGCACCGATGTTCGTCATCCAAAGGCAACTGTCTTCTGCTTTTATCAGGAGAGGAGATGAATGTTTGTGAATTAGTAAGACCATATTTTAAATTACACCCTTTGCCGCAAGCCAATCCTTTGTCTGGCACCTTCTGTTGGTGACTGCATATTGGTGGTTACTGGCACTGTTGAATATTACCAGTGGATGATGAAAATGTCTCCCGCCGCGACTTGATCATAATAGCAGAGACAAGTAAGCATCTATATTGTATATTAATAAATATGTTCAACAAGGGAAATTCTGCAGTTACAGTATCATGCAATGTGGACTGAATCATTAAAAAAAACAAAACATAAATTCAATTTTACAAATGTGTATTTTATAATTAAAAGAAAGAAATTACTTTTTGTGTGTGTTATTAAATGTTTCAGGATGACTACTTGGAATATACAGTATTCCAGCCAATAGGAAACAGTCATTGAAAGCACAGCAAGGTCAGCAGTGGCTTCACAATAGACAGTAAAATGCTCTGGTCAATGTTTGGGTTGGTTGGCTGGCAACCAGTGACATCATAATGCATGGAACACTGGTAACCAATTAAAGCTGGGCCAGACATCACCAAGTGTGAGTTCTCCCCAGTATTGGAAAGGAGGCAGATGTAAAGAGATTGCACGCTTTGTATTGTTAACCAACAAAGTTCTGCAGGTAAGAAAATTAAGCAAGCTTTAATTGGGGATGGGAGAAATCATCTGGGATTAGGAAAAGGCATATCTAGAGCTGGCAGGAGTGTGGTGGCTAGCTAGGTAGTTCCCCCATACAGGTGGTAGGGGGATGGTAAAGTGTAACTAGGTGATTCCCTATCTCAGTAGATGGTATGCCTTATAATGAGATTGATAATATGTTTTGTAGGTGTTTTGCCATATTAAGGGGTGAGTGGTGGGAAAGTGGGTGGTCACTCATATCACAGGGTTGGTCATATTATAGGCTATATGGTATCCTATTTCAGGAGGTGGATGTGAGCAAGGTAGCTATGAATGGTGTGTCCCATATCGCAGTGGCTGGATGTGTGGTTTCCAATACGGGGAGGCTGGTGGAAGTGTAAGAATGGCTGGCATCTTAGGGGTACAGGAAGGATAGTTTGTGTTTGGAGGGCTCTGTGTCTGGCTCCCATCATGGGTGTTAAGGTTGGTAGGGAATCTGGGTGCGTGGTTACTATTGTGGAGGGTGAGGACGTGTATCGGTTCTGTCAGAGGGAGGAGAAGATTATTGTAAATATTATATTGCAAACTTAGAGGGAAATGTACTAAGCCTTCGAGAGTGATAAAGTGGATAGCGATTCGGTGGTCTATGTACTAAGCATTGGACACAGATAAAGTGGATGGAGATAAACTACCAACCAACCTGCTCTATTCAAGCACATCCTGTAACATGGCATTTAGGAGCTGATTGGCTGGTACTTTATCTATGTTCACTTTATATCTCTCCAAGGTTTAGTACATAGACCACAAAGTTCCCTTCCAATGAGCTTCTAACTGCCATGTTATAGGCTGTGTTTGAAAAATGACAGCTAGGAGCTAATTGGTTGGTAATTTATCTCTTTCCACTTTATCTCAAATGCTTAGAGCATCTTCCCCTTAGTGTTTAATACACAAATCTAACAATTGTCTCTTATTGTGATGGCTTTTTCTGAAGTGAATTAAGTATGTTCCTTCAGTATTATAGAGACAACTGTATTTAATATATCTTGTCTGTGTACTTTTAACATGGTAATTTTTTTTCTTTGGTTTTCCATATCATACCAAATTATGTCATTTTGTATACTATCATGAAATATTTTTTTTTATAGAAATGTGCTAATAATTTGCCCCAATAGGAAAGCTGTATCCCGGTTATATATTCTTGCAAAAGAGTGGTGCCCTGACATAATGGCATCTTATACAGTACCTTAATGTATATTTACAACACAATATTGTAACCAGTGGTCAAAGTGGAAATTTAGAAGTGGTGGTAAATGTAACTGAATGGTTGGGGTCTGTGGCATAGTCTCATCCCAGTCGCCCGGAGGAAAATTGTAGTTTAGTACCACCACCCCCTTAAAAAACAAAAAGAGAAAAGAAATATGGTGTACAGTATGTATGTGTGCAGCTGTGAGTTATATTGGTAAACAGTCCGGCACTCCCAATAGGGCAGTTGATATGGCCCAGGTGCCCTCCGAAAGACAGTATGGATAGAAACAAGAAAAAAGCAGCGGCACTCTGGGACTTGTGTAATCAAAATTTGTGTATTAAGGCATCACAAACAATGCGGGAACCAACGTTTCGTGGCCCGTAGCCCCTTTGTCAAAGTGCCTTGCCTCACAACCTGGAATTATAATGAATTGTTTGAAAGTTTGCATCCATGCCTACAACTTTGAAGACTTTTTTTTTATTGTGAAGCAAACGACAAATAGGACACAATAACAAAAAACTTCAGCGTGCATAGCTATTCACGCCCTAAAGTCAGTACCTTTTGCGGCAATTACAGCTGCAAGTCGCTTTGCATAAGCATGAGCTTGCCACATCTTGCCACTGGGATTTTTGCCCATTCCTCAAGGCAAAACTGCTCCAGCTCCTTCATGTTGGATGGTTTCCGCTTGTGAACAGCAATCTTCAAGTCTAACCACAGATTCTCAATTGGATTGAGATCTGGGCTTTGACTAGGCCATTCCAACACATTTAAATGTTCCCCCTTAAATCACTCGAGTGTTGCTTTAGCAGTATGCTTCAGGCCTTTAGCCAGGGACGTGCAGTCAGGGGAGGCAGGGGAGACAGTGCCTCCCCTGTCATTAATGAGTAAAATAATACAAAGAAGATACTTATGACACATAAGTATCTTCTTTATTATTTTACTCATGATTAAAGTGTGCAAAATTAGTTTGGGAAGCACCGATCGTGGTGCCTCCCGTAGTGATTGATAAAAGATATGGGAGCAGGGGGCGGGGGCGGGCGGGGCCTAGCAATGGGCAGGAAAAGCCCATTGAAATTGCATGGGAAAGCGGCACCATGAGAGGTGCCGCTTTCCTACAGGAACGTGCTTTCAACCTATGAAAGCACGTCCCCTGTCAGTGAGGCCACAGTGATAGGCCAGCGGATCCGTCACTGGATCCGCTGTCAATCACTGTGTGGGCGTCGGTGGCGGCGGAGGTGCGGGCGGCGGATGTGCGGGATGCGGCGGGCCGGGCGGCAGAGGTGCTGGCGGCGGAGATGCGGGTGGCGGTAGCGGCGGCGGGACGCGGCAGTACGGACAGTTCAGCAGAGTTTGGCAGCGGAAGCGGTACCCATTTAAAAAATGGTGCCTCAGCGTCATTTTTGAAATTCAAGATGGCCGCCGCGAGCCAATCATGGCTCGCCGCGTCATCGCCCCGCCCCCTCCGCTGACTTATATAAGTCAGCGCGAGGCAGCGGCTGTCAGTCCGACGGCGGAGGAGGAGCTGAGAAGAGCTCCTGAAGACCGAAGACGCCGGAAGTCCTGGATGGGCAGCGGCTATGCAAAAGAGCTTAAAGGCCGCCGCCTCCCAGGTGAAGACACCGGAGGAAGACGCCAGAAGCCCTGGGGAGTTGGCGCCCCCCCAGGTGAAGATGCCAGAAGCCCTGGGAAGGCGGCGGCCACGCAAAAGAGCTTAAAGGCCGCCGCACCCAGGTGAAGACCCTGTTTAATAAAGGTTTTTTTTAAAGTACGTGTAGTGTTTTAGCAGGCTTGCTGGGACCTGTAGGCCACCTGTAAAGAACAATATTACTATTCTTTACAGGTGGACTACAGGTGCCAGTGGGCCATTTATTTCCGGGCATGCTGGCACTTGTGGTTCTCCAAGTGCCAGCATGCTGGGGCAGGCTTGCTGGGACCTGTAGGCCACCTGTAAAGAACAGTATTAGCATACAATGAACCCCGCACCCACCGCCACCAGGGGTGCGGGGCATAGCACTGGGCTATCAGCCCAGTGCTGGTTATTGCTCGGGAGGGGGGACCCCATTTTAATTTTTTGGGGGGCCCACTTTCCGAGGAATACCAGCCCTGGGCTGACTGGTTTGAGGGGTGTTTAATGGCATGGCAGGGGGACCCCACACTGAGTGTCTCCCCTGCTATGGCATTACCCCCCCCCCTAGCTGGTTCTGCCTGGTGCTGGTTTTAGTGGTGTGGGGGGACTGCATTTTTTTTCCCGGGGGGGGGTTTAGCTGCAGTGCCTCCACAGCCACTGACCTCACCGCACATCACTGCCTTTAGCAGTATGCTTCAGGCCTTTAGCAGTATGCTTCAGGCCTCCGTCCCAGTCTCAAATCACAGGTGGACTGAAACAGGTTTTGCTCAAGAATATCCGTGTATTTAGCACCATCCATCTTTCCCTCGACTCAAAACAGTTTCCCAGTCCCTGCTACTGAAAAACATCCCCACAGCATGATGCTGCCACCACCATGTTTCACTGTGGGGATGGTGTTCTTGTGGTGATGGGATGTGTTGGGTTTGCGCCAGACATAGTATTTTCCTTGGTGGACAAAAAGTTAAATTTTATTCTCATCTGACCAGAGTTCCTTCCTCTATACATTTGGGGAGTCGTCCACATGCCATTTGGCAAACTCAAAACGTGCCTTCTTATTTTTAACACTAAGTAATGGCTTTTTTCTGGCCACTCTTCCATAAAGCCCAGCTCTTTGGAGTATACGGCTTATTGTGGTCACATGCGCAGATACATCAGTCTCTGCTGTAGAACTTTGCAGCTCCTGCAGGGTTACATTTGGTCTCTGTGCTACCTCTCTGATTAATGCCCTCCTTGCCCGGTATGTGAGTTTTGGTGGCTGGCACTCTCTTGGCAGGTTTGTTGTGGTACCATGTTCTTTCCATTTGAAGATGATGGATTTGATGGTGCTCCGGGGGATCATCAAAGATTTGGATATTTTTGTATAACCCAACCCTGACCTGTACTTTTCAACAACTTTGTCCCTGATTTGTTTGGAGAGCTCCTTGGTCTTCATGGTGTGAAGCCTCTTGCTTAGTGATGTTGCAGCCTCTGGGGCCTTTCAGAAAAGGTGTGCTTATACTGACAGATCATGTGACACTTAGATTGCACACAGGTGGACTTCATTTTACTAGTTATGTGACTTCTGAAGGTAATTGGTTGCACCAGAACTTTTGAGGGGCTTCACAGCAAAGGGGGTGAATACATATACACATGCCAATTTTAAATTTTTTATTTCTAAAAATTATTTTTTATATACATTTTTCTCATTTCACTTCACCAATTTAGACTATTATGTACAGATCCATCACATAAAATTCAGATAAAAGAAAAATTACAGGTTTGTAATGTAACAAAATAGGTAAAAAGCCAAGGGGGGTGAATACTTTAGCAAGGCACTGTATATATATATATATCTCAAACTCGGAACAGGGAAAAGTTCCAAACGGACACGGCACTCCAGGACTTGATTTCAACAGCAATTTTTAATGTCCATCAATGTGAAATCTGCATACATACATATCCAGGGTGGCAATCTCCATAGATACAAGACATGCAGAAAGCAGAAATAAGCTCACGCATAAAAACAATGCAGCATTTCGGGCCACAGCGGGTCCCTTCGTCAGGTTCAGCGTGTGCTTCAGAAAAACGTGCTATACTCACATTACACATAAACCTTACCTATATAGTGTCCCCATGCCGGCGTGGTCAGTCCCGGAGCAGCGGGGAGCTTCCGGTCAAGGCAGAGTGCCTGACGATGACATCATCCGGGGACGACGGTTACCAGGGCAACCCGATGTACGGAGACTCCAGCGCTATCCCTGGACGATCAGCCTGACAGGGGACTCTACATAATACAATAAAAACATACTGTGTCATTAATGCAATCAAACAGTGAATACACAAAAACAATAACAATAATAAAGGACAAAAAACTAAAATAATGTACAGTCTAATTCTTCATATAAGCTCTTATAGAAACATATACTGTACTCAAAAACTGTACACTGAATATACATAAAAATTAAAAATCATCATGGAAACTGGGCAGGTAGAAATATCTACAGGGCTACAGCATCCAGAATAGCAAAATCTAATCGAGGGAAAATAGTAGCAATACCTCCTAGTCATAAATTGGATACAAGTATTCCTCAATGCACTGTATCACTGGCAACATTATACTACACCCCCAAGGACAAATCACTCCTAAGATACTAACTGTATCTACCTTATTTGTATTGTAAATAGTTCCAGTTTATTTTTTCATTCAAACCAGCCGGTTGAATGGTATTCAACTTTACAATCCATCTAACTTCCAATCTATGCAAAGCTAGAACCCTATCACCCCCTCTCCGTAAAGGAGGAACATGATCTATGATTTAATAGTGGAGTTCTGATAATGTATGTGCTTTTAAACAGCAGTGTCTTGACACGGGCTGTTCATTAGCATTACCTGCTAACGCCTGGCTGATGTTAGAACGATGGAGAGCCATCCGTTCACGAAAAGTACGAGTAGTCAAACCTACGTATAACAGCCGACAAGGGTAGATGATATAATAAATGATAAATTTAGTGGTGCAGTTCAGGACATAGCGAATGTTAAATTTCTTTTTCGTTTGTGGATGCTCAAAGGAAGACCCAGTTATCAAAGATGAACAGGTAATGCAAGAGGGACAATGGTAGCACCCAGTCTTTTTGATTAAACCAAAAATACAAGGTTTCGGTGTGTAATCTGTAATGTCAGTTTTGACTAAATAGTCACGTAAGTTGCGACCACGTTTGTAGCTAGTCATTACCTTGGTCTGCTGAAAGCACGGCAATGATTTATCGGTCTTAATAATAGGCCAAAGTGCTTTGGTAGCACGAGGTATAATGGGGCTTGCTGTAGAATATCTAGTAGACCAAATAAATGTGTTTTGTTCACTTGTCTGTTTCGAAGATCTCTGCAACATAGCTAAACGATCTTGTATCATCACTTTATTCTTGGCTACTTCCAGATCCCTCCAATTATATCCTCTGCTTTCACATTTATTAACAACCGTCTGTAATGCAGCATCTAGCTGTGAGGGGTCACTAGTTATGCGAGCCACCCGTAGCATTTGAGAGTAGGGGAGACCCCTCTTCAATGGTACTGGGTGGTGACTTCTCGCATCAAGAAGTGAATTACGACCTGTATTTTTGTAATATACTGTAGATGCTAGTTTCCCTTCTTTCAAATGGATCTTAACATCCAAGTAGTCAATATAGTCAGGACTACAAACAAATGTAAACTTAATAGAGCCTGGCAATTGATTGATGTTATGCATCATCTCCTGAAATGCTTCCAAACTGCCACTCCATAACATAAAGAAATCGTCTATGTAACGAATAAACCATCTGATATTTTCGCTATACATAGGATTGTCAAAAAACAATTTTTGTTCTTGATCGAACATATATACATTTGCGTATGCCGGGGCCACGCTACTGCCCATGGCAACACCAGCCTGCTGTAAATAAAACACGCCATTAAACAGAAAATAATTTTTAGTGAACACCAACTCTTATAGATTTAAAAATAATGTTTTATCTAGACCAAATTCTTCATCTAAATTACTGATGAATCTGTCCATCGCCTCTAAACCCCCTTTATGTGGGATGGAGGAAAACTCACATGTACAGACATCTACATGAAATTGGACACTGATCCGACAACAAGATTCCAGAAGGAACTGAGTACTATCCTTGAAGACGCAGTCCGAAATAAACTATTGGACTCAAAGCTGAGAGATGCATTACTTCCAAAATGTCCGATTACCCCATGCCTATACACGCTGCCCAAAGTACATAAGAGCCTAGTGAACCCCCCGGGACGGCCTATCGTTTCGGAAAGAGGTTCCCTGTACCAACCTACCTCAGAATTTTTTGATTCTTTACTTCAACCGCATGTAATTAAACGCCAAACATATCTTAAGGACACTACCACATTCCTCAGAAAAATTATGGGCTTTGACGAGTTACCGGCTCATACATTATTATGCACGATGGACGTCTCCTCCCTCTATACCTCCATCCCACATAAAGGGGGTTTAGAGGCGATGGACAGATTCATCAGTAATTTAGATGTAGAATTTGGTCTAGATAAAACATTATTTTTGAATCTATTAGAGTTGGTGCTCACTAAAAAATATTTTCTGTTTAATGGCGTGTTTTATTTACAGCAGGCTGGTGTTGCCATGGGCAGTAGCGTGGCCCCGGCATACGCAAATGAATATATGTTCGATCAAGAACAAAAATTGTTTTTTGACAATCCTATGTATAGCAAAAATATCAGATGGTTTATTTGTTACATAGACGATTTGTTTATGTTATGGAGTGGCAGTTTGGAAGCATTTCAGGAGATGATGCATAACATCAATCAATTGCCAGGCTCTATTAAGTTTACATTTGTTTGTAGTCCTGACTATATTGACTACTTGGATGTTAAGATCCATTTGAAAGAAGGGAAACTAGCATCTACAGTATTTTACAAAAATACAGGTCGTAATTCACTCCTTGATGCGAGAAGTCACCACCCAGTACCATTGAAGAGGGGTCTCCCCTACTCTCAAATGCTACGGGTGGCTCGCATAACTGGTGACCCCTCACAGCTAGATGCTGCATTACAGACGGTTGTTAATAAATTTAAAAGCAGAGGATATAATTGGAGGGATCTGGAAGTAGCCAAGAATAAAGTGATGATACAAGATCGTTTAGCTATGTTGCAGAGATCTTCGAAACAGACAAGTGAACAAAACACATTTATTTGGTCTACTAGATATTCTACAGCAAGCCCCATTATACCTCGTGCTACCAAAGCACTTTGGCCTATTATTAAGACCGATAAATCATTGCCGTGCTTTCAGCAGACCAAGGTAATGACTAGCTACAAACGTGGTCGCAACTTACATGACTATTTAGTCAAAACTGACATTACAGATTACACACCGAAACCTGGTATTTTTGGTTCAATCAAAAAGACTGGGTGCTACCGTTGTCCCTCTTGCATTACCTGTTCATTTTTGATAACTGGGTCTTCCTTTGAGCATCCACAAACGAAAAAGAAATGTAACATTCGCCATGTCCTGAACTGCACCACTAAATTTATAATTTATTATATCATCTACCCTTGTCGGCTGGTATACGTAGGTTTGACTACTCGTACTTTTTGTGAACGGATGGCTCTCCATCGTTCTAACATCAGCCAGGCGTTAGCAGGTAATGCTAATGAACAGCCCGTGTCAAGACACTGCTGTTTAAAAGCACATACATTATCAGAACTCCACTATCATATCATAGATCATGTTCCTCCTTTACGGAGAGGGGGTGATAGGGTTCTAGCTTTGCATAGATTGGAAGTTAGATGGATTGTAAAGTTGAATACCATTCAACCGGCTGGTTTGAATGAAAAAATAAACTGGAACTATTTACAATACAAATAAGGTAGATACAGTCAGTATCTTAGGAGTGATTTGTCCTTGGGGGTGTAGTATAATGTTGCCAGTGATACAGTGCATTGAGGAATACTTGTATCCAATTTATGACTAGGAGGTATTGCTACTATTTTCCCTCGATTAGATTTTGCTATTCTGGATGCTGTAGCCCTGTAGATATTTCTACCTGCCCAGTTTCCATGATGATTTTTAATTTTTATGTATATTCAGTGTACAGTTTTTGAGTACAGTATATGTTTCTATAAGAGCTTATATGAAGAATTAGACTGTACATTATTTTAGTTTTTTGTCCTTTATTATTGTTATTGTTTTTGTGTATTCACTGTTTGATTGCATTAATGACACAGTATGTTTTTATTGTATTATGTAGAGTCCCCTGTCAGGCTGATCGTCCAGGGATAGCGCTGGAGTCTCCGTACATCGGGTTGCCCTGGTAACCGTCGCCCCCGGATGATGTCATCATCAGGCACTCTGCCTTGACCGGAAGCTCCCCGCTGCTCCGGGACTGACCACGCCGGCATGGGGACACTATATAGGTAAGGTTTATGTTTAATGTGAGTATAGTAGGGATGTGCACATGAAATTTTTCGGGTTTTGTGTTTTGGTTTTGGGTTCGGTTCCGTGGCCGTGTTTTGGGTTCGAACGCGTTTTGGCAAAACCTCACCCAATTTTTTTTGTCGGATTCGGGTGTGTTTTGGATTCGGGTGTTTTTTTCAAAAAACCCTAAAAAACAGCTTAAATCTTAGAATTTGGGGGTCATTTTGATCCCATAGTATTATTAACCTCAATAACCATAATTTCCACTCATTTTCAGTCTATTCTGAACACCTCACACCTCACAATATTATTTTTAGTCCTAAAATTTGCACCGAGGTCGCTGGATGGCTAAGCTAAGCGACACAAGTGGCCGACACAAACACCTGGCCCATCTAGGAGTGGCACTGCAGTGTCAGGCAGGATGGCCCTTCCAAAAAATAGTCCCCAAACAGCACATGATGCAAAGAAAAAAAGAGGCGCACCAAGGTGGCTGTGTGGCTAAGCGACACAAGTGGCCGACACAAACACCTGGCCCATCTAGGAGTGGCACTGCAGTGTCAGGCAGGAAGGCCCTTCAAAAAAATACTCCCCAAACAGCACATGATGCAAAGAAAAAAAGAGGAGCACCAAGGTGGCTGTGTGACTAAGCTAAGTGACACAAGTGGCCGACACAAACACCTGGCCCATCTAGGAGTGGCACTGCAGTGTCAATCAAGACAGGATGGCCCTTCCAAAAAATTGTCCCCAAACAGCACATGATGCAAAGAAAAAAAGAGGCGCACCAAGGTGGCTGTGTGACTAAGCTAAGCGACACAAGTGGCCGACACAAACACCTGGCCCATCTAGGAGTGGCACTGCAGTGTCAATCAAGACAGGATGGCCCTTCCAAAAAATTGTCCCCAAACAGATCATGATGCAAAGAAAAAAAGAGGCGCACCAAGGTGGCTGTGTGACTAAGCTAAGCGACACAAGTGGCCGACACAAACACCTGGCCCATCTAGTAGTGGCACTGCAGTGTCAAACAGGATGGCCCTTCAAAAAAATACTCCCCAAACAGCACATGATGCAAAGAAAAAAAGAGGCGCACCAAGGTGGCTGTGTGACTAAGCTAAGCGACACAAGTGGCCGACACAAACACCTGGCCCATCTAGGAGTGGCACTGCAGTGTCAGACAGGATGGCCCTTCAAAAAAATACTCCCCAAACTGCACATGATGCAAAGAAAAAAAGAGGCGCACCAAGGTGGCTGTGTGACTAAGCTAAGCGACACAAGTGGCCGACACAAACACCTGGCCCATCTAGGAGTGGCACTGCAGTGTCAGGCAGGATGGCCCTTCAAAAAAATTGTCCCCAAACAGCACATGATGCAAAGAAAAATGAAAGAAAAAAGAGGTGCAAGATGAAATTGTCCTTGGGCCCTCCCACCCACCCTTATGTTGTATAAACAGGACATGCACACTTTAACGAACCCATCATTTCAGTGACAGGGTCTGCCACACGACTGTGACTGAAATGACTGGTTGGTTTGGGCCCCCACCAAAAAAGAAGCAATCAATCTCTCCTTGCACAAACTGGCTCTACAGAGGCAAGATGTCCACCTCATCATCATCCTCCGATTCCTCACCCCTTTCACTGTGTACATCCCCCTCCTCACAGATTATTAATTCGTCCCCACTGGAATCCACCATCTCAGTTCCCCGTGTACTTTCTGGAGGCAATTGCTGCTGGTGAATGTCTCCACGGAGGAATTGATTAGAATTCATTTTAATGAACATCATCTTCTCCACATTTTCTGGAAGTCACCTCGTACGCCGATTGCTGACAAGGTGAGCTGCTGCACTAAACACTCTTTCGGAGTACACACTGGAGGGAGTGCAACTTAGGTAGAATAAAGCCAGTTTCTGCAAGGGCCTCCAAATTGCCTCTTTTTCCTGCCAGTATACGTACGGACTGTCTGACGTGCCTACTTGGATGCGGTCACTCATATAATCCTCCACCATTCTTTCAATGGTGAGAGAATCATATGCAGTGACAGTAGACGACATGTCAGTAATCGTTGGCAGGTCCTTCAGTCCGGACCAGATGTCAGCACTCGCTCCAGACTGCCCTGCATCACCGCCAGCGGGTGGGCTCGGAATTCTTAGCCTTTTCCTCGCACCCCCAGTTGCGGGAGAATGTGAAGGAGGAGATGGTGACGGGTCACGTTCCGCTTGACTTGACAATTTTCTCACCAGCAGGTCTTTGAACCTCTGCAGACTTGTGTCTGCCGGAAAGAGAGATACAACGTAGGTTTTAAATCTAGGATCGAGCACGGTGGCCAAAATGTAGTGCTCTGATTTCAACAGATTGACCACCCGTGAATCCTGGTTAAGCGAATTAAGGGCTCCATTCACAAGTCCCACATGCCTAGCGGAATCGCTCTGTTTTAGCTCCTCCTTCAATGTCTCCAGCTTCTTCTGCAAAAGCCTGATGAGGGGAATGACCTGACTCAGGCTGGCAGTGTCTGAACTGACTTCACGTGTGGCAAGTTCAAAGGGTTGCAGAACCTTGCACAACGTTGAAATCATTCTCCACTGCGCTTGAGTCAGGTGCATTCCACCTCCTTTGCCTATATCGTGGCCAGATGTATAGGCTTGAATGGCCTTTTGCTGCTCCTCCATCCTCTGAAGCATATAGAGGGTTGAATTCCACCTCGTTACCACCTCTTGCTTCAGATGATGGCAGGGCAGGTTCAGGAATGTTTGGTGGTGCTCCAGTCTTCTGTACGCGGTGCCTGAATGCCGAAAGTGGCCCGCAATTCTTCGGGCCACCGACAGCATCTCTTGCATGCCCCTGTTGTTTTTTAAATAATTCTGCACCACCAAATTCAAGGTATGTGCAAAACATGGGACGTGATGGAATTTGCCCAGATGTAATGCACGCACAATATTGCTGGCGTTGTCCGATGTCACAAATCCCCAGGAGAGTCCAATTGGGGTAAGCCATTCTGCGATGATCTTCCTCAGTTGCCGTAAGAGGTTTTCAGCTGTGTGCCTATTCTGGAAAGCGGTGATACAAAGCGTAGCCTGCCTAGGAACGAGTTGGCGTTTGCGAGATGCTGCTACTGGTGCTGCCGCTGCTGTTCATGCTGCGGGAGGCAATACATCTACCCAGTGGACTGTCACAGTCATATAGTCCTGAGTCTGCCCTGCTCCACTTGTCCACATGTCCGTGGTTAAGTGGACATCGGGTACAACTGCATTTTTTAGGACACTGGTGAGTCTTTTTCTGAGGTCTGTGTACATTTTCGGTATCGCCTGCCTAGAGAAATGGAAACTAGATGGTATTTGATACCGGGGACACAGTACCTCAATCAAGTCTCTAGTTGGCTCTGAATTAACGATGGATACCGGAACCACGTTTCTCACCGCCCAGGCTGCCAAGGCCTCAGTTATCCGCTTTGCAGCAGGATGACTGCTGTGATATTTCATCTTCCTCGCAAACGACTGTTGGACAGTCAATTGCTTACTGGAAGTAGTACAAGTGGTCTTCCGACTTCCCCTCTGGGATGACGATCGACTCCCAGCAGCAACAACAGCAGCGCCAGCGGCAGTAGGCGTTACACTCAAGGATGCATCGGAGGAATCCCAGGCAGGAGAGGACTCGTCAGACTTGACAGTGACATGGCCTGCAGGACTATTGGCTTTCCTGGGTAAGGAGGAAATTGACACTGAGGGAGTTGGTGGTGTGGTTTGCAGGAGCCTGGTTACAAGAGGAAGGGATTTAGTGGTCAGTGGACTGCTTCCGCTGTCACCCAAAGTTTTTGAACTTGTCTCTGACTTATGATGAATACGCTGCAGGTGACGTATAAGGGAGGATGTTCCGAGGTGGTTAACGTCCTTACCCCTACTTATTACAGCTTGACAAAGGCAACACACGGCTTGACACCTGTTGTCCGCATTTGTGTTGAAATAGTTCCACACCGAAGAGCTGATTTTTTGTATTTTGATCAGGCATGTCAAGGGCCATATTCCTCCCACGGACAACAGGTGTCTCCCCGGGTGCCTGACTTAAACAAACCACCTCACCATCAGAATCCTCCTTGTCAATTTCCTCCCCAGCGCCAGCAACACCCATATCCTCATCCTGGTGTACTTCAACAGTGACATCTTTAATTTGACTATCAGGAACTGGACTGCGGGTGCTCCTTCCAGCACTTGCAGGGGGCGTGCAAATGGTGGAAGGCGCAAGCTCTTCCCGTCCAGTGTTGGGAAGGTCAGGCATCGCAACCGACACAATTGGACTCTCCTTGGGGATTTGTGATTTTGAAGAACGCACAGTTCTTTGCTGTGCTTTTGCCAGCTTAAGTATTTTCTTTTTTCTAGTGAGAGGATGAGTGCTTCCATCCTCATTTGAAGCTGAACCACAAGCCATGAACATAGGCCAGGGCCTCAGCCGTTCCTTGCCACTCCGTGTCGTAAATGGCATTTTGGCAAGTTTACGCTTCTCAGATGCTTTTAATTTAGATTTTTGGGTCATTTTACTGAACTTTTGTGTTTTGGATTTTACATGCTCTCTACTATGACATTGGGCATCGGCCTTGGCAGACGACGTTGATGGCATTTCATCGTCTCGGCCATGACTAGTGGAAGCAGCTTCAGCACGAGGTGGAAGTGGATCTTGATCTTTCCCTTTAACCTCCACATTTTTGTTCTCCATTTTTTAATGTGTGGAATTATATGCCAGTATCAATAGCAATGGCCTACTACTATATTTACTGCGCAAAACTAAAATGCACCACAGGTATACAATGTAGATGGATAGTATACTTAATGGATGACGAGTGACGACACAGAGGTAGGTACAGCAGTGGCCTACCGTACTGCTATATATAGTATACTGGTGGACACTGTCAGCAAACTGCAAAACTAAAATGCACCACAGGTATAGAATGTAGATGGATAGTATACTTAATGGATGACGAGTGACGACACAGAGGTAGGTACACAGCAGTGGCCTACCGTACTGCTATATATAGTATACTGGTGGACACTGTCAGCAAACTGCAAAACTGTCTAAAATGCACCACAGGTACAGAATGTAGATGGATAGTATACTTAATGGATGACGAGTGACGACACAGAGGTAGGTACACAGCAGTGGCCTACCGTACTGCTATATATAGTATACTGGTGGACACTCTCAGCAAACTGCAAAACTAAAATGCACCACAGGTATAGAATGTAGATGGATAGTATACTTAATGGATGACGAGTGACGACACAGAGGTAGGTACACAGCAGTGGCCTACCGTACTGCTATATATAGTATACTGGTGGACACTGTCAGCAAACTGCTAAACTAGTCTAAAAAAATGCACCACAGGTATACAATGTACATGGATAGTATACTTAATGGATGACGAGTGACGACACAGAGGTAGGTACAGCAGTGGCCTACCGTACTGCTATATATAGTATACTGGTGGACACTGTCAGCAAACTGCAAAACTAAAGTGCACCACAGGTATAGAATGTAGATGGATAGTATACTTAATGGATGACGAGTGACGACACAGAGGTAGGTACACAGCAGTGGCCTACCGTACTGCTATATATAGTATACTGGTGGACACTGTCAGCAAACTGCAAAACTGTCTAAAATGCACCACAGGTCTAGAATGTAGATGGATAGTATACTTAATGGATGACGAGTGACGACACAGAGGTAGGTACACAGCAGTGGCCTACCGTACTGCTATATATAGTATACTGGTGGACACTGTCAGCAAACTGCAAAACTGTCTAAAATGCACCACAGGTCTAGAATGTAGATGGATAGTATACTTAATGGATGACGAGTGACGACACAGAGGTAGGTACACAGCAGTGGCCTACCGTACTGCTATATATAGTATACTGGTGGACACTGTCAGCAAACTGCAAAACTAAAATGCACCACAGGTATAGAATGTAGATGGATAGTATACTTAATGGATGACGAGTGACGACACAGAGGTAGGTACAGCAGTGGCCTACCGTACTGCTATATATAGTATACTGGTGGACACTGTCAGCAAACTGCAAAACTAAAATGCACCACAGGTATAGAATGTAGATGGATAGTATACTTAATGTATGACGAGTGACAACACAGAGGTAGGTACACAGCAGTGGCCTACCGTACTGCTATATATAGTATACTGGTGGACACTGTCAGCAAACTGCAAAACTGTCTAAAATGCACCACAGGTATAGAATGTAGATGGATAGTATACTTAATGGATGACGAGTGACGACACAGAGGTAGGTACAGCAGTGGCCTACCGTACTGCTATAAGTATATATATATAGTATACTGGTGGACACTGTCAGCAAACTGCAAAACTGTCTAAAATGCACCACAGGTATAGAATGTTGATGGATAGTATACTTAATGGATGACGAGTGACGACACAGAGGTAGGTACACAGCAGTGGCCTACCGTACTGCTATATATAGTATACTGGTGGACACTCTCAGCAAACTGCAAAACTAAAATGCACCACAGGTATAGAATGTAGATGGATAGTATACTTAATGGATGACGAGTGACGACACAGAGGTAGGTACACAGCAGTGGCCTACCGTACTGCTATATATAGTATACTGGTGGACACTGTCAGCAAACTGCAAAACTGTCTAAAATGCACCACAGGTATAGAATGTAGATGGATAGTATACTTAATGGATGACGAGTGACGACACAGAGGTAGGTACAGCAGTGGCCTACCGTACTGCTATAAGTATATATATAGTATACTGGTGGACACTGTCAGCAAACTGCAAAACTGTCTAAAATGCACCACAGGTATAGAATGTAGATGGATAGTATACTTAATGGATGATGAGTGATGACACAGAGGTAGGTACACAGCAGTGGCCTACCGTACTGCTATATATAGTATACTGGTGGACACTGTCAGCAAACTGCTAAACTAGTCTAAAAAAATGCACCACAGGTATACAATGTAGATGGATAGTATACTTAATGGATGACGAGTGATGACACAGAGGTAGGTACAGCAGTGGCCTACCGTACTGCTATATATAGTATACTGGTGGACACTGTCAGCAAACTGCTAAACTAGTCTAAAAAAATGCACCAAAGGTATACAATGTAGATGAATAGTATACTTAATGGATGACGAGTGACGACACAGAGGTAGGTACAGCAGTGGCCTACCGTACTGCTATATATAGTATACTGGTGGACACTGTCAGCAAACTGCTAAACTAGTCTAAAAAAATGCACCACAGGTATAGAATGTAGATGGATAGTATACTTAATGGATGACGAGTGACGACACAGAGGTAGGTACAGCAGTGGCCTACCGTACTGCTATATATAGTATACTAGTGGACACTGTCAGCAAACTGCTAAACTAGTCTAACATGCACCACAGGTATACAATGCAGATGGATAGTATACTTAATGGATGACGAGTGACGACACAGAGGTAGGTACAGCAGTGCACTCTGCACTGTACTACTCCTATATAATATTAATTATACTGGTGGTCCCCAGTCCCCACAATAAAGCAGCACACTGTGAGCACAGATATGGAGTGTTTTTCAGGCAGACAACGTATACTGGTGGTCACTGTCAGCAAAACTCTGCACTGTACTCGTGCTATAGCTGCTCCCCAGTCCCCACAATTAAGCAGTGTGAGCACTCAGCACAGATATATCATGCAGCACACTGAGCACAGATATGGTATGGAGCGTTTTTTTCAGGCAGAGAACGGATAAAAAAACTGGTGGTCACTTATCAGCAAAACTCTGCACTGTACTCCTAACAGCTGCTCCCCAATCCTCCCCACAATTAAGCAATAAAAAACAAACAAGAATCAACTGTCTTCTACAATAAACGGAGAGGACGCCAGCCACGTCCTCTCCCTATCATCTCCAATGCACGAGTGAAAATGGCGGCGACGCGCGGCTGCTTATATAGAATCCGAATCTCGCGAGAATCCGACAGCGGGATGATGACGTTCGGGCGCGCTCGGGTTAGCCGAGCCATACGGGAGAATCGAGTATGGCTCGGACCCGTAAAAAGGGTAAAGTTCGGGGGGGTTCGGTTTCTCGGAAACCGAACCCGCTCATCACTAGTTTTAACGTATAACTGATTGGTATGTTAGAGAAACAGTAGGGAGAACTGACATTATGGCATACTGTTTTATGCAGGCCCAGTTTGACAAATTTCCTATTACTACAGTATATATAGTTACAACTACATGTTGTCCCTGACACTGCCTGGGGTTCTTTCTCCCTCCTTCCCTCCCTCCTTCTCCCTGTAAAATCAATTAATATGTTGCGCCTATAAAAATATGTACATATCCAGTGTGTGATATTTTGAATGTGAATAGTTGGTACTGTAGGCAATATGAATGAATATGAGGTATAGTAATGGCTTGAACATATTCTGAGGCACCAGCATAAAAAACATTATTTAGAACATAGCTTGTCTGATTTTCTATAATATTATGGAACATATTAACATGATCCTCTGTCACAAAATCTTTGAGGGAAATTCAATTGTTTTAGATACAGCACTAATAAATGGATGCTCAACGCAGGAGCGTTTTAACAGAGAAGGGGGTCCGTGTGCGGATTCCGGGTCCCTCCTTTCCACGGCACAATAGGCTCTGGCATTGTGGCTCCCCTTGGACCCAGGTTCTTGTACACACATTGCACCCATTATAGAATCACCAATGGCTGGATGGAGCAATTAAATTGTTGCTCCGATCAGTCATGAATGCTGCGGGCAGCCACATTTCTACTCGCAGCCTCCCAGGATTTGTGCTCTAATCAGGACTATGGGCTAGGACTGTGCTTTTGGGCGCAACAAGCCCATTAATAAATCAGTGCCCCAAAATATATAATTCTCCCTTTATGTCTTATTTCTGTAATAAGATCCAAGATAACAGAAAATGAAAATGTATTCCTCATGAACCTATTAGACATGAAATCTCAATCATAACATGCATGATAGCTAATAGGCAACATAGGAGCTTTGGGAGCGTTTTTGAGACCACCATACAATACACAGAGCAGTTTTGAGACCACCATTCAATATGGAGAGCATTTTTGTGACCGCCACACAACACAGAACATTTTTTGACTGCAAAACAAATCATCTACTCAACGCTTTTTAGCCTTCCTCAAAAATAATTACCTTTCTAATAAAGAACCGTGGTAAAATAGTGCAGCAGCCATTTTTCCCTGTGATTTGTGCAAGCGCAGTAGAGCAATCACAGGAACTTGACTGCATCCCAGAGAGGAGAGGGTCTACATGGAGTCTGTTCACGGGCCCCATACTCTCTTAAACCACCCCAACCTCATCCTTCTCACTTATTACTACCCACATCATCAATTAATTAATTAATTTAAGTAATATTCATTAAATCCCTAATTGCTTGATTCTGTCTAATATAAAAAACTGTTAACCTTAATTAATCCCAATAAAAGCATCAACCCTTCGTCTTCACTCATTTAAAAAATTAACCGACTAACATCACTTACCCTCATAATAATAAAACCTATGTATAAAACATTTTATCTTTCCTATGATTTTCATCTGTTCTTACAGTTTATATTGTAATGGAAAAAGTTTCCCCATGCAATGGTAAAGTTATACCCAGTCGGTAACAGTGTTATCATAATGTTAATGTTTAAAGCAAGTGTCTCAAAATCACATTAGCATGTGCACTGATGGCAAGAGCATAGTCGGAACCTTGTGGGCCCCATAGCAACATTTTGAGGGTCTTGTCCCAATGCTTCTGGAGAGAAACCTCTCTGCAACCGTTTTTTTATTAAATATTATGCCCCATAATAGTGCCCTTGTTTATTTGCTAAACCATAGTAGTGCCTTAGTTAATGTTATGCCCCAAAGTTGTGTCCTAGTTTATTTTGTAAACAACTGTAATGCCCTAGATCATATTACATTGTAGTACAATGCCAGTACATATGCAACACAGTACCCCCAATTCACTTTATGATATACAGTGCCCCCTGTTCATACTGTACCACACTATAGTGCCTCCACTTCATACTGGGAAACATTACAGTGCCCCAGTTCATATTACTGTATGTAACATTATAATTGCCTCCAGTTCATTTGGTGAAAAATATAAGTAACACAAGTAACTGACAGGGAAGGAGGGCCTCCCACAACTCTGGGCCCCATAGCGGCTGCACTCCCTGCACCAGCGGCGTAACTAGAAATTTTTCTCCCCCAAGCCAAAACATTCTTTGGCGCACCCCCCCCCCCCCCCCCCGCCCATAATTGCCACTAGTAAAGTGATGAATTTGCGTGCGCCGCAAAAAGGGGCGTGGTCGTGTTTAAATGGGTGTGGCTTTGCATAAAGGGGCGTGGTATTGCAGGAAAAGACTACCTTCTACCCCAGTTTTGCAACCTGCACGCCCAGACGTCGGCCACCACAGGAAAAAAAATAATCCTGATTCATGCCCCTAACATTATTTGTAATTTTTCCTCCTTATAGTAATGCCCAGTATACATTATGCCACATACTGCAATGGCCCTTAGACATGATGCCACACACAATAATGCCCATGACACAATATGCCACACACCATAATGCCCCCGACACATTATGCCACACACCGTAATGCCTGTGATACATTATGACACACAGGGGGTAATTCTGAGTTGATCGCAGCAGGAACTTTGTTAGCAGTTGGGCAAAACCATGTGCACTGCAGGGGAGGCAGATATAACATGTGCAGAGTGAGTGAGATTTCGGTGGGGGTGAGTTCAATCTGCAATCTAAATTGCAGTGTAAAAATAAAGCAGCCAGTATTTACCCTGCACAGAAACAAAATAACCCACCCAAATCTATCTCTCTCTGCAAATGTTATATCTGCCCCCCCCTGTAGTGCACATTGTTTTGCCCAAATGCTAAAAAATGTCCTGCTGCGATCAACTTGGAATTACCCCCCCCCCCCCCACTGCAATGTCCGTGATACATTATGCCACACACTGCAATGTACGTGATACATTATGCCACACACTGCAATGTACGTGATACATTATGCCACACACTGCAATGACCCTGAGACATTATACCACATACCACAATGCCCGTGATATAGTATACCACACACCGTAATGCCTGTGACACATACCGAAATGCCCATTATACCCTATGCCACACACCGCAATGCCCATTATACATTAAGCCACACACTGCAATGCCCCTGAGACATTATACCACATACCACAATGCCCGTGATATAGTATGCCACACACCGTAATGCCTGTGACACATTATGACACACAGACACACATAATGACACACATTATGCCAATCGGAGCTCACGAATGGGCACTTCATTTAACAGACACGCCGCTGCCGCTGGAAACCCAGGAGGGATACACAGGAGAGGCGCGCGCTGTGCCCTCCTTCCCAAAACAGCCTCAGGCTCAATCAGTAGCGGTGGCGGCGCCCCCGCAGCCCTGCGCACCTCCAAGCGACTGCAGTGGCTGCGGCCCCCTAGTTACGCCACTGCCCTGCACCTATGGTAGCTACTGTATGCCCTTGACTGATTGAGTTTTGACTTCAGGAATGTCATGGATCAGTTATGTGGCAGTGAACACAGTTTTGTCTCTGATCATGGGTGGTTGAACATGGATGTGCCTCTGTTCTTGCATGTCATATCTGGTTGGCATAGAACATGCAGTGAGCAGAAAGATGCAAAAAGGTTGAGGTAGAGCCACAGTTACAAAAAGGAGACAGATGCCCATTTTTGGAGGCAGAGGCACATTTGTGGAGACAGAGGCCCACATTCAAAAACTAGAGATGGAGAAACAAATTTTAAGGGAAAGATAGAAATAGGGGTAACGGAGTCAGACACACTACGGAGGTTGGACTAGGGCAGAGAGCTACATACGCAAGCAGATGGTGACTCAAACATGGAGGAGACAATGGAGTTAAAGGTGAGCAGGGGAGTTAAGTGGATGTCCAGGAAGGAGAGTGAACTATGCTTTCAGCATATGAGGACTGTGGGTTTCAGCACCTCTTCTATATTGGCCGGGCCAAATACTGAGAATCATGCAATCTCAGCACAGTCCAGAAGAAGCTGATATTAACTTGCGCTGGCATTGTGAGACAGAAGTGGCGCTGGAATGCACATGTACATCGCAATGGCCATGCACTGTGTCTCTGATAAATAGTCAGCATTTGTCCCAACCTCCAAAGCCTAAAGATTCCATCCCAAATCATTGAAAATAGCAGATTACTCCTTAATTCAGTTTTGCATGTAAGGGTTGTTATACTGTTATACATCTGCTTCTCATTATTATCATTTGTGTCCAATTTATGTAGCCAGAGCAATCACCAGAATAATTAAAGCAGCAAATATTATTTTAGGAGACTAAGGGGGTCATTCCGAGTTGATCGCTAGCTGCCGTTGTTCGTAGTGCAGCGATCAGTGTAAAAAATGGCTAATCTGCGCATGCGCATGCACCGCAATGTGCACGCGCGATGTACGGGTACAAAGAGCTTTGTGGTTTTGCACAGGTTCTAGCGGCGTTTTCATTCCCACTGGCGGCCGCAAGAAGATTGACAGGAAAGGGGCGTTTCTGGGTGCCAACTGATGGTTTTCAGGGAGAGCTTAGAAAATGCAAGCGTGCCAGGGAAAACGCAGGCGTGGCTGGGCGAACGCTGGGCAGGTGTGTGACTTCAAAAGCCATCCCACCAACATTAGAATCAACGCACACAAAGAGTAAGTCCAGGGCTGGTCTTGTTTTGCACAAAATGTTTTTGCAGGCGCTCTGCTGCACAGGCATTCGCACTTCTGCAAAGCAAAAATACACTCCCCAGTGGGCGGCGATAATGCGTTTGCACGGCTGCTAAAAACTGCTAACGAGCTATCAACTCGGAATGACCCCCTAACTCCTGTTCTTGTAGGAGCCAGTGAACAGTCCTTTCATTACACTTTGTGTAGAAAGTCTGCAAGTGATAGGTGCAGTATTATTACAGAGGTGGTAAAATGCGGCAAGCGAGAACACACAGACTCAGAGGTAGACAGTGGAAGGAGCAGGGTACCTAACGGCACAGAGTTGTGATTGTTGTGTTGGGATATTAAATTATTTTTTCCTGTAAAAATCTGTCATAGTCTGACAAAAATTATACTTGTCTCATATGTCTAATTACTGTGGAGAATTTTTTTTCTGGCAAGAATTACAGATCCCTTCAGTTCCTGAACATTAGAGGTTTTGGAAGAAAAACAATCAAAATAAAAAATGGGAAATACAATAAATACAGTGACAAAGTTTAACTTGTACTAAAAATATATAATGAGGAAAGTTGCAAAATACTTAGCAACCACAGAGCCTCGGGGTTACAGTAAAGCACAATTTCAGCATTCATGCTAGTCTGTAACATTCAGATTTGTGCTGTACTTTATAATATAAAATGGACGGTTTCTTCATCATTACGGTCTCAAACTTGGATATGTAATAAATGCAATGTGTGTACAGAATGACAAATAATGTAAACACAATAAACTGAAATAAATATATCATATGCATTACTTACAGTTATTTGAGTTCAGTAGGTGCTTCACATATTTATACACTATATACTAACGTGTTTATTTTTAAAGCTGCAGGGAAATCTTGGAATTAAAGTTTTCTGCTTTAACCTGTGCTTTTCTCATATTGTGATGTTTTATCCAATGCTTTTCTCATATTGTGATGTTTTAGTTGGTGCTTTTCTCATATTAGGTGGTTTAGCTGATGCTTCTCTACTATTGTGATGTGTTGTAGCAGGGGATTTTCTCATATTGTGGTGTTTGAAAAAGGTCAAATTGCCCATCGAGTTCAACCTGTATTATAATTCCTACACTGGGGGTAATTCCAAGTTGATCGCAGCAGGATTTTTGATAGCAATTGGGCAAAACCATGTGCAGTGCAGGGGAGGCAGATATAACATGTGCAGAAAGAGTTAGATTTGGGTGGGTTATTTTATTTCTGTGCAGGGTAAATACTGGCTGCTTTATTTTTACACTGCAAATTAGATTGCAGATTGAACACACCCCACCCAAATCTAACTCTCTCTGCACATGTTATATCTGCCTCCCCTGCAGTGCACATGGTATTGCCCAATTGCTAACAAAAATCTTGCTGCGATCAACTTGGAATTACCCCCACTATTCTGTATTTAGCTAAAATTTACTATAATGACCCAGCTGAATTAATGTTTTAAGTCTAATTAACAAATATAATTTGTGCTATTTCTTAAATATATTTATTTAAATGCTATATACTTGGATATTTTTTTCAATTAGAAATTTATCTGAACCAAATCCTTACAGCCCTTACTGTGAAGAACCCTTTCCTTCGTTGGGTACAAAATTTTCTCTACTCTAGCCTCAGAGGATGCCCGCATGTCCTGTGTAGAGTTCTCTCAATAAACAAATTGCCTGATAGCTCCTTGTAATGTCTTTTTATATATTTGAACATATTAATAATGTCTCCTCTTAGACAACTCTTTTGGATGGTGCTTTTCTCTTATTGTGATTAAACATTCCAATTTAATAATGGAATTTAAAGTTTTCTGCTTTAGCCTGTGCTTTTCCCATATTGCAATGTTTTAGATGGTGCTTGTCTCCTATTGAGATGTTTTAGCTGGTGCTTTTCTCATATTGTGGTATTGTAGCTGATGCTTTTCTCATATTGTGGTGTTTTAGCAGATACTTTTCTAATATTGTGGTGTTTTAGCCAATGCTATTCTCATATTGGGGGATATTTATGCCATCAGCCATCAATAGTGAGGACTCCTTATCGCTGCAATACGCTTGGTAAATCTGACAGCCTAGCAGCCCCCATAGAAAATTATGGCTTCTTCTGTCAGAAATGGAGGGACTGCAGCAGATATTGGAGATATCTGCTTCGGTCTCTCTGTGGAACATCCAGGGGATCCTTAATAATTGTGGTATATCCCGCAAATATTATTTGATATATATATATTTATTTATTAACAGTTTATCATAGCGCAGCATATTCTGTTGCACTTTACAGTTGGGATCCGGTCTGAAGATCGACAGTGTCTAGGTCGACAATGTTTACGTCGACCACTATAGGTCGACAGTCACTAGGTCGACATGGATGGAAGGTCGACAGGGTTTCTAGGTCGACATGTGCTAGGTCGACAGGTCTAAAGGTCGACATGAGTTTTTCACATTTTTTGGGGGGGGTTTTTTTCATACTTAACGATCCACGTGGACTACGATTGGAACGGTAAAGTGTGCCGAGCGAAGCGGTAGCGGAGCGAAGGCACCATGCCCGAAGCATGGCAAGGGGACGCGGTGCACTAATTTGGGATCCCGGTCACTCTACGAAGAAAACGACACAAATTTTTTTTTCCTCATGTCAACATTTAGACCTGTCGACCTAGCACATGTCGACCTAGAAACCCTGTCGACCTTCCATCCATGTCGACCTAGTGACTGTCGACCTATAGTGGTCGACCTAAACATTGTCGACCTAGACACTGTCGATAAAACGAACCACACCCTTACAATTGGAAACAGTGATAACACAAAACAAAACAATTGCAAACAACAGTGAAAAAACAAGACTGGGTAATAACAGACAGTCATAGCGGTAGAAAGGCCTTGCTCGCAAGCTTACAATCTAAAGGGCAGTAGGCATTTATACACAAGTATAGGTGCTTTTTATTGCATAAAGGTCCACCAGATTACAAAGGTTCTGGGTGGGCAATATGATATAGTCACACAGCAATGTTTGCCTGGGGTCAAGAGAAAGGGATGTTAATAACGAGAAAATATGTGAGGATATGAGTGAACCCTACAGTGGAGATGTAATTAGATAGGCAAGTTTATGAATGTTATGCAAGCGGTTCTATAATTTGATAAGCTTGCCTTAAGAGGTGAGTTTTCTGGGAACACTTGAAGGTTTGGAGACTAAAGGAGAGTGTTATTGTGCATGGGAGGCCATTCCGCAGAGTGGGTGCAGCCCGAAGAAAGTCCTGAATCATGCATGGGAGTGAATGAGTGCTGATGAGAGACGTAGATGTTGTGAAGATCGAAGGGGATGGGTTGGGAGATATTTTGAGATAAGCAAAGAGATGTATGTTAGTATAGTTTGGTTAATTGCCATGTGTGTGAGTAAAAATATATATTGAATACGTTAGAATACAGGTAACCATGGAAGGGACTGACAGAGAGGATTCACAGATGATGAACGTCTAGCAAGGAAGATTAGCCTCGCAGCGGCATTCAGAATGGATTGTAGTGGTGAGAGTCACTCTTTGGTAAGACCAGTAAGAAGACTATTGCAATAATCAATGCGAGAGATAATGAGAGCATGCATTTGAGTTTTTGCAGTGTCTTGTGTAAGGCATGGTCGTGTTTTGGATATGTTTTTTAGATGCATGTAGCAAGAATTTACAGATTGTGGGGAACAAATGACAGGTCATAGTCTCCATTGTAGTTGTTCAGCTGGTGCTTTTCTCAGATTGGGGTCTATTCTATATATCAATATTTGCAGATATCACACCCATTTTCAGGGGTACCCACAAAACTGTAGTAACAATATGAATGTATGTACAGAGGATCGCAGCAGACATCAGTGATATCTGCTGTGGTCCTCCATTTCCAACTGCAAAACCAGCCCCGATAGAAACTTATGTTAAAACCAAATTCAAACCTAAATTGAGGCATTTTCAAGCTCTGGAATAGAGAGCATTACAGAGCTTGTCTCCTGTAAGTTACACCATCTTGATATGGGGTTAGCTATTGTAGACTATGGGCTACACTCTGCAGCATTTACTAGCGGTGTCACTATTGGAGCAGTACGTCCCCCTCTATGTCACCAATGGGTTTCGAGCAGCCAGCAATGTATTACGGTCTGCGGGTTTTGAATAAATAGATAACAATTTTATTTTTAATCAGATGGATATCTATATCTAAATTATGAATTTTTGACTATCTCATTTCATATGTAAATTTAATGGGACAGTCCATTTCATTAATGGTGTTTAAGAAGGACTCAAAGCGCTCCTGTGTGCCTGTCCAGAGAAGCTGCACATCTAAATAACACGTAAAGAATTTTATACAAGATGCCGATTCAGAGTTGAAAAAAGATGCTATTTCTCTGAGAATATAAACATATTAGCGTATGTAGTTGGTAGAAAGCTTCATTAAATAAAAATAAATTCCTGGTAAGTGTCAGTTCCAAAAGATCCATTAAAAAAATTATTTCTGGACCCACATATTTAGTACTAGACTCCAATAGGTGTTGAGTGGCCAACAGGCCTTCATGATGAGGAACATAGGTATATAGGCTTGAGCTATCCAAGGAGCAAAGCCATATGTTGGAAGGAATTTCATTGAGTACATCCAACTTATTCATTGAGGAGGTGGTATACTGGAGATAATTCGATACATTTTGTATGCAGGGTTGTAAAAAGTAATCCATAAACTTGGACGCTGAACTATAGAGTGAGTCCAAGGCCGAAATAATTGGGCATCCAGATGGATTCTTAAGACACTTATGAATTTTTGGCAAGCAGTACAGTACTGGGACCTGAGCAAATTCAGTTTTAAGATACACATCTACTTCAAGTGGAATTTTTCCCTCTTTCACCGCAATATCCAAAATGTTGTCCAGTCTCAATTAATACATTTTTGTTGGATCCTGATGGAGTTTATCATATATTTTATTATTGGACAGTTGAGAGTACTTCCCTTTTATATTCATTCACATCCAAGATGACGAACCCTCCTCTATTATCAGCAGGGAGGATCATTATATCGTCATAGGTTCTCAATTTTTTCAAAGCGGACCACTTATCCTTAAAGAAGGTGGATGAAAAATGATTGCTCTTAGCAACTATATATATATATATATATATATATATATATACAGTATATATATATATATATATATATATTTATATATATATATTTATATATATGTTGTTATTAGGTGCCGTCCATGCGCTGTCAACTTTGGTGATTCTATGGATAGCTATCTGAGCAAATTTCGATCTTCAGTCAAGCGGCTCAGTGTTGATAGTGTGGTATCCATAGTTGTTGTGATTGTATCAAGCAATCTCATTGCTAGTCTTCCGCTTTGTCGTTGGTTTTCAACTTTCTCAAGCATAATGTCTTTCTATAGGGATCTCTTTCTTCACAAGATGTGTCCAAAGTAATAAAGGTGCAGTCTTGTCATTTGTGCTTCTGATTGATTTGTTCTTCGGCAGTTCATGGTATGCATAATATTCGACTCCAGCACCATAATTTAAAAGCGTCCATAATCTTCCTATTGTGCTTCTTGACTGTCCAGCTTTCACACCCTTACCATGTTATTGGGAAAAAATAGCTTGAACGGGTCAAATCTATGTATGCAAAAATACTTCTTTGCACTTGAATATCCTCTCAAGATTCTTTATGCCAAGTGCTAGTTGTCTTCAGATTTCTGGACTGCTTGCTGCTTTAGAGTTGTTTAGTGATCTCAGTAGACACTTTAAACTATTTACTATTTAAATTTTTTTGCGATTTAGGTGAAAATAATTAAGGTTGCCACTGCCAGTTGTTAAAATCTTTGTTTTCTTCATATTAAGGTGCAAGCCCATTTTCATACTACATTCTTTGATTTTATTTAGTACTGTAGCTGTTTCAGATCTTCCTCATTTTCTGCTTGCAATGTGGTATCATCAGCATGACAGAGATTATTGCTAAGTCTTCCATTATTTTTTTACACCCCGCTGTATAGCCCCAAAATCTCTGATGATTTGTTCTGTGTACAGGATATTTCATTTGTGGGGTGCTCCAAAAAGGCAACAAGTGAATGTTCCACATATATATCCAAATGCCTAATAGACCATATAGAGGTATATCACAAAATGCCAGTATTAGATCTTATGTATGTACCACTGAATTTGTGATGGACAATGAGGCCCCTAGTAGACCGAAATACAACAGAGGAGTGCCCTTACATCCCTCAAAAATAAAGCTTTTATTGTTATCCGCCCTGCAGATAAGGGCAGGGTGGTGGTAGTGCAAGACTGGCATCAGTGTGATAAAGAAATCAAACAACAGCTATCCGATACCAATACATACATAAAACTTGAATTCAACCCCACTTTGTCTATAAAGAAATCAGTTGACCACATTGTTGGTTTAGTATTGGCAGCAGGTTGGATTGAGTCTGACACAGTTCAATATTTAACAGTCGACTATCCTGTTACCCCTATTATCTATACGTTACCTAAGATCCACAAATGTTCAGATAATCCTCCAGGTCGGCCAATTATCTCGATCTTTGCTCCAACCACTGGCTATATATGTGGATCAATTCTTACAGTTCAGCAAACTAGCAGTTACATTCGAGAAACTTCTGATTTTTTACACAAGATTAGAAACTTTGTATTACCCTCTTCTGAGTCTTGGCTTGCAACTCTTGATATACAGTCTCTATACACTGTAATACCGCATGTGGGCGGGATTGAAGCAATTAAATTACACCTTTGTGCAGCTGCCCATACAAATCCACTGATTGAATTTATCTTGAACTTGTTGATTTGAATCTTAAGAAGAATTATTTAATGTATGGTTCTGATTACTATGGACAAATCAATGAAACTGCAATGGGTTCTAATTTAGCGCCTGCATACGCAAATCTCTGTATGGCAGTATATGAAGATGAATATATACATAAGATATTTGATACAAAATTATACTTATATTTTCGATTTATTGACAATATATTTCTGGTATGATCTGGCACCAAGGATGATTTTGTAAAAATGGTTGAGCACCTAAATCAGTTGAGCAAACCTATTCACTTTACATACACCATAGAACAGCATTTGAATAATTGTTTAGATGTGTCTATTTTTACAGAAGCCAATGGATTTGGCTTAACTTTATATCGCAAACCAACAGATCACAACACTTTATTGCAGGCGAATAGCCAACATCCAACCCAATTAAAAGACAGTTTACCGATTTCCCAGTTCCTTAGAGTTCTTCGGACTAACTCCTCGAGTGATACAGCTGTTCAGTTGGATGAGATAAAGAACAGATTCCTTGACCGAGGGTACTCATTTGAAACAATTGAGAGATGTTTGTTGAAAGCCCATCATCGATTTCAGAATTCCATTAAAAATTGTGCTAAAAGAGGCACTAGCGACCGTTTGGTCAGAGTAAGTACTTTTGACCATACATCACATACAGCACAAACGATCTATAAGAAATATTGGCCATTGGTTACCTCTGATCCAGTATTACAGCTACGCAGGACACCACCTATGTGTGCTTACAGAAAAGGTCCAAATTTACCACAATTATTGATGAAACCAACAGTACAACCTACTGGACACACTGGCCACTGGTTGCGGTCGTCCAACAAGTATGTTACAGATGTACTTGCTATGTAACCTGTCAGTCTATGGCAAGTGGTAAACAGTTCATTCATCCACATAGTTGCCGTAAGATGGCCATTAAACACAGCTTAACCTGCACCATCCAATGCGTGATCTATATTTTGATATGTCCTTGCGGGCTATACTACGTTGAGATGACCACACGTTAATTTCGTGATCGGATGGCCAATCATAGGTACTCTATAAGAACCGCACTGAGTTCTGGGACAACAGATAAAATGGTGGCTAAACACTATTTAACACATGGCCATCAGGTTTTTACTATCCTATATATGTTGATTGATCATGTTCCTAAAACCATATGTGGTGGGAAGCGTGAATTTATGCTAAAGAAGTTCTGAGCACGATGGATATATTGATTAGACATGCTGAGATTCTCTGCTGTTGGAGGAAGCACATGTGCCTGGTTGCCAATTAATAGTTATAGATTCATCATTGTGCGCATCTTTGAGACTGTACCTCCAAGGCAAAACACTCCACTCAGTTTATATATTTATTCCTAATTGTATGGAATACTGGCTAGATTCCATCCGGTCCCTGATTGGGACATTTTTAGCCAAATTATTCTAGAACGAACCTCAGTAATAGGTTCAGCCTTACAGGAAGCGGTATTTACCTCAAATCACTCATACCTCTGCTTACTCCATTACAGCTTGGGATTTACCCCTGAGGAAGTCATTTTGATGAAACACATTGAGTTTTCTATGAATTCCATCTGTATCTACATGAGCCAATAACAGAGTGCAAATTCCTGATTTCTCAATGAATTTTTGATTACACAGTGATCATTGGATGTCTCTTACGTCTGTACAATATATGGATGTTTTTTGATGTATCTGCACTCAGCTTGCAATGTTTTAATGTACATTTTAACACATTTAAAAAGTGTTGTTTTATGTTAAAGTGCCTTTGAATTTATAACACTTACGGTGGTATTACTGTACACATTACTGGTATCAGTTTAGAGCCCTCAGATCCCAATTTGCTCTATATTATTTATTGAACCCGTACTAACAGAGGGTTCTTCAAAATATGCAGCTTAGCTCCCATAGCACAAGACTTGCCATTTTTGCTTGTATATATATATATATATATATATATATATATATACTGTGTGTGTGTGTGTGTGTGTGTATATATATATATCTATAAATATATATATATATACACACATGCACACACACACACACACACACACACACACACACTGTACATACATACAATATACAAAGCCTCTCAGGGCTATAAATATAGCCAGTATACTGTATAATGTATGAAAGCTATACCACAGCGATATAATCACCTCCAACATCTACGTAGAGCACGTCTGACCGTACAGAGAGCATGACTGCCAGCCACACAATACCAAGAGCGAGATTGCTACACAATATAAAGAGCACCCTTGTGACAGGCACATAATACAGAGAGTACAATTGTGACAGCAATATATCACATCACCATCCCAAGCCACAGTATAAGTGTCCCAGAAACCTTTACTTTTGCATAAAATTTTTATTTAAAAAAATTCCGATAATGACTAATAAACATAATAAACATAATGAACATTAAATTTGATAAGAAGACACACCTACTTCAATGTGAAGTTTTGGGCTGTTAGCGCTCTGCTGCCTTTGACTGTCATTCTGCATTGAGGCTGCTGTATTATTTAGTGCAAAACTTTAACAAGGGACAATGCACCAAGTGTTGGTGTAGGGTTGGAGCTGGCACACTTAGCTAAGGGGTGGAGACACATTGATGCGATCAACACAGCGCTGCCCTGCCCCTGCTGTGATCTGATCACTGCTGCTGACTGGAATAAAAAAAAGTTAGCAGCCGCGGCCTCTGCAATCTGCTCCAACCATAAAAATGAGTAAAAATAAATGAGTAATTTTAGGGGACTTTTAAAAAAAAGTGGAAACAGACCGATTACTCCCATGTGGAGACTGGGTAAAGCAACAGGGAAGCAGGGAGGGACAGCATGCGAGGCTAGGCAGTGTGGTAGGGGAGGCGGGTTGAAGCAGCAGGGCAGGCAGAACAGAGCAGAGATGGGTTGTAATCCGCATCAAGATGGTAACCCCAGGCTGCGGTTCCACTGCGCCCCCTTTTGTTTTGCACCCCTGTTCGGCAACTGTGTTTGAACTCCTCTCAAGCCGTCCCTGACTGTGTCTGCCTGTTTGGCTCTGCATAGCCGACGGAGGACCTATTCTCTGTTTCTGCCTGCTGTCACTTCACGGATGTTGCGCGGTTTCCACTGACCGCAGTCCGGCGGTACGATGAGGGATGCTTGGGAGTCAGGATCAGGCAGGCTTTTGAGTGTGGTCCTCTGATCTTGCAGACAGTGTGTGGGTGTTCCTTATGTGTAAGATCCCCAGGGTGACCACCCTCAGTGGTGTCGAGAGAGGGGGGGGGGAGGGTACAAATTACCTGGACCCAGGTCTGATAAATTGGCCCAGTGGGGGCCCAGGTCCACGTCTCCTTTGATTAGGCCATGCCCCCTGAAAAGTACCTGGGCCCAGCCAGGCTCTCTACTACCCTGGCTGGGAGACATGCCATGCTCCTGTGAGTGGGTGCTTCTGATGTGCTAGATACGCCAACAAAGAGGAGTAGCCATGCCCTCAGCATGCTGTGGTCACACCCCCTCCAGTGGGGGCAGGGGGGCCCAGGAAATTGTTGTACCAGGGCCCAGAATTTCTCTTTGCAGCCCTGACCACCCTGCCGTTAATCCAGTTCTGCCCACACATGTGGGGTGGATGAATTAATTGTCATTATGGGGGAGAAGTGGTATCTGCTGGCACTTCTCCCCCATGTGTTAAGGAGGAAATGTGCACTACAGCACAGCGGCGCTATGAGTCCCTGTCATTATCGACGCTGCTATCTATAAGATAACACATCCATGGGCCAGGCAATGTATGAACGGTCAGTGGCACTGAGCGTTCCGACAATTGCAGCTATTTATTTCGACAGCCGCAGCTGTCATTGCCGAGCGCACAGCACTGTCAGCCAGTACTTACAAAAGAACAATAAAGTTGTTTTTGACCTTCAAAAGCGGCAGGTGCCACTGGGAAAAGATGACCAGCGCATGCGCAGAGGCTCCACATGCGCAGGTCACAAGCTGATAGAGCAGTGATTTTCAACCTTTTTCAATTCGCAGCACACCGAACAAGATCTGAAAATTGCCAAGGCACACCATCTGTACCCCACGGAAAAACAACACACACAAGGGGAAATAAAACAAACATATATTGGTCCCCAAGGGGAAAAACACACATCCATTGTCCCCAACAGTAATTAAAACACACTGCCCCCCTGCAGTACTGCCACCACACACTGCCCCCCTGCAGTAATGCCACCACACACTGCCCCCCTGCAGTAATGCCACCACACACTGCCTCCCTGCAGTACTGCCACCACACACTGCCCCCCTGCATTAATGTCAGCACACAATGCCCCCCCTGCAGTAATGCCACCACACACTACCACCCTGCAGTATTGCCACCACACACTGCCCCCCTGCAGTAATGCCACCACACACAGCCCCCCTGCAGTAATGCCACCACACACTGCCCCCCTGCAGTAATGCCACCACACACTGCCCCCCTGCAGTAATGCCACCACACACCGCCCCCCTGCAGTAATGCCAGCTCACACTGCCCCCCCTGTAGTAATGCCACCACACACAGCCCCCCTGCAGTAATGCCAGCACACACTGCCCCCCTGCAGTAATGCCACCACACACTACCACCCTGCAGTATTGCCACCACACACTGCCACCCTGCAGTAATGCCACCACACACTACCACCCTGCAGTATTGCCACCACACACTGCCACCCTGCAGTAATGCCACCACACACTGCCCCCCTGCAGTAATGCCAACACACACTGGCCCCCTGCAGTAATGCCACCACACACTGCCACGCTGCAGTAATGCCACCACACACTGCCTCCCTGCAGTAATGCCACCACACACTGCCCCCCTGCAGTAATGCCACCACACACTGCCCCCCTGCATTAATGTCAGCACACACTGCCCCCCTGTAGTAATGCCACCACACACTGCCCCCCTGCAGTATTGCCACCACACACTGCCACCCTGCAGTAATGCCACTACACACCGCCCCCCTGCAGTAATGCCAGCACACACTGCCCCCCTGCAGTATTGCCACCACACATTGCCACCCTGCAGTAATGCCACCACACACTACCCCCCTGCAGTAATGCCACCACACACAGCCCCCCTGCAGTAATGCCACCACACACTACCACCCTGCAGTAATGCCACCACACACTGCCACCCTGCAGTAATGCCACCACACACACACTGTCTGCCATATTGAAAAAGCACTGGCTAGTAAAAAAAACCACTGGTCCAAACCTTTTAATGTTCTTTTTCCCCATCAGCGGTGGGAGCGGCGGGAGCAGTGAGGAGCGGATTCAGCGGAGCAGCATGGGCGGGATGGCGGCACGGTGTATGTGACCTATGAATCACACCACATCGTAGGGGTCACTGGCCGGGCCACAGACGAGCTGCCTGTGCTGCCTGATAGTGATACTGTAAGTGTATAGTATCACTATTGGGCAGCTCAGCGGGCACATCCCAGTGTATATAGTGCAGACGGCAGCTGCTGGTGGTACACCAGTGTGCCGCGGCACATCGGTTGAAAAACGCTGTGATAGAGGGAGAGTGGAGTTCACTGTGCAGATGAGTTAATACTGCCACTCTTTGGCAGATAAGGGTTTCATTCATGCCAGCGATATTTGGACCTGCTTCACCACGATCCGGAGGTGAAGCGGGTCCACACAAATAATGGCCGCAGCCAGCCTGGTGATACATCTACCCCTATGGTCAGCAAACCGTGCATGCATAGTAGTGCTGCATGTGCCTGAGAAAGAAGCAATCACTTTCCTTATAACAGATCACATACTGCTTCTTTTGAAACCCCTGTCCCTGCTTGTGTTTATACATTTGAGCAAACTATTTCTTATTGCCACAAATAGTGGTGGTAAGAAACTATAATTAACGGATCTAGAACCAAATCATTTTGTTATTTACTATACCAGCGGTGGCTATCACTGAATATTGCTGACAAATTTATCCTATCCTTTGCATGGAGAACTAGATATGATATAAGTACTGTCGCTGTCCTCTAATAATAGTAATAGTAACCTTTAGCTACAAATGTTGTTTACTCATTGATTGTGCACATAATGTCTATCAAAAAGCGGTTTCTGAAGGATACACAGCACACTGGAGAATAAATGTTAGGTAAGAGTGAAATGGGTAATTTGGTAACTAGCATATTTTAAGTCTGCATTAATTCTCTGCGTAGGGCATTTGTAGCATAGGAGTCATATGGAACATCAATGAAGAAAATCCACTGATTACTATGTTCCGATAAAAATAAGATTTTAAACCTACTGGTAAATCTTTTTCTCGTAGTCCGTAGAGGATGCTGGGGACTCCGTAAGGACCATGGGGATAGACGGGCTCCGCAGGAGACATGGGCACTTTAAGAAAGACTTTAGGTCTGGGTGTGCACTGGCTCCTCCCTCTATGCCCCTCCTCCAGACCTCAGTTAGAGAAACTGTGCCTAGAGGAGACGGACAGTACGAGGAAAGGATTTTTGTTAATCCAAGGGCAAGATTCATACCAGCCACACCAATCACACCGTATAACTTGTGTATTTATTAAACAGTTAACAGTATGAAAAACAACGTAGCATCAGTCCAACCTGATGAAACTATAACATAACCCTTCTGTAAGCAAAACTATATACAAGTCTCGCAGAAGTAGTCCGCACTTGGGACGGGCGCCCAGCATCCTCTACGGACTACGAGAAAAAGATTTACCGGTAGGTTTAAAATCTTATTTTCTCTTACGTCCTAGAGGATGCTGGGGACTCTGTAAGGACCATGGGGATTATACCAAAGCTCCAAAAACGGGCGGGAGAGTGCGGATGACTCTGCAGCACCGATTGAGCAAACAGGAGGTCCTCCTCAGCCAGGGTATCAAACTTATAAAACCTCGCAAGGTGTTTGAACCCGACCAAGAAACCACTCGGCCCAGCTGTAGAGCCGAGACCCCTCGGGCAGCCGTCCAAGAAGAGCCCACCTTCCTAGTGGAATGGGCCTTGACCAATTTAGGTAACGGCAATCCAGCCGTTTCACGCTCGCTGAATCGTGTTACAGATCCAGTAAGCAATAGTCTGCTTTGAAGCAGGAGCGCCAACCTTGTTGGCTGCATACAGGACAAACAGTGCTTCTGTTTTTTCTGACTCTAGCCATTCTGGCTACGTAAGTTTTCAAAACCCTGACTACATCAAGGGACTCGGAATCCTCCAAGTCACGCGTAGCCACAGGCACCACAATAGGTTGGTTCATATGAAAAGATGACACCACCTTAGGCAAGAATTGAGGACGGTTCCGCAATTCCGCTCTATCCATATGGAAAGAAAAGAAAAAAAAAACAGATAGGGGCTTTTATGAGACAAAGCCGCCAATTCCGACACTCGCCTAGCCGAAGCCAAGGCTAACAACATGACCACCTTTCAAGTGAGATATTTTCATTCCACCATTTTAAGTGGTTCAAAACAGTGCGCCTTAAGGAAACTCAACACCACGTTAAGGTCCGAAGGCGCCACCGGAGGTACAAAAAGAGGGTGAATATGCAGCACTCCCTTCACAAAAGTCTGTACTTCTGGGAGAGAAGCCAATTCTTTTTGAAACAAATTGGATAAGGCCGAAATCTGAACCTTAATGGAGCCTAATTCTAGGCCCAAATTCACTCCTGTTTTCAGGAAGTGAAGGAAAACGGCCCAGTATTCCTGGCCTCACACCAAGAAACATATTTTCGCCATATACGGTGATAATGTTTAGTTGTCACGTCTTTCCTAGCCTTTATCAGCGTAGGAATGACCTCATCCGGAATGCCCTTTTTCCGCTAGGATCCGGCAGCCGCGGTAAGTCTTGGAACAAACTGGGCCCCTATTGCAACAGGTCCTGTCTTAGAGGAAGATGCCACTGATCTTCTGTGAGCATTCTCCTGCAGTTCCGGATATCAGGCCCTTCGTGGCCAATCTGGAACAATGAGAATTGTCTGCACTCCTCTTTTTCTTATTATTCTCAACACCTTTGGGATGAGAGGAAGAGGAGGAAACACATAGACCGACTGGAACAGCCACGGTGTCACTAGGGCGTCCACAGCTACCGTCTGAGGGTCTATTGACCTGGCGCAATATCTTTTCAGCTTTTTGTTGAGGTGGGACGTCCTCATGTCTATTTGGGGCAGTCCCTACTGACTTGCAATCTGTGTGAAGACTTCCTGATGAAGTCCCCACTCCTGGATGCAGGTCGTGTCTGCTGAGGAAGTCTGCATCTTAGTTGTCCACTCCTGGAATGAACACTGCTGACAGTGCTCTTACATGATTTTTCGCCCAGCGAAGAATCCTGGTGGCTTCTTGCCACTCTGCCCCTTGTGCCGCCCTGGCGGTTTACATGAGCCACTGCGTTGATGTTGTCTGATTGGATCAGTACTGGTAAGTCGCGAAGCAAGGTCTCCGCTTGACGAAGGGCGTTGTATATGGCCCTCAGCTCCAGGACGTTGATGTGAAGGCAAGTCTCTTGACTTGACCCAAGACCCTGGAAGTTTTTCTCCTGTGTGACTGCTCCCCAACCTCTGAGGCTCGCGTCCGTGGTCACCAGAATCCAGTCCTGAATGCCGAACCTGCGGCCCCCTAGAAAGTGAGCACCCTCACAGTAGAGATACCCTGGCCCTGGGGGACAGGGCGATCAACTGATGAATCTGTAGATGTGATTCGGATCACTTGCCAGTAGGTCCCATTGGAAGGCTTTGTATGACGCCACCATCTTTTCCAGGACTCGAGTGCAGTAATGCACTGACATCTGTTTTGGCTTCAATAGGTTCCTGACCAGAGTCATGAGTTCCTGAGCCTTTTCTATCTGCAGATAAACCCTTTTCTGGACCGTATCCAGAATCATGCCCAAGAAAGTCAGACCAGTTGTAGGAATCAACTGCGACTTCGGGATATTGAGAAAACAACTGTGTTGCTGTAACACCTTCAGTGAAAGTGATACTAATTGCGACATCCTGCTTGCACAGGAGCACCATAATTTCCGCCATTACCTTGGTGAAAATCCTCGGTGGAAAACCCTGGTAATGACAACCTGTACCGCAAATCTTAGGTACGCATGATGAGGTGGATATATGGGAACATGAAGGTATGCCTCCTTTATGTCCAGGGATACCATAAAATCTCCCCCTTTCTAGGCTGGCGATGACCGCTCTGAGCGATTGCACCTTGAACTTGAACCTTTTCAAGTATAGGTTCAAGGATTTTAAATGTAAAATGGGTCTGGCCGAAACGTCCGGTTTCGGTACTACTAACAGGGTTGATTTACTACCCCTTCTCATGTAGAAGTAGGGGAACATTGACCACCACCTGTTGATGATACACTTTGTGAATTACTGGGGGAGAAGCTGTTAAGGCCGATTTGAGAAACCGGCGAGGAGACACTTGTTCGAACTCCAGCTTGTAATCCTGGGAAATTATTTCTATCGCCCCGGGATCCACCTGTGAGTGAACCCAGATGTGGCTGACCAGTCGAAGACGTGCCCCCCCTGTGGCGGACTCCCTCAGCGGAGTTCCCGTATCACTCTGTGGATTTTATAGAGGCCGGGGAGGACTTCTGCTCCTCGGAACTAGCTGTGGTTGGCAGCTTGTTTTCCCTGACCTTACCTCTGGCAAGAAAAGACTATCTTCGTACTCTCTTGTTTTTATATAACCGAAAGGACCGCATGTGTTAATGTGGTGCTTTCTTAGGCTGTGAGGAAATACATGGCAAAAATTTGATTCAGTTGCCGTAGTTGTGGAGACCAGGTCCGAGAGACCTTCCCCAACCAATTCCTCACCCTTGTAAGGTAAAACCTCCATATACCTTCTGTCCATTGCCGGGTCCATAGGACTCGTCTAGCAGATATCGACATAGCAGTGATTTCTAGAACTCAGTAGGCCAATGTCTCTTAGAGCATTTCCCATATATAAGACAGCATCTTTAATATGACCCAGGGTCTATAAACCGGTATCCTTATCCAGGATATTAATTTCCGTCGGTAAGGTACCTATCCTTGCTGCTACAGCGCTACAAACCCAAGCCGACACTAACGCCGGGTTGAGTAAGGTACTAGATTGTGTAAATGGACTTCCAGGTAGCCTGCTGTCTGCGATCAGCGGGATCCCTGAGGGTAGCCATAATGGCAGGCTACCTTTATTGTATAAGCGTGTCCAAGCTTTTTTCCCTCTTGGGGAAGATTCTTACCGTATCCTGTCCTTAGTCGGGAAAGGATACGCCCTAAGAATCCATATTTGGGAATCTGCAGTTTCTTGTCTGGAGATTTCCAAGCCTTTTCAATAACTTGTTCATGAGATGGGGGAAAGTTTACCTCAGGTTTCTTTACCCTATACATGTGTACCCTCGTGTCAGGGACAGGGGGTTTGATATGCAAATCATCTTTTATTACAATAATCATATATTGAATACTTTTTGCCAATTTTGGCTGTAACTTTGCATCATCGTAGTCGACACTGGAGTCAGAATCCGTGTCGGTATCTGTGACTATTATTTGGGATAGTGGGCGCTTTTGCGACCCTGAAGGCCCCTGCGACATAGGGACAGACATGGGTTGACTCCCTGGCTGTTCCTTCTCATCTTTTGTGCAATAAATTTACATTAGCACTTAAAACATTCCACATATCCAGTCAGGTGTCGGCGTTGTCGACGGAGACACCACATTCATTTGTTCCCCCTCCTCCGTAGGAGAGCCTTTTACCTCAGACATGTCGACACACGCGTACCGATACACCACACACTCAGGGAATCCTCTTATCTGAAGACAGTTCCCCCACAAGGCCCTTCGGAGAGACAGAGAGAGAGTATGCCAGCACACACCCCAGCGCTATATGACCCAGGAAAAAACACAATAAACATATGTTTACCCAGTAGCGCTGTGTATAAATGTATATATGCGCCTAATTATGTGCCGCCCTCTTCTTTAAAACCCTCTTTAACCGTGGTATAAGCAGGGGAGAGTCCGGGGAGCTTCCTCTCAGCTGTGCTGTGGAGAAAATGGCGCTGGTGAGTGCTGAGGGAGAAGCCCCGCCCCCTCGGTGGTGGGCTTCTGTCCCGCTCAAATATACTGAAAACTGGCGGGGGCTCTTATATATATATATACAGTGGCCAGCTGTATATATACTATTTTTACAGTGACTGCCGTGTGTGAGGTGTATGGGAACAATTGCGCACAGCTTCACCGCTGTGTGTTACCTCAGTGAAGATCATGAAGTCTTCTGCCGCCTCTGAAGTCTTCTTTTCTTCTCATACTCACCTGGCTTCTATCTTCCGGCTCTGTGAGGAGGACGGTGGCGCGGCTCCGGGACGAACTCCAGGGTGAGACCTGTGTTCTGACTCCCTCTGGAGCTAATGGTGTCCTGTAGCCTAAGAAGCAGAGCCTTGAAACTCACAGAAGTAAGTCTGCTTCTCTCCCCTCAGTCCCTCGATGCAGAGAGTCTGTTGCCAGCAGGCTCCCTGAAAATAAAAAACATAACAAATATACTTTCTGTCAGAAAGCTCAGGAGAGCTCTCTGAAAAGCACCCAGTCTCCACTGGGCACAGTATCAAACTGAGGTCTGGAGGAGGAGGGGGAGGAGCCAGTGCACACCCAGACCTAAAGTCTTTCTTAAAGTGCCCATGTCTCCTGCGGAGCCCGTCTATCCCCATGGTCCTTACGGAGTCCCCAGCATCCTCTAGGACGTAAGAGAAAGAGGGTATTAATGCTGCATTTGACTGAAAAGAAGATTGTGGCATATTAATATCTCTAATATACGCTACAACTGGCCACATACTCCGAGAACCTGATATTACAGTATGTGGGGCCAGAGGCATCCAAGCACCAGGGGCCGGATGTAATGATGCCCGAGTTTGACAGCCATGCGGGATGCTGGCTGAACTCAGACTTTTTTTAAAGGGGCAATCACTTATAAGGCATGGTTTTACCTTGTAAGTGATTGCCCCTTTGAAAAAATATCCAAGTTCTGCCGGCATCCCACATGGCAGCGGAACTTGGGAGGAATTACATCCGGCCCCTGTTGTCTCATGTTGATGGGAAAATTTAACTAGGTTGAGCCATTTAGAGAACTGGACAACAATTGAGTCTTTTCTAGTCTAATGCGGCTTGCCAGTGCCATGTCCAATAGCAATCAGATCAATTTTATTGCTTTATTGTTTAAGCATCAATCCCTTAAAGAAGGCTTTTTCTTTATATAGTAGGATAAGTACCTTTAAAACTTGCATCTTCTCTTAAATATTCTACAAATCAATATATATTTCTCAAAGTAACTACTGTATGCAGAGAAAACAAGTGTATGACTGCCAGGCACAGACACAGGCTGACATATTCTCATTATGTTATGTGATGGGTTTTACCGTACTTATAGAGTGGTATCCAAAAGTTCTCTGCTCACTAAGCCTTGTGCCATGTGGCTGTGGTTGCCATGGTAGTAACGTAAGTTTCTATACTTGGAGTGTGATTTCATCAGAGGCATACCTTTGACAAAATCACATGCTGTGTTAAGGAGTGCATTAGGATCGCTTAGATTTTGGTTACTGCTCTGCTTCACTGGCTCTGGAAGGTCTGCTCCTGCCCCTTATACTCTAGATTGCATACATTGTGACTGGACAGCTGCTATCTGCATGGGAGCTATGTACAGTATTGAGTGCTTGGAGCTACTTTGTATCCATCTGGAGGACTCTCCTAACTAGACATATTATCCCCAGCTCTTTTGACTCCCTTTTCAAATGGACAAACTTTAATCACTCCATATTATATTAGAGCCTTATAGTACAACTACCAGCACGATTCTTTGTATTTGTTTTATTCAGTGGTTTTAATACTTGCTATCTCTATGGATCTATGTGTATATTTATTTATGCAGCTTTAGCTGAATCGACTTCCATAATATACTGTTATGCATTAGAAAATGCGTTACTTTTATTTTTGACTCGTAATTGTTCCCAATAGTTAAAACTTTTATGTAACAATATCTGACTTCTTGTTTTTCTTTTTTGTGTCTTTTGTTAGCTTAAAGACGTCTAGCTTACTTTTATATTTATTTGTCCTATTTGGCTTATAAATATCATTAAAGTGCCAACAGATATTTTTTTGTTTACTTGTAGAACTCCAGGTGCCAGCATACCATAGCTGTTCGGTTATACTGATGCCTGTAGAACTATAAGCACTAGCTTGTAGCATTTTAGTCCTTTTTTTAAAATGACTACTCACCAAATCCCCTATTTGCCACTTCATTCCTACATTCTTATGGATGTTTTCCATTCTTCTTCTTTTCCATCTTCTCTTCCATGTCAATCCAGTCCAGAGGCCTGACAACAAGTGACACACAGTGACGTCATGCCGCAGCCGGGCTGTACGTGCAGCTTTGGACGATGAGTCCAAATTGAGCTGCATGCACTGCCAAGAACAAGGGTTGTTAACGACCTGTGGGTTCGCGCATCACTTGTTGTCAGCTGCATACTCACTGGGCGAGATAATAAACTATATTGCTCAGGAACGGGAAAATGAGCTGCATATTTTACTATATCGCTAAGTGTGTATGCAGCGTAAAAGAGCACTACTCTCCAATGTGACATGTAAACTGAACATAAAGTAATTCTGTTTTATATTGAAGTACAGTAGTATATATATTTATATATATATATATATATATATATATATATAGTACTACAGTAACTCCGGCACTCCACTGGATGAGCTGAAACTTGAAATACTTGCTCCTGTGCCCTCCATCAGGGGAGTTACCCCAGAATCACAGCAAAGAAACAGGCGGCACTCGAAGTCAGCAAAAACAAAGTTTGTATTATTAAGCAATTAAGCAATATTTTTAGTACAATAGATAATATAGCTGTTTTGTTAGACTGGGGGGTCATGATGTCAAATTGTGGTCATTGATAATTTATCAGTATAGTAGTGGTTTCAATAATATTGTTGTTGGGTCTGCCATCTGAACCTTTCCCTTTACCAGCCACTTAATGCTGATTGCTGGGTTCATTGATGGTTTTATTCTTATGATGTTTTTAAGATTGTTGTTTGTATCACATTTCACTTTTTAAACCTGTTCTTAAATTTGATAGTATGTGGAACAGCTTAATCGCCATGTTTACAAATAATGCCTAATGTTTTTTCACCTAATCATTGTACATTTGCTTTGTTTTATGTTTTGTATACACAGTGTCTCCATGGTCACGAGCCGAACTCCGGGACGTCACTTCCGCTCGGCTGGAGGGAGCTGGAGGCATCGCGGGAGTCCTGCTGACGGCCGGGACAACGGGTTGCCATGGTCACCAGGCTGGGCCCTGCTACGTCACATCCGCCCCGCCGCCGGAAGCTGGGAGTGTAGGTCGGAGTTTGCAGGCAACGTGACTGGGGACGCACGCTGGTGGGGGAGGCCCATGGGGTAAGTGGGTATTTATTGTTTGATTTGCACAGTGTTAAATAGTTCTGAGGAAGGGGAGCACGTCCCCGAAACGTCAACGCTCTTTTGTTTAATACAAACTTTGTTTTTGCTGACTTCGAGTGCCGCCTGTTTCTTTGCTATATATATATATATATATATATATATATATATATATATAAAATAAAAACAAATATACAGAAATCTGGCAATAGAAAAAGAGAAGTCAAATTTTGTCTGTTACTTCTGCTCGTCCATGAGGCATGTGTTTGGGATAATACTTGCTATCTTTTATTATGTGTTTTATTAGTATTTTCTCCATACCCACTTACAGCTTTACTAGAATTCCAATGTTCAGAAAACCTTATGTTCTATTTTGTGTGCTTCCAGCAGGTAAACATGTTGGCGAAAGCCTACAGTGCTAACACGTGCATGACCATAGCCAGTTCCAGGTCTGATTCAGGACAGATGCATTCGAGTTAGTTATATTGCTGACAAACTGAACATCTCAGTGAGTACTGTGCACTACATCATTCATGAGCAACTGTGGTACAGGAAAAAGGGTTCATGCTGGGTACCGAAGCAAGTCACAGATGTTCACAAACCAATTGTTGTGTCCTGTGATCACATGTATTATGTGCTCTCCACGCATCTGGGGGCTGGTATTATTCTGGCATTTTGATTTGCACCAATGCTTTTAAATAGCAGCCTTCAGCTGGAGTACTGTGACAGGTATAGTGTATACACCAGTGATGTGCTGTGGAGTGATGCAGAGTCTTTCCTGTCATACTAACGTACACACCAGAGTTTGACTATATAAAGTATATGAAAAATACAAAGAATATATAAGAAATAGTCAAAACTCTAGAGTATAAAGTCTATGACAGGTGGGGCAGTGCCTTACCTGCCTTTCTTTTCTGCACATCTCTGATCAAACCTCACCAAATTTACAGGTGTTTATACTGCTGCACCTGTGTATAATGCCCACATGCACCCTTTGGCTCATATACTGTGTGTAAATCTGGCTCTGGTACTAGCCAGTGCCTCCTGAGCCATTTACCTATCCTGTTGTATTCATCACAGGTGCATCCGCTCTCTGCTACTGAAATGTATTGCTGCTTGCATTGGGCATTTATTTTATTTTTTTCATTAAACACATCCTACTGAATAACCTCAACTTTGAACTGACAACTTCGTGCTGTGCTACTGAACTGTGCTAGCAGGTAGCCCTGAACAATATATCCTGGTACCTCAGAGTGCTACTTGCAAGTTAGTGATTTGTATCTTCTAGTCTGGTGTCTCCGGCAAAATAGCACCTGATAAATACATGAAATATTTATTTTTATTCTTGATACATTTTTTTCTCTCATTTTTTTTTTATTACTAATTCTGCAATACACATGTGTCATTTGGATCAGCAGACTGGACCAGCACTTGCAGGTGAAATGGTATCAGTCCTGTTACCACTCTAGCTAGTAGCCTGCTGACGTTATACTGGTACTGTATATTTGGCAGAAAAAAATATTTGTTTTCTTTAGAATGCTTTCTCCTCACCTAATCTTGATAAATAGACTCCACAGTGACATTTGGGTCAATAGGTACCATACTGGGGCTTGTAAACATGTCCTGGTTTATAAATCAGGTCCTGCCTTTGCCTGTATGGAATTCCTCAACAGTACACAAAAGTGAGGACCCACAGGATGGTCCCCGCACTACACAGGTATGATTAGGGGCTGACCTCTATTTATAAAATGAGTTGATTAGTTTGTTTAAATGTGTTTATGACCTTGAATGATCGACACATAAATATTGCATTGTTCTGAAAGGGAGAAAAGCACTTTCTCTGGCAATAGCTTCCTCATATAAAGCATGGATAAGCCTATTTATCAGGGCCAGCTATGATACTACTGGGAAAAAATGCTTTATTAATACATTAAAGTACAGCAAATTTTCTTATAAAAAAAATCTATAAAAATAATACATATTTCTAAAGCTTCCAGTGCGCTGCATATTTGAGAACCAATAGCAGGACTAGCGCTGGCTGGCAAGCACTGGTCTTACCTTCGCAGCCAAGATCACTGGTCAATAGGTGAAAGATTTCCCATCGCTGTGTTAAGGGCCCTACACACTTAAAGATTATCTGTCCAATCTGGCTGATTGGAAAGAAAATCTGGCAATGGCTGGGAGCAAATGACAATCAACAATTTGCTACCAAAATCAAGAAAATGGACAAAAACAGTTCAGATAAATTGGTTTAATGAAACAAACTTAACCAATGTGTCTTAAAGTCCATTTTTGTCTGTTTTCCAGTGTTTGAGAGCAAATAGTCAATTGCCATTTCATCCCAGACATTGCCAGATTTTCTTTCCAATCAGCCAGATTGGACAGATAATCTTTTAGTGTGTAGGGCCTTCAAAATATCAATGCAACATCTTTTTTTTCTCCCACTGTATATTAATAAGTTGTGCTGGTTCTAGAGCAGTTTTTTGTATAGTTTTTTTGTAACTTAGACAATTGTCTTCTTTTTGAAACACAATTCTTGTCTACTTTTGTCATAAATTTAGGGCCATCTACTGGAGCGGAGAAATATAAAATGTATTATTTCTTTGCCAAGTTTTTTTTTTTATATATATATATAGGGGTATATGCAATTAGCGGCGAATCGCGGAAATTTTTCGGCCGTTTTTCAATTCGACAGTCTAATTTCGGCAAGTGGGTGCCGAAATTGACCATATGCAATAAAAACGGATTCGACAGTCCCGCTGACGAAAAACGGCCGATTTGACGGATTTTGTTCCGATTTTTTAAAAACGGGTAAAAACGGGAAAAAACACAGAAAAATTGGCGTGGGGTCCCCCCTCCAAAGCATAACCAGCCTCGGCTCTTCGAACTGGTCCTGGTTCTAAAAATCCGGGGGGGAAATGGACAGGGGATCCCCCGTATTTTTAAAACCAGCACCGGGCTCTGCGCCTGGTGCTGGTGCAAAAAATACGGGGGACAAAGAGTAGGGGTCCCCCGTATTTTTTACACCAGCATCGGGCTCCACTAGCTGGACAGATAATGCCACAGCCGGGGGTCACTTTTATACAGCGCCCTGCGGCCGTGGCATTAAATATCCAACTAGTCACCCCTGGCCGGGGTACCCTGGGGGAGTGGGGACCCCTTCAATCAAGGGGTCCCCCCCCCAGCCACCCAAGGGCCAGGGGTGAAGCCAGAGGCTGTCCCCCCCATCCAAGGGCTGCGTATGGGGGGCTGATAGCCTTGAGAAAATGACAAGAATATTGCTTTTTCCTGTAGTACTACAAGTCCCAGCAAGCCTCCCCCACAAGCTGGTACTTGGAGAACCACAAGTACCAGCATGCGGGAGAAAACGAGCCCGCTGGTACCTGTAGTACTACTGGAAAAAAAATACCCAAATAAAAACAGGAGACACACACCTTGAGAGTAAAACTTTATTGCACACCTGCCGACACTCACATACTTACCTATGTTTACCCGTCGACTGCCACGTCTCCTGATCCGACGATCCGGGGTACCTGTGAATAAAATTATACTCACCTCAATCCAGTGTCCAGATATAAATCCTCGTACTTGGCAAAACAAATAAATGAACACCCATACCAGCGGACTGAAAGGGGTCCCATGTTTTCACATGGGACCCCTTTCCCCTAATGCCGGGACCCCACGTGACTCCTGTCACACAGGTCCCTTCAGCCAATCAGGAAGCGCTACTTCGTTGCACTCACCTGATTGGCTGTATGCGCGTGTGACTTCAGACAGCGCATCGCAAAGCCTCTCCATTACTTTCAATGGTAGGAACTTTGCCATCAGCGGTGGGGTTACCCGCGGTCAGCCGCTGACCGCGGGTGACCTCACCGCTGACGCAAAGTTCCCAGCATTGAGTATAATGGAGAGGCTTTGCGATGCGCTGTCTGACAGCTCAGACGTGCAGCCAATCAGCAGAGTGCCAGGACGTTGCGCTCACTGATTGGCTTAAGAGACCTTTCTGTGACAGCAGTCACGGGGGGGGGGTCTCTGCATTCGGGGAAAGGGGTTCCATGTGTAAACATGGGACCCCTTTCAGTACGCTGTTACGGGTGTTCGTTTATTTGTTTTGCCAAGTACGAGGATTTATATCTGGACACTGGATTGAGGTGAGTATAATTTTATTCACAGGTACCCCGGATCGTCGGATCAGGAGACGTGGCAGTCGGCGGGTCAACATAGGTAAGTATGTGTGTGTCGGCAGGTGTGCAATAAAGTTTTACTCTCAAGGTGTGTGTCTCCTGTTTTTATTTGGGTATTTTTTCCCAGTAGTACTACAGGTACCAGCGGGCCCGTTTTTCTCCCGCATGCTGGTACTTGTGGTTCTCCAAGTACCAGCTTGCAGGGGAGGCTTGCTGGGACTTGTAGTACTACAGGAAAAAACAATATTCTTGTCATTTTCTCAAGGCTATCAGCCCCCCATCCGCAGCCCTTGGATGGGGGGACAGCCTCCGGCTTCACCCCTGGCCCTTGGGTGGCTGGGGGACGACGACCCCTTGATTGAAGGGGTCCCCACTCCCCCAGGGTACCCCGGCCAGGGGTGACTAGTTGGATATTTAATTCCACGGCCGCAGGGCGCTGTATAAAAGTGACCCCCGGCTGTGGCATTATCTGTCCAGCTAGTGGAGCCCGATGCTGGTGTAAAAAATACGGGGGACCCCTACTCTTTTTGTCCCCCGTATTTTTTGCACCAGCACCAGGCGCAGAGCCCGGTGCTGGTTTTAAAAATACGGGGGATCCCCTGTCCATTTCCCCCCCAGATTTTTAGAACCAGGACCGGCTCGAAGAGCCCGAGGCTGGTTATGCTTTGGAGGGGGGACCCCACGCCATTTTTTTTCGGGATTTTACCATTCCATTTATAAAAAAAATAAAAAAAAATAAAAATAATATTTTTAAAAATATATAAATAATACTTGTGCCTCCCAAAAAGACAAACCAAGTACCTAATCCCTTCTAATATAAATAGATATGCTATTACCAATAAAAAAAACACCAAAAAAAACATGTTTTAAATTTTTTTTATTAGATTCACCCACCAAAGTGTGGCGGATTGAAAATGACAAATTTTTACTGTCTAAAAGCACTGTTGTCGAATTTCAAAACTTCAATTGAATATACTTTTGTCGAATTGCCGCATTTGTACCATTGCAGAAAAGTCGAATTTGACAAATGTCGAATTTCAAAAAGTCGAATTTTGAAAGTCCGTTTTTTTGACTGAAAGTACTGAATTGCATTGTCGAATTATTTTTTTTGGCGAAAAAGTCCAGTTTTTCGACAATTTCGGGAATTCGACCGCAATTGCATATACCCCATACAGTATATTGTTCAGCAATGATTTTTTTGTATAATGATCCTGTTACACATGTTGCAGATTGATGTATGCTGCTGGACTTTGTTGCACCAAAAGCATCAAGAAATGGTTAACAAAATGCTTAAATATTAACAGTATATATAGTAGGTGACGTTTCTTTGGGTGGTCTTCACTATGCCGAATGTCGGGATCCCGGCGCACAGTATACCGGCGCCAACTCCAACCACAGTAATTGCCCAGTGTCAACTGGATTCTTGTCCAGGATCGATTTCACCAGGTTTCCTTGGAGAAATGTCCACTGGAAAATTGTAGTGGTTTGGTTCTCAGAAAGAAGGATCAATGCAAAAAATGGGGCATAATATCTAGATCTTTGGGGCAATCTTGGAGAGATAAACGGGAGAAGTTGTCTCTCCAAGATCTCCAAACTGACAATAAAAAAGTATATAATAATGAAAAAAATATGAATATTATATTCTACTGTAGTTTTGCTGGTTGTTGCTAATACAAATATAGAAATACAGATTGCTTTGAAATTGTGACATGGGAGTATCCTGTGTAGCTGAAAACCCAGTGCAAGGCACTAAAGTCACAAGGCAGTGAAGTCACAATCACAGGACTGAGGACACAGGCACCCAGGGTGGTCTATAATTCCAAGGCAGCGTCTCTGCTGTGAAAACTTCTCTGTGTTGTGAAAACAGTTTTGTTATGTCGGGCCTGAGGCACATGACAGTAGGAGATGACCATTGTCTGGACAAACTACAAATGAGATGTGTTAGAAACTTCATATTTTTGTCAAATACATCCATTAGACACGGGTCATTAAAACTGCATTTGATACTCACAGGGAGACATTTATGATACATTAGATTCTGGTCAAAGGTTTCTTAATGCATTGTGACTATGAGTCACTCACCATACGCTCTATCCCATTTGGTTGACACAATATCCATTTAACTAGATACATGCTGCTTCTGCTCGTCTTCCAGTTTACTTAATCATGCTGTTACATCTGCTTCATCTTGTGCCTTCTAATTTCCTTTTTAGACGTTTGCACTTTTTTCAAGTATTTAAATAGTTCCTTTTTCAGTTTTATTTATTTATAAAGCAGCAAAATATTCCAAAGACCTGTATCCTTCTGTAAATGCTAGTTATTATTACCGCACTGGAGACCTGCTAGGTACAAGAGGGCAGAACATTTATCTCTCACGACAACCACATTTTTATAAGTACAGAGGAACCAAATTTCATCCCAGGAGCATAAAGTCCCTTTAATAAATTCATTTCATCCGCCAGCTCCTGTATGCAATACCTTCTGCTATATGGAAATATTATGTAATTATAGTATAACTGTGCTGCAGAGATTAAGTGTTTTCTTTCCCACCACTGTGCAGATATGTCAACTAATAACAAATGCTATCAGCAGAACAGTTAGTGGTGTGCAGAGATGCCATTAGAAGATGGGGGGGCCTGAGACTAACAAAACAGCCAAACGAACACCACCACCACCACCACCACCACCACCACCACCCCCCCAAAAAGAAAAAAAAGTGAAAAAATATAAAAAAGAAAAATATGTATTTTAAAAATAAATGACTATGCTCATATGGAGCAACACCATATTATGCCCCCACAGTTATGCCCCTGTCACCATAGTATGCCCCACACAGTATTGCCCCTCACACCATATTATGCCCCTACATTAATGCTGCCAGTTCCTGCTCATTGTCATGGGTTCTGCTCAACAGGGAATTTCCCCACCCGGCCGCTGTTGCGGGTTCAGCCTCTGTTCGCGCCTGCATGCTTCTATTGAAAATGTCCCTCTCAGAATGACCGCCACCTCAGATGAGACAGTTATTAAAGATACTACAGGAGGCTCCTCTAGTATCTTTAATAATTGTCTCCTCTGAGGCGGTGGTCATTTTGGGAGGAACTTTTTCAATAGAGGGTGGCGGAGTGCGGACAGACAAGGAAGAACGGGGGACAGATGGCGGCTGGCAAACGGCAGCATGAGCGGCCCAGGCCCTTCCTTCTCTGTCAGAGAGGCCAGGCCCGGGGCAGCTGTGCCCCCGGTACTCCCTTGATGGCGTGAACTTATGTATGTACTCTAAAATTCAGAAGGTATGTATGTTACATCTGCCGCACCTGTAATGCAACATGGTTTTGGCCATTAGTGTGTTTTTTTGGTTTGCTAACAAACCTGAATAACCCCCAAAGTCTTAAAGAGAAAGAAGTGAACATGCCCACCTAATTTATTCCAATAATTTATCTGTATATAAATGATGTACTAAACTGACTGTTTATTCCGTCATATCAGATTCATAACATAACAGATCCTTGTTCTGCAGTTATCCCAAGAGTTTTATAGTTATTTACAGTTTTTGTCCTTATGTTGGATTATTGTTACAAGCATATATGTTAGGGTGCATACACATTAGGCAATATCACATGCTATACGGCTGATATTGTTTGGTCTCAAATGGTATCGTCTAGTGTGTACACACAATATGGCATCCGAGGCTCGCTCCCGCAGGTCACAGGTGACATCATGAGTGAGATCCATGCTGCTAAACTTACCTAGATTTCTATAGGTTTCTACAGGGCCTGCTCTACCATTAGGCAACTTTAGGCAGCTGCCTAGGTTGCCAGGATCTGGCAGGGGGCGCTACTGAGTCTGCCTATCACAAAATTAAGGATGTCTCTTAAAGAAACATCCTTGTTGTACTTAATGCAAGTGGAGGTCACACTTTCATCTGACGGACTGGCAGTGGGTATTGGTGGTGGTTGGGGGCAGCAGGCTGAAGTATTGCCTAGGGTGCCGAGAAACCTTGCACTGGCGCTGGGTATCTGAATGGTGTGTTTTAGTCAAATTATCAAAATTTGTGTATATAAAATACCTGCAATTGAGATGGGACAGAGAGTCACCGCTGACATAGAAGATATGGGTAGCTGATACTGTACTCAGTGTCAGTTATTGTTATGACAATGACTGTAGCTTTAATTCATTGTAAGAGCTGTTAGAACTTTACTAAGCCTATATAAATGTGTACGGTTTTGTTCCTTTCTAACTGCTATTGTGGCTCACTGATAACGTAACATAAGTGATCAACTGTGCCATGCTGTCCGGGAGTATATTGGTGCAACGTAAATGGAGAAGTGATGGTGGTGAGGATAAAGCTATGCACAGAACATGTGTGAATGATATAGAATGGTGTACATGTAACAATAGGGAGATTATTTACTCAGATGCAGACATCTTTGTAAATTCAGTATTTAATCTTGGGAAAATTCTAAAAGCAATTTACAACCTGTATGCAATCTCAGTGCAGAAGGTGATTCAGGTGTTGTAGGCATCATATTAATCAAAGCAGATTAGGAACCTTGGGAGCATAGACCTATAGAACATGCCTCCTGGGGTGAAAGCCTGGCTGGAGGTATAGGTTGTGTTATGTTGGAATGAGTTACCTTACCAGTGTGGCAGTATTCATATTCTGCTATGGGGATACATAAAAATGGGGTGGAGTGAGCATGAACTTGAGAACATGTGGTGAAGGGCTGCATAAATTAGAACTGGGGAGTTCTGTGTAATCTACAAATATGTTACTTTTACTACAGCTTCTGGGGGCTTGTTATGCTGTGTGTACCCTTGTCCATGGGGATCTGATGACCTGCTCTACTGTAGATCTGTGATGGTTACTTTGTAGTGTGTGGTGACATGTTGTCTTTGTAACATATGTGCTTGATGCAGAACGACTGCTTTCCATTTAAACATTGCAACTCTGCCATCATGTATTGGTTATTTCAATGGACAGTTTCAATCTTTGTTGTATGTCCCCATTTGAATTCAGTCCTGGGCCCCACAATTGTGATGGCAGGATGTATTCAGCTAGGATGTACATAATGTACAACAGTGGTTCTTAAACTGTGTGCCGTGGCACCCTGGGGTGCCTCAAAGCTCTTGCAGGGGTGCCTCGGATTGGTGGTCCATTACCAATTCAAAATAATTTATGGATAATGTCGTAGGCAAAACCAGTGCTGGCAGCTGCCAATCATAAAATATGTGGTCATTCTGAAGCAATTCTTGTCCCTCACCACATAACTGCACCTAAGGATGACATATAAACACAATTTACTGAAATGTATATATTCTTTTAACATTTTTCAAAAATAAATTTTGGCCTAGGGGTGCCGTGAAAAAAAATTCTGATACTCTGGAGCGCCGTGACTCAAAAAAGTTTGGGAACCACTGTCATACAGTATTTAACTTGTTCCATTTCAATTGTAGGCTAACATTTCCATTCTATTACTATAGATGATTACAGATAGCCACTAGAGGGCGTTCTGCCTGCACTGCTATAATTTCCTTCAGTCAGTGTAATCTGCATTGACTGCTGTGAGGTTGCAGTAGACTGTCATCTAAGATATAGTACTAGAAATAAATGTCTTAAACATAACCTGTCACCATAATTTAAGAATATAGAACAAGATTACTACCATATCTCACAGCTTGCTACATATTTCAGCAATATTTTTCAGTTATATTTGTATTTTTTAGTATATTTTACCCTTTCTGTTGGTATTTCCTGCCTAATATTGTGGCTGCCATGTACATAGTGGCAGCCTGGCAGGTGATAAATTCAGCATCATCTCAGTGTTATAAAAAATGTGTAGCAAGTAGGCTTCTCTTGCAGTTCCAGCAATATATTGCTGTAGGTGAATGGAGGGTCAGTGAATTGTTCATGCTTAATGATATTGCTTTAATTGCTGAATAACAATCTGTTACACACAATATATATTACAATGGCCTGTAAAAAGTGGTGGTACAGTAGGTCACGCTAATCGCTGTGGCATTATTGAATCTTTTAACCACTCAGAAGTTTACTCACTTCTTTCAAAGAGAAACTATTTTCTTATCCTAGGCACATAAGGTAAGGTATTTAAGTGCAAATTAACAAATGTGTTTTAATTAAGTGCCATGAATATAAGAAATACAAAACTGACCTGAAAGTCCCCTATTATTTAGCATTATGTTGTTGCTATTTAAGGGGAAAAAAAGAGTAATAGGTTTAAATTAAGAAAAGTATTATTATTGATTACCAGTTATTGATATAGCGCACACATATTCCACAGCGCTTTACACAGAGTATTTGCCCATTCTCATCAGTACTTGCCCCAGTGAAGCTTACAATTCATGTTTCCTACCCTACCACATGTACACGCATGCATACATACTAGTGTTCATATTTATTTTTCGTTGGGAGCCAAGTAACCTACCAATATATTTTTGGATTGTGGGAGGAAACCAGAGTACATGGAGGAAACCCACTCAATCTTCAAATTCTATATGGTTAGGGCTGTGGTGGGAATCAAACCCAAGACCTCAGTGCTGGGAGGCGGTAATGCTAACCATTATACTATCTTGTTCCCCCCTCGCATAGTAGGAGTAGTAGGAGTGCAGCAAACAGAACACATTTTTTCTCATAAGCATTGGAGTAGATGGGAAAGGTAGTTTTTCTTTGGAATGTGAACTTATGCCCAACCCAGTTCTAATTAGCAATGCTGTTAAGTTGTAAATGGCCACAAGACGTTATCTTACTACGTCCTTCATTCGTGTATTAAAGTCACCAGTAAACTTTTGTATAGTCCACTTTCAAAAACAAATAATTAAGTATATCATTAATTGAGTGCATTAAACCTATGCTCCTAATTTACTTGCTCTAGCAATTTTATTTTAAATAGCTTCAGTACACTGACCTTTTTTGGTACCTAAATATATTCTAAAATACATTAGACCCAGAAATATAAGACTTCCAGTACTAATAGTACTATATTATTATTTTTATTATTATTATTATTATTATTATTAGTAGTAGTAGTAGTAGTAGTACATAATTTTATATATATATATATATATATATATATATACATACACACACACATAAAAATTTCCAGTGCAACTGTCAAGGTGCTCCCAATGGATCCAAAAGTATGGTCCGCTCAATATAACCAGGATACCACTTAGTTAAAGTGGAAGGTGCACTCTCCGTAAATAACAAGAATACATCACTGAAGGGTCAAAGTTTTATTTCGCATAGCCTGGCTCAACATGTCTCGACGTTTCGATTCACAAAGGATGAATCTTCATCAGGAGAAGGCTTTTTAGTTCACACATATTAGTAGATAGAACATATATGGTTCAAATAAATTTCAGCATCTATACAAAAAAGAACAGAAAAAAGCACATGAAGTAAATCAAACCAAAGCCTGCCAGGCCACCTATATGATACATAGCCAACATAGCTAGATACCTCCACCTAAAAGTGATAACTATTGAATATCAATTCCCCATGATGTCATTAACTGCCAGATATATAACTTACTTCCTAAAACGAAAGTAAGGGCCCATCAATGAATCTTATCGACAGCGGACTAGAATATTAACTACTAGCCCATATCCAACCACTTAAAAGTACTTAAAATGCGGGTCAAACATAACACCACCACCGTTATATTTCACTATTTAGTACACAATCACCAAAATGTGGTTAAAGTATACCATTTACTCCTTATGGCTTCAGCATGTGTGCAACAGGATTCCTTATCCAATTCAAAATACAGCCAGAAACTGCCAGCATGCCTATATGTAAATATTTAATGAATGACCAATAAGCTGACATACGTATAACAATGAAGTCCATGGAGCAATATAATAATACTATATAGTATTACTATATTCCATAGCATATAGTGGTACTTCCGGTTTCACAAGCACTTCCTGTGTGTCTCCCTATAAATTCCCTGCCAGTATTTGACCCTTATACTGCCAGCATGGAACAGGACATGTACTCCAGGACATGTGAGTGTTTTTTTTTCCCAAGGATAGAAAGGTGATGTATTGTGGACTATGACAACTGATTAGTGTTTACTTATTTTTGCAGTTTAACCCTTACTCGTTGTTGCTCTACATTTGGCATGCATTATGTTGTACTTTTGGTATTCAGTGACTCATAAGTAATCCTTGGACTATTGTTATACGTACAGTGACGTAAGTTCGTCCCAGTTGCCCTTAGGCAAGATAAATATTGGTGCCCCCCCCCCCCCACATATTTAGATATATATATATATATATTAGTGATGAGCGGGTTCGGTTTCTCGGAAACCGAACCCCCCCGAACTTCACCCTTTATACACGGGTCCGAGCCATACTCGGATTCTCCCGTAAGGCTCCGGTAACCCAAGCGCGCCCGAACGTCATCATCCCGCTGTCGGATTCTCGCGAGATTCGGATTCTATATAAGCAGCCGCGCGTCGCCGCCATTTTCACTCGTGCATTGGAAATGTTAGGGAGAGGACGTGGCTGGCGTCCTCTCCGTTATTTTTGAACTTGATTGTGCACTATTGCTTAATTGTGGGGAGAGCTGGGGAGCAGCTGTATAATATAGGAGGAGTATAGTGCAGAGTTTTGCTGATCAGTGACCACCAGTTATCCGTTCTCTGCCTGAAAAAAACGCTCCATATCTGTGCTCAGTGTGCTGCATATATCTGTGCTCACATTGCTTAATTGTGGGGACTAGGGAGCAGCTGTATTATATAGCAGGAGTACAGTGCAGAGTTTTGCTGACAGTGACCACCAGTATACGTTGTCTGCCTGAAAAACACTCCATATCTGTGCTCAGTGTGCTGCTTTATTGTGGGGACTGGGGACCACCAGTATAATATTATATAGGAGGAGAACAGTGCAGAGTTTTGCTGACCAGTGACCACCAGTATATAATATATAGCATTACGGTACAGTAGGCCACTGCTGTACCTACCTCTGTGTCGTCATTAAGTATACTATCCATTTAGATTCTATACCTGTGCTGCATTTCAGTTGTGCAGTTTGCTGACACAGTGACCACCAGTATACTATATATAGCAGTACGGTACGGAAGGCCACTGCTGTACCTACCTCTGTGTCGTCATTAAGTATACTATCCATCTACATTCTATACCTGTGGTGCATTTTAGTTTTGCAGTTTGCTGACAGAGTGACCACCAGTATACTATATATAGCAGTACGGTACGGAAGGCCACTGCTGTACCTACCTCTGTGTCGTCATTAAGTATACTATCCATCTACATTCTATACCTGTGGTGCATTTTAATTTTGCAGTTTGCTGACACAGTGACCACCAGTATACTATATATAGCAGTACGGAAGGCCACTGCTGTACCTACCTCTGTGTCGTCATTAAGTATACTATCCATCTACATTCTATACCTGTGGTGCATTTTAGTTTTGCAGTTTGCTGACACAGTGACCACCAGTATACTATATATAGCAGTACGGTACGGAAGGCCACTGCAGTACCTACCTCTGTGTCATCATTAAGTATACTATCCATCTACATTCTATACCTGTGGTGCATTTTAGTTTTGCAGATTGCTGACAGTGACCACCAGTATATATAGCAGTACGGTACGGAAGGCCACTGCTCTACCTACCTCTGTGTCGTCAAGTATACTATCCATCCATACCTGTGGTGCATTTCAGTTGTGCGCAGTATATATAGTAGTAGGCCATTGCTATTGATAGTTACTGGCATATAATTCCACACATTAAAAAATGGAGAACAAAAATGTGGAGGTTAAAATAGGGAAAGATCAAGATCCACTTCCACCTCGTGCTGAAGCTGCTGCCACTAGTCATGGCCGAGACGATGAAATGCCATCAACGTCATCTGCCAAGGCCGATGCCCAATGTCATAGTAGAGAGCATGTAAAATCCAAAAAACAAAAGTTCAGTAAAATGACCCAAAAATCAAAATTAAAAGCGTCTGAGGAGAAGCGTAAACTTGCCAATATGCCATTTACGACACGGAGTGGCAAGGAACGGCTGAGGCCCTGGCCTATGTTCATGGCTACTGGTTCAGCTTCACATGAGTATGGAAGCACTCATCCTCTTGCTAGAAAAATGAAAAGACTTAAGCTGGCAAAAGCACAGCAAAGAACTGTGCGTTCTTCTAAATCACAAATCCCCAAGGAGAGTCCAATTGTGTCGGTTGCGATGCCTGACCTTCCCAACACTGGACGGGAAGAGCTTGCGCCTTCCACCATTTGCATGCCCTATGCAAGTGCTGGAAGGAGCACCCGCAGTCCAGTTCCTGATAGTCAAATTGAAGATGTCACTGTTGAAGTACACCAGGATGAGGATATGGGTGTTGCTGGCGCTGGGGAGGAAATTGACAAGGAGGATTCTGATGGTGAGGTGGTTTGTTTAAGTCAGGCACCCGGGGAGACACCTGTTGTCCGTGGGACGAATATGGCCATTGACATGCCTGGTCAAAATACAAAAAAAATCAGCTCTTCGGTGTGGAATTATTTCAACACAAATGCGGACAACAGGTGTCAAGCCGTGTGTTGCCTTTGTCAAGCTGTAATAAGTAGGGGTAAGGACGTTAACCACCTCGGAACATCCTCCCTTATACGTCACCTGCAGGCCATGTCACTGGCAAGTCTGACGAGTCCTCTCCTGCCTGGGATTCCTCCGATGCATCCTTGAGTGTAACGCCTACTGCTGCTGGCGCTGCTGTTGTAGCTGCTGGGAGTCGATCGTTATCCCAGAGGGGAAGTCGGAAGACCACTTGTACTACTTCCAGTAAGCAATTGACTGTCCAACAGTCCTTTGCGAGAAAGATGAAATATCACAGCAGTTATCCTGCTGCAAAGCAGATAACTCAGGCTTTGGCAGCCTGGGCGGTGAGAAACGTGGTTCCGGTATCCACCGTTAATTCAGAGGCAACTAGAGACTTGATTGAGGTACTGTGTCCCCAGTACCAAATACCATCTAGGTTCCATTTCTCTAGGCAGGCGATACCGAAAATGTACACAGACCTCAGAAAAAGACTCACCAGTGTCCTAAAAAATGCAGTTGTACCCAATGTCCACTTAACCACGGACATGTGGACAAGTGGAGCAGGGCAGACTCAGGACTATATGACTTTGACAGCCCACTGGGTAGATGTATTGCCTCCCGCAGCAAGAAAAGCAGCGGCGGCACCAGTAGCAGCATCTCGCAAACGCCAACACGTTCCTAGGCAGGCTACGCTTTATATCACCGCTTTCCAGAAGAGGCACACAGCTGACAACCTCTTACGGAAACTGAGGAAGATCATCGCAGAATGGCTTACCCCAATTGGACTCTCCTGGGGATTTGTGACACCGGACAATGCCAGCAATATTGTGCGTGCATTACATCTGGGCAAATTCCAGCACGTCCCATGTTTTGCAAATACATTGAATTTGGTGGTGCAGAATTATTTAAAAAACGACAGGGGCGTGCAAGAGATGCTGTCGGTGGCCCAAAGAATTGCAGGCCACTTTCGGCATTCAGCCACCGCGTACAGAAGACTGGAGCCCCACCAAACAATCTTGAACCTGCCCTGCCATCATCTGAAGCAAGAGGTGGTAACGAGGTGGAATTCAACCCTCTATATGCTTCAGAGGATGGAGGAGCAGCAAAAGCCCATTTAAGCCTATACATCTGGCCACGATATAGGCAAAGGAGGGGGAATGCACCTGACTCAAGTGCAGTGGAGAATGATTTCAACGTTGTGCAAGGTTCTGCAACCCTTTGAACTTGCCACACGTGAAGTCAGTTCAGACACTGCCAGCCAGAGTCAGGTCATTCCTCTCATCAGGCTTTTGCAGAAGAAGCTGGAGACATTGAAGGAGGAGCTAAAACAGAGCGATTCCGCTAGGCATGTGGGACTTGTGGATGGAGCCCTTAATTCGCTTAACCAGGGTTCACGGGTGGTCAATCTGTTGAAATCAGAGCACTACATTTTGGCCACCGTGCTCGATCCTAGATTTAAAACCTACGTTGTATCTCTCTTTCCGGCAGGCACAAGTCTGCAGAGGTTCAAAGACCTGCTGGTGAGAAAATTGTCAAGTCAAGCGGAACGTGACCCGTCAACATCTCCTCCTTCACATTCTCCCGCAACTGGGGGTGCGAGGAAAAGGCTAAGAATTCCGAGCCCACCCGCTGGCAGTGATGCAGGGCAGTCTGGAGCGAGTGCTGACATCTGGTCCGGACTGAAGGACCTGCCAACGATTACTGACATGTCGTCTACTGTCACTTCATATGATTCTCTCACCATTGAAAGAATGGTGGAGGATTATATGAGTGACCGCATCCAAGTAGGCACGTCAGACAGTCCGTACGTATACTGGCAGGAAAAAGAGGCAATTTGGAGACCCTTGCACAAACTGGCTTTATTCTACCTAAGTTGCCCTCCCTCCAGTGTGTACTCCGAAAGAGTGTTTAGTGCAGCCGCTCACCTTGTAAGCAATCGGCGTACGAGGTTACTTCCAGAAAATGTGGAGAAGATGATGTTCATCAAAATGAATTATAATCAATTCCTCCGTGGAGACATTCACCAGCAGCAATTGCCTCCACAAGTACACAGGGACCTGAGATGGTGGATTCCAGTGGGGACGAATTAATAATCTGTGAGGAGGGGGATGTACACAGTGAAAGGGGTGAGGAATCGGAGGATGATGATGAGGTGGACATCTTGCCTCTGTAGAGCCAGTTTGTGCAATGAGAGATTGATTGCTTCTTTTTTTGGTGGGGGCCCAAACCAACCAGTCATTTCAGTCACAGTCGTGTGGCAGACCCTGTCGCTGAAATGATGGGTTCGTTAAAGTGTGCATGTCCTGTTTATTAGAGATGAGCGGGTTCGGTTTCTCTGAATCCGAACCCGCCAGAACTTCATGTTTTTTTTCACGGGTCCGAGCGACTCGGATCTTCCCGCCTTGCTCGGTTAACCCGAGCGCGCCCGAACGTCATCATGACGCTGTCGGATTCTCGCGAGGCTCGGATTCTATCGCGAGACTCGGATTCTATATAAGGAGCCGCGCGTCGCCGCCATTTTCACACGTGCATTGAGATTGATAGGGAGAGGACGTGGCTGGCGTCCTCTCCGTTTAGAATAGATTAGAGAGACACTTGATTTACTAATTTTGGGGAGCATTAGGAGTACTCAGTACAGTGCAGAGTTTTGCTGATAGTGACCACCAGTTTTATTTATAATCCGTTCTCTGCCTGAAAAAAGCGATACACAGCACACAGTGACTCAGTCACATACCATATCTGTGTGCACTGCTCAGGCTCAGGCCAGTGTGCTGCATCATCTATTATCTATATATAATATTATATATATCTGTCTGACTGCTCAGCTCACACAGCTTATAATTGTGGTGGAGACTGGGGAGCACTACTGCAGTGCCAGTTATAGGTTATAGCAGGAGCCAGGAGTACATAATATATTATATAGTGAGTGACCACCAGACACACAGTGCAGTTTATTTAATATATCCGTTCTCTGCCTGAAAAAAGCGATACACACAGTGACTCAGTCAGTCACATACCATATCTGTGTGCACTGCTCAGGCTCAGGCCAGTGTGCTGCATCATCTATATATTAGAGATGAGCGCCTGAAATTTTTCGGGTTTTGTGTTTTGGTTTTGGGTTCGGTTCCGCGGCCGTGTTTTGGGTTCGAACGCGTTTTGGCAAAACCTCACCGAATTATTTTTGTCGGATTCGGGTGTGTTTTGGATTCGGGTGTTTTTTTCCAAAAACACTAAAAAACAGCTTAAATCATAGAATTTGGGGGTCATTTTGATCCCAAAGTATTATTAACCTCAAAAACCATAATTTACACTCATTTTCAGTCTATTCTGAATACCTCACACCTCACAATATTATTTTTAGTCCTAAAATTTGCACCGAGGTCGCTGTGTGAGTAAGATAAGCGACCCTAGTGGCCGACACAAACACCGGGCCCATCTAGGAGTGGCACTGCAGTGTCACGCAAGATGTCCCTTCCAAAAAACCCTCCCCAAACAGCACATGACGCAAAGAAAAAAAGAGGCGCAATGAGGTAGCTGTGTGAGTAAGATTAGCGACCCTAGTGGCCGACACAAACACCGGGCCCATCTAGGAGTGGCACTGCAGTGTCACGCAGGATGGCCCTTCCAAAAAACCCTCCCCAAACAGCACATGACGCAAAGAAAAAAAGAGGCGCAATGAGGTAGCTGACTGTGTGAGTAAGATTAGCGACCCTAGTGGCCGACACAAACACCGGGCCCATCTAGGAGTGGCACTGCAGTGTCACGCAGGATGGCCCTTCCAAAAAACCCTCCCCAAACAGCACATGACGCAAAGAAAAAAAGAGGCGCAATGAGGTAGCTGACTGTGTGAGTAAGATTAGCGACCCTAGTGGCCGACACAAACACCGGGCCCATCTAGGAGTGGCACTGCAGTGTCACGCAGGATGTCCCTTCCAAAAAACCCTCCCCAAACAGCACATGACGCAAAGAAAAAAAGAGGCGCAATGAGGTAGCTGTGTGAGTAAGATTAGCGACCCTAGTGGCCGACACAAACACCGGGCCCATCTAGGAGTGGCACTGCAGTGTCACGCAGGATGTCCCTTCCAAAAAACCCTCCCCAAACAGCACATGACGCAAAGAAAAAAAGAGGCGCAATGAGGTAGCTGTGTGAGTAAGATTAGCGACCCTAGTGGCCGACACAAACACCGGGCCCATCTAGGAGTGGCACTGCAGTGTCACGCAGGATGTCCCTTCCAAAAAACCCTCCCCAAACAGCACATGACGCAAAGAAAAAAAGAGGCGCAATGAGGTAGCTGACTGTGTGAGTAAGATTAGCGACCCTAGTGGCCGACACAAACACCGGGCCCATTTAGGAGTGGCACTGCAGTGTCACGCAGGATGTCCCTTCCAAAAAACCCTCCCCAATCAGCACATGATGCAAAGAAAAAGAAAAGAAAAAAGAGGTGCAAGATGGAATTATCCTTGGGCCCTCCCACCCACCCTTATGTTGTATAAACAAAACAGGACATGCACACTTTAACCAACCCATCATTTCAGTGACAGGGTCTGCCACACGACTGTGACTGATATGACGGGTTGGTTTGGACCCCCCCCAAAAAAGAAGCAATTAATCTCTCCTTGCACAAACTGGCTCTACAGAGGCAAGATGTCCACCTCATCTTCACCCTCCGATATATCACCGTGTACATCCCCCTCCTCACAGATTATCAATTCGTCCCCACTGGAATCCACCATCTCAGCTCCCTGTGTACTTTGTGGAGGCAATTGCTGCTGGTCAATGTCTCCGCGGAGGAATTGATTATAATTCATTTTAATGAACATCATCTTCTCCACATTTTCTGGATGTAACCTCGTACGCCGATTGCTGACAAGGTGAGCGGCGGCACTAAACACTCTTTCGGAGTACACACTTGTGGGAGGGCAACTTAGGTAGAATAAAGCCAGTTTGTGCAAGGGCCTCCAAATTGCCTCTTTTTCCTGCCAGTATAAGTACGGACTGTGTGACGTGCCTACTTGGATGCGGTCACTCATATAATCCTCCACCATTCTATCAATGTTGAGAGAATCATATGCAGTGACAGTAGACGACATGTCCGTAATCGTTGTCAGGTCCTTCAGTCCGGACCAGATGTCAGCATCAGCAGTCGCTCCAGACTGCCCTGCATCACCGCCAGCGGGTGGGCTCGGAATTCTGAGCCTTTTCCTCGCACCCCCAGTTGCGGGAGAATGTGAAGGAGGAGATGTTGACAGGTCGCGTTCCGCTTGACTTGACAATTTTGTCACCAGCAGGTCTTTCAACCCCAGCAGACCTGTGTCTGCCGGAAAGAGAGATCCAAGGTAGGCTTTAAATCTAGGATCGAGCACGGTGGCCAAAATGTAGTGCTCTGATTTCAACAGATTGACCACCCGTGAATCCTTGTTAAGCGAATTAAGGGCTGCATCCACAAGTCCCACATGCCTAGCGGAATCGCTCCCTTTTAGCTCCTTCTTCAATGCCTCCAGCTTCTTCTGCAAAAGCCTGATGAGGGGAATGACCTGACTCAGGCTGGCAGTGTCTGAACTGACTTCACGTGTGGCAAGTTCAAAGGGCATCAGAACCTTGCACAACGTTGAAATCATTCTCCACTGCACTTGAGACAGGTGCATTCCATCTCCTATATCGTGCTCAATTGTATAGGCTTGAATGGCCTTTTGCTGCTCCTCCAACCTCTGAAGCATATAGAGAATTGAATTCCACCTCGTTACCACTTCTTGCTTCAGATGATGGCAGGGCAGGTTCAGTAGTTTTTGGTGGTGCTCCAGTCTTCTGTACGTGGTGCCTGTACGCCGAAAGTGTCCCGCAATTTTTCTGGCCACCGACAGCATCTCTTGCACGCCCCTGTCGTTTTTAAAAAAATTCTGCACCACCAAATTCAAGGTATGTGCAAAACATGGGACGTGCTGGAATTTGCCCATATTTAATGCACACACAATATTGCTGGCGTTGTCCGATGCCACAAATCCACAGGAGAGTCCAATTGGGGTAAGCCATTCCGCGATGATCTTCCTCAGTTGCCGTAAGAGGTTTTCAGCTGTGTGCGTATTCTGGAAAGCGGTGATACAAAGCGTAGCCTGCCTAGGAAAGAGTTGGCGTTTGCGAGATGCTGCTACTGGTGCCGCCGCTGCTGTTCTTGCGGCGGGAGTCCATACATCTACCCAGTGGGCTGTCACAGTCATATAGTCCTGACCCTGCCCTGCTCCACTTGTCCACATGTCCGTGGTTAAGTGGACATTGGGTACAACTGCATTTTTTAGGAGACTGGTGAGTCTTTTTCTGACGTCCGTGTACATTCTCGGTATCGCCTGCCTAGAGAAGTGGAACCTAGATGGTATTTGGTAACGGGGGCACACTGCCTCAATAAATTGTCTAGTTCCCTGTGAACTAACGGCGGATACCGGACGCACGTCTAACACCAACATAGTTGTCAAGGACTCAGTTATCCGCTTTGCAGTAGGATGACTGCTGTGATATTTCATCTTCCTCGCAAAGGACTGTTGAACAGTCAATTGCTTACTGGAAGTAGTACAAGTGGGCTTACGACTTCCCCTCTGGGATGACCATCGACTCCCAGCGGCAACAACAGCAGCGCCAGCAGCAGTAGGCGTTACACGCAAGGATGCATCGGAGGAATCCCAGGCAGGAGAGGACTCGTCAGACTTGCCAGTGACATGGCCTGCAGGACTATTGGCATTCCTGGGGAAGGAGGAAATTGACACTGAGGGAGTTGGTGGGGTGGTTTGCGTGAGCTTGGTTACAAGAGGAAGGGATTTACTGGTCAGTGGACTGCTTCCGCTGTCACCCAAAGTTTTTGAACTTGTCACTGACTTATTATGAATGCGCTGCAGGTGACGTATAAGGGAGGATGTTCCGAGGTGGTTAACGTCCTTACCCCTACTTATTACAGCTTGACAAAGGGAACACACGGCTTGACACCTGTTGTCCGCATTTCTGGTGAAATACCTCCACACCGAAGAGCTGATTTTTTTGGTATTTTCACCTGGCATGTCAACGGCCATATTCCTCCCACGGACAACAGGTGTCTCCCCGGGTGCCTGACTTAAACAAACCACCTCACCATCAGAATCCTCCTGGTCAATTTCCTCCCCAGCGCCAGCAACACCCATATCCTCCTCATCCTGGTGTACTTCAACACTGACATCTTCAATCTGACTATCAGGAACTGGACTGCGGGTGCTCCTTCCAGCACTTGCAGGGGGCGTGCAAATGGTGGAAGGCGCATGCTCTTCACGTCCAGTGTTGGGAAGGTCAGGCATCGCAACCGACACAATTGGACTCTCCTTGTGGATTTGGGATTTCAAAGAACGCACAGTTCTTTGCGGTGCTTTTGCCAGCTTGAGTCTTTTCAGTTTTCTAGCGAGAGGCTGAGTGCTTCCATCCTCATGTGAAGCTGAACCACTAGCCATGAACATAGGCCAGGGCCTCAGCCGTTCCTTGCCACTCCGTGTGGTAAATGGCATATTGGCAAGTTTACGCTTCTCCTCCGACAATTTTATTTTAGGTTTTGGAGTCCTTTTTTTACTGATATTTGGTGTTTTGGTTTTGACATGCTCTGTACTATGCCATTGGGCATCGGCCTTGGCAGACGACGTTGCTGGCATTTCATCGTCTCGGCCATGACTAGTGGCAGCAGCTTCAGCACGAGGTGGAAGTGGATCTTGATCTTTCCCTAATTTTGGAACCTCAACATTTTTGTTCTCCATATTTTAATAGGCACAACTAAAAGGCACCTCAGGTAAACAATGCAGATGGATGGATTGGATACTAGTATACAATTATGGACGGGCTGCCGAGTGCCGACACAGAGGTAGCCACAGCCGTGAACTACCGCACTGTACTGTGTCTGCTGCTAATATATAGACTGGTTGATAAAGAGATAGTATACTCGTAACTAGTATGTATGTATAAAGAAAGAAAAAAAACCACGGTTAGGTCACTGGTATATACAATTATGGACGGGCTGCCGAGTGCCAACACAGAGGTAGCCACAGCCGTGAACTACCGCACTGTACTGTGTCTGCTGCTAATATATAGACTGGTTGATAAAGAGATAGTATACTCGTAACTAGTATGTATGTATAAAGAAAGAAAAAAAAACCACGGTTAGGTGGTATATACAATTATGGACGGGCTGCCGAGTGCCGACACAGAGGTAGCCACAGCCGTGAACTACCGCACTGTACTGTGTCTGCTGCTAATATATAGACTGGTTGATAAAGAGATAGTATACTCGTAACTAGTATGTATGTATAAAGAAAGAAAAAAAAACCACGGTTAGGTCACTGGTATATACAATTATGGACGGGCTGCCGAGTGCCGACACAGAGGTAGCCACAGCCGTGAACTACCGCACTGTACTGTGTCTGCTGCTAATATATAGACTGGTTGATAAAGAGATAGTATACTCGTAACTAGTATGTATGTATAAAGAAAGAAAAAAAAACCACGGTTAGGTCACTGGTATATACAATTATGGACGGGCTGCCGAGTGCCGACACAGAGGTAGCCACAGCCGTGAACTACCGCACTGTACTGTGTCTGCTGCTAATATATAGACTGGTTGATAAAGAGATAGTATACTCGTAACTAGTATGTATGTATAAAGAAAGAAAAAAAAACCACGGTTAGGTCACTGGTATATACAATTATGGACGGGCTGCGGAGTGCCGACACAGAGGTAGCCACAGCCGTGAACTACCGCACTGTACTGTGTCTGCTGCTAATATATAGACTGGTTGATAAAGAGATAGTATACTCGTAACTAGTATGTATGTATAAAGAAAGAAAAAAAAACCACGGTTAGGTGGTATATACAATTATGGACGGGCTGCCGAGTGCCGACACAGAGGTAGCCACAGCCGTGAACTACCGCACTGTACTGTGTCTGCTGCTAATATATAGACTGGTTGATAAAGAGATAGTATACTCGTAACTAGTATGTATGTATAAAGAAAGAAAAAAAAACCACGGTTAGGTCACTGGTATATACAATTATGGACGGGCTGCCGAGTGCCGACACAGAGGTAGCCACAGCCGTGAACTACCGCACTGTACACTGGTTGATAAAGAGATAGTAGTATACTCGTAACAACTAGTATGACGACGGTATAAAGAATGAAAAAAAAACCACGGTTAGGTGGTATATAATACAATTATGGTTGGACGGACTGCCTGCCGAGTGCCGACACAGAGGTAGCCACAGCCGTGAACTACCGCACTGTACACTGGTTGATAAAGAGATAGTAGTATACTCGTAACAACTAGTATGACGACGGTATAAAGAATGAAAAAAAAAACCACGGTTAGGTGGTATATAATACAATTATGGTTGGACGGACTGCCTGCCGAGTGCCGACACAGAGGTAGCCACAGCCGTGAACTACCGCACTGTACACTGGTTGATAAAGAGATAGTAGTATACTCGTAACAACTAGTATGACGACGGTATAAAGAACGAAAAAAAAACCACGGTTAGGTGGTATATATTATAATACAATTATGGATGGACGGACTGCCTGCCGAGTTCCGACACAGAGGTAGCCACAGCCGTGAACTACCGCACTGTACACTGGTTGATAAAGAGATAGTAGTATACTCGTAACAACTAGTATGACGACGGTATAAAGAACGGAAAAAAAACCACGGTTAGGTGGTATATATTATAATACAATTATGGATGGACGGACTGCCTGCCGAGTGCCGACACAGAGGTAGCCACAGCCGTGAACTACCGCACTGTACTGTGTCTGCTGCTAATATAGACTGGTTGATAAAGAGATAGTATACAATACTACTAATATACTGGTGGTCAGGCACTGGTCACCACTAGTCACACTGGCAGTGGCACTCCTGCAGCAAAAGTGTGCACTGTTTAATTTTAATATAATAGTATTTATCATGTACTCCTGGCTCCTGCTATAACAACCTGCAGTGCTCCCCAGTCTCCCCCACAATTATAAGCTTTATATACAATACATTGATGTGCAGCACACTGGGCTGAGCAGTGCACACAGACTGAGTCACTGTGTGACTGTGTATCGTTTTTTTCAGGCAGAGAACGGATATATTAAATAAAACAAACAACTGCACTGTCTCTGGTGGTCACTGGTCACTGTGGTCGTCAGTCACTAAACTCTGTCTGCACTCTGCACTCTCTTCTAATCTACAGTATCACAGCAATCTCTCTCTCTCTCTCTCTTCTAAATCTAATCTAAATGGAGAGGACGCCAGCCACGTCCTCTCCCTATCAATCTCAATGCACGTGTGAAAATGGCGGCGACGCGCGGCTCCTTATATAGAATCCGAGTCTCGCGATAGAATCCGAGCCTCGCGAGAATCCGACAGCGTCATGATGACGTTCGGTGCGCGCTCGGGTTAACCGAGCAAGGCGGGAAGATCCGAGTCGCTCGGACCCGTGAAAAATAAAGTGAAGTTCGTGCGGGTTCGGATTCAAAGAAACCGAACCCGCTCATCTCTACTATATATATTATATATCTGTCTGACTGCTCAGCTCACACAGCTTATAATTGTGGGGGAGACTGGGGAGCACTACTGCAGTGCCAGTTATAGGTTATAGCAGGAGCCAGGAGTACATAATATTATATTAAAATTAAACAGTGCACACTTTTGCTGCAGGAGTGCCACTGCCAGTGTAACTAGTGACCAGTGACCTGACCACCAGTATATATAATATTAGTAGTATACTATCTCTTTATCAACCAGTCTATATTAGCAGCAGACACAGTACAGTGCGGTAGTTCACGGCTGTGGCTACCTCTGTGTCGGCACTCGGCAGCCCGTCCATAATTGTATATACCACCTAACCGTGGTTTTTTTTTCTTTCTTTATACATACATACTAGTTACGAGTATACTATCTCTTTATCAACCAGTCTATATTAGCAGCAGACACAGTACAGTGCGGTAGTTCACGGCTGTGGCTACCTCTGTGTCGGCACTCGGCAGCCCGTCCATAATTGTATATACCACCTAACCGTGGTTTTTTTTTTCTTTCTTTATACATACATACTAGTTACGAGTATACTATCTCTTTATCAACCAGTCTATATATTAGCAGCAGACACAGTACAGTGCGGTAGTTCACGGCTGTGGCTACCTCTGTGTCGGCACTCGGCAGCCCGTCCATAATTGTATATACCACCTAACCGTGGTTTTTTTTTCTTTCTTTATACATACATACTAGTTACGAGTATACTATCTCTTTATCAACCAGTCTATATATTAGCAGCAGACACAGTACAGTGCGGTAGTTCACGGCTGTGGCTACCTCTGTGTCGGCACTCGGCAGCCCGTCCATAATTGTATATACCACCTAACCGTGGTTTTTTTTTCTTTCTTTATACATACATACTAGTTACGAGTATACTATCTCTTTATCAACCAGTCTATATATTAGCAGCAGACACAGTACAGTGCGGTAGTTCACGGCTGTGGCTACCTCTGTGTCGGCACTCGGCAGCCCGTCCATAATTGTATATACCACCTAACCGTGGTTTTTTTTTCTTTCTTTATACATACATACTAGTTACGAGTATACTATCTCTTTATCAACCAGTCTATATTAGCAGCAGACACAGTACAGTGCGGTAGTTCACGGCTGTGGCTACCTCTGTGTCGGCACTCGGCAGCCCGTCCATAATTGTATATACCACCTAACCGTGGTTTTTTTTTCTTTCTTTATACATACATACTAGTTACGAGTATACTATCTCTTTATCAACCAGTCTATATATTAGCAGCAGACACAGTACAGTGCGGTAGTTCACGGCTGTGGCTACCTCTGTGTCGGCACTCGGCAGCCCGTCCATAATTGTATATACCACCTAACCGTGGTTTTTTTTTCTTTCTTTATACATACATACTAGTTACGAGTATACTATCTCTTTATCAACCAGTCTATATTAGCAGCAGACACAGTACAGTGCGGTAGTTCACGGCTGTGGCTACCTCTGTGTCGGCACTCGGCAGCCCGTCCATAATTGTATATACCACCTAACCGTGGTTTTTTTTTCTTTCTTTATACATACATACTAGTTACGAGTATACTATCTCTTTATCAACCAGTCTATATATTAGCAGCAGACACAGTACAGTGCGGTAGTTCACGGCTGTGGCTACCTCTGTGTCGGCACTCGGCAGCCCGTCCATAATTGTATATACCACCTAACCGTGGTTTTTTTTTCTTTCTTTATACATACATACTAGTTACGAGTATACTATCTCTTTATCAACCAGTCTATATATTAGCAGCAGACACAGTACAGTGCGGTAGTTCACGGCTGTGGCTACCTCTGTGTCGGCACTCGGCAGCCCGTCCATAATTGTATACTAGTATCCAATCCATCCATCTCCATTGTTTACCTGAGGTGCCTTTTAGTTGTGCCTATTAAAATATGGAGAACAAAAATGTTGAGGTTCCAAAATTAGGGAAAGATCAAGATCCACTTCCACCTCGTGCTGAAGCTGCTGCCACTAGTCATGGCCGAGACGATGAAATGCCAGCAACGTCGTCTGCCAAGGCCGATGCCCAATGTCATAGTACAGAGCATGTCAAATCCAATGCACCAAATATCAGTAAAAAAAGGACTCCAAAACCTAAAATAAAATTGTCGGAGGAGAAGCGTAAACTTGCCAATATGCCATTTACCACACGGAGTGGCAAGGAACGGCTGAGGCCCTGGCCTATGTTCATGGCTAGTGGTTCAGCTTCACATGAGGATGGAAGCACTCAGCCTCTCGCTAGAAAAATGAAAAGACTCAAGCTGGCAAAAGCAGCACAGCAAAGAACTGTGCATTCTTCGAAATCCCAAATCCACAAGGAGAGTCCAATTGTGTCGGTTGCGATGCCTGACCTTCCCAACACTGGACGTGAAGAGCATGCGCCTTCCACCATTTGCACGCCCCCTGCAAGTGCTGGAAGGAGCACCCGCAGTCCAGTTCCTGATAGTCAGATTGAAGATGTCAGTGTTGAAGTACACCAGGATGAGGAGGATATGGGTGTTGCTGGCGCTGGGGAGGAAATTGACCAGGAGGATTCTGATGGTGAGGTGGTTTGTTTAAGTCAGGCACCCGGGGAGACACCTGTTGTCCGTGGGAGGAATATGGCCGTTGACATGCCAGGTGAAAATACCAAAAAAATCAGCTCTTCGGTGTGGAGGTATTTCACCAGAAATGCGGACAACAGGTGTCAAGTCGTGTGTTCCCTTTGTCAAGCTGTAATAAGTAGGGGTAAGGACGTTAACCACCTCGGAACATCCTCCCTTATACGTCACCTGCAGCGCATTCATAATAAGTCAGTGACAAGTTCAAAAACTTTGGGTGACAGCGGAAGCAGTCCACTGACCAGTAAATCCCTTCCTCTTGTAACCAAGCTCACGCAAACCACCCCACCAACTCCCTCAGTGTCAATTTCCTCCTTCCCCAGGAATGCCAATAGTCCTGCAGGCCATGTCACTGGCAATTCTGACGAGTCCTCTCCTGCCTGAAATTCCTCCGATGCATCCTTGCGTGTAACGCCTACTGCTGCTGGCGCTGCTGTTGTTGCCGCTGGGAGTCGATGGTCATCCCAGAGGGGAAGTCGTAAGCCCACTTGTACTAATTCCAGTAAGCAATTGACTGTTCAACAGTCCTTTGCGAGGAAGATGAAATATCACAGCAGTCATCCTACTGCAAAGCGGATAACTGAGGCCTTGGCATCCTGGGTGGTGAGAAACGTGGTTCCGGTATCCATCATTACTGCAGAGCCAACTAGAGACTTGTTGGAGGTACTGTGTCCCCGGTACCAAATACCATCTAGGTTCCATTTCTCTAGGCAGGCGATACCGAAAATGTACACAGACCTCAGAAAAAGAGTCACCAGTGTCCTAAAAAATGCAGCTGTACCCAATGTCCACTTAACCACGGACATGTGGACAAGTGGAGCAGGGCAGGGTCAGGACTATATGACTGTGACAGCCCACTGGGTAGATGTATGGACTCCCGCCGCAAGAACAGCAGCGGCGGCACCAGTAGCAGCATCTCGCAAACGCCAACTCTTTCCTAGGCAGGCTACGCTTTGTATCACCGCTTTCCAGAATACGCACACAGCTGAAAACCTCTTACGGCAACTGAGGAAGATCATCGCGGAATGGCTTACCCCAATTGGACTCTCCTGTGGATTTGTGGCATCGGACAACGCCAGCAATATTGTGTGTGCATTAAATATGGGCAAATTCCAGCACGTCCCATGTTTTGCACATACCTTGAATTTGGTGGTGCAGAATTTTTTAAAAAACGACAGGGGCGTGCAAGAGATGCTGTCGGTGGCCAGAAAAATTGCGGGACACTTTCGGCGTACAGGCACCACGTACAGAAGACTGGAGCACCACCAAAAACTACTGAACCTGCCCTGCCATCATCTGAAGCAAGAAGTGGTAACGAGGTGGAATTCAACCCTCTATATGCTTCAGAGGTTGGAGGAGCAGCAAAAGGCCATTCAAGCCTATACAATTGAGCACGATATAGTAGGTGGAATGCACCTGTCTCAAGTGCAGTGGAGAATGATTTCAACGTTGTGCAAGGTTCTGATGCCCTTTGAACTTGCCACACGTGAAGTCAGTTCAGACACTGCCAGCCTGAGTCAGGTCATTCCCCTCATCAGGCTTTTGCAGAAGAAGCTGGAGGCATTGAAGAAGGAGCTAAAAGGGAGCGATTCCGCTAGGCATGTGGGACTTGTGGATGCAGCCCTTAATTCGCTTAACAAGGATTCACGGGTGGTCAATCTGTTGAAATCAGAGCACTACATTTTGGCCACCGTGCTCGATCCTAGATTTAAAGCCTACCTTGGATCTCTCTTTCCGGCAGACACAGGTCTGCTGGGGTTGAAAGACCTGCTGGTGACAAAATTGTCAAGTCAAGCGGAACGCGACCTGTCAACATCTCCTCCTTCACATTCTCCCGCAACTGGGGGTGCGAGGAAAAGGCTCAGAATTCCGAGCCCACCCGCTGGCGGTGATGCAGGGCAGTCTGGAGCGACTGCTGATGCTGACATCTGGTCCGGACTGAAGGACCTGACAACGATTACGGACATGTCGTCTACTGTCACTGCATATGATTCTCTCAACATTGATAGAATGGTGGAGGATTATATGAGTGACCGCATCCAAGTAGGCACGTCACACAGTCCGTACTTATACTGGCAGGAAAAAGAGGCAATTTGGAGGCCCTTGCACAAACTGGCTTTATTCTACCTAAGTTGCCCTCCCACAAGTGTGTACTCCGAAAGAGTGTTTAGTGCCGCCGCTCACCTTGTCAGCAATCGGCGTACGAGGTTACATCCAGAAAATGTGGAGAAGATGATGTTCATTAAAATGAATTATAATCAATTCCTCCGCGGAGACATTGACCAGCAGCAATTGCCTCCACAAAGTACACAGGGAGCTGAGATGGCGGATTCCAGTGGGGACGAATTGATAATCTGTGAGGAGGGGGATGTACACGGTGATATATCGGAGGGTGAAGATGAGGTGGACATCTTGCCTCTGTAGAGCCAGTTTGTGCAAGGAGAGATTAATTGCTTCTTTTTTGGGGGGGGTCCAAACCAACCCGTCATATCAGTCACAGTCGTGTGGCAGACCCTGTCACTGAAATGATGGGTTGGTTAAAGTGTGCATGTCCTGTTTTGTTTATACAACATAAGGGTGGGTGGGAGGGCCCAAGGACAATTCCATCTTGCACCTCTTTTTTCTTTTCTTTTTCTTTGCATCATGTGCTGATTGGGGAGGGTTTTTTGGAAGGGACATCCTGCGTGACACTGCAGTGCCACTCCTAGATGGGCCCGGTGTTTGTGTCGGCCACTAGGGTCGCTAACCTTACTCACACAGTCAGCTACCTCATTGCGCCTCTTTTTTTCTTTGCGTCATGTGCTGTTTGGGGAGGGTTTTTTGGAAGGGACATCCTGCGTGACACTGCAGTGCCACTCCTAGATGGGCCCGGTGTTTGTGTCGGCCACTAGGGTCGCTAATCTTACTCACACAGCTACCTCATTGCGCCTCTTTTTTTCTTTGCGTCATGTGCTGTTTGGGGAGGGTTTTTTGGAAGGGACATCCTGCGTGACACTGCAGTGCCACTCCTAGATGGGCCCGGTGTTTGTGTCGGCCACTAGGGTCGCTTATCTTACTCACACAGCGACCTCGGTGCAAATTTTAGGACTAAAAATAATATTGTGAGGTGTGAGGTATTCAGAATAGACTGAAAATGAGTGTAAATTATGGTTTTTGAGGTTAATAATACTTTGGGATCAAAATGACCCCCAAATTCTATGATTTAAGCTGTTTTTTAGTGTTTTTTGAAAAAAACACCCGAATCCAAAACACACCCGAATCCGACAAAAAAAATTCGGTGAGGTTTTGCCAAAACGCGTTCGAACCCAAAACACGGCCGCGGAACCGAACCCAAAACCAAAACACAAAACCCGAAAAATTTCAGGCGCTCATCTCTACTGTTTATACAACATAAGGGTGGGTGGGAGGGCCCAAGGACAATTCCAACTTGCACCTCTTTTTTCTTTCATTTTTCTTTGCATCATGTGCTGTTTGGGGACAATTTTTTTGAAGTGCCATCCTGCCTGACACTGCAGTGCCACTCCTAGATGGGCCAGGTGTTTGTGTCGGCCACTTGTGTCGCTTAGCTTAATCACACAGCCACCTTGGTGCACCTCTTTTTTTCTTTGCATCATGTGCTGTTTGGGGACTATTTTTTTGAAGTGCCATCCTGCCTGACACTGCAGTGCCACTCCTAGATGGGCCAGGTGTTTGTGTCGGCCACTTGTGTCGCTTAGCTTAGCCATCCAGCGACCTCGGTGCAAATTTTAGGACTAAGGGGGTCATTCCGAGTTGTTCGCTCTGTAAATTTCTTCGCATCGCAGCGATTTTCCGCTTAGTGCACATGCGCAATGTTCGCACTGCGACTGCGCCAAGTAAATTTACTATGAAGTTAGGAATTTTACTCACGGCTTTTTCATTGTTCAGGCGATCGTAATGTGATTGACAGGAAGTGGGTGTTTCTGGGCGGAAACTGGCCGTTTTATGGGTGTGTGTGAAAAAACGCTACCGTTTCTGGGAAAAACGCGGGAGTGTCTGGGCGAACGCTGGGAGTGTTTGTGACGTCAAACCAGGAACGAAACTGACTGAACTGATCGCAGTGGCAGAGTAAGTGTCGAGCTACTCAGAAACTGCTAAGAAATTTCTATTCGCAATTTTGAGAATCTTTCGTTCGCAATTCTGCTAAGCTAAGATTCACTCCCAGTAGGCGGCAGCTTAGCGTGTGCAATGCTGCTAAAAGCAGATTGCGAGCGAACAACTCGGAATGAGGGCCAGTGTTTCCATATATACTGTACATCAAACAGGATAGGCAATAAGTGCCATAATACATTATAGTCTTCTTTTAGACAAGATATAAATAATATATTACATAACAATACCTGGATGGTATTTGATTGTGAATTGCGAACAGAAACATTATACATTTATTACTCAGGGTGGCCTACAGTACCTGGATTACTGCTCTGGTACCCAGATTGACTAGTCTCCTCAAATTGAATTTCTCCTGCAAGCTCTGCAGTCTCGTTAGATACTGCTAGGGTGAGTACACATCAGGCCAACATTGTGTATACTGTCTAATGTGTACACTCAATTGCGCACTCCAGCGGATTACATGCGTCATCAACGATATTGCATATGGAGCCATGCATATTAATGCAGGACTAAACAGTGATCGTTCTGTTGTTCATTAAATCTTCCTGGTGTGAAACAGCAATCTGGCATGGTCAAGGATGAAGAAAAACCGCCTAAACCAATGGCCCCGATTGCCGTTCATTCTGATGTGTAGCTGGCCTTACAGTCTTCTGGGCAAACGCTGGGTCTGGAGCTACTCTGAAACTGCTAAGACTTGTGTAATCGCAATATTGCGAATCTTTCGTTCGCAATTTTAAGAAGCTAAGATTCACTCCCAGTAGGCGGCGGCTTAGCGTGTGCAAAGCTGCTAAAAACAGCTTGCGAGCGAACAACTCGGAATGACCACCTAAAAATAATATTGTGAGGTGTTCAGAATAGACTGGAAATGAGTGGAAATTATGGTTATTGAGGTTAATAAAACTATGGGATCAAAATGACCCCCAAATTCTATGATTTAAGCTGTTTTTTAGTTTTTTTTTGTAAAAAACACCCGAATCCAAAACACACCGGAATCCGACAAAAAAATTTCGGTGAGGTTTTGCCAAAACGCGTCCGAATCCAAAACACGGCCGCGGAAACGAATCCAAAACCAAAACACAAAACCCGAAAAATGTCCGGTGCACATCACTAATATATATATACACAAGTGCTTGAATCATGGACTGGCACTCCTCTTCTATGTGATAAGTTGCTCCGGTGCCCCCAGAGAAAAGAAATTATCAACATGCAAAAAAAGGTCTGCGGCACTCAGAGGCTTGACAGTGCAAATCGTGTATTCACATCAGCATATCCAACCAACGTTTTGGGGCTTGCACGCCCCTTTGTCAAGATGAACAGAAATGACAAAGGGGCGTGCGAGCCCCGAAACGTTGGTTGGATATGCTGAGTGCCGCAGGCCTTTTTTTGCATGTGTATATATATATATATATATATATATATATATGCGTGTGTGTGTGTGTGTGTGTGTGTGTGTGTGTGTGTGTGTGTGTGTGTGTGTGTATTTGTCTATGGAGTGTTCTGAAAAAAATGTATATACTGTATATATACATTTCATTGTCTCTTATTTTAAATCACACATTTCTTAGCAGTCATTCCCAGGATTAGAACCCATGACCTGTTACACTTTACTGGTGGAGCTATTTGTTCCTGTACAGGAAACATGAGAATTCTTACTATATGAAGTTATGTCTAATTGTCAGAGAAGTAACTTCATATACAGTAGTTAGAATACTATTATTTCCTATACAGGAGCAAGCAGCTTCATCAGTACGGTGTCTGCTTACAGTGTAATAGGTTGTGGTTCCTAATCCTGGGTATGACACTTGTAAAACATGTATCTACAGTGTAATAAAAAGTGTGTGATTTGTAAGGTGCAGGGATCAGTGAGGAAGTTGGCCACTGAACAGATAGCAGCAGCTATCAATTAACTTAATTCAATGGTGTCACAGCATGGGAGGAGAGGTGCCCCCTTCAGAGCAGGAGCCCGGAGGCAGATGACTCCGTTGCCTCCCAGAGTTACGCCTCTGTATACGTATGTCCGCTTATTGGTCATTCATTGAATATCTACATATAGGCATGCTGGCAGTTTCTGGCTGTATTTTGAATTGGATAAGGAATCCTGTTGCATACATGCTGAAGCCATAAGGAGTAAAAGGTATACTTTAACCACATTTTGGTGATTGTGTACTAAATAGTGATCATATAACGATGGTGGTGTTATGTTTGACCGCATTTTAAGTACTTTTAAGTGGTTGGATATGGGCTAGTAGTTAATATTCTAGTCCGCTGTCGATAAGATTCATTGATGGGCCCTTACTTTCGTTTTAGGAAGTAAGTTATATATCTGGCAGTTAATGACATCATGGGGAATTGATATTCAATAGTTATCACTTTTAGGTGGAGGTATCTAGCTATGTTGGCTATGTATCATGGAGGTGGCCTGGCAGGCTTTGGTTTGATTTACTTCATGTGCTTTTTTCTGTTCTTTTTGTATAGATGCTGAAATTTATTTGAACCATGACCCTCATTCCGAGTTGATCACTCTCTAGCTACTTTTAGCAGCCGTGCAAACGCATAGTTGCCGCCCACGGTGGAGTGTGCGATCGCATGTGTAGCCGAGTAGTACAAAAACATTTTGTGCAAAACAAGACCAGCCTTGTAGTTACTTATCCTGTGCGATGATTCCAGCAACAGAGGTCCCTGAATTGACGCCAGACACCCGCCCTACAAATGCCTGGTCACGCCTGCGTTTTCCCTACCACTCCCAGAAAATGGTCAGTTGACACCCATAAACGCCCTCTTCCTGTCAATGGATTAGTCGCTAGAAGCATTGCACAGCAACGATGCTGTTTGTACCCGTACGACGCGCGTGGGCATTGCGGTACATACGCATGCCCAGTTTTGTCGTTTTTTTTTACCTGATCGCTGCGCTGCGAAAATCGGCAGCGAACGATCAACTCGGAATGACCCCACATATACTGTATGTTCTATCTACTAATATGTGTGAACTAAAAAACCTTCTCCTGATGAAGATTCATCCTTTGTGAATCGAAACGTCGAGACATGTTGAGGCAATGCGAAATAAAACTTTGACCCTTCAGTGATGTATTCTTGTTATTTACGGAGAGTGCACCTTCCACTTTAACTAAGTGGTATCCTGGATATATATATATATATATATTTCCAAGTAGCAGGCACTCTGTATAGCAATAAATGCCTCTGTGTTAACTCATGAGGTAGATATAGCAGTGCAGATAGTGGCACTCTAACAGACTTAAAAACAAAGCAACCAAACTTTGTCTGTTGAAATCGACGTTTAGGATTTTACTCCTTTTTCAAGACATGACATGTCTATCTGCTCCTACATGGCTTGATGGATCTGTACCAAACTTGGTACACATACCCTTCATTATGCTACTTAAAATACTGGTGGGATTTAAACTAAAAAAATCGCCTCTTTTTTGGGGCCAGGGCCATTTATTTTATATATAAAAGTAATTGGTCTGTTTGTCTGTCCGGCTATACATTCAGACACCCATGAACCAATTGGGATGAAACCAACGTGAGGTGGTCCAGTTGGCTCCTGGTCAGGTTTTAGGGGCGTTAGGGTCCTGGTCAGACTTTGCAGCAGAATGAGCTGTTCAGAACTTTTACCCAAGGAGCCTGTTCTGGATGGATGTGGAAGAAAGTTTCACAGAGTGGTAACACTGGATCTCAGAAGACATACTTTGACCCGGGAAGCCTATTCTTTGCCTGTCACTCTATGGATTTGGAAGAAAACTTCATAGAGTGGAAACATTGCATCCCAGAATACATACTATAGGGTTGAGGTTGGTTGGACCTCATGACGGAATGCACCGGGCAAAACTGTGATGGATTTGGAAGAAAACATCACAAAGTAATAACACTGAATCCCAGAAGACATACGTGGTAGGGGTTTGGGGTCCCAATCGGACCTCCCGTTGGTGTATGCTGGCTATAATTTCGAGACATGGAGCTTGTTCTGGACCTGCCTCTGGATGGATTTGGAAGAAAACTTCACAGAGTGGTAACATTGGATCCCAGAAGACATACTAGGTGGTTGGGGACCCGGTAGGACCTCATGTTGGTGTACCCTGGGTAGAACTTTAGCACAGGGAGCTTGTTCTGGGCTTTCCACTGGATGGATTTGGAAGAAAACTTTAGAGTGGTAACATTGGATCTAAGAAGACATACTAGGGGGTTGGGGAAAGGGTAGGACTTCATGTTGGTGTATGCTGGGTAGAACTTTGACACAGGGAGCCTGTACTGGGCCTTCCACTGGATGGATTTGGATGAAAATGTTAATGAACTGTAATAACTGAAAGAAATAACTATAATTCAGTTACCTGAAATAACTGACTGAAATAACAATAAATCTATGCACTAAAATAACTGACAGAAATGGAAATGGGAAGACAAAAAATATTGATTACCCAAAAGCCTTGGAATAGCAACATTGATAACAGAAGGAAACCTTTAAACCTACCTCACAATAGAAAAGTAATTATAACACTGAACAGAAAGAAAAGCTGGGGATTAGGGCTACTGGTGACACCACTTAAACAAAAACGACACTGGGCAGACACCTCATGGTTGTGTTGGAAGAGCTACTAAACTACTAATCATTTTTAATCTATTGACCATTACATCCAACTCAGTGATAACTTAATAACTGGAAACTTTAAACCTGGGTAACACCGGGTACTTCAGCTAGTTATGTTTATATTTAACATATAACAAACTTCTTTACTAATAGTTATACATGACATTTTGGTGGGTAATTCGATTGCCCACGGTAATTTACCACAGGCTAATTGATAGCCCAGGGATGTCCAATTAGCCCCGAAGGCAGCCCAATACCAGAACATATCCGGGAATACCGTAAGGCCCCAAAAAGAATCCCTGATAAGTGCTCTGTTTTCACAATCGCAGCCACGAAAGCACAAAGGTCTATGGACTTATCACGGATCATATGTGTTGAAAGAAAGAGGTAAAAACCAATTGGATGGCCCTCCCCCCTCAAAAAATTGTGATAAAGTCCTCTTTTTACTGCCTGAAAATTACAGCATACATTTGAATTCCCCCCTATGTCTGATGCAAACCTAGAGACAGAGAATATAGTTTCTGCGGAACTTCATATATCTGCTTCTGTAGGTTAGATATCTAGGAATCATACTCCACACTGCATTTTGAAATTTGCCCAATAAATATATGTACACTTTTATAACTTAAACCCTGAAACAATACAGACAAATCCAAGTAATATAAAATATTTTTTCTCTGCCAGCTGCATAATAAAGTCTCCCACTCACAACCAAGTTATTTAATGTTGACTACAACCGGAGTGCTTAGAGATTCCATGTTGAACACCCACAGATGAGCTAGAAAGGTAAGATTGAGATGCAAATACATGTTTACATTAAATGTACTCATAATTGGGGAATATATATATATATAATACTGTATTAATAACATGTAAAATGTTACTTCTATACAAACAATGTATGCATTTTGGTGCATAATGTATTTAAAAATCACTTTAATATTATTCTATTTTTAAGTTTCATATATACCAAATGCCCTAAAGCTAGTGATTTAGCTGTTTTATGCTCTGCTCAGTATATAAAGGGATTACGTATAATCCAGCTGGTGATAAGATCCGCCTTAGCATCGGAAAGTCTATTACGAAGTAGCTTAGGTATCTCAGGACGATGTCTATGGAGCAAAATCATAAAGTATTTTTAATTCAACTGAACACTCTAATATGGTCTTTCAGATCCTCTGCACTTGCATAAGCTAAGTCAGTTTACCAGGGCTGCCCAGGACTGACAAAATAAGCAGCCTCACCTCTACCCACACTAGCATGTGGATCCTTAAATTTGATCCACAAATTTGATTGTGAGTTACTTAAAAAAAAGTCTTCTTCTTTGGCTGATGTTTCTGTCTTCTCCTATGCCAACAAACTTTGCTTACTTGGATCTCTAGGGCGCAGTATTCTGCTGCGCCACTATACCCTACGTGATGTCACACATTGTCACATATAGGCGGAGCGCCGCAGACCTGCAGGAATGATTCACAGTGGGCCAATGTGCAGGGAACGTTTGTTTCTAAGTCCTCCTTGTGCATCGGCCTGCTGTTCTTGCACAGCACTGGTGCAGCCAGTGCCATATTAAGGTCCATATGGGCCTGGAGAAGAAATTTATGAATGACCAATTGTGTGTGATTGCATGGGGTGTGACTAGTACCGCAGAAGTGTGAGTAGTGATGTTGGGACCAGTGGTGGAAGGGTGTCTACACAAGGGATGTGGCTAGCACCATGAAAGGCCTAGCTAGATAGATAGACAGATAGATAGATAGACAGACAGACAGACAGACAGACAGACAGACAGACAGACAGACAGACAGACAGATAGATAGATAGATAGATAGATAGATAGATAGATAGATAGATAGACAGATAGATAGACAGATAGATAGATAGATAGATAGATAGATAGATAGATAGATAGATAGATAGATAGATAGATAGATAGATAGATACAGATGTAGCGCCTTGAGTCCTGTTGGAGAAAGAGCGCTATATAAATAAAAGTATTATTATTATTACACCTAGGCATGAATGCGGCTACATCTAGGGTGAACGGGTGGCAAAAGACGCAGCTCGGCGTGGCTAGGCACGGGCGCATCTAGCCACGCCTGGAGTGCCAGTGCCAACAAGAAGTAGCCACAATGAGCGTGGCTACATCTGTAGATAGACTGAGTGACACTCCACAGACTTTCAGAGAAGAAACTGCATGCACTACAGCACAGTGGATTACATTATGCTGTAGTGTGTGCAGTCTTTTCTTCCATGAAAGTATGTGGCGTGTACCTAGGCATTTCTCCCATTTTGTACAGTGAAGCGATTGGAGTGAATTTGACCCAGCAGATGTCTGGTCTATAACTACTGGTATATATATATCCTCTCTCCAACTGATTCATTTTACTTTCCCTGGTTCTGTCCATGTTTTTCTACGTAGCATATATGTCTTTTTTATCTCTTCCTCATGTTTTTCACTCTCTCCCTCTAGTCTAAGCACTGTCTAGGTCTTTCCCTCCCAATAAAGTTACCCTCTTTTACCTATTATCTCTCTATTTCATTCCTCTCTTTTTCTCCCTTGCTGCATTGCTCCTCTGGTACCTTATACAGCAGGGATAGGGAACCTTCGGCTCTCCAGCTATTGTTGAACTAGACATCCCAGCATGCCCTCTAACCCGTGTTATACAGAAACAGCAGCTGGTGGAAGCTCCTCGATGGTGGTGCGAGCATTCACAGCCAAAGCATATGACACTCCTCACATCACGTGATTCACGTGCCCTCCATCTTGTGACAATTGCATAGGTGATCTCCAGCTCCCAGTAGTTAATTTACTCCCTGCTCACAGATAAGGACTGGTGTGGCTTCTACTGAACATGGAGCCTATTGCGCGCTTGCAGCATGCACCATGCGCTTTATCGAGGTGATTGCAGAATTAGTCCACCATCCTTCTGGTCAATGCCTGTCACTTCCAGTGCCACGATTCCCAGGGCACGTGACGTGACCAGTGGTGGTTCCAGTGGTGGGGCTGCAGCGCAGTCCAAAGTTCAAATAGGGGAGCCACACCAACTGTTATCCCAAATGGACTCACTGGCAGTAGGTGTGGCTCCCCTATTTGAACTTTGGACTGCTCTGATGTACCTGTGGAGCTGCCACTGCACGTGACCCATCCTGGTATGCCTTTTGGAGGTGGGGTTGAAATGGGCCGTACCTCGGTTGTCAATGCTGGCTGTGTGTGTACACTGACACTATCAGATCCTGTGAGCGGCAGACCTATGTTGATGGGAGGCCTGGCAGTCGGCACCAGGACCCGGCCCCCGTCTCTGTTCGGGCCCAGAACTCCAGTCGGCCGCTCTGTGCTCATTTGGGTATGGTGACTGCTGCTACAGCAATGTTTAAAAACACTGTCCATGTCCTGCAATGTTCTGTACTGTATGTCACTTTTTACTTGTATTGTTCATACTGTTTTTGTTTAAGTACTTTGTATAGTGCTAGGATCCCCTGTGGTGGCATTTAATAGAGGGTAAAAACAGTAATTATGGGTCTGCCAGACATGCAAATTGCAAAATCTACTAGCAAGTCTGACAGATCTGATAATTGGTCAGCATATGGCAGTGTGGCAATGCTGCGGCTGACTGTCCGCCATTTTCCCTGTATCTACACAGGGGAGGAACTGAGAAATGTTTCCTTCCCAGGGAAGTAGCACAGATATCTTGGACCATACACTCTCTATTGCCCAGATTTATCAAGCCTTTGAGAGTGATAAACAGCACTGTGATAAAATGACAGTTAGGAGCTGATTGGTTGATACTTTATCAAGGCTTGATAAATTAGCCCCTAAATATGGCCACGATTTCTACTTTGTGTCAGGCAGTCAAGTAAAATGTCTGTCAGTCTGACAGGCATTTTATCTGACAGTGTTTGCCCAGCATTATTTGACAAAAGTATCGATCACCACTATTACAAGTGGTAACCTACCATTTTGGTATTTTTTTTTATTTTTTTTATAAATTACTGTGATGACTGATGAGTCATTATTACAGTAATAAAAAAATCCTAATTATCAAATGGGCTAACCATTGTCATTGCTGATTATCTGTATAACTAATTAAGCATGATTGTTTCTTTCCATTCAGCAATAAGGTTACTTCTATTGCAATACAAACTCTACATCTTGTGAGATATCTTGGTTTGGGAGCCCCACTACTGTATTTTAATTTGTTTGTCATATATACTGCTATGCGCTGTGTACATTGTGTACCACCAAAGCCATCTATTTATACAAGCATAGATGCTTGCAGGAGTTTTCTCCAATGTGCTACTCTGCATTGGGCTGTGGAATTCTGCTGAATATTTTGAAGGTATGATTGATGTGTCACTCAAAAGTTGTAGTTCTTCTGGTTTATATGATAATTTTGCTCCTAGCTGGAACTAATTCATTAGTGTCACTTGCTCTGAGCAGGGCAAGCAATGTACCGTCTCCCATTCACATTAATAAATAAAAATATACAGATTAACAAGTCTTATTGTATACATTAATTTGCTAATGAGTTCAAAAACAATTGTAGAAGTGGTCATGTTTTCTTTAAAGAATATTGAAATAGATGACTGCAAATGTAATTTTTACACACATCTTTTATAAAAGAAAAGAGTTCCTAAGGAACATGCCAATTCAAAAGATAAAAATGGGTAATAAAGACCTACTTATGTGGAATATCCTTCCTCTCAGCCTGTACAGTCTGCAGAAATAGGGAGATGTAGTGTGTTATTCATTCTGTTGTCTTCCATACGCAACATAAAAGTGAGAAATAGGAGTAACTAGTGACCTTTCATGCCTAGTAAAGTCTATGCACCGCAGAACAAATATACAGTTTATAAAATTTATGTTCCATTTTGTAATTTGCCATTAGAAGCCTATAGGATTGTTTCTATTATCGATCAGCGATAGAAGTTTCCTCATTGTTATTTCTGGGATAGAACCACAAAGAATAAATGTAACACAGAGAAGCACAATCATTTAGACAGAGATCTAATAAGCACTATTCAGTACTATGAAAGAGTTATTACATAGATTCTCCCAAGTATACGTAATCGTTTCAGGAATTGGTCAGACATGAGAGAAATCTGTGTTTTGAAAATGGAGCCTTTTTTTAAATTACTGTAGCCATCAAAACTGGGATTAATTTTCCAATGTTCTGATTACTAGACGCACAAATATTTTTTTTTAAAAGTGTGTATACTGGTGCAAAGTACATTTAAAAAAAACTTTTGCCTTGTGGAGGTTAAAACACATGTAATTCTTTCTCATCTCCATTCTCCATACATGGTCTTGTTTGGAATGGACCTCATCAGCTAGTGGCCAGCAGGCAGAATGTGGCCCTGTAAGTTAATGTAACCTCTTCAGTCTTTACTGATTGACACCGTTGTTTTATTATATTATTCAGCTTATAACAATTTAGTTATACAATCTCTATTATATTTTGAATGTCAATTTTAATGGTTATTAATGCTATATCTTGAGCTGGGTTAGGTACGGGATTCCGACAGTCAGGATGCTGGTGGTCCGAATCCCAACAACGGCATATCGATTTTCAGAATCCCGACATCTTAGTAAGTATGCTAACCCTTCTCCTTGCCCTCCCATTAACCCTCCCTACCCGCTACATAACCCTAACCGTCCCCTCCCGCAGCCTAACCCTAACTCTCTCTTCCTGCAGCCTTATCCCAACTCTCCCCCTAGTGCCTAACACACACACATACCCGTAACCAAACACTAACCATCCCTGGAAAACTTACGTTCAGGATGCTGACTGTCGGGATTCCAGCCTCAGAATTCTGAGTGGTGTCGGGAGTCAAGTGCCAGTCTTCTGAGGGCCAGCATCTTGACCATTGGATGCCAACTCCATTCCCTTAAACTGAGCACACACTTTTCCAATCACATCAGATGATCAGAGTAAATTGTTCTGATCCCTGGAGTGTTTGTCCGATCAGTGTGACCCTCTGTGACCCCTGTACACACTGATCTAGAAACAGTGTGTACGTTCTTCTATGGGAGCGGGAGGTCAGCAGATTAAATATTAAACTGCATATAAAATGCGACCTCCTAATCCGACAGTTGTAGCAACGTTTTAAGCCATCTATCAGCTATCACTCATGTACTGTATACACACTTATACAATCGTCAGTCCAGGTGATCGGCCCAACGATTGTATAGGTGTGTGCCCAGCATTAATTCTAATTATTGCATGTTCCCTTCTTAATGACTGAAAGCTCCAAAGGTAATTAATGCATTGTTTTAAAAGGGTAAAATCAAATGCTTCCCATCCTGCCTTAAAATCAAATGCTTCCCATCCTGCCTTACAAGGTGTTTTTTCTCTTAAATGACATGTGATTTGATAGTTTAGGGGTTTGCAAATTGCCATACATGTGATTAGAGTTTTCACCCTTGGAAGTGATGCATGGTTATTTGCAAACCACAAACCAAAACACAATTTTTTATCTGTCACTAGGGCAGTGGTTCCCAAATGCAGTCCAACAGTCCAACTTTTAAGAATCCATGCTTAGGCACAGGTGACTTAATTAGTTCTTCAGTTAGTTAGATTTTAACATCTATGCACAAGCAGGGGTAGCCCTAAAACTGGACTGTTGGGGTGCCATGGGGACCGCATGTATTTTTTTTGCTTAGCAACACTACAGCTGGTTACACATTAGACGATAAGCTCCATGAGCGATCTCATCTAGTGTTTGATCTCGACTCCCAGGCAAACTACAGTATATAGTACATACTCACTGAACAACATTGCTAACGATATCGTTCAGTGACATCACCTCGCCTCCGGCACGAACATGCAGTTTTGGACAATAAAGTCCAAATTTAACTGCATATATAGATCACAGAGGGCGTCATTAATGACCCGCCGGAGCACGCATCGTTAACGATATAGTATGTACACACTAGACGATATGCACAAAAATATCGTTAAAGATATCGTTATTGTGCTTATCATTAAAAATTCTCATCTAATGTGTACCCAGCTTTAGACATTATAACCACTGAGATACGCATTCCAAAAGTTGGTTGCAAAATAAATCATGATTTCATAATAATGACCATCTAGGACATTTGGGTTCTTCTCTCTAGCAGGGTAAATAATGTAACAACTTTACCTCCACATATAATAAATACATTTTGATACATGCTATCATTGATGCAAATCTAACACTGAGAAACACTCCCAAGAAAAGTATCCCTGCTATGAAGCATGACCATCATGACCATCGTGGGGATAGAGCAAAATAGTTGTCACAAGACATAACTTCCAAATGTCGTGCTGTCCCACCAGAGGCAGAACTCTGGGAGGCAAAGGAGTCATCTGCCGCCGGGCTCCTGCTCTGAAGAGGGGCACCTCTACTCCCATTCTGTGACACCAGTGAATTAAGTGAATTTATAGCTGCCGCTATCTTTTCAGTGGCCAACTTCTTCACTAGTCCCTGCACCTTACAAATCACACCCTCTTTATTATACACATTTTACAAGTGTCACACCCAGGATTAGAAACCACAACCTATTACACTGGAAGCAGACACCTTACTGATGAAGCTGTTTGCGCTTCTATAGGAAATATGAGAATTTTAACTATATGAAGATACTTCTCTGACAATTACACGTAACTTCATATAATTAGCATTCTGATCCTTCCTCTACAGGAGCAAATAGCTCCATCAGTAAAGTGTCTGCTGTTACACACACACACACACACACACACACACACACACACACACACACACACACACTTATCTTGATATAGGAAATAGGGGTGCACCAATATTTATCTTGCCTCCGGGCAACTGGGACGAACTTACGCCACTGCGTCCCACCCATGAGCCTCAGTGTCCCACAAGACGGGGGAAGACAGGGAGATAACAATCTTACCTGCTGCTTTGTAAATCTGCAAGAGACCAAGGGCTTGGTAAAACAATTATATACCAGCATAATAGTAACTTAAAACATATAGCAAAAGGCAGATTAATGTGGTTTAAATAAGAAAAAATCAGTGTCCTGGCAAGTCAAAATCCCACCTCAGTCCCATACAGACTCTGGGGGTAATTCTGAGTTGATCGCAGCAGGAACTTTGTTAGCAGTTGGGCAAAACCATGTGCTTTGCAGGGAAGGCAGATATAACATGTGCAGAGAGAGTTAGATTTGGGTGTGGTGTGTTCACACTGAAATCTAAATTGCAGTGTAAAAATAAAGCAGCCAGTATTTACCCTGCACAGAAACAAAATAACCCACCCAAATCTAACTCTCTCTGCACATGTTATATCTGCCTCCCCTGCAGTGCACATGGTTTTGCCCAACTGCTAAAAAAAATTCCTGCTGCGATCAACTTGGAATTACCCCCTCTGTGGAGTAACTTCAATTTTGCTGATCACCAGCAGCCCCCATTCAGACACATTGGGCTCAAGCAGTACTGAAAAGAAGATTGGGCGATTGTTGTGGATTGCAGGGCCTTGTTTTACTACACTGCGGTTTACTGTGTGGTTTTCAAACCGCAATAAATCAGATGTTTAAAATAATAAACTGCAGTGTAATAATTATTGCATTTTGCATAATATTATGCGCTATTGGTGGTGGCTTGAAAAATCAGGTGTCCGGTTGATAGATCTACAGTAAAAAGATAGACAGTTAATAGGTCAACCCCAAATGGTCAACATGAAAAAGGTTGACAGGTAAAAGGTAGAATGTGCTTAAGGTTGACAGGTTCAAAAGGTCAACAGTTTCAAAAGATCGACACAACAATGGTCAACACATAAGTTTTTCGTAATTTTTTTAATAAAAAATGAACTTTCTTATCAACGTGGGCTACGATTGGGAATAGTATAACCTGTGCAGAGCGCAGCGGTAGGATAGCAAGGCACCTTTCCTGAAGCATGGTGAGCAAAGCGAGCATGCGAGGGTACACGTTTCCACAAATTTGGCTCACATATGATGAAAAATACAAAATGACACCCAATGACATCCAGTCATTTACAATTTGACCCAGGAGTGTGAATACAGGAGACAATGGTAGGAAGTCGTCTCATGTCACCAGCCCTGAAGGGGGCACATTGACCTCCATTGCTTCAGGTTCTGCTAAGCAGGAATAAGCATGGAGCCCAGGGGGCATGTGCCATGGTCCTCCCTCTATCTGTCTGCGTCCTGCTGTGGTGGTGGAAGTGAATCTGGAGGGGGAAAGGTGAATGTGAGTGTGATCTGCAGTGCCCCATCCACAGCAGCCAGCACCTATGAGGACAGACTACCTCTTGAGTGCACACTCCCCCAACCTGTCTCCTCGCAGCTGTACAGGGGGTACAGGCAGCCTCACATGAGGATCATGTCCCTCTTAGCAGATAGGACAGGCCCCTGTAACAAGGTGATTAGTAACCTCCCTCTTGGCACCCATGGAGAGAGTGTGTCTGGGCGCTGTGGACGGCAATCAGAAATGGTTGCAGTTAAAAGAAGTTTTGCCCCCTATCCCACAAATAATTACCTGCCCACAAATATAAAACAGTTCAATAAATGTGAAGACATTGGGAAATGTCATGGTAAAGCTGAATATCTACCTGAATTCCATCACTGTTCAGCTACAGGAGTAGCTCTCTTGCCTAGGGCCATGGTGCCCTAGCCAAGATAATGGTTCAGGCCCCCCTTACCCTTCTCTTATGATTCATCCTTATATACCAAACCACCTTTACCATGTATTCCTGCCACCTTTCTAACATACCACTCTAAATACAGTATTTAGCCTAGTCATGGTCGACAAATTATTTATTTTTCTTCCTCATATTCAACATTATGGGGAAAATGTAGCAAATGAAAAGTCAACTTCTAGCTAGCATTTATCAAATGGATGATAGGTAGAAGCTCATTGGTTGATATGAGCATCTTCTCCACTGGACCGCTTCTCTGCTCTTTAGATGATTTGAGACATTTCCCTCTATGGCACATACCTATTGTACAACACATTTAATGAGTAGGTCTGTTTTCTTCAGTAAACTCCAATATTATAATAACAGCCTCTACATAAATAAACATATGTTAATAAAGATTCACCACAAAACATTAATAACCAACTGCCATATATTATTACATCCCCACACTAGATACCAACAATAACATTAGTAATCAACCTCCATATAACATTAGCACCAACATCAGCATTCGCATAATCCCCACAAGACATTAGCTAAGCTACATAACATAAATACCCCCACCAAACAAAATGAATACCACTGTCCTCCACACATAGGGGGAGATGTATCATGTCTTGGAAAGTGCTAAAGGTGAGAAGTTGCTCACAGAAACCATTAGATTCCTGGGCGGGATGAGCTAAGTGACATCGCCGCCCATCGCTGCAATCGTCACAGAGCTAATCGCAAATGTACTTATATATGTGATTAGCTATCCGATAAGAGCTATCCTTCGCAATCTATGGTGGCTCCCTGACTTCCGGGTTTCGGCCCCGGGAGTCATTCTGCGCTTGCGCAGAGTGACAGGGGCAGCAGTGGGGCATGCTGGGAGGGATCCTATTGGATCCCTCATGCCAGAGCAGCTGAGCAAAAGCCCATAGGCTTCTATGGGATATTACTACAAAAATCAGGCAATCCCCTCTGCATCGCTGTCCCGGGGGCCGGGGTTAGTGCATTCGGAAAATGCGGTAAAAGGGGGTTTACTGCATTTTCCATTTAGTACATCCCAGTCCTTGTCATTTATCTAGCATAGCCCCAGGAATGACAGTTAGAACTTATTTGTTTGCTTTCGCCAACTTTTCCACTTTATCTCTCTCCAAGGCTTGATACATCTCACCCATACCAAGAACTTTCCAACACTTAAGTAAATACACTGGATTAATATAAGATCTATCCCTGAAATAATGTGTAACATGCATGGGGTTAACATACATATACTTCCTTTTGGAACAAATGAGTTTCATTTAGTTCTCAGTCGTTTAAGGTTATATAAAAAAAGAATGACAGTACAGTGCATCCGGAAAGTCTTCACAGCGCTTCACTTTTTCCACATTTTGTTATGTTACAGCCTTATTCCAAAGTGGAATAAATTAATTTTTTATCTCAAAATTCTACACACAATACCCCATAATGACAACGTGAAAAAAGTTTTTTTGAGATTTTTGCAAATTTATAAAAAATAAAATAAATCACATGAACATTTGCATTCACAGCCTTTGTCATGAAGCTCAAAATTGAGCTCAGGTGCATCCTGTTTCCACTGATCATCCTTGAGATGTTCCTACAGCTTGGAACCACCAGGACTCTTCCTAGAGCTGGCCGGCCGTCTAAACTGAGCAATCGAGGAAAAAGGGCACTAGTCAGGGAGGTGACCAAGAACCCAATGTTCACTCTGTCAGAGCTACAGCATTCCTCTGTGGAGAGAGGAGAACCTTCCAGAAGGGCAACCATCTCTGCAGCAATCCACCAATCAGGCCTGTATGGTAGAGTGGCCATATCACTGACCTGGTTTGAGGAGGTTGTGGACTCGGGGTTTCCTCCGATGACCGGGAAGTGGAACCGCAACTGGGCCGCAGCAGAGATGGCCGGATGTAAGTCTTCCTCATGCAGGATCAGATCAGCGGACAGGAGGCACGTGCGGACGCTGAAGGTCTCCTGAAAGAGAGAACTTGACAGGTGCTGGTGAATCACAGAAAATACTAGGTGCTGGAGGTACGGAGGTGCTTGGAGGCACGGAGGTGCTGGAGGCACTGAGGTGCTGGAGGCACGGAGGTGCTTGGAGGCACGGAGGTGCTGGAGGCACGGAGGTGCTTGGAGGCACGGAGGTGCTGGAGGCACGGAGGTGCTGGAGGCACGGAGGTGCTTGGAGGCGCGGAGGTGCTGGAGGCATGGAGGTGCTTGGAGGCACGGAGGTGCTTGGAGGCACGGAGGTGCTGGAGGCACGGAGGTGCTTGGAGGCGCGGAGGTGCTTGGAGGCACGGAGGTGCTGGAAGCACAGAGGTGCTTGGAGGCACGGAGGTGCTTGGAGGCACGGAGGTGCTTGAGGCACGGAGGTGCTTGGAGGCACGGAGGTGCTTGGAGGCACGGAGCACTGGAGATCACAGGTACAGTAGCACGATGATACTCAGGCGCCGGAGCACTGCCCCGCGTCTGAATTTAAACTTCCCGCCAGGACCTGATTGGAGGATGGGCCGATGACATCACCCGCAGCTCCCGAGGCTGTCGGATGTGGACGCCGGCTAGACAGAGCGCCGGACGCCAGGACCCGCCAGAGAGGACGGCCGCACGGAGACCCAGCGTGCCCGGAGAGGTAAGTGAGAAGACCGCGGCGCCGTGACAGTACCCCCTCCTCTAGGAGTGGCCCCTGGACACTTTCCCGGCTTCGTAGGATGTCTAGCATGGAAGATCCGGACTAGTCGAGGAGCCGAGACCTCAGAAGCCTTTATCCAACTTCTCTCCTCAGGGCCATATCCTTTCCATTCCACCAGATATTGCAGATTCTTGTGAAGGTAACGCGAGTCTAGAATATTTCTGATCTCGAAGTCTGTTCCTGTTTCAGTCTCCACTGAGGTGGGGCTAGAGGTCTTTGAATGGAAACGACTAAGGACGAGAGGACGAAGAAGAGAAACATGGAAGGCGTTAGGTATACGTAGGTGCGAAGGTAAACCCAGCTTGCAGACCACAGGATTCAGGACTTGTAGCACAGGGTAAGGACCGATGAATCTTGGAGCAAACTTCATGGTGGGCACCTTCAACCGGAGATTACGTGTGGACAGCCATACCCTGTCGCCAACCTTGTATTGTGGAGCAGCTCGCCGTTTCCTATCCGCAAAGAACTTGTACCGGACTGAAACCTTCTTAAGATTAGCATGAACCTTACTCCAAATTTGTCTGAAGTGTAGTAGAGTGGATGTTACGGCTGGCACCTCTTCCATCGGAAGGCTTGGTAATTCTGGAACACGTGGATGGAACCCATAGTTGATGAAAAATGGAGATTCACCAGTGGAAGAATGAAACAAATGATTATGGGCAAACTCCGCCCAATGTAACAACTCCACCCAGTTGTCCTGTGAAGGGGAGAGATAAAGACGGAGGAAAGTCTCTAGATCTTGATTGACTCGTTCGTTTGTCCATTCGTTTGGGGATGATAAGCGGACGAAAACTTAAGTTTAATCTGTAGAGTCGAACAGAGGGCTTTCCAAAACCTTGCGGTGAACTGTACCCCACGATCAGAGACTATTTCCTGTGGCAACCCATGCAACCGAAAATGTTCTTGGATGAACAGTAGAGCTAGTTTCGGGGCTGTCGGTAGACCAGTCAAAGGAACGAAGTGTGCCATCTTCAAAAAACGGTCGACGATTACCCAAACGGTGTTGCAACCCTTGGAACGGGGCAAGTCAGTGATGAAGTCCATGGAAATATGAGTCCAGGGTTTCATAGGAATGGACAGAGGACAAAGCAACCCAGCAGGGGGTAAACGGGAAGATTTATGCTGTGTACACTGGGGACAGGAATTAACGTAATCCTGTACATCCTTCCTCATGGAGTCCCACCAGTAAGATCTTTGCAGAAACTTGTACATCTTCTGGGCGCCGGGATGATCGGAGAATTTGGAGATATCGGCCCACTGAAGTATCCTAGACCGGAATTTGACCGGTACGGACATTCTTCCAGGAAGAGGGCCTGGAGTAGTCGAGGCAGCAGAGAGAAATTGGATTTAGAATTAAACTCCGTTCAAAGGAATCCTCATCATCTGTGGGAGTTTGTGAACGGGACAGTGCATCCGCTTTGGTATTGAAAGTTCCGGCTCTGTACTTGATAACAAAAGAAAATCAAGTGAAGAAGAGTGCCCATCTAGCTTGGCGAGGATTCAAGCACTGTGCGGTTTTGATATACAACAAATTTTTGTGATCAGTGTAAATGGTAGTCACGTGTTTGGCCCCCTCTAAGAGATATCTCCACTCTTCCAAGGCAGATTTAATCGCCAAGAGTTCCTGGTCTCCAATAGTGTAATTCCGTTCAGCCGGAGAGAATTTACGAGAGTGAAAGCCGCACGGATGTAATTTCTTATCTGAGGCATACTGAGAGAGAACGGCCCCAACTCTGACCGAGGATGCGTCGACTTCTAGGAAGAAAGGTTCCTCGAAATTTGGTTGTTGGAGTACTGGAGCGGACATAAAAGCTGATTTCAAGTGGGAAAAGGCCTCTATGGCTTCGGGAGGCCACAACCCCGGATTGGAACCCTTTCTCGTTAGGGCGGTAATGGGTGCAACAATGGTGGAGAAACCTCTAATGAACTTTCTATAATAGTTCGCAAAACCCAGGAACCTTTGTATTGCTTTCAAGGAGAGTGGCTGTGCCCAGTCCCGAATGGCAGAGAGTTTCTCCGGATCCATGCGAAGCTCCTTCCCCGAGATAATATAGCCGAGGAACGGTATTGATGTTACTTCGAAGGTACACTTGGACATCTTGGCATAGAGATGATTCTCACGTAGACGGCGGAGTACCTCTTTGACTTGTATTCTGTGTTCAGCAAGGTCTTTTGAAAAAATCAGGATGTCATCCAAATACACCACGATACTTAGGTATAACATGTCTCGGAAGATTTCGTTGACGAATCCCTGGAAGACAGCAGGAGCATTGCTAAGACCGAACGGCATCACCAGATACTCATAATGCCCATCCCGGGTATTGAAGGCGGTCTTCCATTCATCTCCCTCTCTGGTGCGTATAAGGTTATAGGCCCCCCTCAAATCGAGCTTGGAAAAAACATGGGCACCACGAACTCTATCAAATAGCTCTGTAATTAGAGGCAAGGGGTATTTATTTTTGATGGTAATATCATTTAAGCCGCGGTAGTCGATACATGGTCTTAACCCTCCGTCCTTTTTTTTTCACGAAGAAAAAGCCCGCTCCAGCCGGGGAAGTAGAGGGGCGGATGAATCCCTTGTGAAGATTGGTTTTGATATAGTCAGACATAGCCTGTGTCTCTGGGAGGGACAGAGGATAAATGCGACCCCGAGGCGGCATTTTCCCAGGGATAAGGTCAATGGGGCAGTCCCAAGCCCTATGGGGTGGTAACTGGTCGGCTGCTTGTTCCGAAAACACATCTCTAAATTCTTGGTACGCCTCAGGAATAGGTTCCTCCTCCGCCTTAGAAGAAACACGAAGCGGACAGACAGGGGTGAGACAGTTAGCGTGACAATAAGTACCCCAAGACCGAATTTGTGCGGTCTTCCAATCGATATGGGGATTGTGACTTTTGAGCCAAGGTATTCCGAGAACCAGATCGTGATGCATTTCCGGGATCACCAGGAACTCCAAATATTCTTGATGTAGAGCCCCGACCTGTAGTTTAACTGGAACCGTGCGTTCTGTTATGATACCCTTGGATATCCTAGTACCATTGATGGCTGTCAAGGAAATAGGCCGTTTGACGGACCGTACTTCCAAATTTAGGCTTTGGACACAGAGGGAAGAAACGAAATTCCCCGCAGCTCCAGAGTCCAACAGGGCTTCAAAAGACTTGGAAGTAGCCTTGGTGATTAACGTTACAGGAAGTAAACAGTCCGAAGTGGGAGAAGATTTGGTCGTAACCCCCAACTTGACTCCTCCGGAACAAGCTAGGCCTTCTCGTTTCCCGGACGGGATTTGCAGGACTTGATGAAGTGACCCGCAGCTCCGCAGTACAGGCAGAGCTTACCCTCATGACGACGCTGCCGCTCCTCCGGGGACAATCGGGATCGGTTAATCTGCATGGGTTCGTCCGGACTTGGAACCACCGCTTGCCTTGCAGGAGGAAGCCGGAACCTAGAACGATCCGATCGACTACGTTCTCCTCCACGTTCCTGCATCCGGAGATCTACCTTGACACAGAGAGAGATCAATTCCTCTAAAGAATCCGGAAGCTCTCGAGTGACCAACTCGTCCTTCAGGCGATCAGAAAGACCGTTCCAGAAAGCAGCTCTCAGAGCCTCATTATTCCAACGAAGTTCAGAGGCAATGGTTTGGAAATGAACCACATACTGACCCACGGATCGGGAGCCTTGACGGATGCGGAGTAAGTCAGAAGAGGCCGAGGTCATCCTGCCGGGCTCGTCAAAAATTCTTCAAAAAGACGTGATGAATTCGGAGTAATTGGAAACCAGTGAATCAGAACGTTCCCATAATGGAGACACCCAATCCAAGGCAGATCCTTCCAGCAGAGAAATAATATATGCTACCTTGGACCGGTCTGTAGGAAAGTTGTGAGCTAGTAGCTCGAAATGTACCTCGCATTGGTTTAAGAAACCACGACAATTCTTAGGATTCCCATTATAACGGGATGGCGTAGGCAGCTGAAGGCGCGGAGTGGCACCGGCCGATGGTTGGACATTGCTGGAGGTGGCAAGTGGTGCAGCTACCGGAACTGGTGCCGGAATTACTGAGGCTAGAGACGCCTGAATCTGATCCAGACGTCCGGACAACTCCTGGAGGTACTGCATCACCTGACCTTGTGCCGCTTCCTGGCTTTGTACATGGGAAGCCAGGTCCTGGATGGCACTTGAGTCCGTGTTCCGATTCCCCGGGTCCATCCGGCGCCTGAGTATACTATCACTGACCTGGTTTGAGGAGGTTGTGGACTCGGGGTTTCCTCCGATGACCGGGAAGTGGAACCGCAACTGGGCCGCAGCAGAGATGGCCGGATGTAAGTCTTCCTCGTGCAGGATCAGATCGGCGGACAGGAGGCACGTGCGGACGCTGAAGGTCTCCTGAAAGAGAGAACTTGACAGGTGCTGGTGAATCACAGAAAATACTAGGTGCTGGAGGCACGGAGGTGCTTGGAGGCACGGAGGTGCTGGAGGCACGGAGGTGCTTGGAGGCACGGAGGTGCTGGAGGCACGGAGGTGCTTGGAGGCACGGAGGTGCTGGAGGCACGGAGGTGCTTGGAGGCACGGAGGTGCTGGAGGCACGGAGGTGCTTGGAGGCACGGAGGTGCTGGAGGCACAAAGATGCTTGGAGGCGCGGAGGTGCTGGAGGCATGGAGGTGCTTGGAGGCACGGAGGTGCTGGAGGCACGGAGGTGCTTGGAGGCACGGAGGTGCTTGGAGGCACGGAGCACTGGAGATCACAGGTACAGTAGCACGATGATACTCAGGCGCCGGAGCACTGCCCGGCGTCTGAATTTAAACTTCCCGCCAGGACCTGATTGGAGGACGGGCCGATGACGTCACCCGCAGCTCCCGAGGACGTCGGACGTGGACGCCGGCTAGACGGAGCGCCGGACGCCGGGACCCGCCAGCGAGGACGGCCGCACGGAGACTCAGCGCGCCCGGAGAGGTAAGTGAGAAGACCACGGCGCCGTGACAGGCCAGACGGAAGTCACTTCGTAGTAAAAAGCACATGGCAGCCCGCCTGGAGTTTGCCAAAATGCACCTGAAGGACTCTCAGACCATGAGAAACAAAATTATCTGGTCTGATGAGACAAAGATTGAACTCTTTGGCGTGAATGCCAAGCGTCATGTTTGGAGGAAACCAGGCACCGCTCATCACAAGGCCAATGCCATCCCTACAGTGTAGCATGATGGTGGCAACATCATGCTGTGGGGATGTTTTTCAGTGGCAGGAACTGGTAGACAAGTCAGGATAGAGGGAAAGATGAATGCAGCAATGTACAGAGACATCCTGGATGAAAACCTGCTCCAGAGCGCTCTTGACCTCAGACTGGGCGACAGATCATCTTTCAGCAGGACAACAACCCTAAGCACACAGACAAGATATCAAAGGAGTGGCTTCAGGACAGCTCTGTGAATGTCCTTGAGTGTCCCAGCCAGAGCCCAGACTTGAATCCGATTGAACATCTCTGGAGAGATCTGAAAATGGCTGTGCACTGATGCTTCCCATTCAACCTGATGGAGCTTGAAAGGTGCTGCAAAGAGAATTGGCGAAACTGCCCAAATATAGGTGTGCCAAGCTTATGGCATTATATTCAAAAAGACTTGAGGCTGTAATTGCTGCTAAAGGTGCATCAACAAAGTCTTGAGCAAAGGCTGTGAATACTTATGTACTGTACATGTGATTTCTTAGTTTTTTATTTTTAATAAATTTGCAAAAAATCTCAAAAACACTTTTTTCTTGTTGTCATTATGGGGTATTGTGTGTAGAATTTTGAGGCAAAAAATGAATTTATTACATTTTGGAATAAGGCTGTAACATAACAAAATGTGGAAAAAGTGAAGCGTTGTGAATACTTTCCAGAAGCACTGTATCCTTAAAGAATTTAAGGGTCTATATATCAACGTAGCCAGAAGACAAAGATATCATGTTGCCGCTTATTGCTGCCATATACAATATATTAAAATTTTCAGGCCAATTTAATGAAAAAACTTTGCTCACTATTTGCCCTACTGTATGTGCACGTGTGAATGCTGGCTCACACATGTACATTGCACTGCCTGTCCACACTTGGGCTTCCAGTTGCAGATACTGTTAAAAAAAATTATATTTGTACAAATTATTAAAACAGTTTTTAATTTGATTAACAAAGTAAAACAGGCATGCTGTACAAGCCACAGCATTTATATATTAATGGATGTCACAAAATAAATTGAACTGATTTACTTAGCCTTGTGGCTAATTTATTAAACTACATGCCCCCATGTCAGATCACCTACAGAAAATAAAACATTTATGAGTAGAGCTTACATTGCAAATAATAAGCACTCTAATTACGAGTGTGTGAAGCTGAGCGGGTTATCAGATCCGGAAGCATGGGAAGTGAAGAGGAGGGAAGTAGGAGTAAATGAGCGCAAAGGGATGGGTCTGGATGGATGCTGAAGCCTTGCAGGGTGGGCAATGCCAGTTAATACCAAGAGGCAGCCTAGATTCCATGGTCATGTGTGCCCTCCCCCCAAAACCCCATCCCCCACTTTCACCTCATTCCCATCACGCTCTACTCCTTTACGCTTGGTCTTGCACTAAGTGAGACATTATAGTTTCAATTTAGTAGCAAAAAAAACCCAAACCTTATAACATGCAGTCAGATTCTGGTCAGGCCCCAGGAACCACCAGGTCCTAGGCTCCCACCTAGGTTGTCTATTGGGTGATATGTCCCTGAAAGGGGATGATGCATAATTGAATATAGTATACCAGCTTGTGGAGTGTATCTTGCGTGAATCCGCTTTGCACATGTTCTAGGAACAGACGTACATTACAAGTACGGCTGAAGCAGAGCTATGTGCATTTCCATCACAATTATGACAGAGGCTTAGGGGGTGATTCAGATCTGATCATAGATGTGCTAAATTTAGCACATCTACGATCAGTTACTCAGACATGCGGGGGGACGCCCAGCACGCGGCTAGTACGCCCCGCATGTCAGACCCTTCCCACCCCGCACAGGTGGTCCAAACCATGTAATCACTTGTTCTTCATATACATTGTTTTGGAGTATGCTGTGAAATGCCCAAATGCATCCTTAACCTGCACATAGTGACTGAGGAGAGTCCTGTAGTTCAGTGGGAACCTCTGAATCCCCAACTTCTCAGTGACCCAAAACTCTTACTGTACATGTGTTTTTATGTAAATAAACCAAGAATTGCAGCAATTTCTTCATTCATCCTTGTTGACATCTTAGAACTATTAGGTGCATTTTGTACATTTTTATAGGCTTTATACTCAAACTTGAAGCATTTTAGTATGGGCAGTGCTCGGTCATAGACATCTCATTAGCATGTCCACTTGCAACTGAAGGGGTGTAGTTGTGCTAAAGGGGTGTTTGCAATTAGTCAAAGTTTAGTGAGGGCATATTGGGGGCTATGCAAAGTTGTGTGTGTACGTGTAGATCATTCTTACCTACTTACTCACTGATCATTTTGCAGCTCGACTACTGCAACCTTCTATACACTGGCTTCCCACATTGTCATATCGCACTTCTCCAATCTGTTCCCAGTGCTGCAGCTAGTTTCATCTTCCTATCCCGTCACTGCTACCCTCTGCCATAATCTACACTGGCTTCCCTTCTCCTATAGAATCCTCTTCAAACTCTTCACCCTCTCTAACTCCACTGCTCTCTACATCTCCAACCTCATCTCCCTACATAGTCCCTCCCCCGCCCCCCTGGTCACACAATGATCGCCACCTCTCCTCTACCCTGGTTTCTGCATCTCATGCACAAATCCAAAATGTTGCCTGTGCCGCCTCCTTCACTGGAATGCTCTCCCTGACCTTGCAGAGTTTTAAATGGCCACTAAAAACCTATCGGTTCATCACAGCGTACCCATCCATCACATAACCAATTCACCTCATGCCCCAACCATGGGCCTAATTCAGACCTGATCGCTGCTGTGCGTTTTCACACAGCAGCTGATCAGGTCTGAACTGCGCATGCGCCGCAGTGCGCCGGCGCATGCCACACAGCTGATGACTGTCTCAGCCTTTGCGATAGCCACTGACTGATTGACAGGCAGAAGCGGTCGCTGGGTGGGAAAGGGTGGGCCAGTGGTGTTTGGCCGCCATTTTAGTGGCGCGGTCCGGGCAGGAGCTGCGCTGGCAGGGAGCTTCTCTTCAAGTACAAAGCCATCGCTGCTGGGGATGGGGGGGTAGGGCCTGACATGCGGGGCGGACTAGCCCTGTGCTGGGCACCCCCCCCCCCCCCGCCCCGCATGTCAGGGAAGCTGATCGTAGATGTGCTAAATTTAGCACATCTACAATCAGGTCTGAATTGGGCCCCATGTCAATCTAAGTTACTACTGCCCTCAAGTCCCCATAATCCCCATGGACTTGTCATGCCTCATATCATCTGTCTTTCTCCCCATCCCCTCCTGTTTTGCAAGCCCTTGTCTCTAGCACTTCTAATGCAGCCGTCACCTATGCACTGGCTGTCTTCCGGAACTCCGCCGACTTGTAGCCGCTCATCTCGTACAGCGGCTCTTAACCTGCTAGTCTAGCCGTCACCACTGGTGATTGGTTCCTACCTTCATTGCTCACCTTACCTGCCAGCTGTATAGTGTACTGAGATCTGTGGTGTTAACTGTTACTTGTATTCTGTTTAT